>NC_134024.1:14594157-15332282 GCF_040712315.1 Castanea sativa | reverse complement strand
TTTAAAATAACAATGCATATGCATATCACGTAATTATAACCCACTGTAAAAAAAATTAAGAAATTGAAAAAAGAAATGGATAAGGGGACCCATTTGATATAAAATTACTTTTACAGAATTAAAGGAAACAAACAAGAAAATACCTAAATATAGAGTTGCATTTGCATTTCACCACCCTTTCAAGAATATAGAAGACTAGCTGAGCTCGCGTGTCTTCTTTGGGTCTCTCTCTGTCAATTCATTTCTGTTTGGTTGTGGAAAATTAATTGGAAGAGAAAACATGTCGATCATTGAGTCCTGTTTGTTAGTTTTGTTTTAAATAAATGAAAAACCTAGCTAGCCAATCAAAGTGCCCCATGTGTTTGCTAATCAATAATGGAAGAGACTTAATTTGCTAGAGTCCCAGCTGCCATACTTTTATTGTTGGAACGCAGGTTGATTTAAACATTTTGTGAAGAAAGTCAGTTTATCTATATTGTTCAATTCTGTCTGACTATATGTGATAAGTTAAGTACATTTCATTACAGGGTAAGAGCATTAGAGGAAGAAGTCAGTGACATGCACACCATTTTCATGGCGGGCATGCTAGATTTTTGACATATATCATCCCTTTCCCATTTGCAGCCAAAATTATCTGACTTCTTTTTCTTCTGATTAGCTTTTATTTATTTATATTACTTCATTTTTGTTGTATTAATTTCGAAGTGAACCCACTTTTTTAACAAATAACATATATAAAAAATCTCTAATCCTGTTTGTAGGAAGGCCATCCCTTGGCTAACAACAAGTACATTATTAATTGATTACAGTTGTAATATTTTAGATCAAAAGATGTCCTTGGTGTTGACTATGCATTGTTCGGTAAGCTATGGTCATGATTTGTTGGAATTGGTTGACATATCTTGAAATTGGTAGCTGTGTTTTTGTCAAGTAGTGATTCAAAATGTCGGCCCCGTTGGCTAAACCTACTCTCAAACTCAAGTTATAAAAGAACAATAAGATACCAATAAGTTTAAATTATCACTAACCTGTAGCTTCTCACATTCTTCATAAACAATTACATTTGTTCAAGAGCCTCATAATTTCTCGACAGGTAATTTTTATTCTTTCCAATGGAGATGTATAAGGTTTAATCTCATCTCCCCCAATTATAGTATTATCAAATATATATATATATATATATATATATATATATATATATATATATTTATATATATTTATATTTATATGAGTAATGGCATCTTTTTAAGTGTTCCATGTCTATACTTTGAACCCCACATAGCCCTCCCCCCACTATCTACCTATCCAAAAAAAGAAAAAATTCCATCAAATAGGTAATTAATCGAGGTTATACAAGCAATTACAAAAAGTCCAAATTATAGTTTTTTTAGTGCTTTAGGAGTATATATAATGTAGATGTGACCAACATTTTTCTCTAAGCATAAAAATGGAATCAAAGTCAACCTAATAACACCATGTGGCTCGAGAGCATTGCAGCCTAGTATAAGCCCTAATGATGATGTCAAGAATTTAAGTGGGAGAATTTATGATACCTATGTGTTGCATGGGTGTGTATTTTAATCTAGGTTATTCAAGTAATTGTAAGGAGCTCCAATTATAATTTGACTAGTCCTTCTAAAGTATAGTGCCAAATTGACTAGATTTCCTTGAGTCTTTAAATACTTGAGATCTAGTTAACTTATTTACAAACTTATGCAATCCAATATCAAGTTTATATAGTATTAATTTAGGGGGAAGGACTTAGCTACATCAAATGTGCCTAGGCCAATAGGCCTAAATGGCTTGAATAAGGAAGAAAGCCTAAACCAAACACAATTGGCTCAACTAGGGTAGGACCCAATGGCACCTCTAGAAACCAAGTGGGAAGAAGGGGAAGAAATGATCATCATGAACTCTGACAAGAACCATCTGAGGAAGATTTGTTCCTCAAAAGGTACTCAAGAAGAAACGCCTCCTCGGCTACACGTTAATACCCCACCTGGCACCCAAGATATAGACAAGGGATTGTATGGGCCAAAGAGTGAACGAGTTCAAAATCCTAAAGAAAGAAGCTTCTCGGGAAGGCAACCATCCCCTCCACATTAAATGTACTTCACTTACCAACAATACTGCATTTATTCCTAAATGACACACTAGAACAATGCTTAGCACTTAGCTTTCCACCCAACCTCACCTTAAAAGAAGAGGAAGTAGAAGATGGGACAAGTATCTTCCTCCTGCCATATCCACCAAACAGGTGGACAATGAGGAGGATCCTCCTTCAGTATAGATAGGGACAGACTCCCCTTGCACAAGGGATTCAAAAAAATCATCTAAGGGGAAAAAAAGTGTTGAGTGTGAAATTTTAGTGAGAAAGGTGATAATGTGGGAGTATAAGCACTCCTCAGCCTTTCCAAAGACATCTTTATTAATTACATTTTGATCATTTATATTATTTGTTATTGTGTTTTCTATTGCAATCCATTTAGAATCTCTCTTTTCTATTGTAATTGTAACAATCACTTGAATATTTTTCATCATCAAAGTAATTTTTCAGCCTCATAAGTATATTTTAAATAGTTATACATATATTCAAATAATATGTACTTTGATCCAGTTGCATACTTCTGATTTTATGTACAAACAGATTATCATGGTTACTTTTTCAATAATCAATTTTATATTTAGGTTTTAACTTGACTTGTTTACTAAATAATGAAACATGTAGAATTTTTTTCCTAGTCAAACCCTAAAGAAAACTTAAAATTGTGTATCCAACATTGCTCAAAATTATTCTTATTAAACAATACTCAAAATTGTGCCTCCATGATGGCCATCATGGTTCAAACAAAAAAATTTCTTACCTTACGAGTTGTATAAGAGCATCTCCAATGGCTTCTTTAAATCCAATTTTAGAGAGAAAACACCCCAAAAACCCATGGTTTTAAAAACCGAACCGGTCTGACCAGTTCAACCGGGAACCAACCTTCAATCCAGTCCGGTTATGGCAGAAAACCGAAAATAGCCTAAAAACCAATAAATAGTGAAAACCGACCAATTCAACTTGAGAACCGAAAATCAGCGTGGTCGAACCAGTTACTAACCGGTTGGTCATTTTTTGTCCTTTCCCACCTAAAACTACATCGTTTAACCCTAAAAACTAACCCTAAGTCCTAACACTCTCACACTCTCATCTCAATTCTCAATTCTCAATTCTCACTTCTCACTCTCAGTGTCCTCTCACGCCTCTCAAGTCTCATCATCTCACGCCTCTTTGCCTCGCCCTCTCATGCGAGTCACACCTCTCTGCCTCGCCCTCTCACGCCGCATACTCTCTCTACCTCCTTGAATATCACGCACGCCGCCACGCCCACGATCAGGCCATCAAGCATAACAGTGCCAATGTCTTCCTCTACTGCGACGTTTTCCCACTCGAAAACCCAGAAAATGACGGGTTCTACAAAACCAGTTCAAATCTCCGCCCGCTTTCCCTGCCTTCTATTCCTTGCAATTTCGGCCTGGGCTTCCATTGCCTCCGACACTGAACCTTCTTTGGGTACCATTTCTTCCATTACATGTTTTATTTCGCAATCTAGGGTTTTATTTTATTTTATTTATTATATTGAAATTTGTATTTAGTAATTGAAAGTATTAAATAGTAGAATTGGATTTTCTTTTTCTTTTTCCTTCCTATATGGTTTTGTTTGGTGTCAAAAAAAACTGAGGGAAAAAAATGTCATTTTCATCTTTCTAGGGAAAACAATGACAAAATACCATTTTACAGCCAGTTGATTAGTAACAGATATTTAGGTAAAATTATGTTTGATATTTTTGCTTATTGTTGTAAAATGTTACAATGTTTATGGTGAGGAAAATTATTTATTATCTTTCTCATTATGCAATGGCATTTGAATCAATTAATTTGATAGAATTAACTATTTGGATGTAATGAACTTATTTGTTATTTGCCATTTGGATGTAAATGTAATGACTAATGAACTTATTTATTTGGTTTTGTTGAAAGTTTATTTTGTTAAGGATGATTGTTTTGTAATGTTATCATGTTAAATTCTTTACAAAGAGGTTATATACTTGTATTTTTTTTAAAAGGAAACATATTTATTACTATTGGTTTGTTAGTTTTAGTATATTAAAAAATTATTAATTATTTATATAATTTAAATAAATAATAATTAAATTATTTATGACATCATCAGTTCGACCATAAAACCGGTAATTAGCTCATTTTTCGGTTTTTTCACCGTACCAGTTTTTAAAACCATGCAAAAACCCACTCTAACAGCTTCTCCATCTCCATATTTTAGATTAGAATTTCTGCAGTACTTTTCTACAAGTAGAGAACATGGTAGAGTTTACTGTTCATAGTTCAAATGTTTTTTTTCTGATGATGCCGAAGAAATCACCAGTAAGCTACGAGTACTCCTCCGATTGAAGCAACACCTGCGAAGAGAAAGTAGGTGATCGACAGAGAGCACCGGTGTGGTGCCAGCCAAAGACCCTCCGACGATCAAGTTAGAGTCTTTAAAACAACCCTAGAGTGCCAGAGTTGAGGTAATAGTGCGTACCTTTGGGTCATGAGGGTCTTGGGGTATATATAGTGGTATGTGGCCGAAATATGCGCCTTGGTGAAGAAGTACTTTCCTTTTTAAAAGAGTAATTCGCGGATCTTTGCCTATTGTATTGAGCCCTTTCCTTATAGGAATCTTCTTGACTAAAGTCGAACGTGTAGCGCAAGATTTTTCCTTATATTCACATAAGCAGAAGTCAAGATAAGCTAAAAATGAAAGTTGGATTACTCCTTCAGCCTTCACCTGCCAAGGTCGTCAGCCCACGTGTACCTCCTATACTGTCGTCAGTTTACATACGCCAATGTGATCCGTCAGCCAAGGACGTCAGCCAAAGACCTTACAGCCAAGGTCATCACCCCTGACTCGTCCACGTGATCCGTCAGCTTAACGTTGCTGCGTAAGGGGCATGGCTATGAATGCTAAAAAGGTGGCATCCTAATGACCCTGGCTGATGGGTTGCGTGTTCCCCTCAGCATTCTTAAAAACGTCACTATCAGCTGCCCCCCAACTCCATTGTCCCGTCAGATATGAGTGACGGGTCATGGAGTTCTTGTTATTGGGGAAAGGGTTCGTGCATGGTAGTTTGTGCCATCTTCATTAAATGGTGGGACACATGTCATAGACTGATTGGCTCCGCGTCGGGACGGGTATGTCGCTTCGTCTTCCGCGCCTCCTCTCTCCTATATATACTTCACTATTTACCTTTTTCCCACTTTTTCCGCCTTGTCCATCTTGAGAGATCGAATCCGTCACTGCCAGCCTTATCACATCGTCAATCGCGCAGCCGTCAGCTTCTTGAGACCGTCCTCCTACACGTAAGTTTTCGCTACTTTACTTTTTACTTTTTACAGTGTCGCCCTTTAGTGAAGTCGTCTGCCTAGGATCTTAGAAAGAAACCCGTCGTTTGTAGGTAGTCAGATGTCTAGGGAGACGCCGAGTGATCGGGCCGTCGATCCGCGGACGGAGCGGGTTACGACGAAGTTTTCCCGTCGAGGTTGTGAGCCGCAGAGGGCCTATCCCGGTCGTCGAAAGAGAATCGTCAACTCATTCGACGGTGAAGTAGAGAGTTCTAGAGGAAGTGGGGTGAGCGGTGATGTGACGATGAAGACCGGGGGATTCACGAAAATGCAAGTATCGCGGGGGTGAGAGTGACGACGACGAGGAAGCCTTAGAGAGCACCTCGGGACCCTGCGGTGACGACCGTCCTTTCATCTTACCCTCGAGTGGTCCGTCAACAATTTTCTCCCAACGATGACGGAGAACGTTTTTAAAAGTCTCTGCGGTCCCGTTATCAAATACCGGCACGACATTCCCATTCGTCTTCCCGAGGAAGGTGAGAAGTGTTACTCCGACGAACGCGTGACGTCGCATGTATGATGCCATGTTCGCGGCCGGGCTAAGGCTGCCGCCGGCATTACACCGTCACCGGCTAGCCTTCCTTGGGATATCCGTCGCCCGCAGTTGCCCCCAATGCTTGGCGAACCTTCATTGGTGCCGAGATCTTGTGGGGTCGTCCCGAGTGGTGGGAACCGTCAGGTGACCTTGGACGAGTTCTTTTGGTGTTATCGTTCTCGGCACATTTCCTCGTCAAAAGGAGTGTATCATTTTGCAAAGAAGGGATAAGGAGTTGAAGTTAGTGTCCGATATGCCTCGACTCCAATAGGAAGTGGAAGGCGAGATACTTCTTTGTAGAAGGAACGAATTGGGTATGTCGTCCGGAGGAGTGGGAGACAATGCCCAATGGTTTTGACAACACATGGGCATATGTTAGAGATTCGGGTTAATCCCGTCAACCCTTCTCGCTCCGTCTACTTATTTGCTGTCCTAACCCGTCACTTTTCACTGCAGCTAACAACCGTCCACGTATCACCGCGGAGCAAGAGGATTTCATTCGTCGAGTGACGGCCATTCCCTTGGACGAGAGGAAGTGTCGGGATCTAATCACATTAGACACTCTTCACTTATATTGTGGTGGCCCTGAACCGACGGAGGAGGCTTGCAAATTGAACGCTTATTCTCGCCGACGTGAGTGTCCTTCAACTTCTTGTCTTTATCCTGGCGTTGTTTCTTTCTAACCCTTATTCTTTGCAGAAATGGAGTCAGCTAAGCAAAGGGTCAGAGCTGCAGCTGCGGCTAAGAAAAAATAGCAAGAGAAGGCTGGGGGGCGAGTTAACCCCACCGTCAGCCCTCAGGCCCGTTGGGAAGGCCGCGGCCAAGAGAAAACCTGACGGCAGGGAAGACCGTCCGGGGAAGAAGGTTGCCCCCACTCCTGGGGACAAGTCATCTCGAAGGCCGTCACCTCCTAGGTCTGCTCATGGGGCAGGCAAGGGACCGATGACCTCGTCAGGGCCTATTGTCCAAGGATCCGTGCGCCGTCTGTTGACCCACAAGGACTACGCTGTAGAGGTGACGGAGTCCATTTTGAAGGATGAGGAAATGGACCCTTGTGCCGAGCAGGCTGTTGACGAGATAAAGGCGTCAGGCCTTTTTGACCTTACCGAGTAAGCTTCGCTTTCTACTTTGGTGTCAGGACCCTATTTTTGTACCCCGACGTTGTCTTGTCCCCTTTTTCTTCCGTGCCATGGTTCGCATGAAGGCTCGTCACGCAGTGCTCGCCAAGGAAGGGGTGATTACCCGTGCAAGAGCATGTCAAGAACTTGGAATCGACGGCCGGATGCGGTGGATGCGAACCGCATATTGGGCGAGGAGCTGAAGGACTTCAAGGAAAAACTGGCGGAGGAAAGCCGTCGTCGTGAGCGGGAAGAAGAGGCTAAGCCGACGGCGGAGAGAGAGTTGAAGTCCATCCTAGTCCAGGTGGAAACGGCCAGGAATGACACGGTGACGGAGTTCAAGGACTCGTCATCTTTCATTGACGCTTGTGCTGCCTATTACGGGGACGGGTTTGAGGATTGCTTGAAGCAAGTGAAATCTATTTATCCTGACTTGGACTTGTCGAAGATTTCTATGGACGAATCTATCCCGTCAACCCCCGCAAGAGACACCGTCAATGAGGAAGGTGACGATGCTAATCGGAGGGACGATAGTGTTGTCCTTGCTCAGCCGGCCGCAGACCAGCCCGTCAACTTTACTTCCACAAATCCTTCTAGCGACGATCTCTGTACCGTCAGCCCCTCCGTTCAGCCTTTTGTTGTTAATGATGACGGAAGCCCTCAAGATCCCCCGACTTGAGCATTTTTTTTTTTTTTTAAAGGGAAGTGTAGACGATCTTTAATGCTTGACGCCCGCTTTTTTGGGCTTTTGTAAAGACTGTGTTTATGTTAATCTTAATATTTTGCCTTATGTTCAAAGCATGTTTCTTTCTTATCATAATGATCCCGTCGCTTCTAGATGACGGCGTTGTTTTAATTATTTCATGCCACAGAGAAAACAACGTCAGCCTGTCCACTATCTTTTAAAAATTTTCGCTCATCAATCTTTTGACGGCGTCGATCATTACAGCCCGTCGACTCGAGACTTTAATTGCTCTATCAAACCGTCAGCTTCATGAGCGACGGCATTGATTAATGTTTGCCATGTATCCGTTGTATTTTTTATTATAAGTCAAAATCATGCCCGCGATGAGCTCGTCAGCTTAAGGGTGATGGGTTTTTTTTCTTTCAATTCAATTTTTGAACCGATGACGGCGTCAGCTTCTTTTCCATGAAAACTTGGGGTCGTTTTTATCACTCCGTCAGTTTCATGGGCGACGTCATTGGACAACTTGATTTTATGCTTGTTAATTTCTTAACGGCGTCAGCCTTTTCTTTCGACTAACTTTGAACATAACACCGTCACCTTGTTGCATCATGGCAAGGTGACGTGCTCAAGAGGGATCATATCAGCATTTTATTGCCCTTGTACATCTTATGCGCTTGGTGGTAAGGCCTTCTAGTAGTGAGGTCGTCCACCCCGTTGTCCTTAGATTGGGATCGTCCACTCTGTGGATTTTAGGTGTAAAATTGTCCATTTTGTGGACTTATTTATGACGCCGTCCACTAGGTGGACTTAGCAATGAGATCGTCCACTTTTTGGACTTAGAAGCAAGTCGTCCACTTTGTGGACTCTGGAATAGGTCGTCCATTTTGTGGACTTAGGAATAGGCCGTCCACTTTGTGGACTTTGATGTAGATCGTCCGCCTTGTGGACTTAGAGGCAGGCCGTCCACTTTGTGGACTTATAGGCGGAGTCGTCCATTTTGTGGATTTGGATGTAGACCGTCCACTTTGTGGACTTATAAGAATGTCGTCCATTTTGTGGACTTGGAGGTAGGTCGTCCACTTTGTGGACTTAGATGTAGGCCGTCCACTTTGTGGACTTGTAAGCAGGTCGTCCACTTTGTGGACTTGGATGTAGAGGACCTGTTGTTTTCTTCAAGACATAAAAAATTCACTAGTCGTTTCTGAATGAACCTCCTCTTATTATGATGAATGCATAAGTAAAATTTTTGTTCAAAAAATAGGAAAGATAAGTTTTCAGCCCATTGGACTTAAAATATACTGTAGGCAAGAATAAGCTAAAACAAATAATTAAGGATCGTAAACTGGTAATGAGGGGTAACGTTTTGCTTGCTATCTTCTTTACTGGTAGTACTTTCTGAGGTGCTCGGCGTTCCATGGGTGCCGCAATTTCTGCCCGTCAAGAGTCTCTAGGTGATAAGTGCCCTTTCTTCGCCATGATACGATCTTGTAGGGTCCTTCCCAGTTCGGGCCGAGCTTTCCTTGTGTGGGATCTCTGGCTGCGCCCATTACTTTCCTCAAAACAAGATCTCCGACTTTGAAGTCTCGGTGCTTGACTCGGGAGTTGTAGTGCTTGCTTACGAGGTCCTGGTATCACGCGAGTCTCTGCTCAACCGCCGCCCTTACTTCGTCAATTAGATCCAGTTGTAAACGAAGCTCTTGATCATTTCTTCCCTCGTCGTGGTTGGCCACCCTATAACTTGTGAGTCCTATCTCGGCTGGAATGACCGCTTCACTTCCGTATGTCGAGTGAAAAGGGGTTTCTCCGCGTAGGGTTCGTATTGTCGTTACGTATGCCCATAGCACGGCCGGGGCGGCATCTCGGAGCCATACGCCCTTTGCCCCTCGAGCCGAGTCTTGATGATTCGGAGCAAGAATCGGTTGGTGACTTCTACTTGTCCGTTTGCCCGAGGATGGGCCGGGAGGAATAATGGTTCTTGATTCCTAACTGCGAATAGAAGGCTCCGGAAGGAGTCGTTGTCAAATTGTTTACCGTTGTCCGAAATTAAGACTCTTGGAATTCCATACTGCGTACAATGTTTCTCCATACAAAACCCCTTATATTCTTTTCAGTGATTGTGGCTAGGGCTTTAGCTTCAACCCATTTGGTGAAGTAATCGATGCCGACGACGAGGAACTTCAGCTATCTTGCTGCCATCAGGAATGGTCCCATGATATCCAACCCCCACTGGGCGAACGGCCATGGCGCTTATGGGGGTCAATTCTTCCGCCGGTTGCCGAGTGATGTTGCCGAACCTTTGACACTTGTCGCAAGCTCTCACATAAACCCGGGCGTCATTTTGCATTGTTGGCCAATAGTACCGCCCGAATCGGCTTTTGTACCAACGACCGTGATCCGCAGTGGTTGCCGCATATCCCCCTCGTGTACTTCTCTCATAACATAGTCGCTTCTTCGGGGCCTACGCACCTTAGGTATGGTCGAGAAAAACCCCTTTTGTAGAACGTCCTTTATCAAGACAAATCGAGATCGGACCTTCGGCTTCCCGGGCCTCCTTTTTATCGGGCAACGTGCCATCTTTTAGGTAGGAGATCAAGGGCGTGGTCCAATTGTTTTCGGAACCAATTTCCCGTATGCGTACAATGTCAATTAATGGTGAGGATTGAATGAAAGAAAGTACCTTGTCAATGGGGGTCATAGTTTCATGAGATGCGGCTTTGGAAAGTCGGTCGGCATGTTCGTTTTCTCCTCTTGGAATTTGGACTATCCGGGCTTGCAGCCCGTCCATCCTCTTTTTTGCTTGTTCCCGCACCTCTTCATTCTTTCACCCTTGCACTCGTACTCGCCGTTTACTCCGGCTTGTGACGACTTGGGAGTCGCAATGAACAACCACGTTCGTGGCCCCTACAACTCGAGCAAGGTCTAAGACCTGCTATCAAGGCTTCATACTCGCCTTCATTGTTAGTTGTAGGAAAATCGAGGCGAATCATACATTTGAGCTCGTCGCCTTCCGGAGAGTTAAGCACGACCTCACCCCGCCACTTCTTGTTGGATGACCCGTCGGTTGAAAATGCCCCATCGGGGAATCTTTTCCTCTTCGCCTTCCGCGCCGGTGAACTCGGCAATGAAGTCGGCCACCGCTTGTCCCTTGATGGCGACGCGGGGCGATGTGCATGTCAAATTCACTTAGTTCTATTGACCACAACGCCATCCGTCCAGGCAGCCGCGGGGCTGCCCATTGCTCGCCGCAAAGGTTTGTCGGTTAGGACGACTATTGTATGGGCTTGAAAATATGGTTTTGAGCTTACGGACGCTGTAACCAAAGCGAAGGCAAGTTTCTCCATGGGGGGATATCTCTCTTCGCACCGTGCAATGCCTTGCTCGCATAGTACACGAGTCATTGGACCTTATCGTCTTCTCTAATTAAGGCCGCGGCCGACGCTGGCGGGAAACGGCCGGATAGAGGAACAGTTCTTCTCCCGAGATTTGCGAGGGGCTTAGCAATGGCGGGGAAGAGAGGTAGGCCTTTAAATCTTCGAACGCTTGTTGACACTCTAAGTCCATTCAAAGGATTTTTTCAATGTTCGGAAAAAAGGTAGACATCTATCCGCCTTCGACACTGTACGCTCGCGCTTGGCGACCCTACCGTCGAGGCTTTGTACTTCCTTAATATTTTTAGGAGGGGCCATCCCCATAATGGCCCGAATCTTGGTCCGGGTTGGCCTCGATCCCTCTTTGGGATACCATGTACCCCAAGAATTTACTCACACCCGTCACTCCAAAGGCACACTTGCTTGGGTTGAGTTTCATGTTGTAGGAGCGAAGAGTATCAAATGTTTCCTTAAGATCCCCGGATGAGCTTTTTCCTCTTGGCTTTTGACCAAGATGTCGTCGACATACACACAGGACGTTCCTTCCAATCTGCCATGCAAACATCTTGTTCATGAGCCTCGATAGGTTGCGCCGTGCGTTTTCGAGCCAAAGGGCATGACCTTGTAGCAAAAAAGGCCTTGGCTTGTTACGAACGAAGTCTTCTCTTGATCAGCCTCATCCATTCGAATCTAGTTATACCCGGAGAATGCATCCATGAAGCTTAGCAACTGATGTTTGGCTGTAGAATCCACCAGGACGTCGACCCGCGGGAGGGGGGTAGCTATCTTTGGGGCATGCTTTGTTTAAGTCCGTGAAGTCGACGCACATCCTCCATTTCTCGTTGTTCTTTTTGACCATTACGACGTTCGCCAACCAATCGGGGTAATACACTTCCCTGATAAATCCCGCTTCTTGCAGTTTGCGGACTTCTTCTGCTATTGCTTGGTCTCTTTCTTGGGCAAAGGTTCTTTTCTTCTGTCGGACGGGCGGAAAAGATGGCGACACGTTCAACCTGTGCACCATGACCGACGGGTCGATTCCCGGCATGTCTTCGTGGCTCCATGCGAATACATCTTTGTTTTCTTTCAAAAAAGTTGCGAGTTTCTGACGTACCGCCGGGTCAGCCAGGGTTCCGACTTTTGTCGTTCGCTCCGGGTCGGCTTCGTCGAGATGTACGTCTTCGAACCTCTCGACGGGTTCTGTCGCCACCCGACGTTCTTCTATGTTCATGGCTTGAATGTGACTGTCCATCTCCATCATGGCCACGTAACATTCTCGTGCGGATACCTGATTTCCTCTCAATTCTCCAATTCCATGATCAGTAGGGAATTTTATCATTAAATGGTATGTCGAGGTTACGGCTTTCCATGAGTTGAGGGTTGGACGCCCTATGATGGCATTGTAAGCCGACGAGCAATCGACTACCAGGAATGTTATGTTCCGGGTGACTTGCTGTGGGTAGTCTCAACGGTTACCGCTAAAGTGACGGTGCCAAGTGGATGTACTCGCCCCTCCAAAGCCAATGAGTGGGGCATTAACCGAATTAGTCGCTCCCTTTCAATGTGCATCTGTTGGAAAGCGGGATAGTAAAGGATGTCTGCTGAACTACCGTTGTCTACGAGATCTCGGTGTATGTTGTAATCCCCTGCCCGTATGGTGACGACCAACGCGTCGTCGTGAGGATGGTGAAGGCGCCGGCGTCCACTTCCGAGAATTCAATGGGGGATTTCCAATCCGTGACCTTCCAAGCGCGGGACTTGCCGACCGGACGTTACGGACCGTTCGATGTATGTCTTTCGGGCTTTCTTGGAAGATCCGGCCCCTCGTGGTGCCTCCTACAATCATCCTTATGTCTCCTACGAGTTGCTGAGGGCGATCATTATCTCGCCGAGGGGCTTGATTTTGTGGCGGGTCCGCCACTTTCTTTGTTGACGAACCTCTGTAACCTCCCTCGCCTAATGAGAGCTTCTATTTGCTGTTTCGGGTCGTAGCAATCGGCGGTTGTCATGGCCGTGGTCTTGGTGAAATCGGCGGTACTTATCCCTTGGTCTCCGTTGGGGTCTCCCTTCGCCTTTTCCGGGAAAGGCCAAAGTTTCCTTGTCTTTAATCGCATCAACACCTCGGTCGATGGGCGCATTCGGGAGTGAAGCTCGTGTACCTTCTGTAGGCGGCTTGGGTCATCGATCATCTCGTCCTCTCTCGGTTCTCCCCCTTTTTTGTCCATTGTCGGGTTTCGTATCTTCTTGTCTCTCCCTTTTTCTCGGGTTTATGGTCGTCTACGGCCGCCAAGGCATCCTCCGCGTTCATATACTTCGTCGCCCCGTAGTATACATCGAACATAGTCTTTGGGTCATTCTTGCATAGAGAGAACAAGAACTTACCCTCTGGTAGCCCGTTCGTGTATTCTGCCACAAGTATCTTGTCATCCGCATCGTCTAGTGAGAGGGATTCCTTGTTAAAGCGGGCTATATAGGACCTTAACGTCTCGTCTTCTCGCTGCTTAATGCCCAGTATACACGCAATAGACCTCTTGTGCCGATGACTTCCAATAAAGTGTGACACGAACTGTGCGCCCAGTTCCTTAAAGGTGCCGATAGAATTAGGCGTCAGCCTGGTGTACCAATCCCTCGCAGGCCCCTTCAAGGTGGTAAGAAAAGCCCTGCACATGATTTCGTCCGGTACACCCTGAAGATGCATTAGGGTTCTAAAAGACTCCAGGTGGTCCAACGGGTCTTTGGATCCGTCGTCGTTTTCCACATGGGGCATGCGAAACTTTGGAGGAACGGGGCATGAATTCACCAACGCTATGAAAGGTGAATCCGTTCTATGGACTAGGTCGTCCGATTCTTTGGACACCCGTCCTCTAAGGGCGTTCATCATCACATCCATGCGTTCCTTCATCTCCGCATCTCGGCCGCGATATGAGGTGGTAGGGAGTCCGAGGCGAGATGGCGGGTTTGTCTCCGGCCGCTCCGGCCTTGTTGGTGCGGTGCTACCTTCGAGACGGCATTCCTCCCTTCCGGGCTTGCTACTTCCTCGGGTCCTCCCCTGGTGCACTTTGGTGCGCGGTCACCGCCTTGTAGTTGTTCTTCTAAGTCGTGATTCTGTTTAGTAAGGCGCTCGACGGCAGCAGCCAGCGTCTGAACTTGCCTTTCTAGCGCTGTAGCATGCGGTTCGTCGCCTTGGTTGTTGATTGTTGCCATCGATCGAGTGAGTACCATACAACTTTTTGTCTCAGGAACAGAGCAAGGCTGAATGTCTCACCTTCTTTCCCACAGACGGCGCCAACTGATGATGCCGAAGAAATCACCGCAAGCCGCGAGTACTCCTCCGATTGAAGCAACACTGCGAAGAGAAAGTAGGTGATCGACAGAGAGCACCGGTGTGGTGCCGGCCAAAGACCCTCCGACGATCAAGTTAGAGTCTTTAAAACAACCCTAGAGTGCCAGAGTTGAGGTAATAGTGCGTACCTTTGGGTCATGAGGGTCTTGGGGTATATATAGTGGTATGTGGCCGAAATATGCGCCTTGGTGAAGAAGTACTTTCCTTTTTAAAAGAGTAATTCGCGGATCTTTGCCTATTGTATTGAGCCCTTTCCTTATAGGAATCTTCTTGACTAAAGTCGAACGTGTAGCGCAAGAACTTTCCTTATATTCACATAAGCAGAAGTCAAGATAGGCTAAAAATGAAAGTTGGATTACTCCTTCAGCCTTCACCTGCCAAGGTCGTCAGCCCACGTGTACCTCCTATACTGTCGTCAGTTTACGTACGCCAACGTGATCCATCAGCCAAGGACGTCAGCCAAAGACCTTACAGCCAAGGTCGTCACCCCTGACTCGTCCACGTGATCCGTCAACTTAACGTTGCTGCGTAAGGGGCATGGCTATGAATGCTAAAAAGGTGGCAACCTAATGACCCTGGCTGACAGGTTGCGTGTTCCCCTCAGCATTCTTAAAAACGTCACTATCATTTTCTATTATAATAATCTGCTATTGAATAAAAAAATGTTAGAAGATGTATAGTTGTTAAAAAAAGAATAAATAATGAATGAAGAAATAATATTTAAATGAGATGAAAAAAATGACAGAATCTGTTGGTAAGTATATTTAAAAAAGTAAATAGATAAAAACTAAATATCACTGTTTGCTGTTCAATCAGAAAAAAAATTTAGACTATAAATTTTCAAACTATAATAATAATTAAAACTATAAATTTTCACTTCTCATAATATCAAATTTATCTAGGTATTCGTGTAGATGCATGGGAGTGCGTTGGCAGGCTATGTATCACGGATGTGTCATTGTGTGTATTAATTAGGATATAAGGTCTATGCGCAGTATAGACTGTTTAGTTAATTATAGATATACATTTCCACCCATGAAAAGCCATGAATGATTATGTATTATTCCACTTTAAATTCGACCCTCACTTTGGAACTTGGTTTTGCAAAACAGGGGGCATGCAGCATGACATCAACAATTCAATAAAACAATTCTTCATCCTCATTGTAACTTTACCTTTTTTTCATGATCTCAATTATTGTTGTTTATAACATATAGTGATCTTCAAGAAACTTGTTCATGTTAAATTGTGAAGTTTGTTGGCAATGTTTGCGTTCATTAAAGTCTTAGTAAGGTGGAATTTGGACATGGGTCTTTTAATTTTGTGATGGACTGTGTGCTTCAGTGAACTTTTAGAATCAATTAATTTACCTTATGGCTTGTAATGAAGTCAGAAAGGTGGAATTATACAAACCGAAACCTAATAACGACTATGCATGGTGATGGTGGTCCAGTCTTTATCATTTACAAGTAACAAATAAAGAAAAGGGAGTTCAAATATGATATGACAATCATAGTAAAATAGGTTTCTTTGAGAGCCATGCATGATAGGTATATTCCTTTGGAAGCTAATTAAAAGGAGCCTAGCTTCACAGTAGCTTTGAGAAAGTCAAGGAAAAAAGGGGATGAATAACTGAATAAGTAAAGCAATATAGCCTATAGTATTTTAAGCACTGACACGACTAACAAGATATGAACAAAAATAAAAAGTGAAATCAAGAGTCGAGTCACCAAAAGGTCTCAAGAGAACTCCAATCTTTTTTTGCCCGAATATGGAATCCTTCAATATCTTGAAGATATTTTTATTGTATTGATTATTTCCTTCTTTCTTCTTTCTTCTTTTTTCCTTTTTTTAATAGATCAATAAACAATAAATATATTAAAAGTAATGTTATGGATATGAAACATGATGTTAATTTCATAATTGTTGATATGATAAATTGTTATTAGAGACTTAAAGTAACGGTAATATCATTTTTATATCAATAAATCTAAAGTTACAAATTTTTCACAGCAATTAATTTGTCAAATTGTAAATAGTAGATAATAAAATAGTATCAATAATGAGTCTAAATGGAAATTAATAATAATTTGACATGTATAACATTATTTTATTAGCTCAATCACAACTACTTTGAGAAAAATCTGGAATTTTTTCGAGTCCCAAATTTTATTGATATATTAACATATAGCATATCAATGGGTGCAACTGCGCATGCTCAGCTGAACTAATAAGGCATCACTACTACAGTTACCCTAAGAAATTCTCTAGCTCACTAGTATTAGAATATCTACTGTGGAGGACATATAAACACACATATAATTAAGCTCCAGCATATGAAAGAGACAGTCAAATATAAGGTAATTAATGATTTCTAAGAATAATAACTATTACAAAATGAAACAAAACAAATAAAAAGTAACCCCCCACACACACACACACACACACACACATATATATATATAACTATCTGTAAAACTGTAAAGTAACTATTTAATTAAGGAATAGGAATATCCTTCTCGAAGAAGAAGCAGAACACAAAAGGCTCTAAACAAAAAACCAAGGATTTGCAAACCTTGACTTAATTAGTGAATCACATTCTGTCAACTTGGTGACGATAATAAACACCAAAAAAACTAAAAAACAAAGCACCCGTAATTGAGGCCTGTGACAGAGAGACTTGCCCTAGCCATGACAAAAGCGAAACGACGACTTCTTTTGCTACTTTTTCATTCTATAATGATACCCAAATCAATATTATATGAAACTCACATGATCCATAATTTGGATATCTTTCTTTGATATAATGATAGTGACACTCACTAACACGAAAAATTCTTGTAACTTTGTCCTAACCTTAAATTTGGACCTGATCACAAACTTTTATTTATCATGAAATTATTATCATATTTAATCGAAAAACAATGAATAATGACTGCAAATGAGTTTAATATTTGGAATTATAGGTTTCCGAGGACAACATGGTAGAGCCGTCGGTAGCCTTATATTCTGTTGTCAGAAGTAATATAAGGGAAAATTACAATTCCTGGAATGTATTTAGTTATATATAATTGTATTTGTGTCTCATTGATTTGGCTAGCTAGTTTGATGCACAGTGTATATA
Organism: Castanea sativa; assembly: GCF_040712315.1. NCBI lineage: Eukaryota > Viridiplantae > Streptophyta > Magnoliopsida > Fagales > Fagaceae > Castanea > Castanea sativa. Next base: position 15,314,660 of record NC_134024.1, on the reverse strand, counting down.
CAATAATGGTAGCGTCCCCGGCCACAATATGATGATAACTTTATATATTATTAAGAAATTCAAAAAGAAGAGATCCCAAACTTTGATCTTGATAACTAATATGAATTTTCTTAGGAATATGAAAACAAATACTATATTTTATGCATACATTCCCAATAACAGTAGTTATATATTAAACTGCATTTTTTTTTAAGTACAAAAATTCCTACCAAGTAATTTATACCATGCATCTCTTATCATGGATTGTAAGACCGTCATTAGTAAAATTCTTCAAAAAAGATGAATCGTTGCTTTCGTGAAGCAAACAAGTATGTAGATACACTAACTAAGAAGAGCTCGGGTGCAAATCGTGACCTAGTTCTTTTTTATAGTCGTGAATGTATGCTTCTCTTTTATGATACTTTTGGTCTGTATTAGGAGAGGTTTTGCCCTTTGAATTATGTTACTGTTGCTAATTTCAATCGGTTTTTACCCCCAAAAAAATTCCTCCCAGGCTGGTTGCCCAAATGTCAATTCACTGTGATGCGGCATCTCTGATTGGACCCAAGTTTGAAAATGCATTTTGTTTTTGGGTGGGAAGAGTCCTCAGGGCCTAATTGTTAATTGGGTCCCCATATAAGGCCCATTGAGCTAGACTGGTTATAGATGCAGCCCAGTGCCTTTAGGACTTAAGGAAAAAAAAAACCCAGAAGGCCCAGAACAGAAACGAAGAAGGAAAATTGCTGACCCAAAAAATCTATTGCTGATTCTCATAGGTTTGCCAAACCCTTGAAAAAGAGGGAGAGAGAGAGACAGAGGAAGATGAGGAAAAAGCATAGGTGAAAAATGAAGACAGTGTTAGCAATGGCACTTCCAACTACCACAGTATTGCCTCCAACCCCAACTTCGAAATTTCGGGTACTTTCTTAGTTTCTCTTGGGCTTTTTTTTTTTTTTTTGTTGCGAAAACTGTGTGTGTGTGTGTGTTTCTTTGGGTTGGCTCTGAACTTTATGGAACTTTCTTGTACTATAAGTTTAGTTAGTATTTAGTTGCAACTCATAAACTGAAAAACGTTGTACCGTTTGCACTTATTAGTGTTTTTTAGAAATGGGGTTCGAAATGTTCAGCTACAGAATTTTTTGTGATTGCTAATTGGAAGATTTTTTTTTTGCTGTGGATTTCTGTGATAGCAAAAAGTAATGGTAACAACGTATAGAGAGAAATGATTAATGGGTTATATGTGGGATTGCTTGAATTGCCACAGGCACAGCTCAATTATTTTTATATGAATGCAATTGTTTCACCTCATTTAGAATTCTTGCTATAAGTTTCAAGAACAGCTCATTGCTTTTAAAATTACAACTATTATGTCTAGAGCCTTGTAGCTCAATGGCCTTACCTAGTTATAACATGTAGGCGAACCTGGGCTCAAATCCCTCACTTGTTTTAAGCCAAAAAAAAAAAAAAAAAAAAAAAATGACAGCTATTATGTTTAAGGAATTTAATCTGAGAAAGGCTGCATACTATATGGGTTTTTTTTTTTTTTTTTTAATTGCAACGTTTATTGGGGCTAAGGATGTCCACCAACTGCCTCCTACAAACCTCGTAGAAGCGGGACCTTGTGTATTGGGCACAACCTTTTTTTAAATAAATAAATAAATAAAATTGAAACATCCCTTGAAGGAATTGGGAATCAATTCGAAGCTGTGCTTTGGTGAGCTTGCTCATACTCATGGTGTTTGTTGTTACTCTCTTGTGTTTAGATTCCTGTTTGTTTCTTGAATGTTCAGAAAACATGGTCATAATATATTGATTTTTGTAGTGTTAATTTTAAGGTGAATGTGTACTTTCCAGATAACTGGTATCCATTTGTAAGTACTATAATTTTTAGATATTAGCAAAGTACTGGTGATTTGCTAATCTCTCCTAAAGTTGTAATCAGACATTCCGTGCAGATTTGACTTGGTATGTACATTTGCTTTTGGATCTCACAAGTTTGAACCTCCTAAATAATTCAGTGCCCTCAAAGTTGATTTCTTGAGCAGAGTTCTCTATCTATTTTTGAAGTGAATTTTCGTGAAGAGTATCTATGCCTTTAAAAGAGCCTGACATTTATAATTAATTGGTGGGAACTTGAATTTACCTCCCGAGGAGCTTTATTCAGAATGATATTTTGTGCTCTCTGTACAGATTAAGCATCTTCACTGTCAGTTACAAAGGCACTCAAGATCATGTGTCCATTACCAAACCTTCCCCACATGTTCTATGAAATTATCAATGAGAGAATTTAGTGACCCAAATAAATTCAAGACGCAGATCAATATTGTGAGGAAGAAGTTATGGGAAGTCATCCCTGACTCAGTTAAAGAAATCCCATGGAAGAAAGCAGAGGATATACTGCTTGAGCGACTTATTTTTCTTGGACAAAAAGGATTAAAGTGGACTCTTATTACGTTGTTCATTTTTAGTTCCTTATCAGATGTCATATTTTCATTCTCTAGAAACCAAGAACTGATCATTCCTTTTGGTCTCTTTGTTGGCTGCTTGATGACTGATTTTATCAAAGAGACATCACAAGAACTATTTCACCACTCAGAGGTATACTTCACTTTGCATTCTTCTCATCAGCTTTACATCTTTTTTATTATATCATGCATTTTTTTTTTATATATTACACATTTTCTTGCTGCATGTGTGTGACAGGACAAAGGTTTGAAGTGGCAACTTCTAGGCATTGCTAGCTTCTTTGTTCTTATTAAGTTTCTCTCTACATATTTTGCATTACAAGCACGAGTTTTTCTTTTGCATTTGGCAAATGGTGGGTTGATGCAACTCTTGTGGTTGTGGAGAGAAGAAAGAGATAAAAGCAATGGGGAGGTCTACTTAAAGGACCAAGATGCTTCACTAGCAAAGGATGGAGGTGATTGAATAATAAAGATTTACGGCTGGACATTGAAGTGCTTAAATCAGATGCTCACAGAAAAAGAAATTTGGGAACTATTTTTCATATCAATCACTTAGTGTTTCTGAGTTCTGGAATTATTAATCATCTGGGAAATTGTCCTTGAGAAATGGCGTAGACCATTTGTGCTTAATGATGATATCAGCTTGGATTATATGTCGTGTCATCAGAAACCGATTCTACAAACAAATTTCAAATATGAGCCCTGATGCCTTTTCTACCAATTGTGTTTTGACTTAGGGTGTGTTTGGATATCATTTATTTTGCTGAAACTGAATAATTATTGCTGAAAGTACAGTAGATAAAAGTAAAAGTTAGTTGAAATAATACAGTAGGTTCATGAATAGTACTAAAAAGTGCAGTGAAATAATGAATGTAGCAAAAATAAGCTGAATAATGAAATAATTTTCATTTTTAATCTCTACCAAACGCACACTTAATTGCATCACTATTTCATATAAAGATTAAACAATGGCAAGCAAGGCTTACTAAATCCAACCTTGCCAAAGATAAAATGGGACTCAACCCTTGGGACATTGTGGAAATGTAAGATTAATGCCATTTAACTGTTGAGCATACTATGATTAAATAGGAACTAGTCGTAAACCTATGCATTAAAAAATGTAATATAATTATTTTATAAGGATATAATGTAAAATTTGCAGATTAAATAATACATGTATTATTTAAAAATATTTACTATTTTCATAAGTTTTATGTAAGTAGAACATATAATATAGATTGCATTAAACAACAATATATATATATATATATATATATATATATATATATGAAAAACGTAATTTAATAATAAAATTTAAATTACATAATTATAAAATTGTTGTATATAAATGAAGAAGATATTATTAAAAAAAATAAATCATAATTAATTGACTAATTTAAACGTATTTAACGCTCCGTTTGTTTCAATGAAAAACTTTATGTAAAGATAATTTTTTCATATTTTCTAATATTTAGTAGCATTAGGAAAAATGAGTCAAAGAAAAACTATGGCTTATTTTTAGTCAACATAAAAACTATGGCTTATTTTTATAGATTGTTTTCTACTAATTTTTTTTTTTAAAACAATTATATCTTACATCAACCTAAATAAGAGAAGTTATGAGTTATGACATTATTTTTCAACTCATTTAACATTGCTACTAAACATGAGAAAATGAAATAGTTTTATAAAAAATGATTTTTGAAAAATGACTGTGGGGGGCCAAAGAGTCAGAGTGTGTTTGTGGGCCTTGGGCTTGATCCGAGGATATTAACTCGTCCGAGGAGGTCTCAGTGATAATGACTATACTGGATATAAAGGTCCACAAGCAAATTGTTGCGAGAGAAATTGGTGGAAATGGTCCGAGAGAGATCTCCTCGGCTCCATGAGATAAAGGTCGTGCCATACATCCTGGTGTACGTAAGAGATTTCTAAAAGGTCTGATGAGGGAGGATATGTTCCACATGAGCACAGGAAGAAGGAGTGAAGAAAGAATATCTTAGAAAAAGCTGCTACCATCGCATTAAAGACTTTGCACCTACCTCTCTGGCCGCATTAATGGAAAAATGACCTTTGGACAGTGGTGGACAGTGTTACAACTGTTGTTTGAGGGCTTCAAGAAGACGGTGGATGGGACAAGTATCTAAATTGGTGATCTGGTTATACGTGGAGGATGGTAGAAGGAAGGAAGATGATATAAAAGAAAAAGAATGGCATTCAAGGAGGGGGATCTGAAAAAAGAAAGAGAAAAATACTGTATCCATTACCTTCAACTGTAATTTATTGTGGAAAGGAGAAAGAGTAATACAAGACATCCTCGGCCAGCGTACGAGGAGAGTTTTTGTCATAAAACCATTCCATTATGCATGTATTGGCAATCTAGTCCACCATACTTGTTATCCAATATCCATAAAACCTAGATTTCAAGCCCACGCTTTACAAATTTCATTGTATAAGGCTATTTAGGCCTAGCCCTACACACGTTTGGGTATGGGTGCAAATTGTGTCCTTATAATTGGCGCCGTCTGTGGGAAATCTTGTTGAAGGACTGATAGTGTGATGGTAGGCTCAAGTCCACGCCATGCAGAATCTATGGGGTCCCAGCAAGAAGACCACTTTCAACGTCTTGAACAGGAAAGAGATCGGGAGGGCAGTGTCCACACAAGGCATACCGCTAGGAGTCATTCAAGGGGAGGAAGCAGAATCCCTCGCGAGGACGATGCTAAGGCCATGCAGAAAGAGATTGACCATCTGGTGAAGAAGCTGCGCCATGCAAGACGACGGTGAACACCCTCATTTTCTTATCCTTCCTCTGAAGATTCCCAAGGTAGTGGTTATAGGCCCAAGTCAAGAACTCCTCCTAGTGAGACTTTTTCCTATGAGGAGGATGATCTTCGTGGTCATAAGGGTAAGAAGCCTTCTTCCAGGGGCCTGGAAAATGATGCTATGAGCAGAGTGTTGCACCAAATCTCCAAGTCACCTTTCACACGTAAGGTCGAGAAGGGGAAGCTTCCACGACGGTTCACTCAGCCCACGTTCACCATTTATAATGGCTGAACAAACCCTGTGGAACACGTGAGTCATTTCAATCAGAGGATGGTAGTACACTCTAAAAATGAAACTTTAATGTGCAAAGTCTTCCCTTCTAGCTTGGGACCTGTTGCGATGAGATGGTTTAATGGCCTGAAGGCGGGTTCTATAGATTCATTCAGGGAACTCACTAGGGCATTTGGTCTCGTTTCATCACCTGCAGTAGAGTTCCTCGGCCTTTGGACTCATTATTGTCCATGGCCATGAGGGAGGGAGAGACCTTGAAAACATATATCCTAATAGATACTGGGAGATGTTTGATGAAATTGATGGTGATTTTGATGAGGTGACGATTAACACTTTCAAGGTGGGCCTTCCAACTGAGCACGACTTAAGGAAATCTCTGACTAAGAAGCCTGTACGGAGTGTGCGTCGACTTATGGATCATATTGATGAGTACAAACAGGTTGAGGAAGATCAGCAGCAAGGTAAGGGGAAGGCGAAGGTTATCCTCCAAGAGAGGAGGGATTTCAGGTCGGATAGATACAATAACAATCGGCCGAGGAGAGATTTCGCTAGGCAATCTGGTTTAGCCACTCCTCAGGCAGTGAATATTGTGTTTCATGAACCTGTGCAACAAATATTGGAGAAGATCCGTTATGAATCATATTTTAAATGGCCCAACAAAATGGCAGGAGACCCCATGAAGCATAATCAGAACCTTCACTGTCATTATCATCAAGAGAGAGGTCATACCACTAAGAATTGTAGAACCTTATGGAATCATTTGAAACAGTTGGTTAGGGAGGGAAGGTTGAAGCAATTCTTATATCGGTCCAATGGGCAGGGAGATCATTCAGGCTCAGTAAATCAAGGCAATAATGCTTCAAGGCCTCCCTTAGGTACGATCAACGTTATTTTTGCTGCTCCAGGAAGGACAAGTTCTTGCCCTACTAGGGTGATATCGGTGTCACGAACCCTTGTCAAGGAGTATCATTCTAAGCCGAAAAGGATAAAAGGGAACACTCCACCTATCCTAGGTTTATCGGAAGAAGATAAGGTTGGGGCTATCCAACCGCATGACGATGCTTTGGTTGTTACGATTAGGATTGGGGCCTATGACGTGAAAAGGGTAATGGTAGACCAGGGTAGTGATAACGCCTTAAAATGTATACTTATTATATATTTATGTGGGCGTTATCTCCTTATTACTATGCTTAATTTTTATAATTAAGCCATGATTTGCATTAGTCCCTATTATTTATCTTTACATAATTTCTTGAATAAGATGTCATTCATTGTGTGTAATTTTCTACTTTCAGGAAATCATGTAAGAAAGATGAGTTTACAGGAATTTGTGAGAGAATAGAGGCCAAAATAGAATTAAAGTAGAGCTAAAGGACCATGCTTAAATGTCTAAGGAGGTGCAACTAGAATGCTTGGATCATCTACTCTGATTGGAAGCTTCAAATAAGGAAAGAAACCAAAGAGGTAGAATCTGAACAGGAAAAATTTGATTTGAGCACTGATCAGTATTTTGGTCATATCTCTCTCATAAAAACTCCAATTGACACAAGGTCAGATGGGTTGGAACCATGACTTAATTATCTACAACTTTTCAGTTTTGAGGTTTTCAAAATTCACAAGTTTTGAAGGCCGAAATTAACTCACAAGTAACCGCTGTAAACTTGGACGGAAATTAAAATAGTAAAAATTTTATTTTCTTTGGACACTTAGACATTAGGGTTTTGAAGGGAGGCTGGTAGAACGAATTTTGGGCAGAGAAAATTTGTATTTTCCTTTCTCTAATGGCAGCCTAAACTCTTTGCTAGGGTTAGGGGTTATGTTTCTTCTATACGGTATGAATATTCAATGTGATTCTTTCTAGGGTTTTATCAACGACATATTTGATTGTTCAATTAGATTTCTTTTGAGGTATTAGTTCTTCCAAGCTTTCAATAAGTTCAATCATATTTTTCTTATTGTTTAGATGAATTTCTAATAGTTTCAAATAGAAATCAAATTTTAAAGTAAATGGGTTTTTCAAGAAAAACTTTTCTAACCGCATTATTAATCGAGGTTATCATGCGTTCTTGAATTGTCTCAGTTCAACCGAATCATAAGTTTTTAATTGTATAGGAACAATCGATTATGAAATAGATATTTTCTTAGATCACAAAGAATCTCATATCGATATAGAGAAACACCCCGATGCCCTAGTATTTACATTATTGAATTAAATCAGTTTGTATTATTATTCTTGTTAATAATCACCTAGCAAAAGTACTTTTCTTCTTCACCTAAATTGTTGTTTAATTATATTGTCTTTGAATTTACCATGCTTCTTGTGGTTCGACCTCGGTACTCCGAGAATTATATTGCTACGATCTCCTGCACTTAAGAGTGAGCAAGCAGGTAGTGGGGCTGACATTATGTATCCTGACTTGTTTAAGGGGCTCAACCTGAAGCTTGGGGATCTTATGGCTTATGATTCACCGCTTATAAGCTTTGAAGAAAAAGCTATCATTCCAAAAGGGCAAATTCGGCTACCTGTACAATCGGGTCCGGAGGTTATAAATGTAGATTTTATTGTGGTAGATGCCTATTCTCCCTACACAGCCCTTTTGGCAAGGCCTTGGCTGCATGCTCTGGGTGCTATTGTTTCTTCAACTCTTCATGTCAAGGTGAAGTTCCCCTCTGGAGGACTGATCGAGGAAATCATTGAGAGTCAATCTGTGGCTAGACAGTGTATAACGGCTGCAATTCTGCGTCAGACTGGGCAAAAGTCATCGGCCTCAGCTGAAGGGGGTTCATAGCAATTAATGTCCTCGGCTACCCTTAGTATGGCCGAGGTAGAAGAGCATGCGTGTGAAGAATTGGAAAAGGTTTTTATCAACAATGATCTTGAGAAATTCTTTCAGGTGGGAATTCAGCTGCCACCTCTAGAGAAGGAGGAGCTGGTCGCATTTTTGACAAGGAATATGGATGTATTTACGTGGAATGCTTATGAAGCCCCGAGGGTTGATCCAAATTTCATTTGTCATCATTTGAATGCCAATCTATCTGTGGTGCCGAAGAGGTAGCCACCTCAGCGCTCATCCAAGGAGCATACTGAAGCTGTCAAGGAAGAGGTGCTTAAGCTCAAGAAGGCTGGTGCTATCAAAGAGGTGTTTATCCAGAGTGGTTGGCTCACACAGTGGTAGTGAAGAAGAAGAATGGAAAATGGAGAGTTTGTGTAGGCTTCACAAATTTGAACAAGGCTTGTCCTAAAGATTCATTCCCAATGTCTCGCATAGATTAGTTGGTAGATGCCATTGTAGGGCATCTTCGGATGAGTTTTTTAGATGCTTTTCAGGGTTACCACCAAATACCCATGGCTTTGGAGGATCAGGAGAAAATGGTCTTTGTCACTTCTACAGGGAATTATCATTACAAGGTGATGTCTTTCGGCTTGAAGAATGCAGGAACTACCTATCAAAGGATGATGACCAGAATGTTTGAGCCTCAGTTGGGAAAAACAATTGAAGTGTATGTGGATGACATGGTGGTGAAGTGTAAAATGGTTTCTATGCATATATCAGTCTTGAGTGATACTTTTCACACACTAAGAAGGTACAAGTTACACCTTAATGCTTCCAAGTGCTCCTTTGGGGTGGGGTCTGGCAAGTTCTTGGGTTATATGGTAACACACAGAGGAATCGAAGTCAATCCTGCTCAGGTTAAGGCAATTAATAGCTTACAACCTCCTCAGAATCCAAAAGAAGTTCAAAGGTTGACAAGGATGACCACTGCCTTTAACCGATTTATTTCACGGTCAGCAGACAGGTGTAAGCCTTTCTTCTAGCTGCTGAATAAGTGGAAGGGATTTGAGTGGACCGAGGAATGTGCACTAGCTTTTCAACAGCTTAAGGAATATCTTTCACGCCCACCTATTACGTCTCGGCCGAAAATTGATGAAGTTTTGTTTGCATATATTGTGGTGGCTCACCACGCTGTTAGTTTGGTTCTAATACGGGTTGATAATACTATACAGAGGCCAGTTTATTACGTGAGCAAGTCTTTGCATGAGGCCGAGGTGCATTATCTACCCTTGGAAAAAGCAATCCTAGCAGTGGTACACGCTACACGTAAACTTGCCCATTACTTTCAATCTCATACGGTGGTGGTTCTAACTCAACTTCCTCTTAAATCTATACTCCAAAGTGCTGATTATACGGGTAGGATTGCTAAATGGGGCACCATCTCGGGGGCTTTTGATATTAAGTATATGCCTCGCACCTCCATGAAGGGTCAAGTGCTTGCTGACTTGGTCGCGGAGTTTGCTGAGCCTTCATTAGAAAATAATGCCAAAGGGCTAGACATGGATGAAAAATCAGTTGGCATGATTTCGTGTGAGAAGCCTGCGGCATAGAAGGTATATGTCGATGGAGTAGCGAATCAAAGAGGGTCTGGAGTGGGACTAGTTCTAGTGTCTCAGGAGGGGCTTACGTTTGAGAAGTCCTTAAGATTGGGGTTCTTGGCTACCAATAATGAGGAGGAATATGAGGCTTTATTGGTTGGAATGGATATGGTTCAGAAAATGGGGGGAAAATCAGTGCAAATGTTCTCGGATTCGCAATTAGTCGTAGGCTAAGTAGAAGGGACATTGGAGGCCAGAGATCCAAGAATGCAAGAATATTTGACCCAAGTTAGGTATTTGCAATCAAAATTTGAATATTTTATCTTGTTGCATGTTTCAAGGAGTATGAATACCTATGCTGATTCCTTAGCTACCCTTGCAACGTCCTCGACACAAATTCTACCTTGGGTTATCCTCGTTAAGGATTTATTCAAACCTAGTGGAATGAGTGTTGACATCATTCGAGTTCAACAGATAAGGGTAGGACCTAGTTGGATGGACCCTATAGTGTCCTTCCTTAGGAGTGATGTTCTGCCCGAGGAGAAATCTAAGGCGGACAAAATACGTAGGAAGGCACCTCGGTTTTGGTTATCCGAGAATCAAAAGTTGTACAAACACTCTTTTTCAGGACCATATTTGCTGTGTGTGCATCCTAAAGTAACGAAGTTACTTTTGGAGAAGTTGCATGAAGGGATCTGTGGAAGTCACACAGGAGGAAGGTCTTTGGCACATAGAGCTCTTACCTAGGGATATTGATGGCCCGATATGCAAAGAGAAGTACAAGACTATGCAAGAAAGTGCGACCAGTGTCAGATGTATGCTCCTAATATTCATCAACCTGGGGGTGTCCTTAATCCTCTGTCTAGTCCTTGGCCTTTTGCTCAATGGGGCTTAGACATTGTAGGACCTTTCCCAAAGGCAGCAAGGAATAGAAGATGGTTGCTTGTCGGAACAAATTACTTCACTAAGTGGGTTGAAGCTAAACCGTTGTCAAACATCAGGGATGTGGATGCAAAGAAGTTTGTCTAAAAGAATATTGTCACTAGGTTTGGAATCCCTCATACTCTTATTTCAGATAATGGTTTGCAGTTTGATAGTAAAGCCTTCAGAAGATATTGTGGTGATTTGGGCATCACGAATAGATATTTCACTCCAGCTTATCTGCAAGGAAATGGTCAAGCCAAGGCCGTAAACAAATTTATAGTCAGTGGACTGAAGAAAAGGCTAGATGATTCCAAAGGGAGATGGGTAGAAGAATTGTCGCACGTTTTGTGGACGTATCGAACTACACCTCAAAGATCCACTAGAGAGACACCTTTCTCTATGACTTATGGAGCTGAGGCTATAATCCCTTTGGAAACAGGGTTTTCAACGTTAAAACGAGCTCCTTCATCCCTAGCATTAATGACAGCTTACTGGAAAAGGGCTTAGACCTGGTTGAGGAACGACGAGAGAATGCTATGGTTCAGTTGGCTTATAATCAGCAAAAACTTAAACAAGGATACAATTCCCATGTGAAGTTGAGGCCATTAGCCCCTGGGGATTTGGTCTTAAGAAAAGTCATGGGTACAGCCAAGAACCCAGCATGGGAAAAATTAGGATCTAACTGGGAGGGACCTTATTGTATTACGTCAATAGCTGGTATAGGGGCATATTATCTTGCAGACTTAGATGAAAAAGTTGTACAACGTCCCTAGAATGTAAATAACCTACGAAGGTATTATTATTAATGAAAAAGCACTTCTGCTATTTTTTTTCCTGTTAATATCATGTTGTGTAGATTTCTAGTTCATTTACCTAAGTATCAAATAGAAACTTGGTAATGCCTGGCTCCTCCGACCACATACCTTGTAGAAATTGATATTTTTATTAAGTGTTAAACAGAACCTTAGTTACGTCTGGTCCTTGGATCATCTACTTTGGAGAAATTAACATGTTAATTCTCTTTAATAAGTATCAAACAGAAACTTGGTCATATATGGATCCTCGGACCACATACCTTGTAGAAATTGATATTTTTATTAAGTGTTAAACAAAACCTTAGTTACATCTAGTCCTCGGATCATCTACTTTGGAAAAATTAACATGTCAATTCATCTTTATAAGTATCAAACAGAAACTTGGTCATGTCTGGTTCTTTGGACCATATACCTTGTAGAAATTGATATTTTGATTAAGTGTTAAACAAAACCTTAGTTACGTCTGGTCCTCGGATTATCTACTTTGGGGAAATTAACATGTCAATTCATCTTTATAAGTATCAAACAGAAACTTGGTCATGTATGGATCCTCGGACCACATACCTTGTAGAAATTGATATTTTTATTAAGTGTTAAACAGAACCTTAGTTACGTCTGGTTCTCGGATCATCTACTTTGGATAAATTACATGTCAATTCATCTTTAATAAGTATCAAACATAAATTTGGTCATGCCTGGCTCCTCGAACCATGTACCTTGTAGAAATTGATATTTTCATTAAATATTAAAGAAAGAACCAATAGTTATGCCTAGTCCTAGGATCATTTACTTTGAAGAATTTAACGCTTCTATCCAACTTTCTAAGGACCGAGCAGAACTTGGGATATATTTAGTTCTCGGACCATGTATTCGGCTAAGGTTTGTGAGTTATTTTGTGCCTATGTTTCACGTGAAGTTTAGTTTCAAGACTTTGGCTATGTTAAGTTAATGTATTCTTCTATATGCTTAACTATTTGTTGTTGCCTAACATAGTTTCAACATATAAATTATTTATTGAATGCATAAGTTCAAAAGATGAAAGTATCTCAAGAACATACTGTTGTTACTATTTAAGGCATTGTTAAGACCTATCTTATTCCTTTATGCACTAACTCATTCATATTATGCACAGTAATTGCAGTAAAAGTAAGAATTAAACATTCCCAATGCTTGAAATTCGTATGGAAGTGAAAATCAAAATCTTAAACTTGTCATTAAGAATGTACTTGATTACATTAAAAAAAAAAACAAAAAAAAAACATATAGAAACTAAGAGGTTCTATCTGGAATTTAAACAACAGATCGGAAGAGAGAGGGTTCCCAGCTGCTCATGTCTTAGCCTTCACAGGAGGGTTCTCTTGGGACTTGGTCTCTACTTCCTTTGATTTGTTCTCTGCCCCTTTCTGACCAGTTTCCTTGGACTGAGGAGCCACTTCCTTGATAACAAGAGGAACAGTGGAAGATTTCACCTCGGACGAGGTCATGATTTGTTTTCCTTTGTCTTTCGCCCTAAGTGAAGGGTCAACCTGGTCAATTTTCTTGTTCAAACCCTTGTTAGTCTTCTCGTCCTAGGCTATAGTCTGATCAGGGCTTGTGGACGCTTTAATGGGTGGAAGTGGGTCCTGGATTGCCAAGGTTTGGATAAAAGGTGCTGACTTAGAGGTAGTTGGAGGAGGCAAGGCTTCAATCCCGTGAATGTCTGGGGGAATCCACATGTTTTCAGCTTTTCTCCACTCGGAAGTAGTAGGGACCCCAGCAACATTAAAGGCTTCTGTTCATACCTGTTGACAGTATTCCCTGCATACTTCAGCAAATTCTTCAACTAGGTGGGCTTCTGTTTCTTCAACCCCCTTGTTGAAGGAAGCAAGTGACTCAGCATCAACAGTTTCCTTGATGGTACGAGCCGTTTCTTTGGCTTGCTCCAATTCACCCTTCAAGCATTCAATATCTTGTTGGGCAGTGGCAAGTTCCTCTCTTTTGCTTCGAAGCTGCTTGCGTTGCTCCTTAGCTTGTGCCTCGGCCATGTTAAAACCAGCCTCAACGCTTTTCCTTAGTTGCTCCTCTTCCACCAGCTTATCAGCAAGTTTCTTCTTTTCATGCTCAGCCTATCCCAGGGCTTTTTCAGTTTCTACCTTAACCCCTGATCTCGGCATTAGTCTTGGTCCGAGCATCTTGTACCCGCTTTTCAGCCACGAAAACCTCCTGGATAGCCTGAGAAGCAATGACGAACAAATGCATTTTGATAAGAGTAATAGAAAAGTATATATATATAAAACAGTTTATACGAAAAGAAAAGTCAAAAAGCAAAGCAGAACTAGTTGAATGGTACATACCAGAGCCAAATCCCTTTTTAGGGAAAGGAAAAGTTGAGGCTGTTTCATGTTCTCCAAGGCCTCCATATCCCTTGGTAGGAGAAGGGGCTTTTCCAGGGTTTCAGCTAAGTGGTAAGCATGCCCTTTTTGGAATTCCCTTATGGAAGAGTGTTCTAGGATAGGAGTTCCGTCCAACTCTAGCGGTGGTGACCAATGTGCTGGGGTACGGCACACCTCGACCAAATCATGGCTACCTCTACTCTCCATGGAGGAGGCTCGAGTCTGGCCCTTTCCTGTTTTTTGTTGTTTTTGTTTCTTCTTTTGGGCCAATACCTTTTCTTCAACCTCAATTGCTCTTTTCTTCTTGGGGTTAGGATCGGGGAGAAAAGGGCCTGGAGGAAGAGGTGGAGGAGGGAGATTGGTAGGAAGTTGGGACACCGAGGCATTTTTCGCGGTGGATTGTTAGCCCCTTTGGGTAAGCAGGCCCCTCAAACCTAACCCTTGTTTTCGAGATATTTCTTCTTCTTCCTCGTCGCTCTTATCGGTACATACAGATTCCTCTTCTTCGTCCGAGATGTTGACAACGTGGTCTTTTGATGGTTTTTCTGCTTCCTTGAGTCGGAACTAGTCTATTTCTTCTTCAAGGGATAGACGAGAAGACACGAGTTCTTCTCGGATGGTTTTTGCTTTAGGTTGTGCTAAAATAGGGATCGCTTTTTATCGGGCGCACGTACAGGATGACAGAGGGGTCGTCTGGTAAGTCGTGAGGAGTAAGAAAATTTGGTTTCGAGACGTCTGTCCGTCTACGTCTCCGGTCACCCGTAATGATCGTGTTACCAATGTCTTGGACGATGTTCGACAGTGGTTCATATCCCAAGATGAGATGGGCAGCCCTCACTTGCAGGTCCTCACTCACGAATATCTCGGATCTCAGAACTCTATTGAGGTCCGCAACGTTGATTAAACTCAAGTGGGGCGATACGTGTTGCTTATCTGCAAAGAAAAACATCCAAGAAATCAAATATGGTGAGATCAATAACAAACGTTAAATGGAAAGAACGATGGAATGCAAATCTGAATCTAGGTGATGAAGTTAGGGGAACTAGACCCAAAACTAGGGAACCTAAGTCCTAAGGAATCACACCTGGTTTTCCCTCTTTGACCGGACAATAAGGGCCGTCAAACCATCTCCTAGAGGCGATTAAGTAGTCGTCCTTCATTCCTTTGTTAGATTTGGGAAGACATGATATGAGTCTAACAATGCTAGACCTGGATTTGAGATAATAACCTACATTTTTAAGTTGATGACATTCATACATATGGACGACATCGTGCCATGTGAGGTTTAAACTCATTTGCTCGTTGAGGGCGTCTACACAACCTAGGATTCTAAACATATTAGGCGTACATTGATCTGGGCATAATCTATGGTTACGGAGGTATTCACTAGTTACGTTTTTTCATGGGAAGTGTCATTCTACCCTCTAAAAAGGCGATGATGGGAATGACAACTTCCCCTTCTTTCCTATCATCAGCTATGGCCTCTGGGGAGCAGTATCTCAAACCCACATCTGGAGAGATGTGGTATTTGGCCCGGAAACCCTCCATACCGACGTCAGTATCTACTAGACACTTAAATCTACCCATTTGGTTGGAAGAAAAATTGAGTTTTAGAAAGGGAAGGGGTACAGTTAATGGCCGAGGAATACAGCCGGGGAGAAAAAGATTTTAGGAGAATGAAAACTTACGAGAAATGAGTGGATGATTCTTCGCGATCTTCTGGAGAAAAGTGAAAAGGAGGAAGTTGTAAGATGTGATGGATTTTCTGGAGTAATGGTTTGAGTCGTGATTTCCTAGGTGTTTTGACATAAAGGAAGCAGCATTAATTGGGAGTTATCCCGCTCAAATTTTTGAGAAGAATCCAGACCGCTGGATACGCGTCCTACCGTTGGACGTGGCAGACAGGGTGTTGCTTGAAGCATTTAATGGGGGCGTTATGAATCTCAAGGTGTCAGGAGCAGTTACAAATGAAGTGAGATGGCATTCTCACGTGTGGCGGTTCTGTGAGCGTGCAAGAGTAGTGGTGTTGAATCAAAACTTCATTTTTCCCCTCGGATGGGAGGAAAAAATGAATTTTTGAGGGGCTATTTTGGGGGGCAAAAGAGTCAGAGTGTGTTTGTGGGCCTTGGGCTTAATCCGAGGATATTAACTCGTCCAAGGAGGTCTTAGTGATAATGACTATACTGGATATAAAGGCCCACAAGCAAATTGTTGCGAGAGAAATTGGTGGAAATGGTCCGAGGAGAGAGATCTCCTTGGCTCCATGAGATAAAGGTCGTGCCATACATCCTGGTGTACGTAAGGGATTTCTAAAAGGTCTAATGAGTGAGGATATGTCCCACATAAGCACAAGAAGTAGTGAAAAAAGAATATCTTAGAAAAAGTTGCTACCACCGCATTAAAGACTCTGCACCTACCTCTCTGGCCGCATTAATGGAGAAATGACCTCTAAACAGTGGTGGGCAGTGTTATAGCTGTTGTTTGAGGGCTTCAAGAAGATAGTGGATGGGACAAGTATCTAGATTGGTGATCTGGTTATATGTGGAGGATGGTAGAAGGAAGGAAGATGATATAAAAGAAAAAGAATGGCATTCAAGGAGGGGGATTTGAAAAAAGAAAGAGAAAAATACTGTATCCATTACCTTCAACTGTAATTTATTGTGGAAAGGAGAAAAAGTAATACAAGACATCCTCAACCAGCGTCCGAGGAGAGTTTTTGTCATAAAACCATTTCATTATGCATGTATTGGCAATCTAGCCCACCATACTTGTTATCCAATATCCATAAATTTAGGTTTCAAGCCCACGCTCTACAAATTTCATTGTATAAGGCTATTTGAGCCTAGCCCTACACACGTTTGGGTGTGGGTGCAAATTGTGTCCTTACAATGACTAACTTTCTAAAAAACATCATCGCTGAAACAAACGGAGAAAGAGAATATTAAAAAAAAAAAAAATGTACACCACCATTCTATGGAACACATGGTGTTGCATTAAATTTAAATATTATATAGATTCGGCCAAGCTAGTCAGTGATTTAGCAAACAATTGGACCATGAGATTGTCATGTCCAATCCATTGGCACACCTGCCAAAGCTATAATCAATTCTGCATATCATGCAACTGGGTAATATGTATGGAGAAAAGCAATGCGTTCTTGGTAGAACGAGGTAATCCTGAACACTACACAATACAGATCACCTCTTGAAATAGATAATCTTGCTAGGATCTCACATGTAAAATCTCACTGAAGAATTAGAATACAATCTACACAAATAAAAGTTTTAATGCTTTTATCTTGATAGTGTTTTATCCAAAACCCTCCACCAAAATTTCAAATGGTGAGTGAGGTCAAAACAGTATTCTTTTTAGTCCAATTTTTTTGTGTCTGGAATAAAATGTAGCAAAGCAAATGAAAGCATTTCTGAAGTTAAATGTTTTAAGGTAAGGTCATTGAGAGAGTGAGAAAGGCCATGACAAAGGAAATGAGGTCACCCTGAATCAAAATCCAAGTGCCATAAATATTTTTATAAAACCAATTGCATTATATTCAATCAGCTTCAGCCGAGTAATGTGGTCCACATTGATGTGAGCTGATTAACGTAGTGATATGTGGTGAAGGTACTAGGAGTCTTTGATTATGTCAGTACAAATCATACTCCATGTCATACATTTTAGATGAACAGACCTCAATGAACAAATTGAGAAGCACATAGATATAAAATATGAAGGATGCCGATAAGTAAAATGAGTGCAGCATAATTGCACATAAAAAGTTCAATGAATAAAGAATATCTACAAAAAGTACAAAGCTTAGTGCAGCATGCACCAACACTAATTGTCTAAAGGCACGGTCCAGTGTAAAACTTTTTTCTTTTCTTTTTTTCATTTTATTTGAACACAACTATAAAACTACATGATGACATCATAGAAAAGTTGTTTTCCCCATCATTTCCTTGCCCATACAGAAAATTTGGGATCACAGGAAACATTTTTGAGCCAAAAATGAGGAAAACAAAAAACTGATCTGTATGCTGGTCAAGCTATGTATTTTGCTGTCAAATGTCCCAGCACTAATATTTTTGTAATCTGTACAAGGCCTTTCAAAAGCATAATTTTGTTGCACTTGTTTGTGATGAATGAAATGTGCATGTATAACAAACAAATTATGTACAGATGCATGAGCTCAATTTACTTCATTCTGTTTTCTTCTACATCGCAATGAACAGTTTGTGACCCATTTTGTTGTCTTGGTTCATTACCTGAAAAGAGAAAAGAAAATACAACCAATCAATCGATGCTTTGATTCCAGGTAATGGGAGTATCCTAAGTGTTGAGTGAATCAAACCTGGCTTCACATTTTTTGGATCTGGGCTGCTTTTTTTGGCCCCATGACTCAAGCATTCAAATTTACACAATTCATGAGAAGCTACTGTTTCATGAGAAGCTACTGTGAACTGGTAATAAGCTGCACGCAACTGTCGATGAATCTCTTCCATTTTTCCACTCTGCTCATCTTTCCGATCCATCTCAATAAGAATCTGTAAAAACATCCAATCATCAAGTTTTGAGAGAGAGAGAGAGGGGGGGGGGGGGGGTCCAGTTTAAATTGCTACCTCTGCAGCATTGGTCTTAAATATTGGGAGAAATCGCTGCCTACAATACTCGTTGAATAGAAGAGTGCAGATAATCAATGGAAATGTGAAGCCTGAAGCCACTGGTGATCGTTTAATTCCAAAAACCCCAAGAGCGATTATTTGTGATAGTGTCAATGAAAAGATTGTTGTGTTGTGAACAATGGGCCAAAACTGTCCCCCAGTTTCATATTTTGAAACATATACATTGAGTATCTGAAAAATACATTTGAAGCATGTAAATGATTTTCTTAATAGAGAGAGAGAGAGAGAGAACAAATCACAAAATTTCAAATGAAAGCAAATATATTAAATTCTAGTAAAAAAAAGAATAATAATAATAACAACAAAGCCTTAATCCCAAAATTTTAAGGTTGGCTATGGATCCTTGACAAACTCATAAGGGTCAGACACATGCATTCTTTGTTGTTTTATCCTATTTTGTCACCTCCTTAATTAACATGCCATTTTTTACTACAACCAAAAATAAAATATGGAACACTATACTTTATGGTTGGAACATAGACCTAAAACGAAATGGAATACTCAGACGCATACTATTATAGCCAGTCTTAACAATTTATGACATTGGTTATATACGTCCTACAGGAACTCCAAATCCATTGCCTAATAGAGTATCATAAAATCAACATTGCGCGCTCTTACTAGGATCGATTATGAAAAATAGGCGCATAACACTTCAGGTCCTATTGTTCACATATGGACAAAAGCACATGCATACATTATCCAAAAACAATATAATTAAATGCATAGGCTTTTTTCTTAACAGCTTCTATCCATGGACCACGATGCAGGGGAATCTTTCTCATTAGCCTAACTTGGAATGCTCCAATTAGAGCCAACATTCAAACTTTTTCAATTTCTATATTTAGGGCACACAGCAAAATCTTCTGTTTGCGCACACGCAATTTATTCTCCTCTTCACATTCCCAAAAGTTTTCACTTTTCAGTGAATTAGTTAACCTAAAACAATATGGAGGCATGAGATTTTTTTTTTTTGGATTAGTAATAAAATTTTATTATAAATCAAAACAGGCCCAAGTACATAGGAAATGTACTATGGGTGCAATACAATCAAGATCCCAAATTACAACTATCAATCAAATCAGGGAGAGAAGAACATGAATAAGTTTGTAAAGCTGAACTCCACTTGAGCAAAAAATAAAAGAAGAAAGACTTAATCTCAAGAATAGAGCATTTACATCCCTCAAAAGTTCTAGCATGAGATCTAAATGTGCTTCCTAATTCAACTTAGCTACTCATGAAACAGTTATTCCCACCCTATAAATTTTGATACTTGTCACTTTCTAGGAAAATTTGGAGGAAAATGGAAGTTCTAAACATCCCAATCTACCTTTGAAGTTAAATTATGATTTTCCTTAATTATACTTCAAATAGAAAAATGAGCACAGCTTCAAAGATGGTAAGCAAATCATTTCACAGATAACACAAAACTATATATGCTCACTTAATATTACATAATTGGAAATTAGATGCCCAAGCTAGGACATCTTACCTATATTTGTTTTAAAACTGCTAAAGCATTGAACTCATTATTAAGTGCATCAGCAATCTGTTAACAAAATGCCTCTCTGTACTAATCTTCCCAAAAAAAGAGGGGGAAAAAAAAAAGAATTCTAGGAACAAAATGAAGTGAAAAATTTGAGTACATTTGACCTTGATACTAGTGGATGCTGTAAGAAAGTAGATTCTCTAAATTTAGCCCATCTCATATACTGACATGAAGAATAGATGCAACAGTATATTAGTAGCCAAACAATTTCTAATTTTAAAATTTTGAGCTTATTCCTAATACGCATAATGTCAAATACAACCTAGTTTCAAAATGCCAACATAAAGAATAGATACAATGGTATATTAGCAGCCAATCAATTTCTAATTTGGGCCACTAAGATATCATCCAGACTTGGATCTCTACAACCGGTCTCCATCTCCCTCATGTATCTTTCCTATATGAAGATGCTAAAGACCTCAGAACCTGGTTCCATGACAAGTGCACTCTGTCCAAGAGTCACGAGCTTGAGTCTGGGAATTAGATTCTCTAGAACTAGGTAACAACACACTAAAATAAGAGTACAGATGCAGAAGACTAATAACTACAACTACTTTACCAACCTACAGTACCAAAGTTGTGTATCCAAATATGTTTCCTGGTACAATAAATAACTCCAAAAGAAAAAATATACAACCATATAGATGGTACCAGCAAAACTCTAATTCAACTTAACAATCTCAACAATCCAATCACATTATCAATCCCTTCCTTGCCACAAAATCTATTAGCAGCATCATCACTTGTTAAAAATAAAGCTGAAACTTGATGTATTAGAAAAAGGAATGACTATAAGCCACAAGCTAAGTACTGATGGTACATCCCAGATGGATTTTTTCAAGATTTATATATATATAGAAGGAGCTTCTTCTACTTATAGTGCAGCCATCAAAAAGGAGCTTAGTAGGACTTTTATGTGTATTAAATTTTAGAAGTCTACAGTTTTTATTTATGGGGATGCTTGCAATGCCCATGAAATCAAATTGTGCAAGGCAAAAAGTTTCTCCAGCCATCCAAAGTGTGTGCTTTCTTGGTCCTTGAGTTAATAGCGTTATTAGGTAGTTTTCATTTTGCGAGGTGCAAGCATCACATCAGCTTTCTTTACTAAGTCTATAAAAATCCTTACATATGATTATTGTGGTCAAACAACCCAGACACAATGAAAACTTAAGAACTTAATAGGCACTTTCCCATAAGGTCTCTTCTATCTCTTTTCTTGTTTCTAGAATGTGCACTCTTCTCTTTTTCATTATCTTAATTTATCAGTGGGCTATTATTGTCTACAAATAGTTCTCTGAAAGTTAAAAAAAATTTTAAATTTAAATCAGCCACTGCAATCGTATCGAATCAATTTCCTATCACCTAAGATTCAACTCACCACCCTTCCATTGTGATGGCAGCCCCCAATCAAAAAATTCTCTAGGCTTCCCTGCATCAAGGTGCTTCTTTTGGAACCATCATTTTGGCCCTTTAATAATTTCAAAATGTACTAAGATTGAGGGATGCTAAGAACATTTAGTTTCTAGCAATAAACCTATGACTAAGTCAGAGAGAACTAAGATCAGGTACTAGAAGAGAGAAAGGAAGTTGATACCAAAATCTGGTTGGAGGTTAGATAACGAAAAGAAACACCATTAGTATACAACTCAACTGAATGCACTATTTGAACACATTCTGTATCTATGATGTAAAATGGAAGAACACAATCTATTGAATACCTTATTCAAACATATTCAATAACTACAATGGAAATGGAAGAACAAGCTCTGAATCATGGACAAAACACAATCAAATCACTAATTACAGAACTTGGCAAAAAATTACTCATGCTGAAGACACATTAACAATTAGAAAGTGCAACTAATATCTCTAAAGGCAAAAACAGGGACAAATGAATGATGGGAGCACTCACCTGATTTCGATAGACAAAATAAGCAAGTACAAAGTAGACCCACAAGAAGGGCACTATTAAGGGTGCCAAGATGGAACATGTAAAGCCAAGGAATCCAAACAAGAGGAGTCGTGGGACTTCTGTATGGTATGGGAAAGACAAGGTGCCACTGGATGAATCATCCTTGTTTCTAAGTACGAATCTTTTACACAAGTTGCAGAAAAGGGCAAAGATTTGCATCACTTCACAAGCCAAACTTGCCCAACCAGATGATAAAACATAAGTCGTGAAGAAGGTAACCTGCAAAAATTTGAATACCACAATCATGATGAAAAGTTGATGTCGAAACTTCTATATTTGCCTAAAAAGTTTTTTCTTTTTTTTTTTTGAAAAAGGCTGGAAAATCTTTCTTTCCATGAGAATCTCATAATTGAAGAAAGGATTTAAATGTGAAACATCCATCATGAGGAATTATTTTCACAAATAAAACCCTTCGTTGTATAGCCTTAGTACAATCAATACTTAGAAATTAATAATGGTCAACACTCCCGCAAAATTACATGGAATAGTCTGCATAGAGTAGCATAGTCAAATAAAGTAAAATCACAAACTTATTTGAGAATCAAAGAATAAACCTGTCTAGGAACCGCTTTGGCAAGTTGTGTAGGTATGTCTTTCACACTAGAAAAGACATTAAATTGGCTGATAACAGAGCCAGTAAAAACATTAACAAAAAAGACGTTCCAAATTGTGAAGTACAAGACTTTGCAGCATGCACTCTTTTTCCTCCCACTGCGGGAAATAGACCCCTCTATTGCTGAAAATAGCATCATGATTGGTGGTACAATATACAGAGCTAAAATCAAAACTACACTTGGAAGGTAACCTGTTACCAGCTGGCTCATATACTTCCTGCATCAAGGCACATAGTAAATTTACATGCAAATTAGCACTATGCCCATGCAAGAACTTTTAAATTTAATCAAAATCACTCTAAACTAAAGCACATCATATGACATGTGACATGTTGACATAGTGCAAGCACATGTAAGAACCTTTATTATTAAAATAAAACTATGATTAAAATAATTTAAAATATATAACAAAACTTCTATTCAATTGTTGGAAACTTATGGTGATAGGATTTAATTGGAATAATTTTTTTAAACTTCTTGAAACTTTAGTAACAAAGTTTAACTTAAGAGTAAAATATATTACTAATTTAAAGTACTTATCGTGCTTCACATGATGGAAACACATCATACAGCATGTACCACTTTATGTTGAGCCACATTGCACAAGCACCATGTGTAAGTCTCCATGGCATAAATGTGTAAATCAATGTGACGAAGGGAGAAAAAAAAAAACAAATAAAAAAATAAAGATAAAAGGATAGGTCATCCAATTATTACAACCACATCATGTACGATGCAACTTATGTTGTGTGTTTATTGGAGGGGGAAATATATAATCTGACCAGTCATTCAGAATTCACAGTGTACATTTTCTTATACATTGCTTCTATAAACGATATTAAGCTAGAAAACTATTTAAAATTAAAAATTCAAGAACAAAGTTAATCATGGCACTACTAAGTAAAGGATATCCATGGTTAATAACTTTACCTAACATCGATACAATTTTGACAAAAGAATTTATATATATCACATTCATATGTGAACCCCATGAGGGATTAGACCATCCATTAGGAATAACATGTAGATTTACACACAAGAAAATATTTTTGATGTTAGATTGCCTTTCATAGCTACCACTTTAAATTCCAACTCAAAATAAATCATAGTTGCTTTTTATATTCTCAAACTAGGTTATCTCATAATGATGCACTAGAAATAGCAAACTCTCTAATTCAGATAAACACCTGAATATTTTATCAAGAATCTATATTCTAGTGTATTCTTCCAACATATTAGAATGCCCTGACTTGTCCAAAATTTCTTCTTCTTCTTTTTTTTTAAATCCTCGGAATATCACATATGCAATTTATGAAGCAAATGTGTTCTTTGACACTTAACAATGCAACACCAACAAGTGAGTCATGCAAAACTAACCTAACAAAATTATAAAAATAATAGACACAACACAGCTCTATCATCACAATATTTACTTCTTCTTTTCTTTTCTAATTTTTAATGAATCATCACAATATTTACGTACTTCTTCAGAAGTCCTCTCAAGAATGGAAATGTTTGTTGTAGCTGATCTAGTTGAGTCAAACCTTGAACAAATGTTACAGGAATAAGAAACACAAACATGAAGGCAATAGCAGCCACAAGTGTTCCTATCTTACGGATCCAAAGTTGTTTGTATGGTATACAAAGATTTGACCAATACACATCATGTGGCTCTGGAGCCAAGTTTGTTACCCATAACATGGGATGTGAAGATTGAAGAACCTGTGCAGCAACAACAGCAGCATAGCGAGTCTTGAAAAAAACAAAAGCAGCTGCACTCTCCTGTACAGAAGACCAAAATAATTTAGGCTATGTAGTAAATTTCGAAAAAAGAAAGATAATAATTAAGAAACCAAAAGGATTAGATGATAATAATATAGCCCAATATCCTCTATTTAGAAAATAGTGTATGCTTAGACAACTACTTAAATTAAGTATATGCTAGACCATATTTTCAAATAAATTAGTGACTAAATTGCATCTAATTGAAAAGGCAAATGGAGCTGCCATAAAAACCTTCTGCGGAGAGTCACAGATATAAAAAGTACAAACCATAAGCTACATGTCAAACCTAGAATAAGTAAATCACACTGCCATCTACACCAGTCTATCATTCTCCCACGCCCAAAAATGCACCCACAGCAAGCAATTTTTAATCTTAGACAATAGAAACTTGCACCATAAACACGTAAAAAATGACTGAAAAAGACCATAAAAGGCCATAAGCACAGTGTCTCGCAAAAAGCAAGTTCTTTTTTTTTTTTTTTTTGGAGAGAGAGAGAGAGGATCCTACCCTAAAGCATTTTTTTTAATTGAAGTGATCGCTTTAAAGAATCAAACCCTCCCACTTACAGCTGATAACACCCCTTGACCAGTTACGAAAATTGAACATAAACCTATCTTACTTTGAACCTCTTCTCAATAAATAAATTCATTAAAAATTCCACAGGATCAAAAGTCACAACCCAGGTACCACTAAGCATATTAGAAAAGAGAAAACAATTAAAACTAAACATTAATATTGTAGCAGATCAATATATCCGAAAGCAACATATAAAAGAATAGGTAGAATCATTCAATCAGCCATATCAGCCATACACATTAAAGCTTAGAGTTCAAGGAGATAACAAGAAACCCCCTCAAAATTCAAGCTATTCCACTCCATCCATAGGCACCAAAAGAACATAAGATCAACTCCCCAAATTGTCAATGGTCAAAATTCTTTAGGGTGTAGCAGTCCATGCTAAAAAGGGTATTTTACACAAGAAAAAACCAGATTTGTTTCCAAGAAAGAAGACCTTCAATCTGAAGCATTCAAAATTTACCTCAAATATCTATAAAGGTAATTTTCCACCAGAAATATCCCTTTCCATCTAACCCTTGCCGCACACAACTAAGAAAAGCTACTAATGTCTAGAGGGATAAGTAGCTACTCATTCATACTGAATTCTTTTCTTAAATAAAAACATACATATATTACTCAAATTTTTACAGAAAACAAAGCCCCTGGAAGCCCCTTTTTCACATATTTTATAATGAAGAATTTCCCTTATAAAAAATCACAGATTGCAAATAAACTGCAAAACTTCACCAAAATTACTTGCACTCCTAGAAAAAGCTAAGCAAGCAACTACAGCAGCTTATGTTGCAAAACTTGAGATCGTATCCCCCCCCACCCCCCTGCAAAAAAAAAAAAAAAAACACACACATGCAAAAGAGAGCAGAAGCCAAACATGATTTACCCTGTTATATTCACATAAATAATTAGTAACCCTGAAATCAGAACTATTTAAATCAATTCATGCCAAAAAAACACACCCACACATGCAAAAGAAAGCAGAAGCCAAACATGATTTACCCTGTTATATTCACATAAATAATTAGTAACCCCGAAATCAGAACTATTTAAATCAATACATGCCAAAATACGTTACCTTTGTGCTTTTACCCAATTCCATATTAACAACAGATTTCCCACTAACACTACCATCCTCGCTAGGAAGGATGCTAAAAGAATCTGCAGGCTGTCCACAAAGACCATGTTGCATTAAACTTGGCTTGCAGTTCTGTTCAATAGAAGCAGCCTTAATAACCATGTACATCTTCTCTGCATCAGTCTGCAATATAAAACATATCTTAGTAGGAAAAATAAAGGCATGCAAACTCAGAAAATTTTATTTCACAGCACTCGCTCAACCCACCCAACAAGAAGAAACAACACAACAAAGCCCCAACTTCAAATATCAATGTGAGAAATTCAAATATAGCCCCCAATATAACCATTCCATAGCTGTGTAGCCACTAAGGCCCTGTTTGGTGAGTGAGTTCTAACTCACATTTTTACATTTTAAACAACATCACACACTTTTTCACACACTTTTTCACCCACACATATATCAAAAACACTTAAACAACATAACTCAAACTCCTCTCCCAAACACCCCATAAAAATCTAGGACTTATCCATCAAAATTGGAAGTCAAACCAGAATGCAGTCAGTCATCACAATCATCATCTAATTATTGTCGAAACTTAATAACAACACTAAATAAACTCAGCTAATATACAGATCAAGGACTGCTCTCAGTGTAAATTTAACAAAATAGAAGAATGATCATTGTGCCAATAGCCATAGTGAATGTGAAACTTTATAAAGAACGTGAAAGAAAATGCTGCACAGTCAGCTAGTCCTCATTGAAAGTGCCTAAAATAAAAAAGCCAAGACCGAGGCCAGGTAAGATGAGAAGATGAAAATAGAATTAAGCGATTTCGTGAAGAAGTCGGTTAAAAAATGTGAAATGAGGGAAGTCAAAGGCAGTTAGTTTTTTGCAATGAAGAACAAGCAATGCAATTAGTTTTTTGCAACAGACGGCTTTTCATAGTATAATCCAGAATAAAATAAAATGATTAATAAATTCAAGTAGTAGGAATGTGGAATTACCATTCACTTCAATCACAACGTATCATATGCTAATCATTTGGGATTTGGTACAAACGAAATTCAGAGTCCCAATCACAATGCTAATCAGGTAAATATGAGATTATGAATCATAATATTTCTGAAATTTCTAAAACAGAGTATGAAGGGAAAATTCTGGACCACATCAAAATTCAAGCTTGTGACATACAGGTGTTAGCATGTAAGAAACCAGTATATATATATATACACACACGCGTGCGCAAGCACACACTAAACCACATAATGGTCTAAACTCAAGTATGTATGTGATATACAAGTGTCAGCGTGTAAAATAGAAAGTGATGACTTGATAAGCCATGAGGATATTGACTCACAGACATGTAAAAGATTTTAAATTTTGAAAAGTGTTGCTGAATATAAACAATAAATTGCTAATTTAAGAAGCGCACCATCAGTTTCTGAACTCTACCAGACCGATACACCATTTGGTGTGACAAGTAGTTTGATGCATGATAATTTGTGAAAAATCTTTTCACAGAATCACTGTAAGATTCCTTTGACGACCAGGGGATGGCACGGACAAGAACTGTAAAATGACTTGGATTTGTTGGAGATCCAGTAATATGTGCTAGTCTCATCTGGGAAATGCTCTTGTACTCCTATAATTGTATACAAAAATTATCATAAGAATAATTAAAAGAAATTTTCTAGAAAAACCTTTGAACAAAAGATGAAAAGCTACACAACAGTAGAAAATGAAGATAAATTTACATACTTACAAAGTAAAGAAGAATGCAAGCTGAGCAGGTTATAATGTATAATGCGAGACAATGAGTCCAAAGCCTGACATGCACACCAAAAAAATAACAATTGAGTCTACTTCAAAAACAAAGGTGGTTAAGTATGTGACTGCTGATAAATGCAAATTAGCAATAAAATAACAAGGTCTTGAGCTCCACTCTAAAGTACTATGAATTATTTTCTCCCACAATCTCTTCAATTCAAGAAGAGAGACAAATGTCCATAGAAAAGAGACAAGCTCAAGTATACTCCAAGCCAAACCAATTATAAATAAGACACAGCATGTCAAAATGTTCCTTTTCAAGCATTGTTTACGTGCCTCATAGGTTAGCATCATAACACTCTAGAATAAAAATTAAGGCTATGTTTGGTTTGAGGGAAGGGAAGAGAAGAGAAAATAATAAGGAGAGGGAAAGTAAAAAGAGAGGAGAAAGAAATATTTCATGTGCTTGGATGTAGGGGAAAGAGAAATGAGAGAGACATAGTAAAAAAATAATAACAAAATAATATTTTACTATTTTATCCTTATGAATTATAAATTAATAATGAATTGTGAGGATATAAAAGTAATTTTAAAAAAAAATCAAAAATTTTCAAGGATACAAGAGTAATTTTATGGATTTGGAGGGAAAGTAAAAAATAAAAAATTGGTGGGGCTAATAGAAAGTATTTATCTCCACATTTCCTTTCTCTTCCCTCTTTCCTTCTAACCAAACAAATGAAAATGAATTATTTCTCTACCCTTCTCTCCCATTCCCTTGAAGCAAACATAGCCTAACACATATACCTCTTTGCTTTAATAATGGTCTAATCATCAACAATA
Source organism: Castanea sativa (assembly GCF_040712315.1). NCBI lineage: Eukaryota > Viridiplantae > Streptophyta > Magnoliopsida > Fagales > Fagaceae > Castanea > Castanea sativa. Next base: position 15,285,818 of record NC_134024.1, on the reverse strand, counting down.
TATAGCACGTACCACCTTGAACCTTCCTTAACATTCTCAATGGTAAATACTTCCATTTGCTCTGAAGAGATTTGCTTGTGATGAATTTCTCCGTTCCCATAATAATTCACCGGAAGCACTAGAAGAAAGCAAATGACAAAAGCAATAGAAAAGACTCGAATACTGCAAAGAAAATTTAAAGAGCACCCATAAGAACCTGAACCTTTTATATATATATATAAGTAATAGAAGTTTACTGAAGATGAAAAGGACTGTTCATGACAATGAACATAAAGCACCTCAAACAGTTACAAGCAAATCAAGAAGAACTAATAGAGAGTTGGAAATCAAATTAATGGTTTTTGGTAATTCAACAGTTTGGGGTGAGGGGATTTGAACCATAGCTCAATAAATTTGAAAACAAATAATGAACTTCTAGCAAACAAGCTATTAAGAGCCATTATAAGAGGAAAATTGTTCTATAACCACAACTTTTTTTTTGATAAGTAAGAAGAGAATGTCTAACAAACATATAAATCATACAATTGTGCCAGAGTTTTTGTTCAAACCAGGTGCCATAATCATACATATAAATCATACAATTGTATAACCACATCATACAATATAAATTAATTGTGTCAGAGTTTTTGTTCAAACCAGGTGCCATAATAACACAATGTCTAACAAACATATAATTACCAAAAAACTAAATCCAACTAAAGCTTGGTTACATTACCATTCGTAAAGCACTATTTTTTTTTCTTGATAAGTAATAAGAATCGTATTAATCATGAAGAAAAAGTGAAAACAGCAAATCCAAGGTGTTCGTGATGGTGAACACAAGAAACAACAACAAAAAACAACAAAGATATAAAAAGCAACTAAAGGGGCAATTCTAAGGGAAGTAAGCAACTCCGATTTGAAGCACTAATAATTACCCAGTGGCTATATTCACCATTCAATTGTTTGGATTTGATCTTGTAAAATTATTCATACCATAGGGAAGTATAAAATCAATCAATAAGATGGTAATATGTTCACAGAAAATATAAGAAGTGACCTCAAACAGAAAGTTTTATTATAAAAGGGACATAATAATAATAATAATGCCATAGACCAAGACAACAACAATTATCTTTTCAAGCCATCTATCAACAAACACAAATATAATCTATATTACATTATTTTCCAACAATATATTGAGCACAAACTATCACCCTTCACTAACTACAAGTTTTGGGTAGTAAGCAATCACCTGAAAACAACTATCCTGAGAAAAACCACGGCATCCATGCCACCAATACCCAATATTTCTTCTTCACTTGTTTTCCATGCTTTCACTATCCAACTAGGGGAAGGAACAAACCTCTCAAGGCAAAAAGGATCATTGTGTGCCAAGTGCTTTGAAGCAAGCCTCCGTCCAAAGTACACATTTACATTGCTTGGTTGTTTTCTTAATATGGAATATAGCAATAGAAGGACCGCACACAAACCTGTATTAATTCCTACAGAGGTAAGAAGAGCAGAAACATTCATCTCCTTATGCTATGTCAGCAACCTTCGCACATCTCATCACCCAAGAACAAAGAAAAAGGACGCCTAGATTAGTTCCATGAGCTGAAAGCATTTGATTGTCTTCAAAGACCAATATTGCATGGAGAAGTGGCTTTACCTGATTCAGGTTTTTGTGTGCAAAATTTAGATGTAGTCTTCTTTTCTTTCCTGCTTAATAAAACTCTGCAGGTAAGTGTATCATGGTATGTGTATTGAATTCAAATAAGTTTCTCACTGAAAATGCATATAATAATGTTGAAGCATATGGAAAAGAAATAATATTAACATCAGTTTGACCTAAAACACAAGCAAGGGCATACCAAAGCAGAGGATTTAATTTTATACAAGCAATAGTGTTACCATTTGCAGTATGCATCTTCACTACTACATGGGAAAAAAAAAAAGAGAGAGAGAAAAATCTTAATTTCTTGGTGTTAGACCAAGAATTTCCCTTTTCCAGTAAAAATCTGAGAATAAGAACAAGTTAATTATGTAAAGGTAAATGTGAGAGAAGACAAATAAATGCCACCCACGGAGATCCTCTGCAAAGATAGCCAAGTTGGATACTTCGCATTCCCTGCCACCTATAAATTTTGTGTGTGTGTGTGTGTGGTTGTTTGCTAGAAAGAGCATTTATTGAAAATTTCTACAAATGGTACAGTTAAAAACTATATAAAATATTTAAACAGGAACATGTTCACATACTTGGTGCACCACATTGAGATTAAGTGTGCTAGCAGGATAGAACAGGTAAATATTTATGTTGTACTAGTTCCAAGAATAAAATAGGAAAAAACACAAGAACAAGGCAATCAACTCAAACACAATAGCACCAACAGTGTCTCCAACTCACCTAACTGCTGAATAAGTCTAATATCATATGTGAACTTCCCTACCAGGTGTACATTGTATAATTCCCTAACATGTACTGAACAACTTGAAACTAAATGAGATATACCATGGATATGCAAGTAATTAGCTCATGAAATTGTTAAGAATTATCAAAGGAAAAAAAGCCAAGCTAGGTGTGCTATTAAGGTAGATCTAATGAAATCCTATAATTCCCTTGACTGAGACTTTATCTAGCTTTGTCTAAAAATTTTTGGCATTCCTGTGAAATATGTGGCTTGGGTTAAGGAGTGTATAATTGCTCCCAGGTTTGGTTTCTCTCAATGGGAGCTTAGTTGGTTCTTTAAGGTCATACCAGAATTTAAGGCAAGGAGACCCTTTCTCCCTTTTTTTTTTTTTGTGCTTGCTATGGAAAAGATATCAGACATTGGCATGAAGGCAAGTGCCTTTCACCCAAATCAGCATGTCAAGGGTTTGAGTCTGAAATCAGCCTCTCCAAAACAAGATTGGGGGTAAGGCTGCCAAACAGTTACCTCTTTGGCTCTCTCAAACCCATATAACTGGGATTACTGTGCACTGTGTACAACCTTTTATTTTTCTATAAAATTTTTCTCAAAACTTATTCAGCTAACAGTGCATCAGTCTAGTGTCCTTCGAGGAAAAGATTGGGTGTTAGAGGACTACAAGGTCTAAAGATTAGATTTCTATTCAAAGAAAACTCTCCTTGATTCAGCTTGGTGAAAAGGATAAGGCATTTTGGCTTCCTTCTAAATCTAGCAACTATGCTTGTCCTGAGATATGGAATGCAATTTGGAAGGGGTTGCCTACGATTAATAGGTGGAGTCTAAAATGGTTATTCTATTGCAATGCTTAAGAAGACTTTCTTTAATTGGTTGGTTTTTTAGAAATAGGTTGTCTACCTGCAATAGACAGCCTATTTCTGATTTGGATATTGTCTAACTCTAAGTGTACATGGTTAAATGATTAAAGTTACCATATCCTAATAACTTAAGCTTTTGAGACAATCAGTAATTTAACATGGTATCAAACCCAGCCCTCTAATCCCGTGTGGACACACTACTCCACAAATTGAGCCCTAATGAGGATGCTAGGGATTTAAGTGGGGGAGTTTGTGCCACCCTATATCTGATTTGGATATTGTCTAACTCTAAGTGTATGCCATATAGGTGTGTAATGAGTCCCACATCGGTCATTTACTAGGTAGACTTGGGTTTTATTAACATCTACAAAGAGCTTCAATTGTAAATTTTTTGACTAGTCGTTTTGAGATATAGCACAGATATGGCTAACACTTTTCCTGTTTCCATACTGGATGATCTGATAAGAGCTGTAATTGTAAGAAGAGTAAGTAGTTGTATTTTGATAAGAGTCTATTGCCTTAGATTGGTTAGAGTTTGTAGCTCTTTAGATACTCAGTTTATGTGTCTATCCTTGCTGTTTGTAGTGCTGTTGCTTAATTTCATTCACCTTTGTTTGGTGTTTGCAGCCTGCATGCTGCTTGTTGTTTCTTAAGTTTGCTGTAATTTTGTATTTTCCTTTCTTAGTTTGATTAGAGTTTGCAAAGGTCTTGTGAGGTAGGGACTCTGCTATGAGTTTGTCCTGGCATGTTTCTAGTGCTATTGTTTTGTTTGTTTTTCCATTGGTGTTTGCATGCTGCTTATTGTTCTTGAGTTTACTGCATTGATTGATGAATAAAAACTTGTTTCTCAAATACAATAATACAGTGCTCTCTTTTCAAACATGCATTGCCTTTTCCCTTTGCTCATATACCCGCAGTGCTTATAAAAGATGAAAGTGCTAAACTACCAAAAATTTGGTGTTCAAATGTGTTAAAAAAAAAAAAACCAAGTGAAAACTCAAATAATCCCAGTTGTTTTCAACTGCTTAAACCCGAAGAAACACTAGAACACTCATCAATACAAAATGTCCTAGAAAAACTCTTAACTGGATTTAAAACATGTCTCTAAGCATTTCTAAACCCACTTCATTAAAAGCCTCTACGCCGGCCTTCAGCGAGCTTGCAAGCTTTCACTCATTTCAAATTTTATTTAATTAAAGATTGAGCATATCTTTCCCTTCATAAAAATCACATAGAGTAAAAACATCAATGAGCATCAATTATTATTATTATTCTTCTCAGTCATGATTAAATCGCGTTCACACCTATAATAAATAAATAAATTGGCTGGAATTTCATATTAGAAACTTAATCACTGCTATAAGTAAAGTGCAGAATCATGAAGAATTAAAGCATAAAATCATAAAACAAACCAAAGCAACATTGAAACAACTAGCTAGATAAAAACACATACATACATAAATCCATATACATACATACATATACATATATATATATATATATATTAAAAATAAAAAAGAAACGAAGAGTACCCGCACAAATCTGTGATATGGCTTTGTGTGTAATTCCGAACGATTTTGGAATCGATGAGAATGTTGAAGAGCCACAAATTAAGGTCTTATAAAAGAAGAACAAAACAGATCGATAAAAACGTGGTCGAGTTAAAACTTGTACGGCATTGCCGCGCTTTGCTTCGACTCCACAGAAAACAAAATTTTATATACGTGTATATATTAGATTTTCTTTGAGTAAAGGAAAACACCAAAAAAAAACCCGAAACTCTAGGAAGGTGAACCAAACCTAACAAAACCAAAACCAAAAAAAAAAAACCGTTGTTAAGAATTGTTGTACTATGTTTTTGTTGTAGTAGTAGTTGTTGTTGTTGTTGAGTTTGCGTTTTGTTTTTCGAGGAGAGAGAAAGAGGGTTCACGAAAATTCCGTTGGGAAATCGAAAAGAACCTATGCTTGTGTCCAAGTGATTTTGATTTCAAAAAAGGTTGTGGGACCGACAAAACAGCCACGTGGGTAACAGCAAGGCGACCGTCCATATAAAGAATTTAAAGGCTCCAACCGCCTTAAAACGTGTTCGAGTAGACAATGAGGTGTGTGTACCTAATAATAGTTACGGGCATTTGAAAAGTATGTTTAAACACATTTTTACACCTTTTAAATAATACTAGCCTCTGTGCACGCGCTCACGCGCGTGCTCAGAAGCTCTTCTATATTTTGATTATTAATTTAGAGAATTTATTATAATTTGGGATTACTACATTTTTCAATTACAAAAAAAAAAAAACCTAAGACCGTGATGAAAAAATTATTTTACCACAAACTTAGGGATGTGATGAGCGTTAAGCATTTGTGGTGAAATAATTCTTTCATCACGCCCCTAGGTGTTTTTTGTAATTGGAAAATATAGTGATTCCAAATTATAATAAATTCTCTAAATTAACCCTTAATCAAAAAATAGAAGAGCTTCTGAGCACGCGCGTGAGGGCGTGCACATAGGCTAGTATAAATAAATACCATTTGAGGAGTCTACCAATTCTTTAAGTTTAATATCAAAAGATGTAATTTTTTTTTGTGCAAGTATTAATTTTTTGAACCCAAGCCCAAAAGTTTAATGAATAAAAAATACCTCGTAAATTCTATAAAACGTGTTTTTTTTTTCTTCCTCTTTTCTTTGAAGATAACATTATAAAATTATAGAAAAAGTTGCTTCTAAATAATATCTAAATAATAGGCAAAATTTTAGGAATAAAAATACCTAAGACATGTTTTTTTTTTTTAAATGTAAAACAGTGCTGGTATATTATTAAAATACCAAAACATGAAACCAACGTTTGTTTGTTTTTTTTTTTTTTTTTCAAATTTTACATGTAAATTTTAAATGTAAAATAGTGCTGCCATGTTTTTTTTTTGGCTTGAAAATGTAAAAAAATATGAAACTAACGTTGAAGAACTCAAACTTTGTGCAAATTCAAAAGGCATGGTTTGTTAGGAGTCTTTTTGTCTTTTGGTAAGTTATTTTGAATCCGATTAAATTTTACCAATTTTCAAAATGTATGTACATTAAAATTTAAAATGATGTAACATTTTAAACTATTAAATATAAGATATATTTAAGGGTGTAGGTTTTTACCCCTAAAAATTAGTCTCTACTATTTAGAAGCAATTTTCACCATAATTTTTAAATTTAATCTTTAAAGATAACTTCTCCAGTATCATTCTTGTTTTAGCAAATTTGCGTTACAAAATCAACAAATGTGCAATGAAAGGCACGAAACAAATTAAATTTCATGTGGTAGGATATTTACAAAAAAAATGTTTTTTAACGACTACTTGATAGATTGACTACCACTTCGCTCACCCGAATTCATCCAATGTGCTTGCTATGCAATCTAACCAAATTGTTGATATGTCACTCTAAACAAATACAAAAAAAAATAGAGAGTAAAGCATAAATGGAAGAAAAATAACAGACTAAAATAATAGGAGGAAGGGAGAGCACCACTTAAAACACATACACTAAAATAATGAGTCAAACTCAATAACCAAAAAATAATAATCAATATATATCCTTCCTATTCTTAAAAAATAGTCATTAATTAAAGAAAGAGAGGTGTTACATCCACAACATTTTTACAACAAATCAGAGGTGGTTAGTTGTTCTTGGTTTAAATTTGAACTTATCATTGAAATTATTTTTCTACCCTACTCTTAACAACCCGTAACAACCTGCCACATAGGATTTGTTGTAAAAATGTTATGAAAATGTTGTAGACATAGTATTTTCCTTAAAGAAAATATTAAACACCCATCAAATTGACCAAATAAAAGAAAAGAAAAGAAAAGATTAAAAAAAGATAAGATAAGATAAGATAATGATATGGAAAGGATAATAGAATTACATAGATTTTTTTTTGAAAGAAAATTAAATACTTTGATCTTGATCTACCTAATTGCAAGTTGCAACAACAACCATCCCGTCACTTCGGTTGTAGAGTAAGGGCTGGATATTTGCTATCCAATGAATCCGGGACAAAGTATAATTTTGTTTCATAGGGAATCAATGAGTTTCCTTTTGGAATCAATGAGTTTCCTTTTTTGTAGACTCCAAACTTGATTTATACTTATCGGGTAAAAAAAGAGGTTTATCTACAATTTACACGCTTAGAAAATTAAGATCATCTAGGCTTTCAAAAAAAAAAAAAAAGATCATCTAGGATTCTTGTTGTTTTCAAGATTAAAATCATCTACAATTTCTTTTTATCAGGATTCATACAGGTGGCTAAGAACGTTTACTGTAAACGATCTTAATAACTAAAAACTAATTAATGAGAGTTTTATATAGTAGAGTATACTATTGGCAATGGAATTCAATCCACGTTGAAGAGTTGTAATATGAGTTGTGAACAAAACAATAGGAATATAAGAAAACGTGAAAGCAAATAAAAACCAACGCAGAGACCCAACACGCATGAGGCATCCAAAATAGAGGTGGTTAAAGATACTTACATTTTGGCTATTGACTACACTTCAAGTCCAAAGTTCAAACAGTCCGTTGAAGTTGGAGGACATAGCACACGAAAATCTTGAAAATCAACACCCCAGTACACATTCCTTTAAGAAATATGTGAAAGAAACTAAAGGTGAGATTTCTTTGTAGAATATAAGAAGTCGTTCATGAATTAAAAAACCAAAATAGAAACAAACCAATGTACATTAACATACACATAACGTTGAGACACATACCATTGAGCAGGAGCAAATAGAAAAAATGATGATAATGGTGAAAAGAATATTAACACAGAATTGAGAGAATTGGAGAACTGAAGAAGAAATAATTTCAGTTTGAAAACCAATGTGAGTGTACTGGGAGTGTGGTCCTATTTTGTAGATAATGTTTTACGTGGGAGTTAAAAGAAACACTTTTACCAAATTTTGCTCTTACTTAAACGTAGGCTGCATTTTTAAATCTGATGGTAAAGTAAAGCAGTTTCTTAGGAGTAAAACATGGCAGAGTGGAATTCAAGCAATTTGTTAGGAGTAAAATGTGGGAGTGGAATTCAAATGTGTTAAGGTTTTTTTTTTTTTTTCTTTTTTTCTTTTTTTGAATTTGAAAAAAAAGGGGCAGTTTTTTTTTACAAAAACGTGGTAGATAATTTTTTTTGATACAACGTGGCTTTTTTCATTAGGTTTTTGTTTTCAATTTTTATCAATTTAATATTTTAAACCATTTCTTATGATTTAGAGATAAAGATAAGTTTATTAAATCAAGGGTATTTCATTAGTTTTTTTTTTTTTTACACTAAGAATAAAATATTAGAAATTTTATTATTTAGTTGTGTTTTTTTTTTTTTACTGAACGTGAGGTTTTTTTATTTAAGAATATAATATTAGAAACATGTGTTAGAATAAGTGGGTTAGTAGGAGTGTTCCTATTTTGTAGGTAATGTTTTTTCAAATTTATCTAAAATTTAGGACTTTTTAAATTGATAATTTTACATGTCTAACCCTACTATTTAAGCTTTACAAACTGGTAAATTTGAGGATATTTTGGGTATCAAAATTGAGGAATCCAAACAAAAAAAGCCCTTTAAATAATAGTATAGATAATTTTTGTAAAGTCTCTCACCTGAACTTATCTAATATTCCATTCCAATGACTCCTCAATGCAATCCAAAAAATTTGTGTGTACGTGAGCCTGAGAGAAATAAAAGAATTAGGGTTAAACCAAGCATTTTAAAAAAAAATTAATCAACAAACCAAAGTTAAAATTTAACTCTATCATGGACTTTTTAAAATCTAATCACCACATCATCAGCTATTTAAATAAATAACTAAATAAAATAAAATAAAATGTAACGCCAAACAAACCATACCACAACCAAACAAACCATCAAAAGTAACGTCGATGTTGATGAATCCGTTTTTCTAATTCTCACTGCAAAACACTAATAGAAATATAATCAAGAAGGATCAAATAAATTCAGACGTAAGCTCCAATGCTAAACATATATAGAAGATCTGAATAAGAATGAGAAATTACGAAATTCGAACGAAGACAACAAAATTGGTATCAAACAGATAGTTTGAATTTATAGTTTATAGTGAAAATAAAGAGGAAGTTTTTATTTGGTTAAGGCCAGCTACAATAGATTTTAGGTAATTGAGTTACAATTTTTTTTTTTCCAGAGAAGAATAGAAGTTTTTTTTTTCTTTTTTAAAAGAAAAATCTCTGAGGGAATATTAGAGCCTTAGGCATTGAATGCTTCGTTTGTAGCATAAGGCAGCCCTGTTTTTGAATCACAATACCTATAACATAAAATGACAATTCATTAAAGAGTACAGTGGTAGAGTATATGAAAGAACCATTCATTTTAAAATTACATTTAAAAAAAAAAAAAAAAAGAGTTAACGTGATACATAAAAAAAAATTAAAAAAAAAACCTCAAAGAAAGTCAATCATAAACCAAAGAAAAGAAAACAAAAAGGAACTTGCAAAAGATAAAACCTGTAAATTTGTTGGAGCCTCTGATAATAAATGTCTTTAATCTAAAGAAAAAGAAAGGAGGATTTAGAGCTAAATTAAATCTCTTCAATCTAAAAAAGAATGAGAGAGAGAGAGAAAGTGAGATAGAAACTGCAAAGCGTACGTGAGTTTATGGGTTTTTAAAGCGTACGTGAGACTTTTTTTTTTTAATGGTCTTATTTTGTAGAAAAAAATTGTATTTAAAAATTTTTATGATTTTTATATAAATCCTCCTTATAAAAATCTAATTTATAAGTGAATAAATCAATTTAAAAATTAATAAGAGAGTGGTCCTATTTTTAGGTAATATTTTAGTGGGAGTTGGAGTTGCATTTTTACCGGATTGTCTTTTAGTTTTGTCTCTACTTAAACATAAGACTGTAGGGGCATCTTTGAACTAAAAAAAGAGCTTTTATCGGATTGTCCTTTAATTTTATTTCTATTTAAATATAAGACTATATGGGCATTTTTGAACTAAAAAAATAGGAATCCAAACAGGGGAAGCCCCTTAAATAGTAGTATAGATTATATATATTTTTATATATTTTTTCACCTATATGTATATCAAAAATATTTAAACAACATAATTTAAACTATTCTCCCAAATACCCTTAAATATTTTTTATATTAAGATGTGTTCAACTTCCTTACCTTCAATTTTAAGGTACATGTATCAAAAAAAAAATAATTAAGGTACAGATTATAGGCTATATCATAGGGATAATTACATTTTTCTCCTTTTAGTTTACAATTACAATATAAATTATAGGAGTAATAACAATTTGTTCCTTTGAGATCTAGGAGAATGACACTCCACCTCAATCTAGAAGAAAAAAAACACTCCCCCTCCCAAGTTGGAAAAAATTAATATTCTCCCATTCTATTTATATTAGTAATGAAATATTCTTAATTTTTATAAGATTTTTTTTTAGAAGTTTAACCGTAGTTAGTAAAAAAATAACTTATAAATTTATGATAAAAATGTAAAATTTATCAAGCACCAAAGCACTTGTAACGACAAATCTCTCCATAACTACTCATTGTAAATAATAATAAGAAGAAGAAGAAGAAGAAGAAAAATTCATGCTTAATATTTTAAAAAACACTTTAATTAAAAATTAAAAATTATAATTTTGAAATGGAGGATAATTTTTTAAACCTGCACTTAAGTAAAGGACAAGTTAGTAATAGAAAATAGAGATGGCCATGGACTGTGTATGAGATGGGTATACCTAAACCCTACCCATACCCAAACCAATAGCAATAAGTTTACACATGGATACCCAATTCACTTACCCGATTAGCACCTATACCTGATAGTTACGTCTCTCTTTTACCCATGGATACCCGAACCTATTTTTTTTTTTTTCAGTGATAGAATTTTTTTTTTCAGAGATAATTACAATATACTGCTAACCCCACAATTACAAACTCCCAAACACTTTGTACATAGGGATGTGTCAATTCAACTACAAGGTCTTTGACTACAGTAATAGAATTTTAAACTTACAAAAAAGGGGAAATTTTTTCTATTTCTTTTTCCCTTAAATGAAAGCCATAAGATTTATTGCTTCCTTATGCACAACAATTTGTTTTGTCATTCCCAAACAATATCTAATCTTATGCAGAGAAAAATGAAAATCAATCCAAAATTTTTTGACCTATTTAGATGGGATTTGTATGAAGAAAAATTAACAAAAGAGGAATGCATAAAATCCTATATTTTTCTGATCTATAATTCATGTGTAATACATAGTGAGATATATACAATATTCTAGAACACTATAAAGGTATACACCTAGTATCATGGAATTATATATGTAAAAAGAGATTTAATTGCCCATGGACTTTGTGAGGTATTCAATAACCAATTCCATAATATTTGCACTGAAATAACATCTTAAATATTGGTGTTGCTTAAAATATTAGAACTCCTGCTTATATGGGAATTTTTTCCTTATTAGCAAATTTCCCATATAAAAAATTTCCTTAATGTGGCGTTTGGTACGGGGTAATATTTTAGGATTCTCAAGAATGTTTAAAGATTTCTATGTTTGGTTGCAAATCACGCTAAGGAATCAGATACCAGGGAAATCTGGATTCCCCTCTCAGTAGGAATGTGGATTCCCTTTAAAACAGGTGGGAATTCAGATTCCCAAGCTTAAAGGAAAATGTATTTTTTATAAATTGACAATTTTAACCCTTTTTCATTATCATTTAAGCAATTAATATAAAATATAAAACAAATTATTATAGATTAAACTCTTTTAAAATTATTATTAAGAATAAAAGCATTTGAGAATTTAAAAATAGTTATTTTTGTATTGTACCTGTCATTTTGAAATATTAGACTATAATTTTAATGAATTTTTCATAATTAATAGTTTATATTTGGTTTTTCATTATTTATTTAGAGAAAGATTTTTTTTTTTTTAAGAACTTGGTAGTTCACATTCAAATCTAAGGATATAATAGGAAAAATAAATAATTCATTTAAGATTCCTGGGAATAAACCAAACGTTATCATCTTACATTCCTGGGAATCTTAAGATATTCCCAATGAAACCAAACATAGGAATAGCTACATTCTTAGGAATGTGATTCCTAGGAATCACATTCCTAGGAATCTAGATGCCAAGAGTAATGTGGATTCCTTCGTACCAAACGCCACATAATATTGTACAATGCAATTGACGTAATTTATATAATAGAACCTATATAAGGAAAATTGGAAAAGACTTTCGCTAGACATATTTGAATTTATTTGAAAACTTTCTACCTTGAGAGAGGAGAAATGGGAATGATATCCTTATTGTATTGGTAAAACATAGGGAGAAGTCTCATAAAAAAATTTTAAAAAAAAACATAGGGAGAAAAATAAGCGTTCATAAATAAATAAATAAACCTTCCATTTAGACATTACTTTTGCTAAAGTTTACCCACACATAAGATCCCATTTTAAATGAGAATTCACTTCCTCTTTTTGGCTATATCATGAGTTCACAGTTACAATACAAATTATAGGAGTAATTCCATAATTACACTATGTTCCTTTGAGGTTTTGGGGAATGACACTCCACCCCAATCTAGAAAGAAAAAAACACTCTCCCCCAGAGGTTTGAAGAAATTAAGGATATGTTTGATAACGGTTTTTGTTTTTTATTTCAAAAAACTTGTTTTTGGGAATATAAAGAAAAAAAACAATTTTCTTGTATTTTTGAAATAAAAATATGTTTGGTTAGTTGAAATTAAAAAAAATAAATTTTTGAAGAAAAAAATATTAAAATATGTTGTTACTAGGATTTGAATTCTAATGCTAATTCATTAAATTAAATGTGTGTTTTCATTGACTTTTGAAAATTAGAAACTGAAAATAGTCTTTTACATGTTTTCAGTTTCCTTCACATATTGAGTTTTGAGAACAATTTTTGTTTCTGTCCATTTTAGATTGCCAAACAAATTTTTTAGTCTCAAAAATAAAATATTATTTTTGAAAACAGAAAATAAGGGGAAAAAACAGTTACCAAACATACCCTAATATTCTCTCCTTTTGTTTATATTAATTGCAAAATATGTTAATTTTTATAAGAATTTTTTTTAGAAGTTAACCATGGTTAGTAAAAAAATAACTGATAAATTTAGAATAAAAATGCGAAATTTATCAAGCACCAAAACACTTGCAATGACAAATCTCTTCATACCTCGTTGTAAAAAGAAATAATAACAATAATAAGAAAAATTCATACTTAATATTTTAAAATACACTTTAATTAGAAACTAAAAATTTTATTTTTGAAAAGGAGTATTATTTTTTAAATCTGCTCTTAAGTAAATGACAGGTTAATAGTAGTAAATAGAGATGGCCATGGATTGGGTATGGGTCAAATACGGGTATACCCAAACCTGATCCAATAATTTTACCCATGAATACCCAATTCACTTACCCGATTGGCACCCATATCCATTGTTACCTGACTCTTTTATCCATGGATACCCAAACCCAACTTGAACCTAATTTTTTTGTTTTTTTGTTTTTTTCTTTCAATGATGGAATTTTAAACTTACAATAATGGGGGGAATTTTTCTATATTGCAAATATTTTAATCGTTATATGCTAAATTATAGTGTTGGACTAAAGTCTCTGTGTCTTTTTCCCTTGAATGAAAGCCATAAGATTTATTGCTTTCTTATGCACAACAATTTGCTTTGTCATTCCCAAGTAATATCCAATAAACCACTTATGCAAAGAAAATCATTCCAAAATGTTTTGACCTATTTAGATGGGATTTGTATGAAGAAAAATCAACAAAAGAAGAATGCATAAAATTCTATATTTTCTTGATCTATAATTCATGTGTAATACATAGTGAGATATATACAATATTCTAGAACTCTATAAAGGTAGACTCCTAGTGTCATGGGATTATATATGTCAAAAGAGATTTAATTGCCCATGGACTTTGTGAGGTATTCAACAACCAATTCCATGATATTTGCACTGAACTCTGTAAAGGTAGACTCCTAGTATCATGGGATTATATATGTCAAAAGAGATTTAATTGCCCATGGACTTTGTAAGGTATTTAATAACCAATTCCATGATATTTGCACTGCCATTAACGTCTTAAATATTGGAGTTGCTTGGAAGTTGAAATATCAAAATTCCTGCTAATATGAGAATTTGTTTTTGTAAGGACCCTAAAAAGAAAAGCCCAAGCCTACTTAGAATAGTGGTATCTTGTCCTTCAAATTAAGCCCCAAACAATAGATTTTTAAGAGAGTGTGTCTTTAACTCAAGTGCAATGTGAAGATAAGTCCAAGTCTAAGACTATTGAATCCAAAGTAACAAATAAGTGTATTTAGAACAATAGTTGACGATAATACCCTCCCTGGGTGGGTTCGAGGATAAATCTCTTATTAATAAGTTAAGCTCATGTCCCTTTACAAGGTAATCCTAAGTTCTCTCACTTGTTTCTTTTTTCTTGGAAATTGTTCATCCCCTTCGAGGCGGTTCCATCTCTTTTATAGTCCCTTTCTCTAGCATCCCAGCCCTCCACCTATACGTTTCAGGTGATCCTTCGGAATACTTGTTCTATTAGGACCCTTCTGGAGGTGGTAGAGAGAGTTGATAACTGTGATGTTACTACTCAGGGTCATTTCCTCATTAATGCAGCTGGTTAGGTTGGTGCAAAGTATTGAATGCGGAGGTGGGAGGTGTCTTCTTCAGGACACTTCCTCCCACCACCCTCGCAAGTCTCGTTTTCTCTTGTTGCTATCCTTTCCCTTATCCTTGGGCTTCAATAGGGTGCCAGTCATCCTTTGGCTCTCTTGCTTTCCTCGGGTGAGTGCAGTCCTTGGAGTTTTCCTATCTTTCTTTGCTTGAATTGGACAACTTTGTCCTCGAATTGGGCTCCTCGCTCCACGGCTCCCTCACAGTTTCCTTATTAGCAAATTTCCCGTATCAAAAATTTCCTTAATATTGTACAATATAATTGACCTAATCTCTCTCTCTCTCTCTCTCTCTCTCTCTCTCTCTCTCTCTCTCTCTCTCTCTCTATATATATATATATATATATATATATATATATATTAACAGGTATAGTTTAGAGAAAATTCACTTAGATTCTACAATTGAAGTCTTACGCCATGTGTCTTAAATTATTTATTTTTAGAGAGTTTTGTTGCTTAATTTTAGAGCCAATTGTAAGACCACATCATAAATATTCATCTAAGTGAGTAATTGAGTACAAAAAAAAAATAAAAAAGTCTAGAATTAATGAACTATAAAAAAAATAATAATAAAAAGTGCTTCACAATATCAAAAATTAAGAATTTTTTTTTAAAATATAGGCAATTTACATTTTCTACCTAATAATATTCTTACTTGATTTTTTAATGAGTTAACAAACTATAAGAATGACTATATATCAATAGTATTTTAAATTATATATATAGGAATTATACTATGCATCTTAATGTATATTTTTTTTACATATATCCATACATATACATATATCCATACATATACATGAGGGTACAAGCTGATCTATTATAATAATAATAATAATAATAATAATAATAATAATAATAATAATAATAATAATAATAATAATAATAATAATAGGTGAAGCTGAAAGAAACTCAAATTAGAATTCCAAATTAGAGTTCCAATTTTGCTCCATGTGTCTTAAATTATTTATTCTTAAAGAGTTTTATTTCTTAATTTTAGAATCAAATGTGGTACCACATCATAAATATTTATTCATATGAGTTAGTAAGTACAAAAACCATAGAGTTTATTTTAAATGAACCGTAATAAAAAAGTGCTTCATAATAATAAATAAATAACATGGACAATTTACATTTTATACTTAATAATATCCGTTGTGAGGATACTTCCCCAATTAATCGGATTTATCCGCTTTGGGGAGCCAGTCCCTCACGGTTTATCGGCTCGTCCCCGAGTGCAGGCAGGATTTTCACCTCGACCAAGGACTGGCCTTGTAATCGCAGGCTTGACACCAAGTCCCACATCGGTTAGAGTTCCCTCCCACACATGGTTTATAAGCTTCTGGAGCAACCATGTGTGTACCACCACTACACATGGTTGCTCCAGAAGCTTATAAACCATGTGTGGGAGGGAACTCTAACCGATGTGGGACTTGGTGTCAAGCCTGCGATTACAAGGCCAGTCCTTGGTCGAGGTGAAAATCCTGCCTGCACTCGGGGACGAGCCTATAAACTGTGAGGGACTGGCTCCCCAAAGCGGATAAATCCGATTAATTAGGGAAGTATCCTCACATCCGTAAGAACACAATTTGCACCCGGACCTAATCGTGTGAAGGGTGCAGGCCTAAAAAAGTCTTATACAATGAAATTTGTAAAGCGTGGGCTTGAAACCTAAATTTTATAGATATTGGATAACAAGTATGGTGGGCTCGATCGCCAATACATGCGCAATGAAATGATTATATGACAGAAACTCTCATTGGACGTAAGTCGATGATGACTTGTATTGCTTTTTCTTCTTTCAACAATAAGTTATAGTTGAAGGTAGTGTGTACAGTGTTTTCTCTCTCTTTTCCCGATCCCCTTCGTAGAATGCCTTTCTTTTCCTTTTATATCACCTTCCTTCTTCCCACCATCTTCCAAGTATGGATCAGATCACCTATCCAGATACTTGTCTCATCCACCGCCTTCTTGAAGTCCTCAAACAATAGCTGTAACACTGATCACTTCTGTTCAGAGGTCATTTACCCATTAATGCGGCCAGAGAGGTAGGTGCAGAATCTTTAATGCGGTGGTAACAGTTTTTTCTAAGATATTTCTTATTCGTTCTCCCTCTCTATGCCCTGATGGAACACATCCTCATCCCCCAGACCTTCTAGAATTTCCTCCCATACATCATGGCGTATCATATGACCTTTACTTGACTTAGCCGAGGATACGCCCCTCCTCGGACCATTTCTCACCAACCTTATTAATAATAGTGGGCCCGTGGGCTTTTAAGTTCTACATATTTATTCCCATTAAACCTTCCTCGAACAGATTAATATCTTCAAATCTAGCCCAAGGCCCAAAAAACATATTCTGACCATTTTGCTCCCACAATAGCCCCTCAAAAATTCATTCTTTCTCCCATTCGAAGAGAAAAATGAAGTTTTGACTCAACACCACCACCTTTCCACGCTTATAAAATTGTTACACGTGAGAACGTCATATCACTTCTTTTGAAACTGCTCCAGATGCCTCGAAATTCATAACGCCCCCATTAATTGCTCCAAGTAACGCTCTGTCCCCCACGTCGAATGGTAAGATGCCTATCCAACAGTTCGGGTTTTTCCTCAAAATTTGGGCAAGATAACTCCTATTCAATGCCGCCTCCCAAACATCAAAACGCCTAGGAAGTTGCGATTCAACTCATGACGCCAAAAATCAATCAAATCTCTGAACTTCCTTTTTCTCTCCTTCTCCAAGAAGCTCGCGAAGAATTGTCTACTCATTTTCCCATAAGTTCTTACTCTCTTAAGTTCCTTTTTCTCCTCAACTATAGTCCTTGGCCATTAACTGTACCCTTTCCCTTTCCAAATCTCCCTTTTCATCTCACCTAAATGGGTAGATTCAAGTGTCTAGTAGATACCGACGCTGGCATGGAGGGTTTCTGGGCCAAATACCACATCCCTCAAGAAGTGGGTTTAAGATATTGCCCCCCTGAAGCCATAGCTGACGATAGGAAAGAAGAAGAAATCGTCATTCCCATAATCACCTTTTTAGAGGGTGGGATGACACTTCCTATGAAAAATGTAACTAGTGAATACTTACGTAACCATAGATTATGCCCAGACCAGTGTACGCCTAATATGTTAAGAATTTTAGGTTGTGTCGACGTCCTCAATGAGCAAATGGGCTTAAGTCTCACATGGCATGATGTCATCCACATGTATGAATGCCATCAACTTAAACGCATAGGTTACTACCTCAAGTCTAGGTCTAGCATCGTTAGGCTTATATCATGTCTTCCCAAATCTAACAAAGGCATGAAGGACGACTATTTAATCGCCTTCGGGAGATGGTTCGACGGTCCTCATTGTCCAGTCAAATGGGGAAAACCAGGTGTGATTCCTTAGGATTTAGATTCCCTGGCCTAGGATTTAGTTCTCCTAACTTCATCACCTAGCTGTGCATTGTATTTTATCATTCTTTGTATTTAACGTTTTTCTTGATTTAACCCTGTTTGACTTCTCGAATATTTTTCTTTGCAGATAAACAGCACGCCATTTGAGCCTAACCAACATCACGAACCTCAACAAAGTCTTAAGATCCGAGATATTCGTAAGTGAAGACCTACAAGTGAGGGCGGCTCATCTCATCTTAGGATATGAACCGTTGTCATCCACCTACCAAGATATCGGCAACGCGATCATTGCGGGTGACCGAAGACGTAGAAGGATAGACGTCTCGAAACCAGATTTCCTTGCTCCACACGATTTACCGGACGACCCCTCTATCATCCTATACGTATGCCCAATAAGAGCAGTCCCTTTTTCGGTGCCACCTGAAGCAACAGTTATCCGAGAAGAGCCTATGTCTCCTCGTCTGTCTCTTGAGGAAGAAATGGACCAGTTCCGTCTTGAGGAAGCAGAAAGACCTCCAGAGGGCCACATTGTCAACATTTCGAATAAAGAAAACGAATCTGCCGAGGAATCTCGTGTCCAAGGTCTCATCGTTGCGCGTGTTGATAATAGTGACGAGGAAGAAGAAGAAGAAATGTCTCAAAAACCAGGGTCAAGCTTGAAGGATCTTCTTGGTAGGAGGAGTAAGCAAGCCGTTGTGAAGGATACATCGGGATCTCAACCTCCTGCCAATCTCCCGCCTCCTCCCCCTCCACCAGGCCCCATTCTCCATGCACCAAACCCCAAGAAGAAAAGACCAAATGAGGTTGAAAATGAGGATTTGGCCCAGAAGAAGAAACAAAAACAACAAAAAGCTTGAAAAGTAGGGACAACCACAAATTGGCTGAGGTGTGCCAAGCTCAATCCCATTGGTCACCTTCATTGGAATTGGATGGGGCTCCCATCCCTTGCCACTCTTCTGTAAGAGAATTCCAAAAAGTGCACTCTCACTACCTAGCTAAAGCCCTGGAACAGCCCCTCCGTTTACCAAAGGACATGAAGGCCCCAGAGAACATGAAACAACAACAACTCTTCCTTTCCCTAAAAAGGGATTTAGCTTTAGTATGTGTTACTCAACTATATCCATTTCGTTATTTTTATTATATTCTTTATCTAGACTTTCTCATATATACTTTCCTATTATCCTCATCACAATATTCCTATTCACCATTTTCTCACAGGCCATCCAAGAGGTTTTTGTGGCTAAAAAATGGGTAGAAGATGCTCGAAACAAAGTTGATGCCGAGATCAACGTCAGAGTTGAGATCGAAAAAGCTCTAGGCCGGGCCGAGCTAGAGAAGAAAAAGATTGCTGACAAGCTGGTAGAAGAGGGGAAACTAAGGAGGAGTGCTGAGGTTGGGCTTAAAACAGCCGAAAAGCAGGCGGAAGAACAGCACAAATAGCTTCTTGATAAAGGAGGAGCTAACCACCACCCAAAAAGACATTCTGCGCTTGAAGGGTGAGTTAGCTCAGGCCCAAGAGGCAGCCCGCACTATCAAGGAGACTGTGAAAGCTGCTACACTGGCTTCCTTCAATAAGAGGGTTGAAGAAACTAAGACTCGGTTGGCCAAGGAAGTCGCTGAAGTGTGCAAAAATTATTGTTAACAAGTATGGGCAGAAACCCTCAATGTTGCTGAGGTCCCTGCTACCTTAGAATGGAGAAAGGTTGAAAACATGTGGATCCCACCAGACATTCGAGTGATTGAAGCTCACCTTTCTCTTAGTGCCTCAGAGACAGCACTCCTTACCCAACCTCCCACCGTCCAAGATCCTCTCCCACCTCCTACCACTGGTTTTGATCAAACAGTGGACCAAGGTAATAAGACTGAAAAGAGTCTAAAAGAGAAAGCTAGATAGGGTGACCCCCTACTAGAGGCAAAGGACAAAGGAAAACAGATCATGACCACGTCCGAGATTAAGCCTATAAACGCACCCCTAGTCATCAAGGAAGTGGCTCATAAATCCAAAGAGACTGGGCCAAAGGGGGCGGAGGATAAAACCAAAGACGCCAAGACAAAATCCAAAGAGGACCCTTCACCTAATGCCAAAACATGATAGCTCTTTTTTTCTTTTCTTTTTTACTTTAAACTTACTTTTCGTTATTCTATTTTTCGTTTTTTTTTTAAATTTCCATGTAATTGCGTTCACTTATAATGACAAATTCAAGGTTTTGATTCTTAATTCATTGTAAATTTCACTCACAGGGAATGCTTAACCCTTTATCTTAGCACAAGTGGTACACACTGTATGCATGATTTAGCGCGCAAATGAACAGTGTAGGTCTTAAGAATACATTGGATAATAGCAATAATTTTTTCTGGAAATAATTTCATTTCATAAACTCAGGCTTTTTGTAAATGACTTGTAAGTGGGAATCTTTATCATGCAACAGCAAATAGTTAAGTACATAAAAACATATATGAACCCAAAAATGAGAGGAACATGGTTTGAACCTGAATCTTATGTGAAATTAAAGCACAAAAGTAAATTACCAACTTTACCAAAGTATATGATCCGAGAGCGGAGACATGGCAACAATTCCGTTTGATTCTCAGAAAAATGAAATGAAATGTTAATTTTCCCAAAGTAGGTGGTCCGAGGGCCAGCCATAACTAAGGTTCTGTTTAACACTTGATAAAATATTAATTTCCGCAAGGTATGTGGTCCGAAGAGCCAGACATGACCAAGTTTCTGTTTGATACTTAGAAAAATGAACTGAAATGTTAATTTTTTCAAAATAGGTGGTCCGAGAGCCAGCCATAACTAAGGTTTTGTTTAACACTTAGTAAAATATCAATTTCCATAAGGTATGTGGTCCGAGGAGCCAAGCATGATCAAGTTTCTGTTTGATAAATGAACTGAAGTGTTAATTTCCCCAAAGTAGATGATCTGAGGACCAGACATAACTAAGGTTCTGTTTAACACTTAGTAAAATATCAATTTCTACAAGGTATGTGGTTCAAGGAGCCAAGCATGACCAAGTTTCTGTTTGATACTTAGAAAAATGAACTGAAGTGTTAATTTCCCCAAAGTAGATGATCCGAGGACTAGACATAACTAAGGTTTTGTTTAACACTTAATAAAATATCAATTTTCACAAGGTATGTAGTCCGAGGAGCCAAGCATGACCAAGTTTCTGTTTGATACTTGTAAAACTAAAAATCAACACAACACAATGATAACAGAACTAAGATGGCAGAAACGCCATTCATTAATAATAGTACCTTCGTAGGTTATTTACATTTCAGGGGCATTGTACAACTTTTTCATCTAAGTCTACAAGATAATATACCCCTATACCAGCTACTGAAGTAATACGATAAGGTCCTTCCCAGTTAGGTTCCAATTTTCCCCATGCTGGGTTTTTGGCAGTACCCAAGACTTTTCTTAACACCAAATTACCAGGAGCTAGTGGCCTTAACTTCACATGGAATCATATCCATGTTTGAGTTTATGCTGATAATAAGCTAGCTGAACCATGGCATTCTTTCGTCGTTCCTCAACTAGGTCTAGACCTTTCTCCAGCAAATTGTCGTTATTACCAGGGATGAATGAGCTCATCCTCAGTGTAGGAAACCCAGTCTCCAGAGGGATCACAACCTTAGCTCCATAAGTCATAGAAAATGGTGTCTCTCTAGTGGATCTTCGAGGTGTAGTCCTATACGTCCACAAGACATGTAGCAATTCTTCCACCTATCTCCCCTTAGCATCATCCAGCCTCTTTTTGAGGCCATTGACTATAACTTTGTTTACTGCTTCGGCTTGTCCATTCCCTTGCGGATAAGTTGGAGTGGAATATCTATTTGTGATGCCTAAATCACAACAATAACTTCTGAAAGCCTTACTATTAAATTGCAGGCCGTTATCTGAAATAAGAGTATAAGGGATTCCAAACCTAGTGACAATATTTTTCCAGACAAACTTCTTTGCATCCACATCCCTAACGTTTGACAATGGTTCAACTTCAACCCACTTAGTGAAGTAATCTATTCCAACAAGCAACCATCTTCAGTTCCCCGCTGCCTTTGAGAAAGGTCCTACAATGTCTAAGCCCCATTGAGCAAAAGTTCAAGGACTAGACAGAGGATTAAGGACACCCCCTGGTTGATGAATGTTGAGAGCATACCTCTGACACTGGTCGCACTTTCTTGCATAATCCTGTGCTTCTCTCTGCATATTAGGCCACCAATATCCCTGGGTAAGAGCTTTATGTGCTAAAGACCTTCCTCCCGTGTGACTTCCATAAATCCCTTCATCCAACTCCTCTAAAAGTAACTTCGTTGCTTCAGGATGCACACACAGCAAATATGGTTCTGAAAAGGAGTGTTTGTATAACTTTTGATCCTCGAATAACCAAAGCTAAGGTGCCTTCCTACGTATTTTGTCCGCTTCAGATTTCTCCTCGGGTAAGACATCACCCCTAAGGAAGGACACTATAGGATCCATCCAACTAGGTCCTACTCTTATTTGATGAACCCGAATGGTGTCAACACTCATTCCAGATGGCTTGAACAAATCTTCAACAAGGATAACCCGAGGTAGAATTTGTGCCGAGGACGTTGCAAGGGTAGCCAGGGAATCGGCATGGGTATTCATACTCCTTGAGACATGCAACAAGATAAAAGATTCAAACTTTGATTGTAAATACCTGGCTCGGGTTAGATATTCTTGTATTCTTGGATCTCTAGCCTTCAATGTCCCTTCTACTTGGCCCACGACTAATTGCGAATTCGAGAACATTTGCACTGATTTTTCCCCCATTTTCTGAACCATATCCATTCCAACCAATAAAGCTTCATATTCCGCCTCATTGTTGGTGGCCGAGAATCCCAATCTCAAGGACTTCTTAAAAGTAAGCCCTTCAGGGAACACTAGAACTAGTCTCACACCAGATCCTCTTTAATTCACTGCTCCATCAACATATACTTTCCATGTCGCAAGCTCCTTGCACAAGATCATGCCAACTAATTTTTCATCCATGTCCAACCCCTTAGCATTATCTTCTAATGACGACTCAGCAAACTCCGCGATCAAATCAGCAAGCACTTGGCCCTTCATGGAGGTTCGAGGCATATACTTGATGTCAAAAGCCCCTAAGATGGTGCCCCACTTAGCAATCCTACTCGTATAATCAGCACTTCGAAGTACAGATTTAAGAGGAAGTTAAGTTAGAACCACAACTGTATGAGATTGAAAATAGTGGGGAAGCTTACGCGTACCGTGCACCACCGCGAGGATCCCCTTTTCCAACGGCAAATAATGTACCTCGGCCTCATGTAAGGATTTGCTCACATAATAAACTGGCTTCTGTATATTGTTATCAACCTGTATTAGAACCAAACTAACAGCATGATTAGCCACAACAATATACGCGAATAGAACTTCATCAATTTTTGGTCGAGACATAATGGGCAGACACGAAAGATATTCCTTAAGCTGTTGAAAAGCTATAGCACATTCCTCAGTCCATTCAAATCCTTTCCACTTATTCAGCAGCTGGAAGAATGGCCTGCACCTGTTTGCGAACCATGAAATAAATCGGTTAAGGGCAGCGGTCATCCCTGTCAACCTTTGAACTTCTTTTGGATTCCGAGGAGGTTGCCTTGACCTGAGCATGATTAACTTCAATTCCTCTGTGTGTTACCATATAACCTAGGAACTTACCAGATCCCACCCCAAAGGAGCACTTGGAAGCATTAAGGCGTAACTTGTACTTCCTTAGTGTTTGAAAAGTATCACTCAAGTCTGATATATGCATAGAAACCATTTTACTCTTCACCACCATGTCATCCACATACACTTCAATTGTTTTTCCTAACTGAGGCTCAAACATCCTGGTCATCATCTTTTGATAGGTAGCCCCTGCATTCTTTAAACCGAACGGCATCACCTTATAATGATAATTCCCTGTATGAGTGACAAATGCCATTTTCTCCTGATCCTCCAAAGCCAAGGGTATCTAGTGGTAACCCTGAAAAGCATCCAGAAAGCTCATCTGAGGATGCCCAACAGTGGCATCCACCAACTGATCTAAGCAAGGCATTGGGAATGAATCTTTAGGACAAGCCTTGTTCAAATCTGTGAAATCTATGCAAACTCTCCACTTCCTATTCTTCTTTTTCACTACCACTATGTGAGCCAACCATTCTGGATAAAATATCTCTTTAATAGCACTAGCCTCTTTGAGCTTGAGTACCTCTTCCTTGACAGCCTCAACATGCTCCTTAAATGAGCGTCGAGGTGGTTGTTTCCTCGGCACCACGGACGAATTGACATTCAAATGATGACAAATGAAACTTGGATCAACCTCCGGGGCCTCATAAACATTCCACGCAAATACATCCGTATTCCTTCTCAAAAACATGACCAACTCCTCATTCTCTAGAGGTGGCAGCAGAATTCCCAACTGAAAGAATTTTTCAGATAAGAACCTTTTTCAACTCTTCACATGTGTGCTCTTCTACCACGACAATCTTAGGTGTGGCCGAGGAAGTTGATTGCTATGAACCCCCTTCAGCCAAGGCCGATGACTCTTGCCTAGTCTGATGTAGAACTGCAGCTGTTATACATTGTCTAGCCACAAATTGACTCTCAATGATTTCCTCAATTAGTCCCCTAGATGAGAACTTCACCTTGACATGGAGAGTTGAGGAAACGACACCTAGAGCATGCATCCAAGGCCTTGCCACAATGGCCGTGTAAGGAGAATAAGTGTCTACCACAATGAAATCTACATCTACAACCTTGGTACCTGATTGCACAGGTAACCGAATTTGCCCTTTTGGAATGACAGCTTTCCCTTCAAAGCTTATGAGTGGCGAATCATAAGCCGTAAGATCCTCGAGCTTTAGGTTGAGCCCCCTAAACAAGTCAGGGTACATAATGTCAGCCCCACTACCCTGATCAACCATTACCCTTCTCACGTCATAGCCCCCTATTTTAAGCGTAACTACTAAAGCATTATTATGTGGTTGAATAGTCCCAATCTTGTCTTCTTTCGAGAAACCTAAGATAGGTGGAGTATTCCCCTTAATCCTCTTTGGCTCAGAGTGAGACTCTTCAGCAAGAGTTTGTGACACAGATATCACTCTAGTAGGGCGAGAACCAGTCCTTCCTAAAGCAGCAAAAATAACGTTGATCGTACCCAAAGGAGACCTTGAAGCATTATTACCCTGATTTACCAAGCCTGAATGATCTCCTTGTCCATTGGGCTGATATAAAAATTACTTCAACCTTCCCTCCTTAACCAACTACTCCAAATGATTCCACAAGGTCCTACAATTCTTAGTAGTATGACCTCTCTCTTGATGATAATGACAATGAAGGTTCTAATTACGCTTCATAGGGTCCCTTGCCATTTTTTGGGGCAACTTAAAGTATGGTTCATGACGGATCTTCTCTAATACCTGCTACACACGAAACACAATATTCACTGCCTGAGGAGCGGCTGAACCAGATTGCCCAGCGAAATCTCTCCTCGACCTGTTGTTATTGTATCTATCCGACCTGAAATCCCTCCTTTCTTGAGGGTTAACCTTCGCCTTCCCCTTACCTTGCTGCCAATCTTCCTCAACCCGTTTTTATTCATCAATACGACCCATAAGTCGACGCACACTCCTTACAGGCTTCTTGGTCAAAGATTTCCTTAAGTCGTGATCAGTTGGAAGGCCAACCTTGAAAGTGTTGATCGCCACCTTGTCAAAATCACCATCGATCTCATTAAACATCTCCCAGTATCTATCAGAATATGTTTTCAAAGTCTCCCCTTCCCTCATGGCCATGGATAATAATGAATCTAGAGGCCGAGGAACTCTACTGTAGGTAATGAAACGAGACCCAAATGCCATGGTGAGTTCCATAAAGGAATCGATTGAACCTGCCTTCAGTCCATTAAACCATTTCATCGCAACAGGTCTAAAGCTAGAAGGGAAGACTTTGCACATTAAAGTTTCATTTTTAAAATGCACCGCCATTCTCTGATTATAATGACTCACATGCTCTACGGGGTCTGTTCGGCCATTATAGATAGTGAAATTTGGTTGGGTGAAGCACCGAGGAAGCTTTCCTTTCTCCACCCTGTGCGTGAAGGGTGACTTGGAAATTTGGTGCAATGCCCTGCTCATAGCATCATTTCCCAAGCCCCTAGAAGAAGACTTCTTGCCCTTATAACCATGAAGATCATCCTCCTCATAGGAGAAAGTCTCACTAGGAGGAGTTCTTGACCTAGGCCTATAACTACTACCTTGGGAGTCTTCAGAGGAAGGATCAGAAAACAAGGGTGTTCGCCATCGCCTTGCACGGCGCAGCTTCTTCTTCAAATGGTCAATCTCTTTCTGCATGTCCTTAGCATTGTCCTCACGAGGGACTCTGCTTTCTCCCTTTGAATGACTCCTAACGGTATGCCCTGTGTGCACACTGCCTTCCCGATCTCTTTCTCACTCAAGATGTTGGAAATGGTCTTCATGTTGGGACCCTAAAGACTCTGCATGGCGTGTCCTCGAGCTTGCCATCACATTACCCTTCCTTTAACACAAGATTTCCCATAGACGGCGCCAATTGTAAGGACACAATTTGCACCCAGACCCAACCGTGTGAAGGGTGCAGGCCCAAAAAAGCCTTATATAATGAAATTTGTAGAGCGTGAGCTTGAAACCTAGGTTTTATGGATATTGGATAACAAGTATGGTGGGCTCAATCGCCAATACATGTGCAATGAAATGATTATATGATAGAAACTCTAATCGGGCGTAAGTCGAGGATGACTTGTATTGCTTTTTTTTTTCTTTCAACAATAAGTTATAGTTGAAGGTAATGTGTACAGTGTTTTCTCTCTCTTTTCCCGATCCCCCTCGTTCAATGCCTTTCTTTTCCTTTTATATCACATTCCTTCTTCCCACCATCTTTCACATATGGATCAGATCACCTATCCAAATATTTGTTCCATCCACCGTCTTCTTGAAGTTCTCAAACAATAGCTATAACACTAATCACTACTATTTAGATGTCATTTCCCCATTAATGCGATAGCGAGGTAGGTGTAAAATTTTTAATGCGGTGGTAACAGCTTTTTCTAAGATATTTCTCATTCGTTCTTCCTCTCTATGCCCTGATGGAACACATCTTCATCCCCCAGACCTTCTAGAATTTCCTCCCATACATCATGGCATATAATATGACCTTTACTTGACTTAGCTGAGGATATGCCCCTTCTTGGATGATTTCTCATCAAGCTTATTGATAATAGTGGGCCCGTGGGCTTTTAAGTTCAACATATTTATTCCCATTAAACCCTCCTCGGACAGATTAATAACTTCAAATCTTGCCCAAGGCCCAAAAAACATATTCTGACCATTTTGCCCCCACAATATCCTTACAAATTTTTTTAAAGAATTAACAAAATATAAAAATGACTATCAATAATATTTAAATGATATATATAGGAATTTTATTTTGCATCTTATTATATATCTTTAAGTGTATCCATGCATATGCATAAGGTTACAAGCTAGTCTATATAATAATAATAATAATAATAATAACAACAACAATAATAATAATAATAATAATAATAATAATAATAATAATAATAATAATAATAATAATAATAATAATAATAATAATAATAACAATAATAATAGCTGAGATAAACTCAAATTATAATTCCAAATTAGAGTTCCAATTTTGTGCCATGTATCCTAAATTATTTATTTATAAAGAGTTTTAGGTGAAGGTAGTGTGTACAGTGTTTTCTTTCTCTTTTCCTGATCCCCCTCGTTGAATGCCTTTCTTTTCCTTTTATATCACCTTCTTTCTTCCCACCATCTTCCACGTATGGATCAGATAACCTATCTAGATACTTGTCCCATTCACCGCCTTCTTGAAGTCCTCAAACAATAGCTGTAACACTGATCACTACTGTTCAGAGGTCATTTCCCCATTACTGCGGCCAGAGAGATAGGTGCAGAATCTTTAATGCGGTGATAACAGCTTTTTCTAAGATATTTCTCATTCATTCTTCCTCTCTTTGCCCTAATGGAACACATCTTCATCCCCCAGACCTTCCAGAATTTCCTCCCATACATCATGGCGTATCATATGACCTTTACTTGACTTAGCCGAGGATATGCCCCTCCTCCGACCATTTCTCATCAACCTTATTAATAATAGTGGGCCCGTGGGCTTTTAAGTTCGACATATTTATTCCCATTAAACCCTCCTTAGACAGATTAATATCTTCAAATCTAGCCCAAGGCCCAAAAAACATATTCTGACCATTTTGCCCCCACAATATCCTTACAAATTTTTTTAAAGAATTAACAAAATATAAAAATGACTATCAATAGTATTTAAATGATATATATAGGAATTTTATTATGCATCTTGATAGGCCAAAAACGTATTGATCCCTTGTGATAGATTAAATTGATTAATTAGCCAAGTTTATTAATTAATCAAATTAACATGCAAACGCGTGGTAGCACAAACAAATCACCAATAAACTAAAGTATGCAGCGGAAAGTAAATGACACGGTGATTTGTTTACGAATGGGCAAAACCTACATGACAAAAACCCCACCGAGTGAATTTAAGGTCACCACTCTCGAAACTCCACTATTATCGTAACAAGCAGTTACAAGTAAAGGAATCTCAAGTACCTTACCAACCTACAGTTGAACCCTTACCCCAATATCCAATTGGACTTGTTCTGTAGTGACAATTTCTCCTTTCAATGCACAGCTCCCAAGTACGTGACTAACCAATTGCGCGGATCCCAGTACGCGACTTCAATCACCAACTAGAGAAGATTTGTTGGCTGCAAAATTCTTCAATTCATCCACACGATGAAGATCAAGAAAATGCTTGGTTACAAAACCCTACAGTGCAAAGACACAGCAACTTCTTCACAAGAGAGATGAACAAGGGCAAGAACTTCGTTTAAAGTTACAATTTGCATGAACAAGGAATTCTCAATGCTTGTGCAACTTGCCACACTTTGACAGCCCTTAAAATCATCCTTTTATATGTCTAGGGTTAGGAGAAAAGAAAGCCCAAAGACACATCCACGGATTAAAGTTAAAATAGAACTAGGAATTTGTTTTTCTTAAATCTCAACAGCTACAAGTGTCGAGGTGCTATCGAGCAGCTGTCGAGCCTCGGGGCTAGAACGGCTTCTTAAAGCTCGATAGATGCAGCTATCGAGCCAACTGTCGAGCTTTAATGAAGAGCACTTCTCAACTTATTTCTTGGACAAACTTGCATGGCTTTAACACTTGATCTTGAAATCTTGTTTCTTGAAGCATTAACCTCATCCTAAATCTACCCAATTACAAGTAAAGTGCGTTTTGACAAAGGATTAACCAATTACATAAATAATGAATGGCATATGTTCTAAACAAGTGAAACACATATGTCCTAACAATTTCCCCATTTGGCAATCCGTGACAAAACCACAACCAACAAACGAACATATGAGAGAAGTCATAAATCACTCAACTCATATACACTTGTTGAATTCAATAAAATCTATCCTAACACAAACTCTTAAAAAACTTTGCAAGAAGAGAGTTTATGACAAGTAGACTTTGACAACTTGTATTTCTAAAACACTTTAAACAAAACTCATCAAGGCATCTTAGTGTGAAACAGAAATAATAGATTTCATAAAAATAAAGAAATATGTGTATAAAGAAGAAAAGAAACAACACATGTAGAGATAGGTGAAAGAAACATACAACATCATATATATATATATATATATATATATATATATATATATATATATATATATATAACAAAATGAGCACAATGTATGTAATAATGGTCATAAGACCTAGTTACAAGAAGATTATGTATCTAAAGTAGAGAAAAGAAAAAGATACAAGTAATCCTCACTACATCCCTCAGCACTCAACACTCCCCCTATCAAAAAGTCCCTATACAAACTCTCCCTAAGCATGACTACTCTCATAACCCAAAACCACTCCCCCTTTTTGTCACGAGTGACAAAGGGTAGAGTGTCAAGTAGACATCTCATCGGTAGAGCTAGCATCTCCATCATCATCATCATCCGAAGCATCATCGTCATCACCATCATCATCCGCAGACGTGGAAGCCATAGGAGGTGGTAGAGGAGAAGCCTCAGGAGCAAAACCACCCATGGTTGCTAGTTGCTGAGCAATGCGACCAACATGAACATTCACCTGATACAACTCTGTAGAGAGTGCATCAAGGCGAGCATCCATGCGCTGAAGTTGTACCATGATATCTCCTAGTGATGCATCGCTCGATGAAGAGGAGTGAGTGGATGAAGCACGAGCAGATCTGGATGGAGCGGAATAGGAGGAGAGAGTAGCTAAAACTGTCTGACGCGACTGAAATTGTGCCTCACTACATTTTACGATAGCGGCATCTATGGCAACCATAATAGAAAAAGGGTCGGAGACAGGAAAAAGGATAGAAAAATGGCGTAACATCCTCATGATAGCAGAAGGAAAGATGAGCTTATCATGGGTAGCCGTATCCTTATACACATCTAAGATGGAAAAGATAAAATGCGAAGGAAAGTCAATGGTAAGATCCTCAATAAGAGACAATAGAAAAGGAGCACGAGGCTCTGTGATAGAGTTGTAATGAGAGAGAGGATGTAAAACAAAATTCATTACCATGTTTAAGAAACGAGGACCTTTAGCAAAAGGTCGACATGACGTAAACTGGCGCTTACCCCAATCAGAAAGGCACTCACAGAAAGCAGAAATCATCTCGTCTTTGGACACAGTCCGTAGACGCTCACAACCAGGGTAGTCAGGATGTGCAACTCTCGGAACATGGAGCACATCGGAAACCAACTTCGGTGTGACTACTATGCGCGTACCTCGAACGCGAGTGAGAAAGAGAGGTACTAAATAATCGAATCCATGCATGTTGGAGTAAAACTCCTGAATCAGCATGGAAGGACAAGTGACCGGGACGTCACACAGTGACTCCCATTCCCGTTTGTGAAAGACATCGGGAAGGTCAGTGTCAGCAAAGTCTGCCAGAACAACGTGGCGTTCCAAATGAACACCTTGTTTAGGGAAGTTCTCAAAGAAATCCGGATGGGCTTTCTCATCACAAAACCGAACAGAGATAGGAGTAGAATCAGAAGATGAAAAGGCCCTAGAATGAAGAGGGTTCTGAGTCAGAATAGACTTACGTTTAGGTGCCATAGACACTACTAATGCAAATAGAGAGAGAAGGGGGGAAGACAGAAACAATCAAAAAAAGTCCCAAAACAGTTCAACTATAACAAGTATATTGAAAAGAAAGGACGTATGCATGGGGAATGCATGAACATGTGACATGCACTATGAAAAACATCATGGGCTCAGCCCAATCCAATCCTACCAGTACACAAACATATATCACACATCTAACTGCATGAGAATACTGTTAAAATGCTAATGTGATGCAATGCATGGAGTTTTTAAGATCAAAACTACAAAACCCATCCCAAAAATTTCAACACAAACTTATCAAATCTGAAAAACCCCAAAATTTTCAAAAACCCCAAAATCTAGGTTTCAAAAACATGAAATGCATGTAGAATGATGAAAAAGAAGCTTACCAAGTGAAGAAAAACTTGAAGAAGCTTTGAGAAACCTTGAGAAAAAGATTTGGAGTGAGAGAGAGAGTTTGCGAAGTTGAAAAGACAAAAGTTTCAAGACAGAGATCGAGAGAAATGAGAACCAGATCGCACAGAACCTTTATATAGAACCTCAGTAAATCCCGACATATGCAGGTATCGAGAGGTGTCGAGACATCTGTCGAGGTAGGTGTCAAGAAATACACGTCGACAGATCCAGCTATCGAGAAGGTGTTGAGAACCAAACACAAACAAGAAAGCTGAATCTCAATTGATCCACCAGGTGTCGAGAAGCTATTGAGAGGACAGAAAGTTTCTCAATCGATCCAGAAGGTGTCGAGAAGCTATCGAGAGGACAGAAAGTTTCTTGATCGATCCAGAAGGTGTTGAGAAGCTATCGAGATTGCGATAAGAAAAAGCTGAGAAACTCGACAAACAGCCAGGGATTGAGGAGGTGTCGAGCCAACTTTTCAAAACAGTTTTTCGAGAAGGGAAAAACACAAACATGAATGCAATCAATCATGCAACTCAACCAATGATCCAATCAACACAATAGACTCTCAAAAACATCTCTCAACAACAATCTTAAGCACATGGATCTCAAAACACGCACTCACACACTAAACACGTCTAACCAATTTTATATTTCAAAAACAAGTTAAGACAGTTTAGTGAGCATACATCAATGCATGTAAACCTTGTGATGGCCAAATCACATTGTACCTGCACATGTATCAAAAGTAAAAAAGAATATTGCGTGTTGTGTGTGAAAATATCGCAAGATTGCACAAGTGTCTCTATGTTATGACGATTTGAGATATGAGAAAATCACTATAACTCACACACAATCATAACTGTTTAATGGGGACTATCACCTTTGAGGTACATCCTATAACTCTCACATCTCCTAGAAAAAATGCTTGCAATCATATTTAAAGCATTTTTGATCTTTTTGCTTTTATTTTCTTTGCATATTTTCTTTTTATTAAGCATATCATGCATGGGTATATGAAAGAGAGAAAAGAGATACCCAGTTATGTTAAGCTTTTGACATTGCACTTTTGCTATGCCGAAACATACAGATGTTATTGACATTGCACTTTTGCTATGCCGAAGCATACAGATGTCATATCATGATTGGCGAGTAACAGTGGTGAGATGGTTATTTATGCCTTTCTCTTAGGATTTTCTAGTTCAACCCGTCAAAAAGAGTGATACGAGTGTTAAGTTCAAGAGATCACTTAACCTTACTCATCACAAACAAAGAGCTACAAAGCTCACTTGCTTAGTTGTGCATAAGAATGCTCATCTAAGCTACAAGAGATACAAAGTTTAGAAAACTTTGTTTCAATGGCCATTTTAAGGTTCACAAGAACCAATGTACATAAAACACACACTGTTTTTGTATTTTTCTGATTTTTCAATTTTTTTTTTTTGAAAAACAAAAATAAAACAAAACTGAAAACGCACAAACAAAAACATGTTAAACAAGATAAAACAATGCATAAAACTA
Source organism: Castanea sativa (assembly GCF_040712315.1). NCBI lineage: Eukaryota > Viridiplantae > Streptophyta > Magnoliopsida > Fagales > Fagaceae > Castanea > Castanea sativa. The sequence goes on along the minus strand of NC_134024.1, from coordinate 15,252,215 downwards.
GATGCAAATGCATGAGAAGGAAGGAGAAAGAAGGAGATTAATCCATGGAGATGACACCGATGTTTTGACGAAGGAATTCAAAACGCTTACTATCCAGAGGTTTGGAGAACAAATCAGCCTTCTGGTTATCAGTGTGAATAAACTCAAGAGTGAGAGTACCATCTTCGACATGCTCCTAAATGAAGTGATGTCGAATCTTAATGTGTTTAGTTCGAGAATGTTGAACCGGATTCCTAGAGATGTTGATGGCACTAGTATTGTCATAATAGAAGGTCAAATGCTCTTGACAAATACCGTAATCATGGAGGATTTTTTGCATCCATAGGAGTTGGGTGCAGCAGCTACTAGCAGCAATGTACTCAGCTTCAGTAGTGGATAACGAGATGGAGGTTTACTTTTTGCTCATCCAGGAGACAAGATTATTACCCACATAGAAATAACCCCTCGATGTACTTTTTCTATTAGCAGCATTCCCAGCCCAATCAGCGTCAGAATATCCAGCTAAGACATCATTTGTGTCCTTGCTATACCACACACCAAAGTTGGCAGTAGTTTTGACATACTTTATGATTCTTTTCAAAGCAATCATATGTGACTCTTTGGGATTAGCTTGATATCTAGCACACACCCCCACACTGTAACTAATGTCAGGTCTACTAGCAGTAAGGTAAAGCAGACTACCTATCATGCTTCTATAAAGTGATGAGTCTACACTTTTACCTAACAAGTCAACAGTGAGTTTAACATTTGGGCTCATAAGGGTTCTAACAAGACTAGCAGATTCTAAACCAAAATTTTTCACAAGATTCTTAGCATATTTAGATTGAGAGATGAATATACTTGAATCTTGTTGGCGAATCTGCAATCCAAGGAAGTGAGATAGCTCTCCAATCATGCTCATCTCAAACTCTGCCTGCATGAGTTTTGAGAAATCATGAGCAAATTCATCCTTAGTTGATCCAAAGATGATGTCATCAACATAGACTTGAGCAACTATCAACTTGCCATCTTTCTTCTTGATGAAAAGAGTTTGATCAGCCTTTCCTCTTGTGAACTCATGTGACACCAAGTATTGAGTTAACTGATCATACCAAGCTCTAGGTGCTTGCTTCAATCCATACAATGCCTTCTTGAGGTACAACACATGATCTGGAAAGTGTGGATCTATGAATCCTTTTGGTCGAGCCACATACACATCTTCTTTGAGAAGTCCATTTAAGAAAGCAGTCTTCACATCCATCTGGTAAAGCTTGAATTTTAAATGACAAGCTAAGGCAAGGAGAATTCTGATGGACTCCATACGAGCAACTGGGGCAAACGTTTCATCATAATCTATTCCCTCCATTTGAGAATATCCTTGAGCTACTAGTCGAGCCATGTTGCGGATCACGTTGCCCTCCTCATCAGTCTTATTGCGGAATATCCACTTTGTGCCAATGACATGCTCACCTTCCGGTCTAGGAACTAAAGTCCAGACATCATTCCTCTGAAACTGAAGTAGTTCATCATGCATTGCTTCAACCCAACTTTCATCCTGAAGAGCTTCTTCAACTTTAGTAGGTTCAACCTGTGACAAATAACAAGAATAAGACACAAAGTTAGCAACACATTTATCAACTATACGTTTTCTTAATGTGAGTTCATTCATGTTTCCCACTATAACTTCTGGAGGATGATATAATTTGGTCCTGGAGGAAGGTCTTTTTTCATCATGAGATTCAGAATTCGGTGAAGTAGGCATATCTGCTAACTCTTCCACAACACTTGGAGTATCAGGAGTACTAGGAGACGTGGGTTCTTGTTCAAGGAGTTCTTGAACTTCCTTAGCTTCAGAAGGAAGAATTTCTTTAGGAAGTTCCTCGTTAACTTTCTCAGAACAAGAATCTGAAGACTCATCAATAACAACATTCACCGTTTTCATAACCTTCATGGTTCTTTTGTTATACACTCGATAAGCCTTACTTGTAGAGGAGTACCCCAGAAATATCCCTTCATCACTTTTGGAATCAAACTTTCCCACATTCTCTCTATCCTTTAGGATGAAACAAGTACTTCCAAAGATTCTGAAATATTTCACATTTGGCTTTCTTCCTTTCCATAACTCATATGGAGTCTTCTTGGTGCCAGGTCTAAAATACACTCTATTTACCGTATGACATGCAGTGTTAACGGCTTCTCCCCACAAGTTTTTGGCCACATCCTTACTGTGCAATATGGCTCTTGCCATCTCTTGTATAACCTTGTTCTTCCTTTCTACTACACCATTTTACTGAGGAGTAATAGGAGCTGAGAATTCTTGAGAAATACCTGATCTTGTGCAGAAGGACTCCATATATGAGTTCTCGAATTCTTTACCATGATCACTTCGAATTCGGTTAATTTTTTAGACTCTTTTCATTTTGCAGTCTTGTGCACAAAGTTTCAATGTGCTCTGGAGCATCAGACTTGGATCGAAGAAGAATAACCCAAGTATATCTAGTGAAGTCATCTACTACAACCAATATTTATCTCTTACCTCCAAGAGACTCGGTTCTGGTTGGACCCATAAGATCCAAATGCAGTAGCTCCAATGGTCTTGATGTAGCTGATGTTTGAGTACCTGGATGTTTAGCCTTTGTTTGTTTCCCAAGCTGACATGGTCCACATACCACATTGCTCATTCTACTTAGCTTTGGCATCCCTAAAAATGATTCATGCTTGGACACAATAGAAAGATGCTTGTAACTAGCATGTCCCATTCATTGATGCCGTAGATCTTCATTTGGCAATCGAATGTTATTGCACATAATATCAGCATCAAGAACTAATCCATAGCAATTGTCTAGAGTGCGAACCCCACTTATGAGTTTCTTTCCAGACTCATCCATAACAAGACACTTTCCCTTGGAGAATAGCACCATGAAGTCTTGATCACATATCTGACTTATGCTCAGCAGGTTCACCCTTAGGCCTTCCACATATAGAACATTTGCAATATCCGGTAGACCAAGTAGAGAAATAATTCCTTTCCCTTTTATCTGTGATTTGCTTCCATCACCAAAAGTGACATTGCCACCTTTCTTAGACTCGAAAACCTTGAAGAGAGATCGGTCTCTAGTCATGTGTCTTGAGCAACCGCTATCAAGGTACCATAAGCAAATGTCCATAACTTTAAAAGCAGATTTCATCATAAAACATACTTCATGCTTAGATGACAGATCAGTGGGAATGGTGTTTTCTCTTATCTGCCCTTTGTGAGTAAGGCATCTAATCTTCACTCTTCTCAGACAGACTCCTTTGCACATTTTTATTTTGAGACAGTCTAGTTTCTTTTTGTTCAATCTGAGATCTTTACCAATAGTCATGATAAGAGAGTTCAAATAACTTTTAAACTTGTATTTTTTGAGACACCCAAACAAATAGAGATTAGAGAAACAAGATGTATTTGAAATCGGTGATCTCTTCAAGCCAGTTACAGCCATGACAGCAGGGGTCAATGGATCACATACAAAGATAAACCTTAATCAGAGTGTGCCTGCTCTGATACCACTTGATAGGCCAAAAACGTATTGACCCCTTGTGATAGATTAAATTGATTAATTAGCCAAATTTATAAATTAATCAAATTAACATGCAAACGCAAGGTAGCACAAATAAATCACCAATAAACTAAAGTATGCAGCGGAAAGTAAATGACACGGTGATTTGTTTACGAATGGGGAAAACCTACACGGCAAAAACCCCACCGGGTGAATTTAAGGTCACCACTCCGGGAACTCCACTATTATCACAACAAGCGGTTACAAGTAAAGGAATCTCAAGTACCTTACCAACCTGCAGTTGAATCCTTACCCCAATACCCAATTGGACTTGTTCTGTAGTGACAGTTTCTCCTTTCAATGCACGGCTCCTAAGTATGTGACTAACCAATTGCGCGGATCCTAGTACGCGACTTCAATCACCAACTAGAGAAGATTTGTTGGCTGCAAAGTTCTTCAATTCATCCACACGATGAAGATCAAGAAGATGCTTGGTTACAAAACCCTACGGTGCAAAGACACAGCAACTTCTTCACAAGAGAGATGAATTAGGGCAAGAACTTCGTTTCAAGTTACAATTTGCATGAACAAGGAATTCTCAATGCTTGTGCAACTTGCCACACTTTGATGGCCCTTAAAATCATCCTTTTATATGTCTAGGGTTAGGAGAAAAGAAAGCCCAAAGACACATCCACGGATTAGAGTTAAAACAGAACTAGAAATCTGTTTTTCTTAAATCTCGACAGCTACAAGTGTCGAGGTGCTGTTGGGGCTAGAACAGCTTCTTATAGCTCGATAGATGCAGCTGTTGAGCTTTAATGAAGAGTACTTCTCAACTTGTTTCTTGGACAGACTTGCATGACTTTAACACTTGATCTTGAAACCTTATTTCTTGAAGGATTAACCTCATCCTAAATCTACCCAATTACAAGTAAAGTGTGTTTTGACAAAGGATTAGCCAATTACATAAATAATGAATGACATATGTTCTAAACAAGTGAAACACATATATCCTAACACATCTTATTGTATATCTTTAAGTGTATCCATGCATATGCATGAGGTTACAAGCTAGTCTATATAATAATAATAATAATAATAATAATAATAATAATAATAATAATAGGTGGAGCTGAGAGAAACTCAAATTAGAATTCCAAATTAAAGTTCCAATTTTGTGTCATGTATCCTAAATTATTTATTCATAAAGAGTTTTATTTCTTAATTTTAGAATCAAATGTGGGACCACATCATAAATATTCATCTAAATAAGTTATTAAGTACAAAAACCAAATAGTCTAGAATAAATGAATCATAAAAAAAAGTATTTCAAAATAATAAATAAACATGGACAATTTACATTTTATACCTAATAATATCCTTACAAATTTTTTTAAAGAGTTAACAAAATATAAAAATGACTATCAATAGTATTTAAATTATATATATAGAAATTATATTATGCATTTTATTGTATATCTTTAAGTATATCCATACATATGCATGGGGTTATAAGCTAGTTTATATAATAGAAACTATATAAGGAAAACTGGAAAAGACTTTTGTTGGACATATTTTACAACTATTTTACAACATTTTATTTGAAGGGTAATGCTACAGACACAAATTATTTTATAACATTTTTACAAACTGCTGATGTGGTTTTAGTAATTTTTAAATAATTATTAATACACATAAATGTGATGTAAGTGATGGACCCATATTAGAACTAATAAAAATTTGCCACATCAATAATTTGTAAAAATATTATAAAATAGTTTGTGGTTGTAGTATTTGAAAATCATTTTAATGGTCATTGTAAGGACACATTTTGGTGCCTAGGCCTAACAAATGGAAGGAAATAAGCCCAAAGAGCCCAATACAATAAATTTATAGAAAGTGGGCTAGAAATTTAAGTTCTAACAAGTTTAGTTAACAATGACAGTGGACTAAGATCACAGTAGGATGAAGATGGAATAGTTTGTATAGTGAAAGTTATCCTCGGACTCAAGCCGAGGAGGTTGATTCTTATATTTCTCTCTCTTAAGGACAAATTACAGATATTGTTCTTAAGTCTATAGTGTTTTCTTTCTTTTTTTCTCCCATCCCATATCCTAAGGGTCTCCTTTCCCTTTTATCCTCCCCTTCCTCCTCCATCTGCCTTCCACGTATGGATCATGTTGTTGGTCTGGATATTTGTCATATTAGCTCCTTCTTGAAACTTTTTAAAGTAGCTGTAAGGCTGGACACTACTGCTCAGGTATCACTTCTTTATTAATGCGGCCAAAGAGTTAGCTGCAGAGCATTTAATGCGGTGGTAGCAGCTTTCCCTTTAGATATTTCATGGTTTTCTTTTGGCTTATGTTCTTGTGGTGCATATCTTTATCAACAGAGTCTTATGGAACGTTGCTTTTGGGTGGCAGACAATACATTCTGACCTCTACCTAGCTGAGCCGAGGAAGTATTCCTCCTCAGACCACCTTCTTGGATGATCATAATCAGACTTTTACTTCCTTATATACCAACACGGACTCGTAGTAAGATATTTACCCATCTCCGGATTGCTTAATGTCCTCGAATAGGGCCTTCGGCCAAATATGTACGTAAATACGCACTCCTAAACCTATCTCTCCTACAATAGCCCCTCGAGATTCTTCTTTTTGACTCCTCGGTAAGAAATGAGGATTTCGATGTCACTATAATCACTCTGTGCTCATCATACATCATTTCTAACTACGCAGGTGCCTTTTAATTGCCCAAGGCACGCTCCTAACACGCCTTCATTAAATTTCTACGGCTCCATGTCCCCCTCGCTCTACAACGTGATGCGGATCTAACGGCTGTGGATTTTGTTGGAACCTGGGCGGGAATTTTCCCACTTGTAACTCTAATTTGATATAAAAACTGTCCAAATTAATCCCTTATCTCACTTTTGCACTCATACACTGAACCTGCAAGCTTACCTAATCCACTCGTGCCATCACAATTACCAAGAGCTAATCCGAGGAGAGTTTTCTTTCTCATGTAAGTCCTCATAAATCTCTTCACTTATTTTCTTTTCATTTACTTCTCTCTCTTCTGTGTCTTTTTCTCCTTGGCTCTTCTTTCCTTTCTTTATCTATTTAATACCTTTAAATCTCCCTTGAAAATGGGTAGATTCGCCTCTCTAGTAGATTCTGAGAAGAAAATAAAGGAGTTTAAAGCTCAGTATAGGATCCCACCTGGAGTGTCCATTAGATATTGTAAGTTAGGGGAATGGCATGAGAAAAGGCGGGGAAGGAGAAGAAATAATCCTGATGATCACCTTTATAGAGGAAGGGATGAGAATCTCCATGAGCACAATCACTAGGGATTACCTTAGGGCTCATCGATTATCTCCTACCCAGTGTGCCCCAAATATGTTTAGAATTTTAGGCTGTGTAGACGTACTTAATGAGAGAATGGGTTTGGGACTTATCCACCATGATGTTAACTGGATCTATAATCTCCACCACCTAAAAGGGCAGGGGTACTATCTAAAGTCTAGGTTCCCCGAGGTTAGGCTTATCCAATGCCTCCCCGATTCCAACAAAGGCCTAAACAAGGACTTCTTGATCATATCTGGGGAGTGGCACGATGGCCTCCCCTGCCAAACAAGAGAGGGGAAACCAAGTAGGGCTCTAGGGTTAGGTCAATTATTTCATAATCACCCCCCTTGCACTTTCTTTTATTTGTGTCTTTCGATTCACACTAATTTTTGTTGATGATTTTGCAAACAAACGTGCCGCTATTCCAAACTTCGGTCTCGTCAACCAGCCGAGTTTGGACAAGATCTTGAAGGCCGAGGTGTTCGTCCATAGTGACGGTCAGGTCAGAGCAGCGCACCTGATTCTTGGATATACCCCCATATCCAAAAGCTTCTAAGCGTCGAAGTGCGTCATAAAGGCCAGCGACCCCTGCCTGCACTGAATAAGCATTGTCATTCCAGGTTTTCTCCTTCCCAAGGGTGTTCCCATCCCAGAAAGGCACTCTCACCACACAACCTATCCCAGAAGGCGTTCCTACAATAGCTCTTCCACTTCAACACATGACTAGTGAAGCTACCTCCTCCAAACCTATCATTAAGGGAGAGGAGGAAATAGTAGATGTCTCGGACTCCGAGGATGAATTTGACATCTTCAACTTACCTTATTCCCGGGGAGTTCAGCCGGTGACCTCAACCTCATATCCCCAAAACAAACAAGCCACCCGCAAGAAGAACCTACTAGTTCGGACACAATGTCGATCCAACGTAGAACCAGACAGAGCCTCCAAGACCTGATAGAGTCCCAAGTGGGGGGTCAAGAGCCAAGGAAGACCGCCCATGCCAAACTTCCCTCCCCTAAGGGTCAGGAGCCAGGGAAGTCCACCCAGCCCAAACTTCCCTCCCTTCCACCCACCCAACCCCAACGTGCTGACCAGGCTGATCACAAAAGAAAAAAAGATCAGCCTAAGGAAAAGAAGGTGGTGGAGGGAGGAAAGAGCTATCCTCCCAAGGAAGTTAAGCCCCAAAAAGGAGCCAAGTAGGCTCGAACATCCTAGACAACCTTGAAGAGGAGGGCTGAGATTCAGGCCCCAGCATCTGCTCCGGCCTGGACCCCAGCCATGATCCTAGATGGAGCTGCTGTAATTGCCAACGCCTCCATCAGAAGTTCTAATCTGGGAACAGCTGCTTGTGTGGCCAACACGTTAGAGCAAGCTCTTTTACTACCCGAGGACATGAATGAATTGAGGCAGATGAGGAAGCATGAGGTCTTCCTCACACTGAAGAAGGAACTCACTCTGGTAAGATTACCATCTAACTCTTCTTCAATTTTCATTCATTCATTTTTTTTTTACACTTAATTTTTATAACCTGAGTATGTTTCACTATTCCTTTTATTTCTGGGAAAAAGCCGTCCAAGCTGCTCATAGGGCTAAGGAAATAATCATCAGCACGCATAGAACGATGAAGGACAAGGAGGCTAGGCGCGTTGCTGCCTTGAAGACATTTGAGGTGGAAGAGAAAAAGCTGCACGAGGTCATCGCCAAGCTAAACTTGGCAAAAAGTGAGAAAAAGAGCATCGATGCCACTCTAATGGCCTGTTTGGGAGTTTAGAGAGGGAGAAGAGTAGATGGGAGTAGAGGAGAGGGGAGTAGAGGGGAGTAGAGGAGAGGGGAGTAGAGGAGAGGGGAGTAGTGGGGAGGAGAGTAGAGGAGAATGATTACCCTCCACCTTGTTTGGATGTTTTTATAATTAGTAAGGGGGAAGGGAGTAATTAGCCCTTCCCCTTGTTTTTAACATTGTAATTTTATAAATATAATAAGGGTAAATTAGGTAATTTACTTTATAAATAATTTTATGTGCTCTACTCTCCCTCTAAATCTCTCCAATTTGGGAGAATTAAAAATGAGGGGGTTGGAGGTAGTTGAAACCCCTCCAAATCCCTCCCCCTCCTTCCTTAAAAAACTCCCAAACAAGGTAATTGAATTACTCCCCTTCCCTCTACTCTACTCCCCCTCCTTTTTTAAACATCCAAACATGCCATAAGGGTGGCTGAGAGGTAAGCGGAGGCCCAACATCTATAGCTTCGCCAAACCGATGGGGACTACACGGCAGCGAAGAAATAAATAGAGGCCCTCAACAAGAATCTAAGGGAGTCTGAGAAGGCTAAGGAAAAAGCTAACCAAGCTAGAGAAGGAGCCAAAAAGGCTAAGGAGGAAGCCGAGAAGGCAAGGGACCAGGCCGAGCAGGATGGGTATGATGCTGGGGTGGCTGAGATTGAGGAAAACCTTAGGTTGGAGGTCTCGGAGGTATGTAGACATCACTGCCTCTAGGTGTGGAATGAGGCACTCAACCAGGCTGGAGTTGATGCCTCTTCTACCCTTTGGAAGACAGAAAGTGTTTACTATCCTCTAGCCATCCGGGCTTCTAGCTCATTTGTCCTTAAGGTTGATGCTGCCTCCCAGGGAGCAGATGCTGGAAAGGACAGCCTAGTCAAAGTCCTTCCTTCATCTGGCCATCCATCTAAGGAAGATGAGAAGCCTAAGGCCACCAGGAAAGCAATTGACACGATTAAGGAGGTGGCCTATGATGCTACTCAGCCTCCAACTACCCCCAAGGAGCCTGCCAAGGAGAAAGAGTCTTCCCATGGCATGGAGATTGTCTTGGCAACCCTTCCTATTCCCCCTAAGGAGGACGCGAAGGGTAATGGACCTGCTTCTACCACCACGGCTCCTAATCAGCCCCTAAAGACCTCCAAGGACAAGCTTGTAATAAAAATGAAGCCTTGAGTTGTCCTTTTTTTTTACTGTAATGTAATCTGATCTTTTGTGAGTAAATTGCCTTTTCCTAAGGCTTAGATCAATGAAAAGTGCAAGTTCTTGTTGTATGATCATGATGTCTATATTTCTTCCTACATAGTTTCCATTTTATCTAACACTCAACTAACATAACCATGAGACATGACTCCATTAGGTTATCTGCACAAGTGGTGATACAATTACCACACCTTTCTGACTAATAACTGAACAGATTAAAAACTACTAAGTTCACAACATTATTAAAACACACCTTTAACTTTAAAATTTATACATCACACAAAAAAATTCGTTCACATTATTCCTAATAGACCTACTGACCTTGAGGAAATAGTCAAATATTGACCAGATAACAGATATATCTGATATACTTACAAATGCTTTAAGTGATGCTCATGAACCTCCACTTGCCTAAGTCATTGTTGAGGGGATCTCCAAGGTATATGATTCGAGGATCCAAACATAACCAAAATCCTGTTTAACACTTAGAAAAACATTGAAAAATATCAATTTACCCATAGTTTAAAGAAAGTTCAATTTTATAACCTAGTTAGTAATGGACCATACATAATCATGATATATTACATAAATTTCTTATAAATTTGAATTGTTTTTAGTTATATGGTTTGATTTTTTATGATTTATTTATATTGGACTCTTTGTTTTCTACTCTAAATTAATTCATTTGTCACAAAAATTAAAAAAACTTAGATTAGATGGGAAACGTGATGCAAGATTAAACTCTAATTGAAATCCAATTTTTACACTAAATTAACTCACTTGGCATAAAAATTTAAAACTTAATTATATGGAACACATGGCGCAAAATTATACTCTAATTGAATTCCAATTATATTTTCTCTTAATTTTACCTATTAATATATATAGATTTCATTATATTTTATTGTTTGTTGCTCCTGAATTTAGTGGAGTTAATAAATATTTTTTTAAGAAACTACATATAAGTATATAACATCATAATTGTGCTTGTACAATGTTTTTTTAATTATAAGCTAAAGGGTTGGATTTGGGTAATACCTGAACCTGACCCGATAAATCCGGGTTCCCAGTAACACCCAACCCGATTAAATTTATCCATGAATTATTGGAGTAATACCTGAAAGTTTTGGTTCAGGTCAAGTAAGTATTACCCATTGGATATGGTCATCTAATAATACACAACATTTTTAATATTAATTGAACAAATTGGTCAATCGGATGCCAAGGAAGAGAAAATGTTTTTTCCCTTCAATTTTAGGGTAAAGTGTCATTTTTTCAAACATCGAGGAAAATAAGTGTAATTAGTAATTACCCTATATTATAAATGTGATTTAAGCAACAGTCGTTTAGATGGGCCTACACGGCTACACCCAGTTCAAGGTCAAATGGGCCAGCTAGGTGTTAATTGTTTTAATACAGGAGTGGTGGATCGTTAAATTGGTCCGCCTTGCAATTTTTCAATAAGGCCAAGACTTGTGGTGGATGAATGGGCTATATATATTGGTCTTACACAATCTACTCTCTTTTTTTTTGCTCTATGAATATTTCATAACCTTAATTTCTTATGGAAAACCACTATGGCAGAAGAACTTGACAGTTTGACACTCTAAAAAAAAAATAAATAAAAAAACAGTTGTTTGTAGGAAAGCCTACAATTGGCTGTAGATAGATTTATAAGATCAAAACTCAATTTAATGCAACAATGAATGGGCAACTATAAGGCTCATCTTGTAGACTTGTAGTTAAAGGTTTCACCCAAAAGTATGGGGTTTTTTTTTTTATATTTTTTTTTATATTTTTTTTTTTATATACAAGTTAGAATTTTTACTCTAGTCTAATCTAAGTGTATATGTGTGTGAAGTTCCCTCTTGAAGACTTAAACCCCGACCCTTACCCCCTATACCACACAAGCACTTATACTTGTGGAGTGACTACCGCACCAAGGGTGCGCAGTGACCTAAAAGTATGGTTTTAATTATGTAATATTTTCCTTAATTGCTACACTGTCCTTTTTTTCATTCCATCATTGTTGAGATTGTTGCCTATTTTTGTTATCTCTTTCAATGGAAGAAGATATTTGATATCAAATGATAAAATGTCAGCTATATCAAAATCTAATAAAAGAGAAACATGTTTTTAAAAAACAATTACCATTTTTACTCGCATTTCTCATTTATTGGAATTTGATACCAATGACATGATATCATTGATACAAAATTTTTCTTTCTTTCAATAGATGTCAATAATATGCTCCTTAACAACATCTTAACACACACATGCAACCTCCTTTTGACTATCTGCGCGCGTGCACATAAACACGTAACCTTCTTTTGACAATTAGCACCCCTTGAATACCATATATTCGCATATGTAAGACATATATGGCCTAAAAAAAAAAAACTCTTCAAAACGTGTTTGCCAAATTTAGTGTGCGTTTGGGATGAGCTAAATTTTTTCAGTTTATCTCTAATTTCAGCTTATTTTTGTTACTATACATGAGTCTTGATGGGAATGACGAACTGAACTTATCTGGACGAGGTCATCCAAACCAACGAAGTGGTGTTTACAAACGAGGTAATCAAATGCCACTGACGATTCCAGCTCCATCACAGACGAAGGGAAAGAAGCCACTTAATGCACTCTAAATAAATACCTCAGGCGGTTACAATGACAGTTGTATGGACCGTTAAGAGGCCATTAAAGTTCATATCAACAGGCCAGGAGGTGTTAGTAAAAAAGGCATTAAAGTCACAATAACTGCCACAACGGCTAGAATCTAGAACAACATATATAAAGCCCACGCATTGCTAACACAAGGTACGAACACAGTTACAAGATATCCCTAATCATTCTTATAGTCTATTATTATAAACTCCCTTGTACTAACTTTGGCATCGGAGGCGTTGTAGCAGGCACCACACCGATGACCATTTCGGAGAATTTCTTCTTCCGTTGCGACACGAGCAGACCTCTGGTCCCGTTTGGACGACCTTACTACAACTGACGAACCCGTGATTCATCAGTTTGGCGCCGTCTGTGGGAAACGACATTTTTGCACTCAGGTTCGAAAGCGTAGCTTCTACCAACTTCGATATTCATATAGAGACCAACCAGGATTCAGCGACCCTAGCTCAGCAAGTCCAAGGTCTTGCGGCCACTGTTGAAGAACTCACCAGGCAGAATCAAGAGATGAGGCAACGGCTTCAACAGGAGGAGAACCGGTCCAAAGCCGGCCAGGAGGATGAGGTGGGCAGCCATGGAAGAAGTGACCGACGAAGGCCCACTACTCCAAACGAATAGAGCTCCAACCTCCTTCAAGAGATGAGGAAGGAGATGGACGAGCTGAGGAATGCCATTAAGGAGAAGACGGATCAGAGCCTGGATAGAATGGTCAGGACAATAGATTCTCCTTTCACTGCGGCAGTCTTGGAACACCCAGTACCGGCGAAATTTTGGTTGCCCCAGCTCGAGTCATTTGACGGGCTTAAGGACCCCCAGGATCATCTCAATACCTTTAAGACAACATTAGGCCTCCAACAGCCTCCTGACGAAATATTGTGTCGTTCTTTCCCTACCTCCCTTAAAGGAGCTGCAAGAGAGTGGTTCACAAAGCTGCCAACTTCGTCAATTGGCAGCTTCAACCAGTTAAGTAACACCTTTCTGTGTCACTTCGTCGGAGGGCAACGTCCTAAAAGACCAGCGGACCACCTACTCACCATTAGACAGGGAGAGAAAGAAACATCGTGATCCTATGTGAAACGCTTCACCTGAGAAACCTTGGAGGTAGACGATGCTAATGACAAGGTGCAGTTCACGACCTTTAAAGCAGGGCTAAAGTCTAGAGAGTTTATGGTTTCTCTTGCAAAGAATCCACCTAAGACGATGGCAGAAATGCTCCTGAAGGCATAGAAGTATATGAATGCTGAAGATGCTTTAGCAGCCATAATAGACGAGGAAAAGCCACGAAAGGAGGGAAGGAGAGAAGACGAGTGTAGGGGACAAAAAAGAGGGAGCGTCCAAGTCATCGAAACAATGACAAAGATAGGTGAAAGGACGACAAAGCTCCTCGTACAGTAAAATTCACCCCTCTAATTATGTCTGTTGATAAAATTTTAACGCTAATTAAGGATGAGCACTACCTCAAATGGCCAAGACCATTGCATTCGTCCCCTAATGTCTGAGACAAGAAGAAGTAATGCCAAAAGATGTAACAAATAAATGTATTCATTCCTGAAATTAATAAAAGAATTGTTCAGCTAATGTCTTCGTGTGAACAGGTCCTTTCAGCTGTAAGTCGTAAAAATAAAAAATGGCTAGGTAATAAAATTCCGCCTTGCGGATGTACGTTACCGACAAAGCCAAAAGATCATCAAAAATGGCTAGGTAATAAGATTCCGCCTTGACGGATGTACATTACCGACGAAGCCAAAAGATAATCGAAAATAGCTAGGTAATAAGATTCCGCCTTGACGGATGTACATTACTGACAAAGCCAAAAGATCATAAAAAATGGCTAGGTAATAAGATTCCGCCTTAACGGATGTACATTACCAACGAAGCCAAAAGATAATCGAAAACGGCTAGGTAATAAGATTCCGCCTTGACGGATGTACATTACCGACGAAGCCAAAAGATCATCAAAAATGGCTAGGTAATAAGTTTCTTCCTTGACGGATGTACATTACCGACGAAGCCAAAAGATCATCGAAAACGGCTAAGTAATAAGATTCCACCTTGGTGGATGTACATTACTGACGAAGGGCTAAGTAGGAAGATTCTGCCTTGATGGATGTGCATTACCGACGAAGCAAAGGGATTGACAAGATCCTTGAAAAAGTGTAAGTCGCGACCAAAAGACAACAAGCATGAGGAGCAAAACCCTCGGGAGCAAGTAATCGTGAGGGAAAGGAAAAGTCACAGTTAAAAATCTCACTGAAGCATGGACGGGTGTAAAATACCACAAGCATAACACAAGTGTGCAATCACAAATGCAAGTTAAAAGAAAACTGTTCTAAAATCCGAGCCCAAAACGTAATAGGCACCAAAAAAAAACTTTCACCTTCTATGGTCGTCATGACATGTCACGACAACCACAGAATTCGGGGGCAGCTGATGGGACTGACGAACTAAACTTATCTGGACGAGGTCATCCAAACCAACGAAGTGGCGTTTACAGACAAAGTAAGCAAATGCCACTGACGATTCCAGCTCCATCACAGACGAAGGGAAAGAAGCCACTTAATGCACTCTAAATAAATACCTCAGGCGGTTACAATGACAATTGTATGACCGTTAAGAGGCCATTAAAGCTCATATCAACAGACCAGGAGGCGTTACTAAAAGAGGCATTAAAGTCACAATAACTGCCACAACGACTAGAATCTAGAACAACATATATAAAGCCCACGCATTGCCAACACAAGGTACGAACACAGTTACAAGATATCCCTAATCATTCTTATAGTCTATTATTATAAACTCTCTTGTACTAACTTTGGCATCGGAGGCGTTGTGGCAGGCACCACACCGGTGACCATTTCGGAGAATTTCTTCTTCCGTCGCGACACGAGTAGACCTCTGGTCCTGTCTGGACGACCTTACTACAACTAACGAACCCGTGATTCATCAAGTCTCACTAGACTTTTTGATACTATTCATGGATCCTACTGCATCTTTTGATACTATTCATAGGTCCCACTGTACTATTAAGCTTATTTTTTAATCTTTTTTCTATATTTTCAGCAAAAAAAATTCAGTTTCAGCTAAATAAGCGGTTCTTAATGAACACTTAGGATTTCAATCTCATAACCTAGGCTTCTCCTTCAATTCCTAAGTTTGTCTTCTTCTTCTTCTTCTTCTTTTTTGTCTCCTTTTTTTAGTCTCAAAGACGAGGACTGTTATATGTTGATAACATGGATATTGTTAAAGATGATCTTACAATGATTAAGGTACTCAAACAGTCTTTCAATCAACTCGTGAAATGAAGGATTTAGCTACTTTCTAGGTCTTGAGGTCACTTCCTCTTCTAACAGCTATTGACTTTATTTCTCAAACAAAAACAAAATATGTTTCCAATCTTCTCTCTCATGCATGGCTCATTGATTATAAACTTTTTGGCACACCTCTTAATTCTAATGTTAAGCTTCAGGCCATGAATGGTAAGCCTCTTCATGATACTATTTTCTACAAGTAATTAGTTAGCAACATTGTGTACTTTTTTTTTTTTTGATAAGTATAGCAACATTGTGTACTTGATGTATGTTTGGATAGTGCTGAAAAGCAATTTTCAGCTGCGTCTCACGTTTTTCAATGAGTCTCGTGCACTGTTCACAAGACGTGCAAGTATCTTTTTTCCTTTAAAATAACTTCAAAACTGGGTCTCACGGCACTATTCACCTATTTAAAAATTATTTTACTACAGTGTTTTTAGTTTTCAGTTTTCAGCAATAAGTAGTATCCAAACACACTCTTACGACCACTTGTCATAATATTAACATGTTATGCACCTTAGAATAAGCTAATTTATGTCTAATACTACACTATTTATTTCACTGTTGTTTTTAACATCATGTGTTATTTTAGGGGCACACTCTTCCATGGGTTTTCCCTCTCTTTTACCGATGGATTATGTTAACGGGCACCGTAAAGTCTTGTTAACAACACTGTTTTATGTCAGAATTTATTACTTTATGTCAGAATTTTTGTCAACTATTCAGCTTTATGTTAATATTTTATCAGCTTTAGGGTCAGGTTTATACAATTTCACTCATTTATTCAACTTTTTTATTAAGTGGAACCCACATTATTTTAACCTTGACAAGAATCACACGGTACTCGTTAACATTTGCCATGATGTATTATTACATGCCTATTTTGATGCTAACCGGGTAGGAAATCTACAAATCATCATTTCACCATCATGGTAACAAATCCATCAAATCCGTTAGGCACAGCAATGGATAGAAATGAGCTTAACCTTCTTATTGATTTCGCTATCACCAAAAAAATTCATATAGTAAGCGATGAAATCTATTCAGGAACAGTGTTTGACTCTACCTCCTTTGTAAGCATCATAGTAGAAGCTGTAACAGACAGAATTATTGATGTCACTCATGAACTATGGAACCGTATTCACATGGTTTATAGTCTCTCAAAGGATCTTGGTTGCCAGGATTTCAAATTGACATGATCTACTCCAACGATGAAACAGTTGTTGCCGTGGCTACAAAAATGTCAAGCTTCGAATTGGTCTCTTCCCAAACTCAGTTTTTTTACTCACCAACATGCTCTCTGACAAGAAATTCACTAGCAAATACATAAAGGAGAATCGAAAGAGACTCAAAAGTAGAAAGGAAATATATATATATATATATATATTTTTTTTTTTGGGCTTAGTGGTGCAGGGATAGAGTGTTTAAAGAGCAATGCTTGTTTGTTTTGTTGGGTGGACATGAGACACTTGTTAAGCTCTGACACATTTGAAGCTGAAAAGGAGCTCTACCAGAGAATTCTTTTTGAAGTTGGGCTCAACATCTCTCTTGGGTCTTCTTGCCAATGTTCTAAGTCAGGTTGGTTTAGAAAATGTCTTGCAAACATGTCTCAGGAAACATTGAAGGTTGCAATAACACGCATCAAGGACTTTGTTGAATCCATCACCTCTAGCAGAAAAAATTGCAACCACCAAACATTACAAGAAAAAAGACTTAATACAACGAAAAAAATCGTTGCAATAACAACTAATGTCGTTGTAATAGGTGTTATTGCAACGACAAAAAAGTCAATGCAAGTCATTGTAATAAACTCCGAGACAATAGGTTTATGCAACACTAGATTTTTGTTGCAATAAATTTCATATATTGCAACGATTTACTTTGAAAATCTCATTATAATAGGTTATTTTTTTATTAAAAAAAAAGCAATAAGTTTATGTAACACTAAATTTTCGTTGCAATAAGTTTCATATATTCCATCGATTTATATATTGCAATGATTTACTTTGAAAATCACGTTGCAATAGGTTTTTTTTTATTAATTTTTTTAATTTAAAAAATAAATAAATTATTTTTTAAAATAATAATTTTTTCTTTAACCTCTTTTGCATTTCAAAAACCATATCTAGGTACTATACTAATAAATTAAAGATATGCATAAAAGATGAAAAATTCAAAATACTTTATTTCAATACATATGTCAAAAAACACAAATATATACACAACTTGTTGAATTTACATTCAAACACATAGTTTCAAAAAGTATGCAAAAATCAATACAACATGAAAGAAAATTTTCTTCCCAGAGGTGTTATCCAAGCATGCTTCACGACCATTTTAGTGACTTACCACCTATTTTGGAAAAAAAAAATTAAGTATAAAGTTGAAAAACATCATATATATATACAACACAATGACAGCAATATACACCACCATTGATTCTTGATGATGCAAGGAAAATCAGTAGGCTGGATGCTCTGGATTTGAAAGGACCACTCGCTCTCTAATGGCCTGAAAAACAAAGGAAAACGATCAAAGGTGACCGGGATCGCCGGCCAAGAACCCTTGGATGGTAAAGTCAGTTTTCTCTCTATCACTTTTGAGTTCCAATTTCTTGGGAAAATGTTCAACGTACCTTCCATTGGTCTGAATGGCTGTTTATATAGTGTCCTGGGGGCAGTTATTGAAATTGTAACCTCCCCTGAATTTCTGGAGGTCCGGGGTTCTTGGATAACTCCCACAACCACCTGACAGTTGCATTTTCTCACACAACGGTCATCGGAAGTTATGCGTGTATTATGGAATAGTAAAATGTGCTTAGTAGTTCTAAGTGTAAAAGCCTTGTCCATGAGTCTTTACGTGGACGAGTCCTCTCGGGATGGGTTGTGCGCATCCTTTGGACGAGGGATGTAGCTTCGCTATCACCCAAGGACGGCCTTGTGCGTTATCCTCGTCTTGATGATAACTCCTGGACGGCTGCCGAGGCGATGACCGTCCAGGGACGGTCTGAGCATCTTTATCCCTCATCAATTCTATAAAAAAAAAAACACATACAAAACAATACTACTTGAAGACTGTACATTAAACCAAGAAAAATCAAATTAAAATTTAAAGAGAACCAAAAAATTACCTGAAAGTTAGAGAGAAAATCTTTAAATTGAGAAAGAGTCTCTCCAAGGAGACTATGAATTAAGAGAGACTGGAATTTGAGAGAGAAAATTTAGAGTTAGTAGATATGAGAGTGAGATAAAAAAAAATGCAAAAAAATAGGACATAGAGGTGGGTGAGATAAAGAGGGAAACTAAGATGAAAAAAAAAAAAAAAAAAAAAGAAGAAGAAGAAGAAGAATAAGAGCTAGGCGTGTGTGAGTTAATTTTGAGATGAGAAAAATAGGAAGATAGATGTGGTGAGTGAGTGGGAAATTAAGATGAGAAAAAAAAGGTAGACATGTG
Source organism: Castanea sativa (assembly GCF_040712315.1). Classification (NCBI taxonomy): domain Eukaryota; kingdom Viridiplantae; phylum Streptophyta; class Magnoliopsida; order Fagales; family Fagaceae; genus Castanea; species Castanea sativa. Next base: position 15,232,937 of record NC_134024.1, on the reverse strand, counting down.
TGGTGAGAGAGAAATATTGAGATGAGAAGGAAAAAAAAAAAGAGATAGACATGGGTGAGAGAGAGGAAATTAATGAAAAAAAAATAGAGTCAATTTCTCAAATTTTCCCGCTACTCAATTACTCACCTCTATTACATCAACAAAATTTGATGTGAAATAAAGATTTAACCTATTACAATAATATAGTTCAATGTGAAATAAAAAATTACCTACTGCAACAACATATCTCAATGTAAAATAAGAGTTTCCTATTACAACAAATATTTTAATGTAACATAATAATTATTGTTATAATCTCATATTAATGTAATAAATTTAAGTTACTATTACAAAAAAAAAAAAAAACAAACTAGAGATGTAATAGTATATATGTTACATCTATTATTTTTTTGTTGTTGCAATAATACTTGTTGTATTATGTCTTTTTTCTTGTAGTGAAACTAATTGTTCGTGATTCAAGAAGAAGATCAGTTTCCAAGTGGGTTGTACCATTATCACCATATGTCAATAATGAACCAGACGACTGTTAGCCCTATGCCAACAAGTCAAATCCGACTTGTGGTTTAGTGTTATTACTCGGCTATTTATATGAGAGGAAAGAACTTGGTTCAAAGTCATTTTCCTTACTTATTCAAAGCCATTTTCTCATAATTGCGATTTTAAAAAATAGAAATTTTTTATCTCACCTTTTGTATTCTACTTCATGCTTTATTAATCACAAATTTTCATGTATTTGATTTTTGTTTTTTTTTTTCATTTTTAGCTTTGATTATTTTATAAATAAAGAAAAAAATATATATAATCAATTATAATTAACGGAACACAAACTATTTTTCTTTTTATTTCATGTTATGGACATAAACTCTAATAGCTACTAGGCTTGTTGGAATAAAAAAAATTTATTTTTTATTTTATATAAGATAGAATTTCTACTCTAACTTAATCTAAGTGTATATGTATGTGAAGCTCCCTTCTGGGGACTTGAACCCCAACCCTTGTCCCCCACACCCCACAAGCACTTATACTTATGGAGTGATCATCGCATCAAGGGTATGCGATAGTAAAATAACGACTCCTTGAAGTGCCTACCCACAAATCATGATTTCATGTAATAATGCAATGTTTGCAAGACAATTAACCTATTCATATATTTAAATATAAAGTGTTGTATTATTTTATTAAGGGATTTACTAAAGCATGCTTTTAGAGTATATATTAATAAATTATTTTAGAAAATTTTTTTATGAAAAAATGAAAAAATAATTCGTTATTTTGACAATTTTTTTAATTTTTCATAAGTTTTTTTTCAAGTTATATGTTTAATATGCACGCTAAAGATATACGTTAACCGGACTTTTTATTAATATATATCAAATCACCTTTGTTCTCTTTCCAAGACTGCAAACAGGACAGTCACTTTGAAAAGTTATGGTACTTTTTCCAACAAGCCTAGTAGTCATTGCATTATTACCCGTGATTGTGGGTAGGCAGCAACTTATAATTTTTTGATGAACATCAGCAAGTTATAATACTTATTCCAACAAGCCTAGCAGTTATTACTTATTAGATGAACAAAAAAAGGAAGTCTATTATGACATGAAATCAAAAGAAAAATTTTTTGTATTTCATTTTATGTTTCATCATTTATAATTAATTATTTTTTATTTATAAAATAATAATGCTAAAAATAAATAAATAAACCAAAAATCAGACACATGAAAATTTTGATTAACAAAAACTGAAATAGAAAATTTCTATTCCTTAAATTCAAAAGATTATAAGTAGAAAAAATTGCACTAGTTCGAACATGAACATTACAACTAGCTTTATTTGCTCATGCACTCAAAGCCTCTATAACTATAAGTTTTTTCTTTTTTCTTTTTTCTTTTTTCCCTTACAACAAATAGGGAAAAGGGCTTTGAACAAGTTCTTCCCGATTCTCCAAAAAAAAAAATTCTTCCCATATAAAAAGTAATAGCACTAAACCACAAGATGGATTTGACTTGTTGGCAGAGGACTAACGGTCGGCTGGTTCATTATTGTCATATGGTGATAATGGCAAAACCCACTTGGAAACTAATCTTCTTCTTGAATCAAGAACAGTTAGCTGGTGGTTGCAATTTTCTCTGCTAAAGGTGATGGATTCAACAAAGTCCTTGATACGTGTTATTGCAACCTTCAATGTTTCCTGAGACATGTTTGCAAAACATATTCTAAACCAACCTGGCTCAGAACAATGGCAAGAAGACCCAGGAGAGATGTTGAGCCCAACTTCAAAAAGAATTCTCTTGGAGAGCTCCTTTTCAGCTTCAAATGTGTCAGAGCTTAACAAGTGTCTCATGTCCACCCAACAAAACAAACAGGCATTGCTATTCAAACACTCTATCCCTGCACCACTAAGGCCAGAAACAAGCATTTCCTTTCTACTTTTGAGTCTCTTTCGGTTCTCCTCTATGTATTTGCTAGTGAATTTGTTGTCAGAGAGCATGTTGGTGAGCAAAAACTGAGTTTGGGAAGAGACCAATCCGAAGCTTGACATTTTTGTAGCTGCGGCAACAACTGTTTCATCGTTGGAGTAGATCATGCCAACTCGAAATCCTGGCAAACCAAGATCCTTTGAGAGACTATAAACCATGTGAATGCGGTTCCATAGTTCATGAGTGTCATCAATATTTCTGTCAGTTACAGCTTCTATGATGCTTACAAAGGAGGTAGAGTCAAAGACTGTTCCTGAATAGATTTCATCGCTTACTATATGAATTTTTTTGGTAATAGCAAAATCAATAAGAAGGTTAAGCTCATCCCTGTCCATTGTTGTGCCTAAAGGATTTGATGGATTTGTTACCAATACCCCTTTAACATTTAAGTTAAGCTTTTTGGCTTGTTCATACGCATCCTCCAAGGCACACCCAGTAATTTTGAAGCCATTTGAACTAGAACAATGTATTGGAACAATTTCAACTCCAGTCCGCCACTTGAGATCTCTATCAAACCTGCCCAAAAAGAAGTATATATAAGCTAAATAATACATGTCAAATTAATAAATTAAAAAAAAAATGAAAATAAAGATAATATGAGAAATGAATAATGTGTTTCTGTCACTGAGACCTGGGTCCACAATCCTAAAAGTCAAAAGGACTACAGTTATAATTGATTGTGTCAATCCGGTGATTTACTCCAAACAATCAATTTCTTGATTTTATATATATATATTTATATTTATGTGGAAAGTGAAACATGCATTTTTTGAGTACCCAATAAATAATGTAATAGGAGGCTTGAAGAAGAACAAGAAATTATTGTTACCCTGGATAGTATGGAGTAGGAAGAAGGAAAGCTTCACCAGGTTCAGCAAGGCAGAACATTAAGGACTCATTCGCAGAAGTTGAGCCAGCAACAAGAACGAGCTTTTTGGGGTCAAACTCCACTTTATACCCTCTTAATTTTGCCATGAACTCTACCAATTCCTAAAAAATAAACCATTCAAGCCGAGTTAGGTATCTATGTAGGAGAGCAGCAGCTTTGTTCTAATGTGTAGCAAACGAGGAAGTATTATAAGTACTTACATTTTTGAAAGTAGGCATGCCATGATAGTCTTGGAAGAGAGCCAGCTCTTTGAATACAGATTTTCCGTCTCTCTTCAACCCCAGTGCATCAGGATTGTTTGCAAGCCAGGACTCAGCAAGATCAAAGGAAAGCTGCACGAGGAATCAGAATAAGAGATGGTTCTTATAGCTAGACATAGTGAGAATTGAAAGACTTCACAATGTGTGATGTAGGAGATGGACACACATGCACTTTAAATGTGTCCCTTTTATAAGCGAGAACAGAGATTCGAATTCAAATTCTCACAATAATACAAAAGTACAAAACTCTTGATCACTTTGACGTATGTCATGAAGTAACAATGTAACATTTTATTATTATTGAGAAACTATGTCACAATGTAACATGAGAATTCTTTTTTGGGAAGGTTAAAGAGAGGTACATTTTTATCCTTCTTCCAAATTATTTTGCAAACTTTATGAGAGTTGGATGATTCTATTTTCACTAAAAGAATAAAGACCCAAAACAAAGAATAGAATTTCTGAGAGTTTTCCCACCTGATTTTCTGCAAGTCCCATCTGAATGATTCCGTTCGGATTCAGGACTTCATGATAAGGATTCTTCTCGTACTCCTGCCATCCTAGGAAGTAGGAAGAATCCTGGCCATGAGAATCACAGGCAGCTTTCCTAGACAACATTTGCATGCTGGTCTAAGTGTCTAACTACTAATTTTGAGTGAACAACCTTGAAAGCTAGCTAGCTCAAAGAGGAAGAGACAGAGAGAGAGCCTTTAGTTGAGATGCTTGTAACAAGCAGTGTAGGTTGGCATTTATATAGACTTTCAATGGAGAGAGAATATCAATATTTTATTGACGGTGCTGATAATTTTGACCAGGAAGAGACACATTTAAATTTTTATTTTTTAAATTCACAGTTTCTACTCTTTTAACTGTAACACATTTACTCATTTTAATGTACTCATTCTTAGACCGAATAGGCTATTTACAAACTGATTTTGAAAGATGAGGGACAAAGATTATCTCTTCTTAAAATAGTTGTACGGATACTCAATTGCTTGAATTTGTTTTTAATGTTTAATGTGTTAGAAGTTAAACTTGTTTTTAATTAATCTTTCCTAAATAAGTAAGTTTTATAAGTTAATGTAGTGGGAAGTTTATTGAAGTTATGTGTGGGATTTATGAATGTAAGAGTTAAAAAATAAATGTAGTGAGAGTTAAAGGTTGGAATCCAGTCTTTCATGACCGAAGCAAGCACATCGACACAAGGTATCATTTTATTCGAGAATGTATTGCAAGAAAAGAAGTTCATCTTGAGTTTGTGAAGTCACATGATCAAGTTGCAGATATACTCACTAAACCACTCAAGTATGACACATTCAACAAGCTGCGAGCCTTACTTGGAATAATCAAGAAAACAAGTTTAAGGGGGATGTTAGAAGTTAAACTTGTTTTTAATTAATCTTTCATAAATAAGTGAGTTTCATAAGTTAATGTAGTGGGAAGTTTATTGAAGTTATGTGTGGGATTTATGAATGTAAGAGTTAGAAAATAAATGTAGTGAGAGTTAAAGGTTGGATAGTGTACTATATAAACTCATTCATCCGTCAAGTTCTAAACAAGAGTTGAAGAGAAATACAAAACTTTAGAGAGTTCTAATTCTTCCCTCTCCACTCTCTCTCCCTTTATTTAATTTGTGAGTATGGGTCTCTTCTATACACTAAGTAGTGTGTGGATATTTGTAAGAGTAAGTGAGGAAAGCCCAATCAGTATTTTGTTTTATTTCCAACATAATGATGTGTTTAGCTTGAATCTATGGGAGTATTTGATTGTCTCTAAAGTTGCTTGTACTTGATGGTACCAATTGATTTAAATAAATAGTTATACACCAAAGAAAAAAAACAGAGGTTTGCGTGCAATCCTCTTTTTCACATTTAAATTTTAAAAACAATTACAAATGTGTCAATTGATGCCAATATAAAAATATAAGGGTAAACTACATATTTAGTTCCTAACATTTACACCATATTTTAATTTGGTCTTTAACCTTTTAATTGTGTCAATTTGGTCCCTAACCTTTTAATGTTATGTCAATTTAGTCATTGCCATTATATATTAGATGAAAATTGCTTACATGATAAACGGCCAAAATAAAATTTTAGTTTATTGTCATATCAACGGAAACTAATTTTTTAATTTGGCCATTAGACACATCATCAATTTTCATCTAAAAGATAACTATAGGGACTAAATTGACACAGTACTAAAAGATTAGGGACTAAATTGACACAATTGAAAGATTGGGGATCAAATTGAAATATAGTGTATAGGATAGGGACCAAATAAGTAGTTTACCCAAAATATAACCAATCACTTAATATGTTTCTACAAATAGCATTTTTCTTAATACTATATAAGTCTTCCTATTAAAAAAAAAAAAAAAGACAAAGTTTGGTTACAATTTTCACAAAAAAATTAGTATGGTTACATATTTTGAAAATCTAACTGTTGAATTATATGTTCTTTATGTTCTTAACAAACATGTCAAATTTTGTGTCAATCGAAATTGGATGTTATAAACGACTTGATCCATAAATTTATTTTTTATGCATAATTTTAGACTACAAAAATTTGAAATTTAAAATTTTGATTCATGACATAGCTATTGATCTTTGATCTTCTGGAAATTTTGTAAGCATGAAGCATATGAGAATAAAATGTAATCCAATAGTGAATTAGTCAAATTTACATTCAATAATAAAAAAAAAATTTTGAATGAAGTTATAGTTATTAACTACAAGCAAATTTATAGCCAAATTTTATCCTATATATATATATATAACTCTTTACTCATTGTACTTTTGTTAATAAATATCTTCTTCTTCTTTTTTAATCCAAATATCCCTATTTATTACTATTAAGTAAAGTTATGTATCAGGAAAAGTAATTAAAGTTAAAAATTTTAATTTCTATCTTTTATCTCAAAAAAATTAATAAAATTTTAAGTAAACATTTTTTGTTGTCTCTATAGAGAAAAATAAACATTAATTGTTATTGAAAGGTGTATAGCTTAATATTAAAAAAAATCCAATTACATAACTTTCAATAACATTGCAATGATATTTAATTTTAAAAAAATTGTTATGGTAACTTAAGTAAAAACCCAAATTACCATAGAATTTCCCAGTATATATATTAGAATATCCAACTCCAAAATTTTCCCACGTGGGATCATCTTCAACTTCTAGATTATTATTATTATTATCCTATGACTAATTGATAGTATTAATTTCAAAATTCTCAATTTCGTTCTTGTACGTAATTGTTTCCACTTGGTTATCGGCAGTCGACACAAAAGAATTTAGTATTCTAGTCTCGATCGGTCTATTACAACTCATTGTTTCAAGGTTTCCATTATTTTTATCACATACACCAAGTACACGTAGAATAGCAAATCTCTCTCTCTCTCCTTAAACATTTATGATTTATTTAGTCCCTTCCTAGCAAATTTCTATCTTGCCATATTTATCACAAATTGCTGCACTGTTTAACTGGTTTAAACTTTAAAGCTGTTATATGATATCTCATTTATCCATTACATTTGGTATATATGACATGATTTTCCTCTAATATATATATATATATATATATATATATATATATATATATATATATATATATATATATTCTTTCTTATTTTCAACTCCATCCCTGCTCTACCCAATGATTGGTGTCGCATTGGATAAGAATTTTTCCTTTCCACCCAATTTTTTCTAGAATGCTTGGTAACAATCTCTCTCGAAAAATAAAATGTACCCTATTTTTTTTTCTATAATACTTGTAAATGTCAATCTGTCTCAAAAATAAAACGCACTAGCAGGTAAACTTTTTCCCCCAATGTGGCAGGAAATAAATTCGTAATTTTTTTTTTAATCCAGCTTAAATGTTTTTAATTTTTTTTTATATTGGTTAAAAATGCTTCTACTACAACCCGAAATGCTCTCCCCCCTCCAATCTCCAAGCTTAATTTCTAAAGTTGCTTTTTTTTTTTTTTTTTTTTTTTGAGAAGCTTCTAAAGTTGCTAATGGATGGTTTTATGACCTAGTCGGATTTTTCTCTTTTCTTTTTTTTTTTTTTTTTTAGCAAACATTGTAGTACAAAATAATTGAGAGTCACATTATATGCATACGCCAGAAGAATATTCCCTGCAACAATAGTTGCATGGAAATATTATTACATTCAGTGTCGTTATCATGATATATTACAGTCAGTGTTCTTATTATGAGTATTAAAAAAAAAAAAACCAAATATTATATAATAAAAATTTGAATCTTAGAAATCATGATTTGGGATAAAAGTATGAGAAATTATAAGGTTTTCATGGTGGACAAGTGACGTGATCCACCATTTCAGTAAAAAACTCCCACCTGTTTAAAATTGTGAAGTTTTAAATAAAAACTGAATACTGACTCAACAATTTTAAATATGTGGAAGCCTTTTACTGAAATGGTGGACAAATGACGTGATCCACCATGATAACTATATAATTTCTCTAAAAGTACCCAGTTGGGGTGGCAATCTTATCTTGTCTTGCGCCCCTAGAGAGGGAATGGATCTACGGGGCATGGGAATTTGAATGAATTGATATTTGTGACATTTTTTTACTCAATTTAAAAATTTGAATTAGAATAGTTTGGTTAGACATTAATTTGAGAAATTAAAATAGCGTTTTTTAAAATCTAAAACTTTGTTTTGCAATAACAATTTCTCATAATTTTTTTTATAAATGTTCATTTTAAATTTAAAATACCATTTTGCAACAGCTTATTCATATCATTTCTTGCAAAAAAATTATGTCTATTTTAGCATAAGAAGTAAGAACTTACTTTTTTTTATTTCACATACTCACTTTTCAAAACACCTCATATCAAATTATCAATTTTACACTATATTACATTAAAATATAAAAAATTTCTTAATTTTTTTTAATTTTTTCTCTTTCTTCACGCACAATAATCAGCATACACTTTCTTCCTTCAACTTCAGGATACATAAATAAAGAATAAAAAAAAACTATATATAAAGTGAATAGTGTCAATATTAGCAAATTTACAAATTTACACAATTAGTGTAGCAAATTTACAAATTTACACAGTTAGTGTAGCAAATTTACACATTTTTAACTTGACTAATGTGAGTGATTTTGGGGTTGAATGTGTGAAATTGATACTTTTTCTTTTTTTTTTTTTCTATTTTGCACTGTTTGATGCAAATGCACTTAGGGTGTGTTTGTATAGGCTGTTGCAAACTGTATTTTGAGTGTTTTTTTTTTTTTTTGAGAAGTGTGTTTTGAGTTAGAAATGAGCATTTGTAAAAAAACTATGAGAAGTTACTGTTGCAAAATGGAGTTTTGAATTTTAAAAACGCTCTTTTAAACTTCCAAAACACTTAACAAAACAATATTTTTGAAAAAGTAGGGTGCGGGTGCGGCGGGGTGCGGCGATTAAAAAATTATTAAAAATATTTTTATTTATATTTTTAATATATTGCTAAACATACTTTTTTCCCATTATATAAATATATACCAAATTTAAGAGCAATGGTAAATAATAACTAGAATACAAAGAATAGGAGAGAGCCTAGTTGAAGAGTGAAGGTAGAGAGTGGGAGAGAGGCTCAAGAAAAATGAAGAGGGAGAGGGTTGGGTCTTGGTTTTTTTCCAAACGGTGCGTTTGCACCTTTTTTTTTTTTTTTTTCAGCCATACGCACCTGTTGTTGTTGTTTTTTTTTTTTTTTTTTTGAATTTCGGCCGGTATCTGCCGATTTCGTCGGTATCGGCCGATTTCACCCGATTCGGGCCGAATCGGCGCGATTTCGCGCGCGTCGGCCCGAATCAGCGCCGCATCGGCGCGAATCGCGCCGAAAATAATGATTTTTTATTGCCGAACGCGGCACGGACGCGCAGGCAGCGGCGTCGCCTGCGCGTCGCCGCGTCCGGCCGCGTCCGACGCGGGTGCGGCAGCCCAAACGCCGCACCCGTGCTTCATAGATAAAATATAAATCGGCAGGAGCATATATACTCTTTTAAGTTTTAGTATAAATCTCCATACTAGATGACCAATTAAGTTTTCTAACATAAAATTATATTTCGAAATTATATCATTAGACAGAGAGGACATAACTCTATAAGAGTGTCCTACAGGCTAGCTAGCCGAGTATGTTCCTAAAGGGCATATAGAACTTTGTGATAACTAAAGTAATATGTAATATTGACTTTGAGAGAAATGTACGTGTAAGAGAGCATCTTTTTCTGACCCATTGACTACCAAAAAAGAGTTTGATAAATGTTTTCTTCATTTATTGTTAATTATTTTTGAAAGAAAGTTTAAATAGTTACCCTTTCAAATTTGTCTGAGTGTTCACTGTTCAGTGAGTGTGTGAGTGTTTTTCATACGAATATTGCTGTTGTAGGTGCCGTCCTTCTTAGCAAGACCATTGGCTAGAGAATTTTTCCTAATATAAGAGTGTTATTAGTGGGAGTAGTCAACAACACATTTAAATAAACCTTTTCTTTAAATCAGGAAATAACGCGAGTCAAAAGCTAGATACTTGTCAGAATTGTATACCATGCGTGTTTCATCACCATCATTCATCACAGTCTTTAACATGACGTTTAACAAATTAAGAAAAACACCCATTCTTGTGATTGTGAGACTTCCCCCCACCTTTTCTTTGTTTCTAATTTGCTAAGCTCTCTAATTTCGTAATTATGTCAGTTGTTCTGTTTGTGTCTAGATTTTTTTTTTAACTGCGTATGAACCATGATTTTTTTTTTTTTCCTCTTTTACTTCACATCACTAAATAGTTTTACAATTATTATAATAATAAATATAGCTTTTATTTGATTTATAGATTATAGATTAAAATGTAATAATTAAGGAGAAGATAATATTACTATTTTCGTGTATGTTCTAAAAAGTATTACTATTTACTAAAAATAAAAAAGATAAATTCAGTACATCATGAATAATGGTTGACTCAATCAGCAAAGTATTTTTCTCTATTTAAGTTACAAAATTATTACTATTGACTCTATTTTTGACATGTTTTGCCAAAAGATATGTTGATTTATTGCCTTGTCGCCTTACATGGAACACTTGAGCTAATCTAAAATCATGAAATTTCTGAGATACCCCTGCTAGAAATTTCAAACTTTCGTATATATTATGAAATAATTTATTTAAGTATTTTGCTGGGAATTCCCATGCATTCCAAGGGTTAAACACTAATTAAGTAATGTAGTGAAGCTTAACACCCTTGTGGAGCATGATAGATGTACTTACAAATTGAAGGCTATATGTAGATACAATTTATGGCAGTTAGTGTTAATAACTAACACTAAATTAACAAAATATAAAATTCAATATTGTTCTCCTAACTTATAAGATGTAAAAGCAAAACCCATAGATAATAAATGATAAAACAAACCAATTGCAAGTTCTAAGTGAACAACCAATAAACCTTATTCTTTATTGGATGAAGTTCATTTCAATTTATTGTGACACTAGAACTATATATTTTGGATTAACTTACAGAAAATTCTAGAATATTGGATCCGACACCTTAAAGTTAAATCGATTCAAATAGATTAATTAAGCTGGTTATTTATTCCTTGTTTTTTAGATAGCTAGATTAATTTGTATATAAGTTTTTTTTTTTAGGGTCAATTTTTTAATAAGTTGAATCCACTTTGGGAAGTATAAGAGTCCAGATAGTTTCGAAGTTTAGTCATGTCACATCGGCAAAAAAAACTCGCTGAGTAAAGAGAGTGCGACGTTTGAAGTGATGACATTTTTTTATTCTAAATGAAGATAGTTCATTATATATATATATGATTGACACCCCACGTCACCACACCCACTGCTTCATTTCTTCAATTTACTTCTTATATTTTCATTGTAGTATCATTTTAAGTCCTTTTCGAAAAACTATGGGGCAACGTTATAAACCTTTGAAAACAAAAATAATTTGGACAAAAATTAATTTGGTCCTGTAATGCTAGAGATAGCTGAATTCGAATTCGAATTCGATTGCTCGTTCAGAATATTTCGAGTTTATTGCAGAAAGTCGAAACACGTTAACTATTCTTTGTTTCAATAACATGATATTAGAGTTAAGAATTTAGAATTGGGAATCATTTTTTGTGTCTCCATCTTCAACATCCTTTCCCATCACAACGTCTCTCCCTCCAACATTTCCCTCTCCAAATCCTCTCCTTCTAGGTTCTAGCCACTCTTTTAGGTTACAAATCACACTATTTAATCTATCAGTAGCCAATCTACACGACACCAAGAGAACCGTACGTTGTTAGTAAAAGTTGCATGTGCCACCTCCGACTTTTGTCGTGCACTCTCACAATATTATAAGAATATAGTATATATTGTAGATCATGATTTATACCATGGGAAATGTTAATGAATCTCTTAAAAGCATTGATTTAGCAGTTATTTTGGCCAAAATGGGCTAATACCCCTTTTACACAAAAAATCCAGCATTTTGCTATATTTTTCAAACTAATTAGGGAAATGTTCATATTTTGAAACTCGATTTTTAAAAAATTGAGTTTCAATTTAAAACTCGATTTTTGGACAATCGAGTTATAACAAACTGAAATTTTTTTTAAAAAAAAAAATTTGGAACTCAAGTTCTATGTAAAGTACTCGAGTTCCATGAACTCGAGTACCATGTGAAGTACTTGAGTTCATGGAACTCGAGTTCCAAAAAAAAGAAAAAAAATTTCTAAGCTCACATTCACTATAACTCGATATTCCAAAAATCGAGTTTACATTTGGAACTCGATTTTTAGAAAATCGGGTTTCAAAACAGGGGCATTTCTCTAATTAGTTTGAAAAATTGGATAAAATTCTGATTTTTTGTATGAAATGGGTAAAAGCCCATTTTGGCCCAGTTATTTTTAGAAATATTTTATGGGAAAATAATAAAGTAATTAATTTTGTTGACAACTTTTTATATTTTTCATAAAAGTAATGTTAAAACTTTCTTATTATAGTTTATTAACAATTGCCTTAAGGTATCCATTAACATGACCCTTATACAATTGATACTCTCTCTCTCTCTCTCTCTCTCTCTCTCTCTCTCTCTCTCTCTCTCTCTCTCAACCAACATTAGGAAAATAGCATGTATCAGCATATGACTCACTTAAACTTAAAGTAATTATATACAATCACTAAAGTGTGGTTTAGTAAGTAAACGCATGTTATCTTCCTACTGTTTACTTTAGAATTTACTTACGAATTCACATGATGTTCTAGCTTTAGCCCAACCTATATATACCTCATTTCCCACAAAATTAAACCCTAATTCTCTTTGAGTTTCATTCTCATTTGAAGTGTGAGAGAAACTCAAAGAGACTTAAGAGCCAAACACCTTGTGAGAGGAGATTAAGACCATCACACTCATCATTATCTGTAAGTTATGTGTGTTAATTGGAGTTTGGAAAATATTGGAGCAACCCAAAATCAGCCATGAACGCTTTAAGTTGCAATTAGCATTCAATTGCAAATCCGAGAACTAGAGTAGATAGAAATCGTGAAGTCGGTTGCAAGCAGAAGCTTTGAGAGCTTTAGTATATAGTTACTATTAGACTTGAAGGGTTTTGTGAGTAATATATACTGCAACTATTTATTATAAAAGACCGTTTTGTACGGGGAGGTTGTGGAGAGGTTTTGACACATGATACTTGAGTCTTTTTCTTCATAAACACTTCAATGTGTTGTTAGTGTTTACTTTTCTATGGTTGTGTTGATATTTATGTTTATCCATGCTTATTAACGATATATTGGTGCGCTAATCATGACGCAATTGGGATTTAAATTGTTATATTAGGTTAAAATTAGTATTAACCATAATAGTAACTTGGGATCTAAATCATAAACATAGTAAAATTTTATTGTTCTCAACATGGTTCTATTGTAACATTACAGGAATTGAGACATCATCAAGAGCGACTCTAAGCAAATTTTTGTGTTTTATACTTTCTTCCTACTGCTGTTTTTTCCTTCCTAGCTAGCTAGTCTTCTAGACCCAGCTTTTATATCAATCTAATCTGGACAAAGTTGAAGTTTCAATTCCTCTTCTTTTTGTTTAATTTTGATGTTTTTCTAAAGTTTACTCATTGAGAGAGAGCGAGTGCAAGTTTGTCTCAATCAATGTCAAAACAGCACAAGAATTTCTAGACTTCCTGACCACTCTAGGAAAATGTCTCTAACAACTTTTTCTTATCATAGTGCTTAAAAGGTGTTCCTACTATCTTTCCTAGCTAGCTAGGTCTTGACAAGCCCTAGTTTATATGTTCTTCACTAATGCTTGCATAGTTGCATGGTTTTGCAGGCCACTAATTCCTAGCTATCTCAATCATGGTAACAAGGACTTCAAATATGTTTATCAGGTATCTCAGTTAGACTACTTGTTCCTACACTCAGCTTGTCTTATTCCCACACAAACACACACACACACACATATATAAAAGAAAGAAACCCTTAAATTGGACGGCTGGGATCTAGAACTCTCTCTGGCAATGGCACCATTATATACAACTTTCCTATCCACATTTTAGAAAATGCTAAGCTACGTGTACTGATTTCAGAGTTGGACCATGGTGGCCCATGGAGCACCAAACTGGTTATGTTTAGAATATCCCTAGAAAGTGCAAGTTCGGACCCAGAGTTGTGCCTTGGTCCGACTGATTGTCGAACCAGAACTGACCCTTTAAATTAATCTGTGTCGGCCATCTTCCGTCTCAATTGATTGGGTACAAACCAACACATCCCCTTTGGTTTTAGTGTTAGGTATCTATATATGTTGTTGAACCAATCATGTAACACCAATAACTTAGCCCACAGTATATAATCACGTAACACCAATAATTGTAGCTCTATGTTGCCGGAATTAATTAACGAAGTATTCAAATTCACTTATCCATAACAAAAAAAACAATGTCATCTTTCTAACATTGATAATTCCCTATAAACAAATTTATAGAACGTTATAGTATATGCATGGTTCATTTGATAGCTAATTTAAGCCGGCCACCATAACTAATATGATGGCCGGCTTGCTTAATTTCTGGGTTAAAAGCTTAGTTTTTGATCGTTGTAGAGTGACTAATGACTCTTGGGACGAGCCACATTGGTGGTATATCCATTAATAAGAGACTCCAATAATATAATCACTTTCATGCAAACATATGTACGTAGTTTCACCATGGTTACATTATATATATTTTTTATTTTTCATAAAATTAAAAAAAAGACATGGGATTTTTTAATGAGAACATATTGCATCAATACATATCAAAAATGAGTATTTTTTTTGGGGGGGGGTCTCTATTTTTTTTCATCTAGAAAACAAAGAAATTAACATGGTTTTTTTTTTTTTTTTGGTGAAAGTTCAAACTGACGTCCTATCAATATCGGTGTACGAAAAACTTATCCTTTTGAAAAATAGACTAGACTCGAACCCTTAGAAGTGTTAGAACGTCATGTCACTCAATTGTTGATTGTCATGACTGTATAGCTCTAATGCAATACGGCAAAAATAAGCATAAAAGGAGGACAAAAAAGTTGCTTCAGTGGAGTACTACAAACTCATTCCTAATTGTTATCTTATTGAGCCCTCGTTTCAAAGTGAGGTACAGCTCACAATGCAAGTACTTTTGCCTGTATTTTTTTTTTCTTTTGACATTTTTAAGCTTCAAGGAATTTCCAATGAATTGATTTTAGTGGATTAAAGTACTGCCTGTCTTGTTCGATATGCAATTTATAAAAGAATGATAGCAGTACTACCACAAAACTCATTATTTTCACTTAATTTGTTGTAGTATTAGCATTGATCTTTATAAAAAAAGAGAGAACTATTTCTTTTGTCATTGTGCCTGACAATGAAGCATAAAAGAATGCCGTTAGTGTTGTCAAATGTGTGCAATCAGAGTCAATTAATTTATTGCTCTTAGAATATTTGATCATTTTTCCTTGACTATATGCTTTATTCTTTTTACTGTAACGGCAAGCAGGAATTTCTAATTATGAGCCAGGTTGAGATCTGCTTATTTTGTTAAAATTGAAAATTTTTTACTAAAAATATTGTAAATAAAGGTAAATATTAGTTGAAATAGTATAGTGAGACTCATAAATAGTACAAAAAATAAGTTAAATAGTAAAATAAGTTGACAAAAAATAAGCTAGCCAAACAAACACAAACACAAACACTTTTTTTTTTTTTAGCTGAGTGCCTCTTACACTGTTCATTGTCCATAAACAATGCATTGAGGCATGTGAACAGTAACTTTTTTATTATTGTTTTCAGTTTTCAGCAAAATAAGCGATATCCAAACAGACCTTATGTGTCCATTTGGCATTAATTATTTTTGCCAGCTTATTTTGCTATTATGTTTATTTTTGTTACTATTCATGGATCTCACTGCACTTTTTGAAACTATTTATGGATCCTACTATACCATTTCAGCTAATTTTTACCTTTATTTATAATATTTTTAATAAAAAAATTTTAATTTCAACTAAATAATTTGTTCCCAAATAAATGGTCAAATTTAAAACCTCACTTCACTCTATAAAAACTTCAGTTGTAAATCTTTCCACAATGCCATCTTGTTTATGCGTTCGTACATTCACTATTGCCATTGGTGCTTGATCCTTGGGATTTGATTTTTGACAAGTGGATGTTTAGACTTTTAGTAACAGCTTATTTGGACAAAGAGAGCATTTGCATTGGCACAGGCATAGCCAATGCTTTAGCTAAATAGTCGTTTAAGAATTTATTTTTTCTAATTTGCCTGTTCACTCGAATACACCTCACTTCCCACTCTTACTATGTTTGACAAAACGGAGGGGAAAAGTAGAGAAGAAATGAAAGAAAGAGAAAGGAGGGACATTTTTCTTTCATAGTGTTTGGTTTGCAAGGTAGAAAAGAAAAGAAAGAGAATCTTTAGGTTAATTAAGAATGACAATTCGTATTAGCTAGTCATGTTCATGTTATGTCAAGGTATGGGGTATTCAAAAATATGATTTAATTCTAACTTAACCCATTTAATAATCGTGTTAAACTCCCTCAACTCTAACACAACCTATTAATTATATAAGTAGATTGACACAACACGGCCCATTTCAATCTGTTAACACACAATTTAAGAAAAAAAAAGTAAGAAAATAATTTGTTTTCTTTGTTTTGGGTAAAAGAGTCGGGGTCTTTAGAGTTTAAAACACAATGAACCATTAAAATTATTTTAATGACTTAATTTTATATAGATTTCAATTATATTTTAGAGAAAAAATGACATTTATATATATTAATTGGGTTGTTTCAGGTTGATTACAGATTAAGCTGGTCAATACAGAGTTAATCCTTTTTTTAATCTAAGAATTAATCAAGTTTATTAATCATGTTAAGCACATCGACCCATTTTTTACACTAACTCATTTACACTAAGCTCTATAACCTGAAATAAATAATGTCTTGTTTGCGGGTCGTGTCGAATATTCTCACCCTTAATGTGTACCTCATTTACAATACTCTCTTCTCTCTAGTATTCCTTCTAATTTGGGAAAAAAGAAAAATAGTGAGCTCTCATTCCCGAATTGGATCCTCTCCATTTGAAAGTGGAATGAAAAATGTGTCCATTTAGGCCATGATTTAAAGTTGGAAAAAAAATCTAAGATCTAGATTTTGTTAACTCATTAATTATAGTTTAATTTAATCACAAGTAACTTTTAAATAAGATGGAAAAATCTCAATGCTAGATTTTTTTTCAACTTTAAATCATGATTATGAAATGGACACTCTCCATTTCACTTGAAATAAAGAAGATCCAAAATTATTTCAAATCTCTCGTTCCCTCCATTTTCCTTTCACTTCATTAATCTCTCTCCAACTAGACAAAGAAAAATTCTCATCCCCCCATATGTTTCTCTCTCGTTGTTTCCCTCCTACCATCTTCCCTCCAACTAAATATAGTGTTTATTTTATTTTCTATTTTGTTAAAATATTTTTTCCCTTTTTTAATATCTCTCTCTCTCTCTCATGGCATTTGTTATTTTCTGTAGCTTATTTACATGATGTAAGAAAAACTAAAACTTCATTTATTTATAAAAATTTAAAAATTTATATATTATTTGAAATAAAACAGAGATAAAAAGCAAAATGTTGTAACCGAACTCATTTGATCATGCTAACCCTGCTGCCTTGCAGAATCAAAACTGAGATGATGAAGTTTAGATATTTTGTGTTTGTACTTATTTTTTACTAAATATTTGTACTTATCTTTTTTTTTTGAGAGAATATTTGTACTTATTTGATTGGTCACTCGTTTATAAATTTGCGTTTTTTTTTTCTTTTCCTTTTTGGTTATGATGAAGTTTTTGAGGGGATTTGAAGTGACATGCCACACCACTAGGAGAGAAGTGTTGTTTATAGCTTTCATTACCAATGAAGTAAGAACACCAAAAAATAGAAGGAAAAAAGGTCAAATTGACAACCAAAAGGTGGAAGATAAGATTGCCCATATGGAGTCCGGACACACACTAGCCCTTGCCCTAAGGGCCCCTAACTTTTTTGAGAGACAAATTCAGAATTTTTTCGTTTTGTTACTTTGTAGAAAGTCTTTTCATTGTTGTGTAGTCTTTTTTTTATTGGACCTGCTCTGCTATAAATAGCAGTACACTTTACTCACTTGCATGGCCCCTTCTATAGATTAGAGCCTCTGTACATCAATGCATTCCACGTGTTTTCCAGACCAAAAAAGAAAGAGCAAATTAAGAGTAAAAATTATTATGATAGGATTACCCATTATGATAAAAAGAAAACTTCTGCAGCAAGCAAGAAAATGCTGTTGAATGTGTTATATTAACATGTGTTCAGTACTTCAATTTGATGAAGTAATTGAGTATAAACATTAATCAGAAAATTAATGCGATTAGAGACTTTGAGTTGCCTTTTTTTTTAGATTCACTACTTTTTTTTTCTTCTTTTTTTTTCTATCACTTATAATCTACCGCATCAAAATTGTAATAAAATTATAGTCTTACCTCTTAAATTTTTTCTTTTGAATCCACTATTATTTTTTTCCATTACTCATAATCTGCCATATCAAAATTGTGATAAAATTATAATCCTTCCTCCTAAATTTTCTCTTATTAGGGTGTACAACTTTGAGATGTGCTTTTCTACATGGGCTTTCAATTATTTATTAATTGCTATTTAGATTACTTTATTTACCTATACCCACCAAAAGTTTTAATAACTTTTTATGTAGGAAAAGTCTACTTAATTAAAAGTTAAAAGTTAAAACACACAAAAATACTTTCTTCCCTATCACAATCTACATTGGATTCACATTATAAAAAACAATCTTCATTGGATTTATAACATAGATCCTTCAGTAAATTTCAACCTGCGATTCATAAATCTCTCTTTCAAAAAGATAGTCGATATTCCACATTGTCAACAAATTATATCGATAATAATAGAGATAGTAAAAGTAGAATTTTAAATAACACCTTAAATTGGACCTAAAAGGTACACTTAGAAGAATATTTTTCATTGAATTAGCACATTTGACTAGAGAGTGTTTGGAAAAAGGCAAAACATTTTTTGTTTTTTACATTTTTGTCTCAAATTTTTTTCCCAAAAACATTAATTGTAACGTTTAGTGTTTTTATAAATAAGTTAGCTTTTAGCTTTTTAACATATTTTACATAAATATTATCAAAAACTATATATTTTGATAATAC
Organism: Castanea sativa; assembly: GCF_040712315.1. Taxonomy (NCBI): domain Eukaryota; kingdom Viridiplantae; phylum Streptophyta; class Magnoliopsida; order Fagales; family Fagaceae; genus Castanea; species Castanea sativa. Next base: position 15,213,550 of record NC_134024.1, on the reverse strand, counting down.
TATACAAATAAGCTACCGAAAAATACAGAATACCAAAACATATAATTGTTTATTTATTGCTAACTTATTTATGATTAAATTGTCTCTTTTATGCAATATTGGGGGAAATATCCTCATCTCATCGATTCCCCATTTTTGTCTAAATCACATTATGGAAATAGGTTTGGCTCCCTATCTCTATAAGCATCTATTTTTGTTTTACTCATACTTAGCAAAAAAAAATTATTTGTTTAAAGGTGAATAGAAAGTGATTTTGAACAAATAAACACATCATATAAATCAAGATTAATTCTAATACTATACACTTCCATAAACACTTTGTTATAAGAATAATTCTAATACTACACACTTTCATACACACTTTATTATAAGAATAATTTCAGTACTACACATTTTTATACATATTTTATTACAACTATTCAACCATAGATGATGGAGAAAATATAGTCTGTCGTAACTCAATTAGAAGCTAGAGAGAGAGTATATGTAATAATTTGAGTAGGGGCACGTGTATTGTACTAAAAGGTTTAGTAGGTCAGAGAAAATACCTTGTAGGAGGTTCCTGATAAGCCACGCACGCACTAAAGTCTAAAGACAACTATGGCTCTTGGGACCCAAAACCCAAAACAAAAACCCAAAACCCTAGTGCCTTTTGACAACCAACATGACATCCATGTTAGACCAGGTTTCATGGAAGACATAGGCATTCGAATGACTATTTGTTTCTCTGCAGCAACACTGGTGTGGTTGTGGACCCCTAAGTTCTTTCTTTGAAACTCTCAAAGCAAAGCTCTGTAACAAAATAAAACTATTTGGCGTCAAATTAAAAATACATATAATTTTACTATTCAGTTTTATTTTTGTTACTATTTATGAGTTTCATTACACTTTTTAATATTATTCATAAATCTTACTGTATTATTTCAGCTAATTTTTACATTTATCTACAGTACTTTCAGCAAAAAATTTTCAATTTCAACAAAATAAGTGAATCCCAAACAGACTTTAGATTAGACATAAAAAAAAATCCTTGAAAATCATATCCACTGCTACCGACCTAAAAGCATGGACGAACCCTGGAGCCTGTCCATGCTTTCAAAACCTTAGACGCTCTTTTTCCTCAAAAAGCCTAACTAGTCTCACCTAACTAGCAACTATTTAACTCAAAAACTTAACAAAAACAATAAAAACATTCACAATAATGATTAAATTTTAGCAAAAAGAAACTATTTTACTACCAAAGAATCGAAAAATTATATGTTATTAGAGAAGCTAAAACTAAATTTTTTACAACTAAAGTAAATACCAGTTTATTGTAGCAAGTTGTTAAAAATAAAATACAATATTTTATTAAGATTATATCTCTTCCTTCAATTAAAAAACTCAAATTCTCTTGCTTCCTTTATTATTTTAATGAGTCATTTATATTATTTTAAATGAAGTGATAAAAAAAAAAACGTTTGATATTAGGTGTATTGTAAAGTAATATGATAAAACCTAAAATTTTTAGTATCATCACTGTGAATGCTCTAATTTAAATAAAATATAAAATAAAAAAAACCTAGCCAACGTAGTATTAAAAAAAATTTGTTTTTATTTTTGTCTTTGTTGGTAAATGATTACATCTTAATGTATTTAGAAACAATAAATTTAAATATTTATAATTTTTTAATACTATATAAATACCTATTTTAAGTTTTTTTTTTTTTATATTCTTACGCCCCACTAACCTAAAATCCTGAGCCCGTCCCTGCCTAAAAGGATATAGATGACCAACAGTCAACGGATATAAACAGAAACAGAATGTTATATAGCCCTTGTTACGAAAATCCAGATTGACTTTAAATGACAAAGGTCCAAAACCGAAGCTTAATATGCAGCTAGACCAAAGCACTGAACTCTTGCATGCCCACCTGTGCCACGTTGAAGTTTCGTATGAAAAGCATTCATACATTCTTATTTTATCATTTCCAAGCTCCATTTCGTCCAAGAGAGATGTAACAAATCCAAGATCGACTAATATCTTCACGTAAAATATTGTTTCGGAAACTGTTTTGGTCAATAATGTGAACACATAACATGTTCTCTGTTCAATTAATGACTGAATGATTAAATTAAATCCTCCTTTATATTAATGGTTTAAACTTGTGATAATTTATTATAGGAAAATGTTAACGGTCTTTAGGATAAAGGTTAATAATTCATTTAAAGAAATTTTTTCGGAAAAAAAAAAAGACAATTAATATTTTGACAATTTTTTCTATTTCTCATAAAAATAATGTCAAAATTTTCTTAAAAAATATTATTAACTATTACCCTAAGGGCACCCATTAGCATAACCATTTATTACTTCCTCTGTCCCAGTTTGTTTGTCCTCTATTTCATTTTGGGATGTCCTAAAATATTATCCTATTTCTAAAAATAAAAGTTATTAATTTACTAATATTTCGATTATACCCCTACTTTATTTTCAAAACTCTTTGAAAAGAAAACAAACAAATATTTAAAAAAATCAATGTAATTTTGGCACATTTTCAGTTGCTTCATTAAGAATAATTTTTTTTTTTAAGTTAATAAATTTATTTAAAGGTAGTTTTGTAAACTTGTACAGTTTTATAAGGTAAATAAGACAATAAATTATGTTCCCTTAAAAAAATTTGACTTTTTAAACAAAACAAACAAATTGGGACAAAGAGAGTATAATATAAGAATAGATGAAATTGAGTTTAAACTCCGTAACTAAATCATAATATTTTTATAAAAAGTGAACATATAACATGTTCTCTGCTCAATTAATGACTGAATAATTAAATTAAATTCTCTTTTATAGCGGTTTAAACTTACGCTAATTTATTATAATACGAGAATAGATGGTATTGAGTTTAAACTCCGCGTGTATACTAAATCATAGTTTTTTTATTCTAAAAACTTAAAAGTTTCACATGTTGAGTCCCTAGCTCCTATCAAGCTAGAGTCCAAATTCAAAAGTAGAGTCTAGATTCAAAAGTGAGAGGAAATAATGGAATAATGGTTAAGTCATATATAATTCTAAGTGATTAAATTTATCGTTTCTTTAGTTGTTTAAGAATTTGGGGTGAATGTTAATTTATTATAATCAATGAGACTGGTAATAGTGTGAGCATATATATAACAGTCAACTTTAAATAAGGCTTTAGTAAATTAATTAATACTATGAGGTGCCGAAGACCCAAGAACCCCAGGACCCGAGGAAGAGAAGCTCGAGACGTAGTAAGCAAGGGAGAATATAGGAATAAGGAAACTTACCCGAGAATACCCAAAGATGAAGTAGCATGGGCTTTGATGACATAGGAGACGCATTGCGAATAGCTGAATGTGGCAGGATAACTTAGAAGGTTGCATTAAATGTCCGGCACCAACCTTTCTGACCGCATTAATTAGAAAGTATCGACTTTGTCCGCTGCATTAATGTAGACGTGACCTGAATAGTGCAGAACGCAAAGTTAGGACTTAGCTCCATTACCGACGAACAGGTGTCGGGGGAAGAAGTTTAATAGATTGCAAGGTGTAAGGCTGAGATGATAGGAGCCAAGAATATAAATAGGAACCGGAATATACAGAGGGGGGACTTTTGGTTGTTGAACCCTCTCTACCAAATATATTGTATTCGGATCTTTGGTCTAGGAGCTAGCAGAGATATTCAAGGCTAGTTTATGATTTTTTGGTCCTTACAAATACCATTACCCAATAGTCATTGTGAGTCTGTGACTATTAATTTTACAATTTAGGAAGCAAGACTAGCAAGTCCAGGTCAAATGTCTGTACAATATTCTTGCAAAAATTTTAGTCTGTAATGTGAACACATGACATCAACTTCTCAAACAAAGAGGTTTCAGTAAATGACATACTCGATAGTCATTGTGACTACTAGTTTTGTAAGAAAGACCAGCAGTTCCCAGATCAAATGTTTGTGCAATCTTGTAAAGTTTGATGGTCCTTAAAGTGAGCGTACGTACCTATCATCAACTTCATAAACAATGAATTATGCTTTTTCTTTATGCCAAGTATGATATAGGGATTGAACCTAGACACACAAATCTCAAGGAGAGAACAAAATGCCGCCAAGGAAATATAAGACCGTTGATAATGGACAACTTTTTTTTCCACATTTTTCACAATTATTTTTAATAAATTTCTCCACCGACACGACTTCTATTATTCACGGATTATAATAAGTCATGTCAACAACTATAAAAGATATGTTATATTGTGAAGTTTATTGTATGACACTTTTTAATACTACTTCTTTTCACCTTTTTCACAACTACTTTCACTAAAATTCAATACCAACAAGATTTCTTTTATTCACTAATTATAATAAGTCATTTCAATAACTATTAAAAAATATTATACCGCTAAACTTATTGTACGATAATTTTCATTACTTTATAAGTTTTAAAAACTAATGCATCAACTTTCAAGACGAAAGACAAAAAATTACTTAAATTGATTTCTGATTATGTGTGCGGCAATCACATTCACATTCATTGTTTGTGAATTTTTGAAATCAAATTGTTACTAGATGCTATATACCTAATACTTATCCTGACAATTTACGTGGGAAGAAAGACTAAAGGGAGCATTGGTTGCAGATCAAAAGTCAATAGATTGACTTAGTGAATCCATTTAAGTCGTAAATTTTGGCAGTCCAAAATTGTACAACTGAACAATGTGTCTGATAGCCAGCAAGTAAAAAGAAATTAGTCAATTTCACCACTGGGCTTCACTGAAAGACTATACAAAACAGTGAAACACATGCACTTTTTTTCTTAAAACTTTGTTGAAAGTTGATGAGCATATGAGGTAAGAGCTTTTGCAATTTTGCAATGGCACGAGCTCCACGGATCCACCGCCCACCTTTGAAGTGGAATAATAATGTGGGAAAAGAAAACCTTGTTAATTTGTATGAAAAAACTTGGTATTCCCGCCATAATTTCTATTTAAAGGAAGACTATTAATGCATTGTCTTTGATTTTTTTTTTTTTTAAACAATGTATAAGTTTTTTAAATCACGATATTTGAATTAAACTCAAATAAATTTACGAAGAAAAATATGAAGTTTTCAAAGAAAGTAAAAGATTAATTAAAAAAATTATTAATATTGTATTCATGCTATTCATTGGCTTTTAAAAGAGGGTCATATTTTGAGAAAATTACAAAATAAAATAGGAAACTATAAAAAGAGATTGAGAAAATAATAATTAAGCTAGCTTACGAGGTAGCAAAAGAAGTTGAGAACCGCATGCCTATATGAAAAAAAAAAAAAAGTAGTGAAAGTTAGTTATAAAATAAATAAAAGGAGACAATATGTTTTTTTGTCAATTGGTACAAATTATTTGAATGAGACATTTTATTTGCAAAAGAAGATGGATATTGCTTAAAGTCAAATGCAACCATAGCTACAGCCCCAACACAGAGACGTACATTTAGGCCGCATTAAAATTGTCTTACCATGCTTGTTGCAAGAGAAGCAGGTAGACATTTCATTGGTCATCCATTCAATTAAAGAGGGGGACAAAATGCGTGGATGGCAAGCTAAGTCGATTCAAGTCAAAGATCTGTATGTATGGGTGCGTTCTAATTGTTAGAGAAGTATTGCTACATAGGTGCAATAATCTCAACAATGAACAATGCATCTTTGTCTTATTTGAGACCTTCCATGAGGGTTTGTCCCAGAATTTATTCAAAATGGATTTTTTTTTTTTTTTTTTGGTCTATAGCTTACATATATGCTTACACGAATTGGCGATCGTAACGAAAGACTCAGCGTGTAAACAATTTGGATTTCTAGATAAAGCAGAGACAGCTAATGAAGACAAGGAATTTTTTGCCTAAAAAGAATAAAAATAATGTATACTAGCTAGGTTGGATAATAGTATTTTAGTTTGAATTCGAATCGAGTCTTAGGGCCTCTTTCAATGTTAAAATGTGAGCACAAATACAAACAGATCGACTAGGTAGAGCTCTGAATCCCATAGGCAATACCATTATCCAACCTAGTATGAGTTTGGATGAGTTTATTTTCATTCACATATTTGGTTTATTTGGATGAGTTTATTTTCATTCACATATTTGGTTTTGATAATGCCGAAAAAATCACCAGTAAGTTGCAAGCACTCTCCACCTCGAGTCAATACCTGCAAAGAGAAAACAAAGAAACCTTAACAGAGAGCACCGGTGTGGTGCCGGCCAAAAACCCTCCGAAGGTCAAGTTAGTATTCCTTCGCAACCCTAGAGTGCCAGAGTTGGGTCAATTGTACGTACCTTGATATCTAGGGTTTCTGGGGTATTTATATTGGGTAGAATTGCCATTCTTTTAGGATACAACTTCCTTCTCAAGTTCCTTTCCATATAGGAGTCTTCTCAAACGTGTGTCGCAAGAAGTCCAAGTGTGCACGCTTGCGTAGGGATAAAGCAAAAGTTGATTTAAAACATATCAAATGACATACAACGAAGAATTCATAACTAATTCATATATGACGGACACTTAATAAAATTCAACCGTCCTATTCGCGTCAACTCCGATGTCAATCCGTCTTTTTTCTCTCCGTCCATTCCAGTTCAACAGAAATACCCGTCACCTATTTTTTATCCCCTTCAGTTGCCCCCTTCAGTCCTTGGATCCATCTTTAAAACATGACGGATCCATGGACTGATCCATAAAGCAATATATTGAGATAGGACGGTCCTAGTGTACCATGACGGTGGACACGTGGCCTATATTTCTGACGAAGGACACGTGGTCCTTATGGATTGGAAGCTTCCTCAAAACGAGGCGTCACTTCGTATTCCGTGCCCCTCGCTCTATAAAAAGCCTGCCATTTCTCCCTTCATTTTCTATTCCTATCAAAAATTTGTGAGCAGAGCGCTACCGTCATATTGCATTGGAAACCGTCTTGATCAGGTATGTACTCCAAACCCTTCTTCCGTCTCTTTTCTTTATTCTACTGTTTTTATATATATATGTGCACTTTAGTCCCGTCAGCGTCTTAGGTTATACCGTCGTAGATGTAGGTCATGTCTAGTGCGTTAAGTAACCAGTCGTTTATCCGCAACAGGGCGGGCTACGATGAAAGATTCGCGTCAGGTCCAAGAGATCCTGACGCTTCAAGTGAAGAAAGGAATCCGTCCAGTACCTCTTCTTCCCTAGACGAAGGTCTGGAGACGGATAGTTCAGAGTCATCGAGTAGTGATTTAGACGGTGTGGATCCCCCCGTTCAATCTATGATTGGACCGGACGGTCTGAGAGAGTTCGTCATGCTACCACTTTGGACGGTAAATGATTTTAGGTCCACAATCACCGAATCCCACCTCAGAACACTTAGAACCAAGTATCAAATACCAGATAACATCCGTCTACGTCTTCCCCAAAAGTCCGAAAAATGTTACTACAAGGGGGTCGTCGGTGTTGGGATCTATGAGCAAGCCTTAAAGGCGGGGCTCAGATTTCCTTTGAGTTCTCTCTACCGTTATCTTCTTCAATATCTCGGACTATCCGTCACCTAGATCTCCCCAAACGCCTGGAGAGTATTCATCGGGGTAGAAGTTTTGTATGGGGCAATGTCTGACGGTGCTCAAAGACTGACGGTGGAAGAATTCTTCCACTGTTATCGTCCGACAGAGATCGTCAAGTCAAAAGGTATGTACAGTTTTGCTGCTAGAAGCCCATTTTTTAGGCTCGTCAGTGATACACCGGACTCAAATAGAGACTAGAAGAGTCGCTATTTCTTTTTGGAGGGGGACGAATGGATGTGTCGTCCAGGGGATAGGACACATATGCCCGTCGACACTACATGGGGCATAATGCCTCCGTCGGGTATGTCATTGCTTTTGTTTCCGTCAACTTAATCTTTGAAAGTTATCTTATGTTTAAAGGTCTAACCGTCTTTTTCGCAGCTCGTGACCGTCCACAGGTTAACTTAGAGCAGTGGAGTTTTTTGGAAAAAATCTTCAACAAAACAAAACTGCAAGAGAGGACGTGGGCACAACTCGTCACCCTTGATACGCTACATTGGTATTGTGACGGACCCGAACCTTCATCTTCCGCCCGTCGTTACGACAACAGAATTCGAAAACGTAAGTTCGTCGCAACCATCTCCGTCTTCTTTAAGTGTATTTTTAACTTTGCCTTTCACATCCGTCTTTGATTTACAGAAATGGACGCTGCCAAGAGGAGGGCCTTCATCAAACAACAGGCAGCGAAGAAAAAGCAGGAGGTGGGTCAAGCAAAGGGGACGGCTACACCTGTTCCGTCAAAGCGGACTCAACCAGAAAAAACGGAACGTCCTCCAAAGAAACAAAAGACCACACCAGAGCCCGTCGTGGAATTGGAAGCCGAGAAAACATCCGTCAAGCATGGAAAGGGCAAAGGCTTGATGAAGGGTCCAGTTCCCACCGGGGAGAAACCACCCGTTCTCTTTCGGGAAGACTCCAGTTATGCCCATGAAAAGCTATCGTCCATCTTGACAGCTGACGATTACGCGGACCTCGGCAACCATACGACGGAGGCAATGGGAGAGACGGGCCTTTTCACCCTTGCACAGGTAACTTTGAATCCGTCCTCTAGTTTTGCTAAATTCTTTCTCACCCGTCATTATCATAACGTTGTCTTTTCCTTCCAGGCCATGCTGATGATGCAAGGATTATTTGGCCGTTGTCTCAATCACGAGACAACCATGGACCGTCTAAGAAAGAAGAACAAGACGATGGAGGATGAGCTTTACGAGCTGAAGACCTACAAGATCAATATGGATAGAAAGCTCAAATGCTCGGAGCAGGTCAGAGGTGAGGTGGAAAAGGAGAATGAGCACTTGCGCAAAATTTTGAGGGACAAGGAGAAAGAGTTGACGGAGACAAAGTCTAAACTCTCCAATGCGAAAGAGATAGCCGTCCAGGAATATCGCGACTCCGACCTCCTTCTGACAGAGCTTGGGAGCTCCTTTGCTGACGGATTCGACGACGCCATCCGTCAGGTGAAGTCGTCGTATCCTGATCTGGACGTATCCCACATTTCAATTGAAGCTCAAGGGCAAACACTTGCACAGTCTGTCCGGTCAGAAAGCACTGACGAAGGGTTTGCCGTCACTACTCTAGCTGACGAAGGTCAAGCTTTTCCTCCAAGTCAACCAGATGACGGTCAGATGATTGAGAACTCCTCGCCGAAGAATGAGTAGTACTATTTTATTATTATTATTATTATTATTATTTTTTAAACTCTTACCGTTGTAAACAAACTTGTTGAACCATCGTTTTGTAATCATATAATTTAACTTTTATTGCTTATTTGCTTTCTTATTCTCCGTCACACATTATATGTACGTTTGTCCCTTCTGGATAACCCCATCTATTGCGAGGAAATGTAGATGTCCGTCCTTTATTTGGGCCGGACTTTCATATTTATTTTTGAAACCCGTCTACTTTGTGAACCAGGTTTTTATCCTTTTGGGATGATCCGTCCACTTTGTGGACTTGAAGAATTTTCATCCTTTGGATGATCCGTCCACTTTGTTGGACTTGGAGAACTTTCATCCTTTGGATGATCCGTCCACTTCGTGGACTTGAAGAATTGTCATCGTTTGGATGATCCGTCCACTTTGTGGACTTGTAGGACTTTCATCCATTGGATGATCCGTCCACTTTGTGGACTTATAGAATTTTCATCCTTTGGATGATCCGTCCACTTTGTGGACTTGTAGGTTTCTCATCCCTTTGGGATGATCCGTCCATGTTGTGGACTTGTAGAATTTTTCATCCTTTGGATGACCCGTCCACTATGTGGACCAGTAGAATTTCATCCATTGGATGATCCGTCCACTTTGTGGACGAGTGGATTTGAGACTCGTCCACTTTGTGAACTAGGTTTCTCATCCCTTTGGGATGATCCGTCCATGTTGTGGACTTGTAGAATTTTTCATCCTTTGGATGACCCGTCCACTATGTGGACCAGTAGAATTTCATCCATTGGATGATCCGTCCACTTTGTGGACCAGTGGATTTGAGACTCGTCCACTTTGTGAACTAGGTTTCTCATCCCTTCGGGATGAGCTGTCCATGTTGTGGACTTGTAGAATTTCAACGCCATGCATTTCATATTTTTTAGATAAAAATTCTTCTCATTATATCAGTTCAACATACCAAATTGTTTATGGAAAAGAAAACTTGGGCTCTAATAAGTAAAAACTTATGAATGTTCAAAATTAAACTGAAAATAAGGTAGTAGACATTTTCTTATAACTGTCGCATTACTGGTAGTACTTCTTCAGGTGCTCCGTGTTCCAGGGATGGCCCAACTTCCTTCCGTCTAACGTCTCCAAGTAGTACGTTCTTTTCCTATGCCATGAGATAATTCTGTATGGGCCTTCCCAGTTAGGACCCAGCTTTCCCAGGGATGCATCCTTCGTAGCGCCAAGCACTCTTCGTAATACCAGATCTCCCACCTTGAAGTCTCGGTGCTTGATCTTGGAGTTGTAGTGTTTTGCCATCATGTCTTGGTACCGCGCTAGTCTCTGTGCTGCTGCTGCCCTAACCTCATCTACGAGGTCGAGTTCTAGGCGCAATGCTTCATTATTCTTGCTCTCGTCATAGCTTTCCACGCGGTAGCTCGTTAATCCCACTTCTGCCAGTATGAGGGCCTCAGCACCATACGCCAATCGAAACAGTGTCTCTCCTGTTGGCGTTCTTGTCGTTGTCCTATACGCCCATAGTACACTTAGTAGTTCATCCGGCCATATGCCCTTTGCCCCCTCGAGCCCGGTCTTGATAATTTTTAACAAGGACTGGTTCGTAACTTCAACCTGTCCGTTGGCCTGTGGGTGGGCGGGTGACGAGTAATGGTTCTTGATTCCCAGCTGAGAACAAAAGTCTCGGAATGCATCGTTGTCGAATTGCTTCCCATTGTCTGAAACAAGCACTCTCGGGATCCTATATCAACAGATAATACTTCTCCAAACAAAATTGCGAATGTTATTCTCTGTGATAGTAGCAAGAGCTTCTGCTTCCACCCACTTGGTGAAGTAGTCAATACCAACCACCAAGAACTTCAGTTGTCTTACTACTATTGGAAATGGACCCATGATGTCCAATCCCCATTGTACAAACGGCCACAGAGCCGTCATAGGTGTGAGTTCCTCCGTTGGCCGTCTAATGAGATTGCCAAACCGTTGACACTTATCGTAGGGTCTAACGTACATATTGGCATCCTTTTGCATTGTCGGCCAGCAGTATCCTGTTCGGAGTAGCTTGTGCACCAGAGACCTTGGTCTAGAGTGATTTCCACAAATTCCTTCATGAACTTCCCTCATCACGTAGTCTGCTTCCTCACGGCCAAGGCATCTTAGACATGGTCAGGAGAATCCTCTTTTGTAGAGGACGTCTTTAATCAGGATGAATCGGGCAGCCTTGACCTTCAATCTCCTTGCGTCTTCTTTGCTATCAGGCAGCTTGTCGTCCTTGAGGTACGCCACAATTGGAACCGTCCAATCGTCTTTAGTGCTTACTTCCTACACTTAAACATTATCTATTAGCGATGAATGTTGGACGAAGGACAATACCTGTTCTGGGACGATCATAGGTTCGGCCGAAGCAGCCTTTGCGAGTCGATCCGCCTCTTGGTTCTCTTCTCTTGGGATCTGAACTATCATGAATTGGAGGTCGCTCGTTCGACCCTTCACTTCCCCGAGGTACCTTCTCATTCGTTCATTCCTACAATCATAGCTCACATCAACTTGACTGGCTACGATTTGAGAATCAGAATAGATTACTGCCTTTCTAGCCCCAACCGCTATCGCAAGCTCCAATCCTGCCACCAGGGCCTCATACTCTGCTTCGTTATTTGTAGTAGTGAATTCCAGACGGATTATGCATTCGATCTTATCTCCTTCCGGGGTGTGGAGTACAACCCCGATTCCTCCCGCATGCTTGTTGGAAGATCCGTCTGTGTGAATTTTCCATGTGGGCATCTCTTCTACCCCCTGCTCCTCAAGTTTAGTGAATTTCGCAATGAAGTCTACCAGTATCTATCTTTTCACCACCGTTCGTGGCTGGTATTGGATATAGTACTCACTCAGCTCAATAGTCCACAAAGTCATCCGTCCTACAATTTCAGGATTGTTCATTGCTCTCCGCAAGGGCTGATCCATCAGGACCTTTATGGTATGTGCTTGAAAATAGGGCTTGAGTTTTTGAGCTGCAGTAACAAGAGCGTAAGCGAGTTTCTCCATCCATGGCTATCTCTCTTCGCGCCTCTTAGTGCCCGACTGATAAAGTACACGGGCTTTTGTACCTTCCCTTCCTCTCTTATTAGGGCTGCGCTTACTGCTGTTGATGAGACGGCTAGGTACAAGAACAATTCCTCCCCCGGTGTGGACGGACTAAGCAATGGCGGGGTAGAGAAATATGCCTTCAACTCTTCAAATGCCCTTTGGCATTCGTCCGTCCACTCGAAAGATCTCCTTAGTGTTCTAAAAAAGGGGAGACACTTGTCCGTCGCTCTCGACACGAACCTATTTAAGGCCTCTATCTTCCCTGTCAGGCTTTGCACTTCCTTCACCGTCCTTGGAGGAGATAGTTCCATAATCGCCTTCACTTTCTCTAGGTTGACTTCAATGCCCCGCTGGGACACCATGAATCCTAGGAATTTTCCAGCGGTTACTCCGAATGCGCATTTGCTTGGATTCAGCTTCATTTTATACGTCCGAAGAGTGTTGAAAGTCTCCTGGAGGTCTCTCAGGTGCTCAGACACCTTTGCGCTTTTCACCAGCATATCATCTACGTAAACTTGGACGTTCCTGCCAATTTGGTGTGCGAACATTTTGTTCATTAATCGTTGATATGTGGCTCCTGCGTTCTTGAGCCCGAACAGCATCACCTTGTAGCAAAAAAGCCCCTGGCTTGTCACAAATGATGTTTTCTCTTGATTTGTTTTCTCCAGTTTAATTTGATTATACCCTGAGAAGGCGTCCATGAAGCTCAACAATTTATGTCTTGCAGTGGAGTCTACTAAGGTGTCAATGCGCGGGAGTGGGTAACTATCTTTTGGGCATGCTTTATTTAGATCCGTGAAGTCAACACACATTCTCCACTTCCCGTTTGATTTCTTGACCATTACCACATTGGCCAGCCAATCAGGGTAGTAGACCTCCCTTATGAAGTTTGCTTCTCGTAGCTTCTGCACTTTCTCTGCCACGGCTCGATCCCGTTCGGGGGCGAACACACGCTTCTTTTGTCGAACTGGAGAGAAAGAAGGTGATACATTCAATTTGTGAACTATGATTGTAGGATCTATTCCTGGCATGTCGTCATGGCTCCATGCAAACACGTCTTGGTTTTCTTTGAGGAATAACAAGATCGCATGTCGAACCGTTTGGTCGACTGAGGTTCCGATCCTGGTGGTCTGATCGGGCCTTGAATCATCCAGTCGTACCTCCTCCAATTCCTCCACTGGTTCTGCTACTGTTCTCTGTTCCTCAATGTTCATTGCATGTACGTGGTCATCCATCTCCATCATGGCAACATAACATTCTCGTGCGGCCACCTGATTTTCGCGCAGCTCCCCAACTCCGTATTCGGTTGGAAACTTGATCATCAGATGGTAGGTAGAGGTGACGGCCTTCCAAGCATTTAGAGTGGGTCGTCCGAGTATGGCATTATATGCTGAGGAGCAATCAACCACGAGAAAGGAAACATCCCTGATTATTTGCTGCGGGTAGTCTTCTACCGTCACCGCCAACGTGACGGATCCTAAAGGATAGATCTGGGTTCCTCCAAAGCCAACGAGGGGCGAGCATGCCGGGATCAGACGCTCTTTAGCAATCCCCATCTACTGGAATGCGGGGTAATAAAGGATATCTGTTGAGCTCCCGTTGTCCACCAAAACTCGGTGGATGTTGAAGTCCCCTGCCTGTATGCTAACCACGAGCGCGTCGTCATGGGGGTGGTGAAGGCGTCGGGCTTCCTCTTCCGAAAACTCGATGCGGGAGCTGTTCCGTCATGTTCCTTCTGGTAAGGAACCTGTCGACTGAACGCTTTGAACCGTCCGTAAGTAAGTTTTTCAGGCCTTTTTGGATGACCCGGAAAAAATATTGCCCCTACAATCATCCGTATATCTCCTACGGGTGGCCTGGGACACTCATTTTCCCGTCTAGGATTTTGCTCCTGGGATTGATCTGTTCTCTCCTTCCTTACGAACCTCTGCAACCTTCCTTGCCTGATAAGGGCCTCGATCTGTTGCTTCAAGTCATAACAGTCCGTCGTATCGTGGCCGTGATCGCGATGAAAACGGCAGTATCTATCTCTTGTTTGGACTTGCCTTTCTAGCGCTGTAGCCCGCGGTTCTTCACCTTGGTTGTTGATTGTCGCCATCGATCTGGTGAGTACCATGCAACTTTTTGTCTTAGGAATAGAGCAAAAGCTAAATAGTCTTCTCTACGCTCTCGATTTCCCACAGACGGCGCCAACTGATGATGCCAAAAAAATTACCAGTAAGTTACAAGCACTCTCCACCTCGAGTCAATACCTGCAAAGAGAAAACAAAGAAACCTTAACAGAGAGCACCGGTGTGGTGCCGGCCAAAAACCCTCCGAAGGTCAAGTTAGTATTCCTTCACAACCCTAGAGTGTCAGAGTTGGGTCAATTGTACGTACCTTGATATCTAGGGTTTCTGGGGTATTTATATTGGGTAGAATTGCCTTTCTTTTAGGATACAACTTCCTTCTCAAGTTCTTTTCCATATAGGAGTCTTCTCAAACGTGTGTCGCAAGAAGTCCAAGTGTGCACGCTTGCGTGGGGATAAAGCAAAAGTTGATTTAAAACATATCAAATGACATACAACGAAGAATTCATAACTAATTCATATATGACGGACACTTAATAAAATTCAACCGTCCTATTCGCGTCAACTCCGATGTCAATCCGTCTTTTTTCTCTCCGTCCATTCCAGTTCAACAAAAATACCCGTCACCTATTTTTTATCCCCTTCAGGTTTATTGTGCATATAACCTTACCTTTGAAAAAGATGACATCTTAAAAAGTTGTACATTCTTTTTTTTTTGATAAAAAATAATAGTAGTACTAGTATCCAAACAAAGTTAATATTGAAAATGACTATAACTAAAGTAAGATCATATATTAAACATGTTGTACATGATATCTTAAAATGTTGTACATTCTCTTTTTTGGTGAAAATAATAGTACTACTAGTATTCAAACAAAGTTAATATTGAAATAGACTATAACTAAAGATGATATCTTAAAATGTCATACATTCTCTTTTTTGGTCAAAATAATAGTAGCATCCAAAAAAAGTCAATATTCTCTTTTTTTTTATAAAAATAATAGTAGTATTCAAACAAAGTTAATATTGAAAAAAACTATTGTGGTGGGCCTTTTTTGTAATTTAGGGCTGGGCTGTCTTCTACTGTACTAAGCCCAAAATGTTCTGAATTAGGAAGTTGGAACCGGTTCAATTGCAATCCACCTTGGTCTGACTTGTGCACAAACTATGCCCCGTTTGTCAAGATTTTTGATCACATGCTCATGGCAGGCAGAGTTGCTATGGGAAATTACGGCAGACAGATATAATAAAGATAACAAAGGAAATGCGTTCACTATTTAGACAGAATAAATAAAGGGGGTAACAAAAGACTCCCCATACATAAAACAACAGAACTAAATGGGGAAAGGATCGTAATAAATTTTATTGAATCAAAGAGTAAAACATTAGTCTGTCATGCCAAACTATCTTACAGGGCTGGAACCAAGAAGGGAACCATTTCCTCAATGCAAATAATCTCCCTTAAAAAAGAAATTAATTGCTTTGAGGGAATGAGGCTAAATGGTTTATGGCCAGAAGAGTTTCTTGTTTTTAGCAAAGAGCAGGGGTTTAGAGGGAGAGAGGGAATTAACCTATTTGGTGTATGTCTGCCGTCTATGTTCTCTCATTTTTGTTCTTTCTAATTCTCATTTTCTTTTCTTTCCGTTTTCTTTTTCAATATTTGCTTCTTTGTTGTGATTCTTTCCTAGAGGTTACTCTTGCTCTGTTCGTGCTTCTTTCCTAGAGGTTAGCATTTAACCACCTTTGTCTGGTGTGGGTGTCCTTGCCAACCATTACTAATTAGTCAGTTGCCCAGCCAACACCACTTACCTGTGCTGGCCTTGCCACTCCACATCACCAGACGAGGACTACTTTGTTTGTTTGCTTACAGTGGCATTCTTACCTGCCACGACGTGGGTGCTCTCTCTTTCCATCCCTCATGGCATGCACTTAGTGATTCCAACTCATCCTTACTTCTTTTGGGCGGTATGTCATCCCAGCTAGACATTTCCCCCAAAAGAACCTAAGCAGGAACCACGGAATAGGTTTTCCCCTCTCCCCACCGCTAGACCATGCCCTCTTACCTCTAACCCAAGACCCACCACTTCCTATATTAACTGGGTACAAGCTGGTGGTATCTGGGCCTTGCGCATGCTTCACTTTTATGTTTGTTTAAAACCTGTCTACTGCTCATGCATTCACCGCAGTCTGAATGCCTGTCTACACATTCTGCCATCCATCTTGACTTCTTAGGGCGTGAGCTGTTTGCCTGTTTTCTCATTCTTTATTGGTTTGCTTCCTTTAGGGGGCTGGGCATTGCTTGATTATGGGCTTTCCTTCCCTCAGGACACTCTTTTGCTTCTTCCTGCGGTCTTGCTATCATTTTCTGCCGCATCATTCTGTTATTCCTACTGTGATGTTATTTAACCCAAACCTGCTGAGCCTCTTTAGGCCTGCTGCATATTTCTTTTTTGATGACCCAGTATGATCATTGAGCTTTTTACTACATTACTTGCGGGCTCTTGTGTCCCATTTATTTCCTTTTGGGCATCCTTGGCCCATTTACTTTCCTTGGGCATCCTCGACCCATTCTAATTCTGCTTTTCTCATGGGCTTTTACTAACTTCTTGAGCTTCCTTGGCCCAATTACTCTATTCTTCATCCTTGGGGCTTATGGACTCTCCTTACCCCTTACTTTCTTTACTTGCATTACTTGGGGCCCGCTGTGGCTGTTGTGGCCTATTTTCACTTGTCTACATCACATACTGCCCACGGGTTTGCTACTTCTCTCTTTTCGGACCTTTTTAGGTCTTCCTCAAAGTCCATTTGTTTGTTTTATGGACCTATGATCAATTATTCATGCCGCTTGGGCTCAATGCCTTTCTATCCAATTACTAACTCTCTTCTGCCTACGTTGTTGGGCTTTTTCTTCCTATTGGGCTTTCCCAAAATGAGCATCAACATTTAGCCCCCTGAGCATATGAAATGCTCTTACGGTTCATATGCGAATAAAGACTTTCCTATCCCTCCTGTTTTCTTCTTCCTCTTTTCCGTCGAGGGCATTTTTCGAATAGTGGACCCCAACTCGTATTTACATATATATATACACACACACACACACACACACACACACATTTTCTTTTCTTTTCCTGCCATGAACAATGTTGTCTCTTCGAATTTTCCAATTTAGCAGTTATTCTGAAACATAGCCTCCGCTTCATTAATTCCTTCTCTTATCCGATGATTAACCCATCGAATCTCTTCGTGCCACTCTTAATGGCATTGGTATTTAAGAAAAAGTCATTTCACATTTCAAGCACAAACATTCTCTCCTTCCCCTTTTCTTCTTCGTGTCTTCCTTCTTAAACACCACCAACCATCTACTCCAATCAACCAATACCTCATGACGCCGGTGAAAAGCCAAGTTTCTTCCCGCCATAAGGGAAAAAAGGTTGTCGATGATTCTGCTATGCGCGAGATAGGCGAAGAGGCCGCCTATTCTGAATCGAACCATTCCGATGAGGAAGAGGAACAGCATGATCCCAATAGTGAGTGCGCTCCTCTTATAGATCCCTGGTACGATGTCCATGACCATTTCCCCAAAGTTCCTGGTGATTACGTGCTGCCACCGCCCAGCCGTGTGTGGCTTGCCCTTTGCCGTCGCAATACAAACGTTTCTTGGGCTCCATTGGCTTCTTCGATTCCCGACCTCACCATCTGCCAACGCATTTCACTCCCCGTGCCTATTCACTTCGAATTTGGATCAGACACCGCTTTGGGTTGGAAGGAGTGGGTGGATAGGGAGTTGTCTGACATGGGCTTCATGGGTTTGCTACAACATGCTGGTGTATTGAAGGCTATTGTTTCATCCCTCTATTTATCTAACTTTAGAGATTTGTTCAATCTCTGCCATTTGGTCTGTCGATGGTGCACTGCTACTCACACTCTCTTTCTTTCCTACAGTGAGATTACCATGACTTTGGAAGATGTGGCAAACCAATTACTTTTGCCCATCCTTGGTGATGTTAATCCTAGCACTTTAGAGCTTTCTCCGGAAGAAGAGGTCATGGAGGCTAAATTGAAGAAAAGAATGCGTGGCAATGCAAAGTTGTCATTTTGGATTGGTTCCCCTTCCAAGCTCTCCATTGCTGCTCGTCGTGCGGCCTTCATCACGTTCTGGCTTTGTAAGTTTGTTTTTGGCTCTTATCTCCACTATGCTGTGAAGCCTTTATATTTTCGATTAGCTATTAAGATATCTGCTGGGATAAGTCTGCCATTGGCTCCCATGTTCTTAGGACATTTATATGTCCAGTTAGATATTCTGCAGAGCGATGAGAATCAAGCGGGTTCCTGCCATATAGTCAGTACCTCTGTTCATAGTACTATCCTGCAGCACTTGTTGTATGAGCGTTGTGCCAGGCATTTGGCGAAGTGTAGGCTCGTCTGTTTTGCTAAGGAGAAATACCGTTCATGCCCAAGGGTCATCACTGGTTTCTGTGGTAGGTTTGACTCTAATTTTCCGTTGGTTTTTCGTTGGGTTGGCTTGAAATCGATTGACCATCCTGCTATTGAGTTCTTTGATAAGGGGGTTGGGTTTTCGTGGAGAACATATAGGAACTTAGGCACGGGTTACACATGTGCGGATTTTGTGATGGGTTCGTTTGTTGATACTGCTGGTACCACTACCCCGTTGACTGGTTTTGAGGAGAGGGGTATCACTTACTTGGTACCCACTAATGCCGGGTGGTTGCCTTACCTGGCTAATGAGGGTGTTAGATTTGTGCACTACCCTACTAACAGAGTGAGAAGGCAGTTTGGGTTGGATCAGGATAATCCTGATGATATTTCTTTTATCATGGAGTCCCATACTTCCATTCAGCCATTCTTGCAGCACACAGCCTTTGAGTTTTGGAGAAAGCGCTTTATTGCAGTTACTATGCACGGGTATTAGTAGGAAGTGATGACTTCATTTGAGAAAGAGTTGTTAGGAAGTCGTGGATTTTCTCTTATTCCTCCTGATGGGCTTGGTGTAGTTGTTTCTGCCAATCCTCGATTACTTCTGCGTTCTAAGTCTGTATTGGCGTATGCCAGGAAGCAGAATTGGTCTGCCATATTTTAATGGGTTAAGGAAGAGAAAGGATGGTTTTGGCATGCCGGTGATTATCCTGCGGGCTGGGAGAAGAGGGTGAGACCAACATTTCTGTGCCCGCGAAGAAGAGTTCTGTCAAGTCTAAGTCTGCGAAGAAGAAGAAAGGTGATGATTCTTCTGAGACCTGTTCAAACATTATACCATTTGAGAGTGATCTTCCTCCCATGGGCAACATAGTTTTAGAGAGCTCTACTCCTCTCTCTGCTCATACCCATTCCAGCAGGCGCCCTGCCGCAAGCAAGTTTAGGCCTATTGTTCCGCGGCCATCTACAAATGCTTCTTCTTCCAATAGGACCCGAGGCAGTAAAAGGAAGACTTCTCCTCTTCTCACACCCACTACTACTGAGTGAAGAGTATGTCATCTCTACCTTTTCTTTTTCTTTATCATTTTTGTATAAGGCTTTTCCTGCGGTTAACTCCGTGTACTTGTTGGCTCATTTCCATCTTCTTGTCCCTTTTTTTAAATAGTCTAAGTACAAGGAGGATTCATCTGCCACCCATCCTATTTCACTTGACGAGCCCGAGTTCAAGGTATGTCTCTTTCCTTCTTTCTTCTTTCTCTTGTTTTTATGTCATTAACCTTCCTCCTTGTTTCCCAGGCTAAGCCTGAGCCTATCTCTCTTTATCACCCCATAGTTGAGGAGATTTCTGCCTCCATAGGCACACCTATGGAGGGTTTCTTTGATGGGGCTGATGTGGTGTTCCCTACCACGACTTCTACCGCTCCTGCTACCGCACAGGGAATTCCTGCCGAAAGGATTAGTGAGACTGCTCCCATTCCTGCCAAAACACTCACTCCCCAAGAGGAGGTCGTTTCTTCTGCTACTGCCCAAACTGAGGTTGTCTCTCTTGCCACACCTCTTGTTATCTCTACCAGTGATCCCTTTGCAGCTCTATCTCAGGCCGCGAAAGATAGTTCTTCCTTGGTGGTTACTCCTTCCATCCTTAGCTCTGCCACACATGGACTTGTCTTCTGAGGGATCTGAGGATATTCTTAAAGACCCTGACGACGAACCTATCATGAAGAAGAGGATTTCTAAATCTGAGGAAGAGGAGAGCGTGGACCACGAGACTGAGATGATGGGTATGCTTCTCCTTTATTTCGTTAAGTTCCCTTTTTCCCCTTTATATGTTTTTTTTTTCTTTTGCCCTCCTTTGTTTTTCTTATATGTATATGCACCTGTATATCCCTTTGATGTGGTCCCCCTTTACTTCATATATCTATTCCTCTAATTGTAGAGACCCCTAAGGAGCCAGGGGTTGCAGCAGACACAACGATGCCTACTGCCACTTCTCTTGCTGCACCTACAGTACCTGTTTCTGCCGCTACTACGACGCCAGTTTCTGCCATTCCCATAGCCCCATTCTCACAGGCCCTGGTGAGTCCACTGCCTTCCCTTCTCTTCCTCATTCTTTCATCATAAATTCAATCTGTTCGCTTCATGATTTCTTATACCACTCTTCACATCTCCTACCAGGTCCGCTTCCCACCGTTCCTTCTCAGTTTGAGGTGGGCAGCAGTTCTGCCACAGTTCCAGATCCGGCAAGTGAGACTATAGCCTTCTTTACTCATTTCGACCAGCATGAAGTCAATGACCACGATCCTGCAAACTTCTGGGGTTCTGGGCCTCCCTACATTGACTTTCATGGCTTCAGGGTACCTGAGGATTGTGCTTCTCATCTAGTGGCGATCTACAGCAGCCGTGGTGACTTTATGCAGGGATTCCGATTTGGCCGTTCTGCTAGGGAACACTTTCTAAAGTTGCTATGGAGCATGATGAATGACATTGAGCATAATTTTGTTGATACCGTTTCTACCGAGAGGATCCTGCAGTGGAGGGCTACGGTTCAGGAGCTCGTTGGCGTAGGGTTTGCTATGGAGTTCATCTTGGATCATTTTCCTGAGATCGCTTGAGCCTTCTTCCTGAGGAGGGTTCAGCCTGCTGTTAATACCATTGATACACACCTTGAGGCTCTGAGGAAGGAGGTGGCAGATTTGGAGGGTCATCGTGAGCGCCTTCTTTCCAGCATTGGTGGATCCAGCCGTTTTAGAGACCAACCCCTTATCTCTGGGCTTTGTTGATGATGATGTGGTTCCCCCTTTTTTTTCATCTAGTACACTTTATATTTCCCCCTTTTTTTTAGCACTCATCCGGCAGGTTTGATATGACTACCACAGTTAAGGTTTGTAACTATAAAACGCTATACTTTGTTACTGCTTTCACCACTGCTATGACATAGAATGCTTTTATAATACTTCGTAACTTTTCATTGCATACTTCATGAAAGCATGTTACAATTTTGTTTTGTGACATAGTCACTTGAAAAGAAAACAAAGGGAAACATAAAACTCATTAAACAAAAGGGATGACTTCATAACCTCTCCTTTTTTCTTTTCTTTTTTTACGCATAATAACACTTCAGCCACTTCCTATTGATGAGATCCATCAGGTCCTTGCCATCCATATGGGTCAAATGGTAATACCCACTAGGATGCGCCTCTCTTATCACAAAGGGTCCCTCCCATTTTGGTGCAAATTTAGATGGTCATACCATGCCTCACCTGACGTAGTCTGCTACGTTTAACACAAGTTATCCTTCCGCAAATACTCTCTCTTTAGTCATTCTATCATAGGCTTCAGTCATCCTTTATCTATATCTGCGGGTGTGCTCTTGAGCCTCTTCTCTTCTTTCATCAAGCCCTTCTAGGTCTTCATGCATTTCTGCCGCAAAAACCTCCTTTTCTCTTTCCTTTTTCTGCATCTGCATAACCCTCATGGATAGAGTCATTACTTCTGTTTGGCTCATTACCTCTATCTTGTAGACTAAGGAAAAAGGTAAGAACCCTGTGGCCGACTTTAGTGAATTTCTATAGGCCTAGAGGGCATCTGGCAGATGCATTATCCATCCTCATGTATACTCTTGGCTCATTTTGTTGATGATCTTTATGAGGGTTTTGTTTGTCGCCTCTGCTTGCCCATTTCCTTGTGGGTAGTAGGGTGATGAACGATGGTGTTTGACTTGGTAAAATTCCAACATCTTCCTCACATCACTATTGACAAACGACGTGCCATTGTCACTAATAATCCTATGAGGTACCCCAAACCTCACAATTATGTTTTCTTTGATGAAGTTTGCTACTGCTCCTCTCGTGACTTTACGAAGTGGCACTACCTCTGCCCACTTAATGAACTCTATAGCCACTAGGATCCATATGTATCCACGCGATGGTGGGTTAACTGGCCCTACCAAATCAAGCCCCCAAGTATGGAAGGGCCATGGGGTAACCATATTGTGTAAGTTTTGCGGATGGGTGTGAATTAAGTTGAATTAAGTTACGCTGCCGTATCCTTTTTCATGGTGGGCCAATAGTAACCCATTTGAAGTAGGCATCTGTACAACTTCTTCCTCCCTTAGTGTTCCTCACATTCTCCCGCATGCACTTCTTTGGGGCCCAAACATCGTAATGGGTCCCTATCATACCTTTTCTTAAAGAAGACCTCGTTGTGTAAAAAGTAACGTGTTGTCAATCTTTTAAGCTTGTATCATTCACTATGATTTTGTGGCAGGATACCTTCTGCTAAGTACTGTGTGAATGGACTTCTTCAGTCTTCGGCAATTATCACAGTGTAACTTTCTTCTCTATCTATCGCAGGCTGGCAGGTTTCGCATTAGGTTTGGACTTGGTCCACGTCTTTGCCCATACTTGGCCAATAAAAGCCTACCCTTTGAAATATGCAGTAAAGGTTGATCTCTCCACAAGATCCGCAAGTCTTGTCATGCACTTCCTTCAACTTTCTCTAGGCCTTCTCCTGCCTTACGCATCTAGACAAGACCTCATCTGGCATCCTGCGATATAGCTCCCCTCATACTAGGGCGTAGTCTTTTAGCACCTTTAACTCTGCGGTGCCTCCTTCCTTCATCAAGGCCTCCCTTATGGAAATCCACCAATCTCCTTCACAAAGTTCCTCATGGAACCTTTCCTTCAACATTTCAATAATATACCCTTTCCTCTTGCTAACTTCTATCCTGGTCCTATCCCCTTCAAAAATTATTTGTGAGCCTAATGCGGCCAGTGCATTCGCAAACCGGTTTTTGCTCCTTGGAGTATGCTTTATTTCGAGGGTTGAAAACTCTTCCTCCATCTTCTGGGCCATTGATCTGTACGGGGCTAGTCTGGGTTCCTTTTGGGAGAAGCTCCCGTTGGTTTGGCAAGCCACTAGGTTCGAATCACCCATTACTATTTAGTGTTTGATTCCTATTTCGAGGATCGTGGCTATCCCGGTTAGATAAGTTTCATATTCTGTCGTATTGTTTGAACAGGGGAATTCTAATTTAAATGATAATGCCATAGCCTTGTGTTCTTCATGATACAAAACTACTCCCACTCCCCCTAATTTGGTGGTAGAAGACCCATCAAATTTCATTACCCATTACTCTCTAAATTTTTCTATCATGGCTACTTCTCCAGGAACTTCATCATCCAGTGGGAATTCCTCTTCTCCTAGGAACTGTGCCAATGGATCTGCTATAGCCTGGCTCTTCACCGCTTTAGGCGTTCCCACCTTCAGATCATATTGTGACAATTGTAATAACCACTAGGATATTCTGCCGGAGATCGGTTGTCGCAACAAGGCTTTGATGGCATGGGACTTAGTCATCAGCCACACTTCGTAAGCCGAGAAATAATGGCGTAACCTTTGCAAAGCATACACAATAGCCAGGCATGCCCTTTCTGCCCTTGGGTAACGAGTTTTTGTATCTTTTAGAACACAGTTGATGTAGTAAACTAGTTGCTCAATACCATTTCCATCCTCATGGGCAATCCACGCAACTATAGCATACTAATTGGTGGCTATGTATAGCAACAATGGTTTCTTGCGGATTGGGGCTTGCATAGTGGGGAGGTTCATCATAATCTGTTGTAGTCTTTTGAAGGCCGTCTGCTGTGCTTCTCCCCACTCAAAACTTTGCCCATTCTTGAGTAGTTTGCCAAAAGCAAAAGTAATGGATGCCAATCTAGGGATGAATCTTTGGATATATGAAACATTTCCCAAAAAACTCTTCAATTCCTTTACCGTGGCTGGAGGTTTCATGGTTGCTATGGCCGTAGCTTTGGCCGAGTCCACATCTATTCCTCTGCTGTGAACTAGGAAACCTAAGAATTTCCCCGAGGACACTCCAAATGCGCATTTGAGAGGGTTCATCCTTAGCTTGAAAGTTCTACACCTCTCAAACACCTTCTTCAACACTTGGACATGTTCTCCTCGCTTCTTCGATTTTACCACTATGTCATCCACATAGTCTTCTAGTTCCTGATGCATCATGTCGTGAAATATAGCCGTCATTGTCCGTTGATAGGTCACACCTGCATTTTTTAACCCAAACGGCATTACTATGTAGTAGAGTTGCCTATGGATGTTCTGAAGACAGTTTTCTCTGCATCCTTTGGCACCATTCTGACCTGATTGTACCCACTGAATCCTTCCATGAACGAAAACATGGTGCTTCCTGCCGCAGAATCTATCAGTAAATCCATGTTTAGCAGTGGGAATTCGTCTTTCGGGCAGTCTCTGTTGAGATTTCTGAAATCTACGCAACATCTTATTTGTCCATTCTTCTTCTTTACTAGCACTATGTTAGACAACCAGTGTGGGTGCTGAATGGGCTTAATGAATCCTGTGGCCAGCAATTTCTGTACCTCCTTGACTATCTACCCTTCTATCTCGGTGTGGAATATCCTGGCAGGCTGGGCCACTGGCTTGGCCTCAGGATCCACATTCAATGTATGTACTACTAGTCCCAAATCCAACCCCGACATTTCACTATAATCTCATGCAAAGATATCCTTGTATTCTTTCAACAACAGTATCAATTATACTTTCTCCTCTTTCAACAGTTGTGAACTAATTGAGGTGGGCCTTGGTTCCTGCGAGTCGGATCCCAGGTTAATTTATGCTAACTTTTCTTCTGCCATAACCTGTGCTTCTTTTTCTGCCGCGACTTCCTTATCTTTTTCTTCGTTACTTCATTCTTCAGAGTTTTCTTGAGCCACACAACACACCAGGCTCTTGTGTTGCCACTCTTGTCTGGGGCCCATTTGTATTTCACTTGTAGGCCCCGCACATCTTCATAATTTATATACAATCCTGCCATCAGGGCCTTAGATCCTGTCACATTGTGGTGTGTCATCTAGCTCTACAGCAGGTGCTTCTTTCCTCTTTTTCCTCTGGGATAGTCACTCTCTCAGATCAGGTTCAGGGTCACTCTGAATGTCCTCCCACCTAGAAACAAAGATGCCTCGTGGTTTTGACAATAAGCCTTCCACAGATGGCGCCCATTGGTCGTAGAACATGGTTTCTACTAGATGGGCTTCTGCTTGCTCAAATGGTGATGGATTTGCTACTATGTGTATCATCCTGCCATTCAATCTTCCCTTCACGCACTAGTGATAGGTAGATGGGACTAATCGGTGTTTGTGCAACCATGGCCTTCCTAAAAGCACATGATATGAGACCTCCGTTTTTACCACGTGGAACTGAGCTAAAGAAGCTATGGGGTCCACCTTTAACCATAGTTGGATGTGGCCTGCGGTGTATTCGCCACTTCCTCCGAACCTGGTCACTTCCATTAGGCACCCCTAAATCTTTCTTTCTGAAATTCCCGCCGCTTGTAGAGTACTTAATGGAACGAGATTTACCGAGAAACCTGTATCCACCAAGGCTCTCTTGATAGGGATTTGATTTATGGATGCTGCTAAGTAAAGGGGTCTCCTGTGGTCGGGGTGCCCTACCTCCATATCCTCATTACTGAAAGTGATTTCACTTGATTCTTGTAAGAGGGCTCTGTCATCTGTGACTTCCGCTGATAAACATTCTACTCCTGCCCCGAAGGCAATGCTCACCAGGGCCTTCGTGGCTATCTTTCGCTCTTTCGCAATAAGCCCAGTTGGTCAAACAGATTTTTGAATTTGGAGCTCTTCTGTAGGGTGGTAAATTGGTAATTGCTGCGGCAGGCAGGGCTGGATTCTCCTCCTCGTCCTCCCCTAGATCTGCATAAATTACTACCGCTGCTACACCCTTCCCTTTGTGATTTGGGAGTGGATTTCTTTGAACTTCCTGTTGAGATAGCTCTAGAGTCCCTTCTTTGATCCTGCGGCGTACCAGTCTGCAGAGCGCCAAACATTCTGCGGTAGGATGCTACACGTAGTTATGCAAATGGCAGAAGTGTGGGTCCCTCTGCTCTTCTTCTGTGGGCTCCCTAGAGACTTAATTAGGCTTAAAGACTCCGTCTGTTATCCACTTGTCTAGGAGCACATCTAACTCCTTTGGGGTGCATGGTATTGGTGGAGGGGTATTGTACTCCCTCCCATCAACTTTCCTTTTTCTTTCACTAGTGGACGCCGCCATGGCCTGTGGAGAATTTCTTTTATCAGAACTTGGCCTTATTAACTGAGCAGTCTTTCTGGCCTTTTGTAACAACTGCACAAACTAGAAGATTTCCAAGTTTTCCAAAACGGCTCTGTACTCCTTGATCATGTTTGTCATACACATTTCTACCAATGTCTTTTCCTCACAATGTTCATAGCAATCAAGGGCTATATCTCTAAACCTTTTGATATACTCCATTAAATCCTCACCACTTCTTTGCTTGGTAGCTTGCAAAGTTGCAAGCGTTACCGTTTCTTCTCCATGGAAGTATTTAGTGCAAAATACATCTACCATGTCATCCCAGGTTAGGATTGATGTGCATTGATAATAGCTTAATTTTGCATATTTATATCATTGTTAGAAAGCATTATCATACTTATTTTGAGGTAATTCATGTATTTTATATTTGATTTTGGAATAATGGTGAATAATCAATTTTGTGCTTAATTAAATCTTATTGCGTGAATTTATCTTTTGTAGGAGAATTGAATTAAATAAGTGGAATTGTGCAAAGAAGAAAGCTAATGGACTTTAATTTTTCAAGGGCCATGATGAAGTTAAAGAAGGCCAACTCAATTAAATTTAAGTCCAATTGGAGCAGGGAATCAAAGGAAATTTGCATCAAATCCAAGTTCAATTCGGATTAGGATTCCAGCCTGCACATCAGTTAGTATTTTTGGCATAACTATCGGTTTAGATGTCCAATCGAGATGATTCAAGTTGGGCTGGAAAGTTAACTTAAAGGGCTACAACTTTTTAGTTTACCAAAAGTCCGAATTTTGAGGTTAAATGGTCCAAAATTGTCAGTTAAATGAAGCCTAAAAATCTGGAATTTTCCCCAAACGAGAATTCAACTTGTAATAGGATTCCTAGACCTATTTAAAGGCTCTTTAGGGCAAAATTCAAGGGGGGCTAGTGCTAGGGCTGGGGGCTGAACATAGAGAGTGTGGCTACTTCTTTGGTTTTCTTTCATGACAGTTAGTTTTATTTTATTTGTCTAGTTTAATGTTTAGTATTTTATTCTTGTGTTTTATTTTAATTACTATGAGTAGCTAAATTTATAATTAGGGTTGAGGATAAAACCTTATTAAGGATTATTAGTAATATTTAAATGATTTGATTTTTCCCACAATAGTTGTTTTTTAATGATTTAAATTGTTCTTGCTTCATATCAATTGACTAAGATGAGATTCTAGATATGAGTTCAATCATGTTTTTCTCATGATTTAGGATTTGTCTTAATTAATTGAATGCTTGGTTTATTAATTCTTTATTATAAAATTGGATATCGCTTGTGATTTATCTGTCAATGGATACAATTTATGATTTGATTTTTAGAATTGGATATATCTTGTGATTTGTTTGGCTATAGATACAATTGATGATTTAATTTTATACTTAAGAAGCGAAGAAGTACATGCTTTTGATTTTTAAAATAAGGATTTTAATGAGAATATTTTCCATGATAGCAAGATTGATTTCTAGATTATCATGTAGTAGTTGGGAAAAATTAATGATCATAAATATATGCTGATATGACTTACAATGCGGATTCCAAAACCTTAATTCCTTTCCCTTGATTGTTTACATCTTTTTATTGCTTTATATTTTTTGCTTAGTTTAACTATTTGCTTAATTTGACTATTTGCTTAGTTTATTTAATTTCAAAACAACCAATTTTTATTAAACTAGATTAGAATTAATTTGGTTAAGATTTAATTAATTTTCCTACATTCATTCAAGTCCCTATGGGTTCGACCTCGTTCTTGTCAAACTATACTTCGGTACGGTTCGTACACTTGCGAGTATTTTAAAATTTCACAACAGGGATTGATCCTGGTTTTAGACCTATGTACCAGGTGGAGGCACGGTCACACAGTGATTTAAAAAATTCGGGAAGACATAAGTCCTCGTCTACTGCATAAGGGCCAAGAGTATCAATAAACTTGCTCACGTGCTCAACGGCACTTCCCTTCCTGCCATCATACTACGCGAAAGCTCGTGGTTCATACCTCTCAGGGTATGGTTTTCTGAGCACTCTTAATCGGTAAGGAGGCCTTCGTGCATAGAATCTCTCCTTTGGCACTCTAGCCCTCTCTTGTTCTAGGAGAGCCACTACTTTAACCATAATGATGTAACGTTGTCTCACGTTCTGCGGAGCACCCTCAATTGGTGTCTCCTCTTTGTTTGTTGTATGCTCTAGGACATGCTGGCTCCCCTTCTCTTTTGTCTTATCTGTCTTCAACTGACAGATTTCCCCCATCATCTGCTGTTGTGAGTGTTGCAGTGCTTGCAGCACCTCAACAAAAACATTGGCATTGTTAGTGGGGATTCTTGCATGTGGTTGAGGTCTAGCCCCCATTCCGTTAGTGCCTTCCACCTAGTTAGGCTGATGCTGGTGAGGCGTTGTTGGCCTAAACTCTGCCTGAGAAGGCACAGCTCTCATGTTTTGCGTTGTCCTGGATTTCAAGGGCATTTGTTTGCGAGGATCTCTGTCCCTGTTTGCTTCCCAACTCCCCAATGGAGTCGTCAATTTAAATGTGGTGGGCCTTTTTTGTAATGTAGGGTTGGCTGCCTCCTACTGTACTAGGCACAAATGTTCTGGATTAGGGAGTTGGGACTGGTCCAATTGTAACCCACATTGGTCTGACTTGTGCACAAACTATGCTCCGTTTGTCAAGATTTTTGATCACATGCCCATGGCAGGCAGAGCTGCTATGGGAAATTACGGCAGGCAGATATAATAAAGATAACAAAGGAAATGCGTTCACTATTTAGACAGAATAAATAAAGGGGGTAACAAAAGACTCCCCATACATAAAACAAAAAAAACTAAATGGGGAAAGGATAGTAATAAATTTTATCGAATCAAAGAGTAGAACATTAGTCTGTCGTGCCAAACTATCTTACAGGGCCGGAACCAAGAAGGGAACCATTTCCTCAATGCAAATAATCTCTGTCAGAAAAGAAATTAATTGCTTTGAGGGAACGGGGCTAAATGGTTTATGCCCAAAAGAGTTTCTTATTTTCAGCAGAAAGCAAGGGCTTAGAGGGAGAGAGGGGATTAACCTATTTGGTGTATGTCTGCCGTTCTATGTTCTCTCCTTTTTGTTCTTTCTAATTCTCATTTTCTTTTCTTTCTTTTTTCTTTTTCAATGCTTGCTTCTTTGTTGTGATTCTTTCCTAGAGGTTACTCTTGCTCTGTTCGTCCTCCTTCCCCCATTTATATAATGTCTGCCCCAGTTGGCTTTTACTATTTTAGCCTCTAACCACCTTTGTCTGGTGTGGGTATCCTTGCCGACCATTATTGATTAATCAGTTGCCCAGCCAGCACCACTTACCTGTGCTGGCCTTGCCACTCCACATCACCAGACGAGGACTACTTTGTTTTTTTGCTTGCCATGGCATTCTTACCTGCCACAGCGTGGGTGCTCTCTCTTTCCATCCCTCATGGCATGCACCTAGTGGTTCCAACTCATCCTTACATCTTTTGGGCGGTATGTCATCTCAACAGGACACTTCCCCCAAAAGAGCCTAAGCAGGAACCACGGAATAGGTTTTCCCCTCTCCCCACCACCAGACCATGCCGTCTTACCTTTGACCCATGACCCACCACTTCCTGTATTAGCTAGGTACAAGCTGGTAATGTCTAGGCCTTGCGCTTGCTTCACTTTTATGTTTGTCCAAAACCTGCCTGCTGTTTATGCGTTCGACGAGGTCTAAAGGCCTGTCTGCACATTCTATCGTCCATCCTTGACTTCTTACGGCGTGAGCTGTTTTTCCGTTTTCTCGTTCTTTATTGGCTTGCTTCCTTTAGGGGCTAGGTGTTGCTTGATTGTGGGCTTTCCTTCCCTCAGGTCACTCTTTTGCTTCTTCCTGCGGTCTTGCTATCATTTCCCACCACATCATTCTACTATTCCTACTGTGATGTTATTTGACCCAAACCTGCTGGGCCTCTTTGGGCCTGCTGCTTATTTCTTTTTTGATGACCCAGTATGATCATTGGGCTTTTTACTACATTACTTGCGGACTCATGTGTCCCATTTATTTCCTTTTGAGCATCCTTGGCCTATTTACTTTCCTTGGGCATCATCAGCCCTTTCTAATTCAGCGTTTTCCATGGGCTTTTACTAACTTCTTGGGTTTCCCTAGCCCAATTACTCTATCCTTCATCCTTGGGGCTTATGGACTCTCCATTACCCCTTACTTTCTTTACTTGCATTACTTCTGGCCCGCTGTGGCTGTTGTGACTCATTTTCATTTTTCTACATCACATACTGCCCATGGGTTTGCTACTTCTCTCTTTTCGAACCTTTTTAGGCCCATTTGCTTTCTCAAAGTCCATTTGTTTGTTTTATAGACCTATGATCTATTATTTCTGCCGCTTAGGGTTAATGGTTTTTCTAGCCAATTACTAACTCTCTTCTGCCCCTGTTGTTGGGCTTCTTCTTCCTACTGGGCTTTCCCAAAATGAGCATCAACAACTATAACTAAAGTATTTTCAGTGTGTTGAGGATTAAATTACAAGCGATTTTTTTGTTTTTTAAATTTTATGTACAATTTTTTAAAACCTCACTTTTTTCTTTTTTTAATATGCAAGCATACTTTAGCACACTTTTAACAAAAAGCTAAATAAAACGTTCCCAAAACAGACACTTTGTAATATTGACTATAGTTTTCCAACTGAGCTGTATAGTCTGGCCTTAGCTACTTCACCCTTTCCACAACTGATGAATGCCTCTTTATGATCTTATTACCTTTGTTAGAGCATTTCCATCAAGTGTGTCAAATGCCAAATATTTGGCATTTGACACACCAAACTCTAAAAAATCACTTTCATCAAGTGTTTTAAATGCCATAATATTTGGAATTGATGAACAGTGCAATCTCAAATTTGAGACCGCACTGTTCACAAATGGTAAAACTTATTTTTTTTTTTTTATTCAGGTGAGGCCCGCTTTCTTTCAAAGAAAGAATAAAGATTGAATGAAGTTGTAAAAAAAAAAAGAATAAAAATATTAAAGAAAGAATATTTAAATAAAATTGTAAAAAACATAGAATGTTTGATATTTGATATATTGTAAAATGAGGTGTTAAAATTGTAAAAGTAGTGGTTTGAAATTGTAAATGCTAAAATTTTTACAATTGTTGATGAGAATGCTCTTAGGGCTCTAACA
The DNA here is from genome assembly GCF_040712315.1 of Castanea sativa. Classification (NCBI taxonomy): domain Eukaryota; kingdom Viridiplantae; phylum Streptophyta; class Magnoliopsida; order Fagales; family Fagaceae; genus Castanea; species Castanea sativa. The sequence continues at coordinate 15,181,447 of NC_134024.1, read as the reverse complement.
AGTAACAAGTCACATACAAATGTTAAGAATCACAGTTATCGTACTGGGTATCGACCAAAAGATGGATCAGGCCCTATCATAATTGGTTCACCGAGTTATCGTTACAACTGCTGGATCCTATTAAACTAATATTGATGTAATTATATCAATAAAAACTGGATGTATCTTAAGGAACAAGCTCCAATAGCTCAATGATGTTGCTTTTGGACATCTAAACATGAAGTTCTCCTGTTTGAACAACTTTTAAAGCAACTTGAAATTTTGAGTTACCCTGGTTCTTCAAAATAGAAAGTCACATAACTCTCCGTGAAAACGTAGTGCTCAAGAGTCAAGAGTTCATAAATGATATATACCCACCAGATTTCAGAGCAAATAAATTCCACCATAAAAAGTTCAGAATTGGTTATTCATATCTCAGAACAGGGTTCTATGCAATCAATACCCAATAGGAACTTTTGGAATATCATATGTGATAGAACTTAGAAGTCAAGATGTGGCCCTCCATGCCTTACAAGGGACATGGCCAGACTTAAAAGAAGAAAAATCCAATGCAGAGAGCCAGACCACCAGACCTTTTTATAAAACAACTCCTAAAAAGTTTGTAGACAGTGTGATGGGAGACCCTAACACACTCCAAGGATACCTAATAATAAGCCTTGTACTAAAAGCCTTATTCCCAATGTTTTGAAGCAAATAATACATTGCGCATAAAAGAAAAGGTTAACAATTACTCTGTTTTGACTTTTGAGGACCAAAAACCAAATGAGAAATAAAGGAATATAGGAAAGAATTCTGAACTTGATATTCTACCTTTACTGCCTTTGTTGCAAGAGCCAGAGCCTTAAAAGGGTGCTTGAGACTATCAATAGTGGAAACTCAAGCATAAACCATGAGGCTAATATGTCTGTTTGATCCTTAATTAAGGGTTCACCACTACCATGCAATCATATGGCACTCTTGTATTATTTGATGCTTACAAGTGGTAGGATATGATTTTTCCCCAACCGGCGGCACTATTTCACTAATTACAACAAATTATAGGAATTTATGCGAGAAAATAATATGTAATCATGTTCTTATAGAAATAATAATAATCATCAATCAATCCAGTGCCAAGTCTGATTCACATCATGATACATTGCACATTGATAACAGTCTACCAAAAGCAAAACTCTGTTTCAAGTTACAACGATCAGTGAGCTTGGCAAGAGCAGATATATACTGATTCATGCTTCACTTCCAAATAATAATTTAATTTAAAGAATTAAAACATGACTTGCTAACATACAAATAATGTAAACTAATCATGATAAAACATTTTCCAGATAATTTGTTACAGATGAGAATTGAAGATCAATTTGATTTGCTGCACCTAGGAGCTTCAGTATTACTGACAGAATAATGTCAAGATGTTAAACAAATGACCTTCGGTGGAAATATGTAAGATGTCACTGGAATGACCTGAGGTGGAATATTTGGCAATTTGGAACGAATGACCTCTTTGTAGCAGCTTGCTCAAACTTCTTAATGGCAGTTTCATTCTCTTCTAAGTTAGTCTGAACAAAATATCGTACCCACCAGGTCGCACTCCTCAATTTAGCCTTCAAAAGCAACTTCAACATGTTATTCTTTTAGGAATCAAATCATTGACAACATTCAGTTTGGCAAAACATCAAGTTGCAGGAATATGGAGTAACCATTTCAACATAAGTTTTAAGAGGAAACTTGGGCCTTAAAGTGAGATACCTGAAGAGGCAATGCCATGATTGAGATAAAAGCAATTTTTGTAAAACGCCCCCTTGTATTAGAAGGTCTCATATTCTCGAGTATGTTCTTAACATTGGAAATCATTCCCCATAGGAAAATACATTCAAAAAGTAAAGCTTCCCCTCAATACATGGTAAGAAGCCTCTAGAACACAGTGGCAGAATCAAGATTTTAGTCTAGGGGAGCAAGAAAAAAGTAAGCTGAAAAGATAAAACTAATTCAAATATATATATATATATATATATAAAAATTTATGCAAGAAATAAATAAATAATTTATTAAATTGAAATTTAATTGTCATATATAACATAACATAAATACATAGTGTGATTTACGTTTTTGCCTAATGTCAATGTAATCAGTTCCCCAAAAAGTTGTTCATAATTTAAAATTATTGTGTGTATATACATATATGTATTCATAATATATATTTCTCAATATACGAAACCAAATAAACATTCATCAAGTGATCTTCCATTCACTTGCGTAGTCAATTGTTAATAATATGCATTATCAAACAAATCTTTTCAACAATGTCCATTACAACTGCTAAGGTTAATTCTAATGTCACCAATAAGTATACCAATAAATATAAGATAATGTTTTTTATCTGAATTCAGATCCTCTAGAGTTCCTAGGGTACTCTACCAAGTAGAGTTCATTAAATCCTAACCACTCTTTAATGATTTAATGGTCTAGATTTTGCCATGTCAGTATTTCATTAACAATCATCTTAATTGTTTTGTTTACAACATTATTTTATTATTTCAAGAATATTATTAATGAAATGCTGACATGGCAGAATCTAAACCATTAAATCATTAAAGAGTGGTTAGGATTTAATGAACTCTACTGGTAGAGTACCCTAAGAACTCTAGAGGATCTGAATCCTTTTTATCTTTACCATCTTTTAAGCAAACTGTCAATCTTTATATGATTATGTAATAGAAATAATTTGACATATTAGCCTAAATATAAGAAATTTAACAAGGTAAATTGATTATTTAAAGAGTAAATTCAGAAAATAAATCAATATAGAAGTATTAAAGTATGATGATATACCTAAAAAAATTCAAAAGACTTCTATGTACCTTGATTTCTTATTCACTATTCAGCATTTCTTCTTCTACCTTGGCTTTCATTTCCAATTACTCAAAATATAAAGTTTAAAGTAAAACAGCAAAGTGGTATTAAAAAATTGTGGAAATAATTTAAAACAAAAAGTTCATATTAATTTTTTTTTTCCATTTTTATAAATTTAAGGTTACTACATTTTGAAGAAATGTTTTTACATAGTTGGGCCTTTTTTAGAGGAAGGTTGGGCCCTTTTTTGCAATTTGGGGTGACAAGGTGGGAGGACAATTTTTTTTTTTTTGGAGATGGGGATGGGGATGAGCTTATTTTATTGGTATTTTTCACAAGCATCTAATAGATCTTGTACCCATAACCTCCCCTCCACCCGTCTTTATGGGAGGAAACGCCATTTGAGCTGAAACCCATTAGCAAGATTAATTTTCACTTTGTTTATAACTCATATTATTTATTCCAAGTTGCATGTTTGGAAACTGCAAACCTGGAGAAAAGATAACATGGGCATATTCACAAGTCTTGGAACACACTTTGGAAACTGGAAACCTAGAAAAAGATAACATGGGCATATTCACAAGAAGGCCTTGGGAACACACTGCAGAGCACACAATACCCCTACTCTCTCTCTCTCTCTCTCTCTCTCTCTCTCACAAACAAAAAGCAAGGCTATCACAGATTTGAACTTCCCAACAAACATTAGTAGTTAAATCCAAAAGTTCAGCAAAGATTATAAACTGTAGTTAAAACCAATTTAAAAGTTACTATTGGTCTTCAAACATCCAAGTCCAACATCAAGGTTTAACAAACAAACGACTCAGGAATTAAGGAACATATTAAGATCTACTAGCCTAGCACAAAAAGTATAGGTAATGAGCACCTCTTCACATTTATCCTCTATCTAAATCGTCTAAAGTATGTGAACTTTTTTTTATCAGAAAAGTATAGGTAGTTATAACTTTAAGTAGTTATTCTAGAGCAGAAAGTGAATAATGTGGGGTTTTAGAAGTTACCATTATAACTACTTCTTATAGTATTGTTTAGCTTGTATTTTATTTCAAATTTGTGACCTAAAAATTAGGTGCTGAATATTATATTTTACTTTTCTTGACCCTATTATTTGAAATGTTTTTAATTTATTTTGATTAATGTGTGAGGGAATTTTGGATCCTTTTAAAAGTGGACACCAATGAGTGCTATCACTGCTATGCTATTAAATAATAGTATAGACAACAGCCACTTACAGCTCTTCCGAATTTGGACACGTCGGAAACTTTAGCCCTCTGATGACCAGGATAGCCTACATGGTAAATATTTAAAAAAAAATGTTATAAAAATTCAAAACAATAATAAATTGCTCAATTAAAATAAGGAATTAGTCGTTGCACTAAAAAACAGTCTTTAAAGCTTGAGTTGCTGAGAATAAAAAACACACTTGTGAAGGACCAAAAAATATGGCATCTATGGTAAGTATGAATCGTAAGTACAAACAAAGGAATGTACAAATGCATGATTTGTGTGTGTGTGTGTGTGTGTGTGTGTGTGGGGGGGGGGGGGGGGGTATCAACTATTTAGCTATGTATGAAGTCAAACACAGAAATACCAATACTAGAGAAAAAGGTAAAGGGGAAGAGTGCAAACGCACAAGATGGAGAAAACTCTAATAAGGGTCTTCCTTAACATATATTCTGTGTACTTTGTACAATTGCTATATCAGTTTACCCTCTGACTGTTACTCAATATTCATGTATCCTATTAAAGCATCTCATAAGAGACACAAAGCAGAACCAAAACTGATGCAACATCAAAATCGAAGAACAGAAAAATAAAGTATCCCATGAATCAGCACCAAACAAGAGAGAACAAAACCTAGCGAACAGCACTTAGGAGCATAATAGCGTGCTAATATAGACTACTTCTAATTGACTTAGGAAAGTCCAGTTATTGAATTGCAAAAATACCCTTGTCTCTACAAAATCTTTAAAAAAAAATACTAATAATGTAATTAACTAATAAGACCTAAAATAAATCGAATAGATTAATAGAAAAAAAATATACAATTGACTTTTAAAATTAAAATAAATTTTTCTTTGCACTTCCTCGATAAGATGACAAAGTCATCTTTAAAATAAAAAAAAAAAATTCTTAAAGCGCCTGGACCAAGTGATTCCTATGCTAAGAAGAGGTGAAAAAATTCATTTCAGTTACAATATTTTTGAGAAGATACATACATAACAAAAGAATTCCAATTCCAACTCAAGCACAACGCTAATGGGCAACTACATAGTATATATGTGGAATTGGCTTTGCATGGTTTTGGCATATCTATATAAAGAAGTCGATGCATCCTAGCAAATCATCTATATATATCTTCAATGGGGGCATAAAATTAAGAAGTTATGTATCAAAGCACAGTACCAAGAGCATTATACAACTTGAGATTGCAAAGAGTAGTAAAAGACCCAAGTGTATTTGAAACTTGGTTAATACCAATAAAAAAGATTCAATGTTGGATCAAAATGTATGTATATACACAACATCCATTCTGAATAGAGGATAAGCTCTTTTTAAATTGTTACCTGTAAATACCACAAGACCATCAGCTGATACTCTTGCCAAATCAGGAAGGGTCTTGTTGAGGTATCTTGGAGATAAGTAATCTAAAGCATCAGAAATAATTACAAGAGAAAACGATTTTGGCCGATATGGAAGAGGAAACTTAATATCAGCTACACGCACAATGCCTTTGTGGACAAGAGCCCTGCAGCTGCTATCTGCATCCTCTATATCATATGGTTCCACGCCCCAAGCCGCAGTTTCCTCCTCTTTAAGCAATTTAGAAACCACTGAACAGGTGTCTGGGCCAACATGCAAAACTTTATGCATGCTGTCACCATATGCTTTTTTCAAAATAGGAAGTGCTCGATGGACCTCTGCAGTGCATGAGTAATCACCTGCATAGAAATTTGAATCACCAATTGAAGCCAAATTGCTACATGATGAAAAATTTGTAAACCAACTAAAGCATGCATGCCAGCATATATGTATGTAACCCAAACAACAATAGCAAAGTCTGACTTGAAATAATAAAACAATAGCGAAGTCTTAGTTCCAAATTTATAGGACGGAAATCAGTCAAGGTTGGCAACATATATTCTTTTCCTCCATTCTATTTTATCTAAAGTCATACTCTTTGTTAGGCATATATTTATGTAACCCAAATTGCAAATATCCTAACAAGAAGCAGGGACATGGACATAACACGGGACACAGTGACAAGATAATTCTTGAAAACTAAGACACAACACGGTGGAGACACAGCAATTAATTAAAGGTTATTTTTAGATATATTTAAATATTTTTTGAATGTATTATGTTTATTTTAGGTTTTAAAAATAAGCAACAACCATCAATTAATTTAAAAGCAATAATAGATAGCAATGAAGTACAAGGATACCCATAAAAAATTCATTTAAAAACAAAAAACAAAATAAAATATAAATAAAAAACAATGCAACTAAATAATTTGGCTTATTAACATTTTAACATCAATCATAATACTAAATAATAGTTTCTAACAACAACTAAACCTATAAATAAATAATAATATTTTTTGATAGAATAATTAATAATAATATAACTCTAAGTCTATACCATTATACATAATAGAAACTTTTTTTTATATTAAAAAAAAAAAAAAATGAAAGTACTCTATACACTTACCTAACCAACCAGACCCTAATAACCTTACTAAAAATCCAAAACTCTATTAACAATTAAAAAACATAAAAACAAAATGATTAAAAATTAAAAGTAGTAAAACCCCATGGCCGATACAGAGTGTTATTAAAAAAGCAAAAGCAAACAACCCAATACAAACGGCAAACACAAATGGGCAAGAGAGACCAATTATGCAGCTAAATATCAAGATGGAGGCCATTGAAGTGCGACAGGGTTGCCGATGGCCATGGACTCACTGATCTAACAACAGATTGATGGCTGAGTGGTCTGATGTAGTGACGCAGAAAGAGAGGGAGGTCGTTCGAAGCTATGAGAAAGAGAGAGAGTTTGAAGCTTTTAATCTATCGATCAACAATTGTGAGCTTACAGATTTGAGATTTTCCTTTTTTTTAATTCTTTGGTCAATCATGTCCTGGAAGTAAATTTACTGCGTCCCCATTTAAAAAATTGGTTGGACAATCCATGGACATGCATTTGGCCATGAACAAGGCATGCCTGTCTTCGACACAGATACGCAGCCACTTTTGCCATGTCCATGCTTCCTAATAACTAGTAGGAATTCAAAATGGCAACATGATACATGCATTATTGACACAATTCTTTCACAGCTTGTTGTGATGAACTGATATCATTACTCTCTATAACAATTGTGCACCAAATCCAATTCTTAATAGTTACACTAATTCTTCCTTTGGAAGGAAATCATCTCCAATAGAAATTCCCTAGGATCTTGAAACTATTACACTTTAGTTACTACATATCCTCTTGAGGATTCACAGCTAATATGATAATAAGCAACTCAATTACATGCTCACTAAACCAATGATTTAATTATTGCAGCATAGAAAACATCTAATCAATGACCACTCTTGGGCATGAGCATAAACTGCTTAGCCCATCTAGGTTGAATGCCCTTGGATTACCTGACAACTAGTTCTAGCAGGTGGTGTTAGTTGCCCATAGGTTAACTGGCCAGGGGTGAGTCCAAAGGACTCTTCTTTTGAAAGGTTCCCTACACTATCAAGGAAAAAAATGCCTAATCAGTAACCACGAAGTGCATGCCTAGCAAGGAGTAGAAATAGGCTATGGTTGCACAATACCATCAATAACCTAATGCACATTATCTGCCTTGCCATATTTCACCCAATAACAAGGCTCAGTATGGTTGGAGCCACCATAATGATCACACTTCTTGTCACCCAGGTCCAATAGCGCGACCATTTCTTTAGTTTCAAGCACATAATCTGTTGCTTGAAACTAAAGCAGAAGACTCTAAGATGGTGAAAATGGAGCCATTTCTAGTGGCATTCTGTCCCAAAGATGAGTGCAATAATCACAAATAAGCATTAGCAACCAAAAGCAAGGTCTCACTAGCAAGAATTTGATCTTTTTGAACCCACGTAGATTGGAATCTAAACTAACAAGAAAGCATTCACAAGTAGTGATGGCTCAATGGTTTAGTACTTAATTCCACAAATTCTTAAGATTTTTACCGTACTCCCAAACAATTTAATGGTAAAATATTTTCATATATCTCATTAACTAGAGAAATATTATTATGATGTAAAACAATTCTGCAGTAGAGTCCCGAATCTTCTTAGGAGAGTCACAAAAATCAAATGTAGTAGCAATCTAAGGTTCCATGCTATGCCACAACCATCTCATAATAGCTAAATCCTCCCTCACAAGAGATTGAATACCGCTCTTATATAATCCAAGTAACATGACAAGTATAAGGATCACTAAAGGTACAAAAGAAACAAGAACAACAACCTCTAATTCATCAGCTAATATATTTTTAAAAAGTTAAAAAACTAATCCAGTCTTCATAAGTTGGATCTTTCTTATCATAAGGATTATGTCAAATACTTCAACATTTGCTTCTCTCACACGTGTCAAATACTTCACCATTTCAACTTTTTTGAACAGAAATGTTTTTCCTTCACAACTTACCCAAGGCAGAACACTAACTAAATTTAGCAAGCTGACAGTGAATCAACAGCAAACAATATAGAGACTACCAAACACACATATGTCTGTAACAAATTCGCTAGTAACCTAAGTTCCAACTAAATGATCATCTTCTTCTTTTTTTGATATATAACGATATTTCATAAATCAAAAGCTCCAAGTATACTAGGAGTGTACATGGAAAGGATTACATCAAGATCGGAAATTACAATGATCAAGCTTAACAAAAAAAAATAAGAGCAAAAAAAAGAATTAAAAACAGAACACCAAGCAAATAAAGAGTGGAGGAGGACAGATTTAATCTCATGAATTGACCGTTCCTTCCCCTCAAAGCATCAACGGTTCCTTTCCTGCCAAAGACACCATAATACACAATGTGGGACAGCCCGCCATAGGTCTATATTGCACTGTCTACCAAATGGACCCTGCCAAGAAGCAAATAAATCTGCAACACTTTGAGGCATCACCCAAATAACACCAAAATGGCTCCAAACCATAGGCCATACCTCAAAAGCAATGGGACAATGAAGAAGAAGATGGTTTACCGACTCCCCACTTCTTTTACACATATAACACCAATCCATGATGGGTACACCCTTATTCCACAATCTATCAAGGGTCGAAATCTTGCCTAAGGCGGCAGTCCAACTAAATGATCATCTCTTTCAACTAAGGGAACACTCCCCACCTATTGGTTCGACATTCTAGAGATTCACCAAACGCATTTAAATTATTTTCTCAAGGGTAAATTCCATTAACATACCCTGAGATTTAAGCTAATGCTAACCAGGTCCATGACATTTCAAAACTGACCAATTTGATCCCTAAAGCCAACTTAGTCCCTAAACACCGTTAGGCCTGTTAGTCATTTTTCTCAACTGTCTTTGGAATTCGAAATGTCTTTTAAACCTAGTTGGAATTAGCCCAAACCTCACAATATGTGCATCGATCAAACCAACCAATAGCAACCATCATGTACAATTCCATCTAAAATTGAAAATGCATGACAATTGACAACTACTTGATATTGTTGAAAAAAGAACAATTCAAAGTAAGCCAAGCTCACCTTCAACCCTGCTTGTAGTGTCTAAATTGTTGCCAAATCCACCTATTACACACAAAAAAATAATAATAATAATAACAATAAGCAATCAATCAATCAATCAATTTTTAGCTTATATACACACGCACACGGTGATGAAGGGTATTCTAGTCATTTCACCTGAATTTCTGTATGAATAGGCAATAAAAAGCAGTCCTCCCTGGAGAATGAGGAGAAAAAAAAAATTTCTAAATTAAGAATCCAAATCCGTGCAATTCTTTTCCAGTAAAATAAATTTCCATAAACCACAAACAAACCAAAATTTGAATTACCACGACGATAAGCCCCAAAGACAAAAGCGGCGAAGACCGTGATTTCGAACTGGAAAATAAACCTCCATTGTCACCTAATCGTCGAGCGTGATTTCCTGGTCTCCTCGACATAGTCAAATATTCTCTCTTTTTTCTAATTTAAAAAAACAAAAACAAAAACAAAAACAGAAAAACACGAATCTCCAACGTGGCTATAGAGAGTGCATTGTTTATTTTGAGATCTGAATTTGTAAAATATCTCTGGTGAGAAATGTAATTGGGTCTGTTTTATTGTGAACAGTGTGTGTGTGTGGGGGTAATGAAACTTTTGGTGTCGGTTGTGGAAATACAACGGAATTGTGGTAAGTTTGTTTAAAAAGTGGGAAGAGAGAGAGAGAGAATTGAGTGATGAAAGCTGAAAGATTTTTGAGTTTTCGAGTCGAATCAGGGTCTCCGCACTCTCTCCTCTCCAGTGCTGGCAACTCGCAACTGGCTAATGGGGTTGGACCGGACCGGTTTTGAAGGCTACAGAACACTGCATCAACGCGGTTTCATTTGGATTAATAAACGGACAAAAAGTGCTACAAATTTGGTTGCAATTATCAATAATTTCACTAAATGTGTTTTTATTGGATATGAATTTGGATAAATATATTACATTATATTCTTATATCTTTTATATTTGTAAAATTAGAAAAAAAAATCAAAGATTAGTAATTATTTAAATTTCAAGTTTTTATAATCTAAAATTATACATAAAAAATATATATGTTTTGGAGAGTGACTCATTAACTCTCATACATGCTTTGAAAGATATCTCTTCCCCACCCTCTTCTATAGCTGCTTTGGTGTATGGGTCGCTGTCTTATTTCCACAATTTTCGCCAAGTGGATTTTTCCCATATTTGTTGGCAAGCCAATAGACCGACTCATCTCTTAGCTAAATATGCTCTAAGCATCGATGACTTTTCTATTTGGTTAGAAGAGAGTCTTCGTTATATTGAACAATCTCTTCTAAATGATATATTATTATTTCATTCGTTTCAATAAAGTTTTGAAGTATTTCAGATAATATATATATATATATGTGTGTGTGTGTGTGTGTGTGTGTGTGTGTCTGTGAATCAAATAGTAGATAATATTCGACTGACACAAAATTTGACATATATGTTAAGGACATAAAGAACATACAATTCAATTATTATATTTTTAAAATACGTAGCTATAATTTTTTTTTTTTAGTGAAAAGTTAACAAATGTTTTAAGGGCATTTGTTAGTTAACTATTTTAGGAAAATTTTATAGAAAAAAAAAATATTTTGACAACTTTTTCAATTTTCTATAAAAGTGGTATAAAAATTTTCTAAAATTATTTATTAACTATTGTGCTAAGAGCACCCATTAACGTGACCTTTTTTTTTAATGAGATTTATGGCCAATGACTACAATTAAATTTGTAGTCAAATTGTGTCCTTAATAATTTTACATGTTTTTTTCCCTTTTTAACTGTTTTTGTTAAATTTCCCCCCCAAAAAAAAAGTTTTTGTTAAATGAAGTATTTTTAAAGTATATTTTTTGTAATAATTAAAAAAGATGAAATTATTTTGCAAGAATTTTTTTTAATGTCCCTCTTTTTCTTTTTTCTTTTTTTGAAAGTGACAAATCTGTTATGTTAACATAATAATAGATATTGGACATCATGTCCAAGTGAAAAAAAAAAAAAAAAAGTTTTAAAAAGAAATATGAATTCCATGTTTTTAACTGAATTGTATGTCATCATTGTCATGTAGAGTGGAAAGTAGTAGGCTAGGGCCTAGGGGTGAATAATGTGCTGCTTTTGTTTCTTGGTTTGGGCCAGTTTTCATCTCCATTATACCGTTTCTTATGGTGAAAGTTTTAAATAGAAATGGTTCCAGGCCCAAGATTTTTTTGTATTTTCCCTATTTTGGGTTAAGTAATAAAGTATTTATTCAACCAAAAAAAAAAAAAACCAACAACAACAACTGATGGAAATCGTATGTAGTATGAAAATTGAAGAAGTCAAGACCATACATAGACTTGGTTGCCAGAATATAAGGCACTAAACCAATAGCCCAATTTGAGACATGGGCTTCACTCTGTCACCAATAAATCTTGTGAGATCTCTCTCTTTCCCAATCTTTGAGTTTAACTTACACTCTTGGTGGTGTGTTTGTCATTGTGTATAATAGTGGCTTGGACCATCAACGAAGCCAATTGATGTTGAGTCGACAAAATTGCTTTATGTGATTCAATTGTAATGCTCTTCACAATGTGATTTTTTTGTTCTTTCATCTCCCATATTGGTCAATAACTCCGATTATTGTGGACGTTCTACATGGTTTTACAGCCCTTTTATTTTTAGAGTACAGCTCATGTTTTGGAGAAATTATATGGTCTTCATGGTGGACCACGTCATTTGTCCACCATTCCAGTAAAAAACTCTCACCTATTTAAAATTGCTGAGTCAGTATTCAGTTTTTATTTAAAACTCCACAATTTTAAATAAGTGGGAGTCTTTTACTGGAATGGTGGACCACATCATTTATCCACCATGAGGACCTTATAATTTCTCCATGTTTTGAGACCAATAAACTCACTTGTGCTACCTCAAAAAAAAAAACACTGTTTTATTGGGATTTTTTTTTTCAAAATATATCTTTTTATTAAATCTAAAGTGTGAAAATATAACTGTTGGATTACATAATTTTTATGTTCCTATTAGGCATACCAAATTTTTTTCAAATAGGATACTATTTACTATTTTATCAATAAAATTATTTTTTATAAATAATTTTAGATCACAAAACTTAAAATTTAAACATTTCAATGATAACATAGCTATTGATATTTCATCTTTTTTTTTTTTAATTTTACAAGCACATAAGATATAATAAGAACATACAATTTCTTAAATTCACATCCAATAAAAAGATATGAGAAGAGTTTGAAAGGTTTCTATATTTTTTCGAGGTGGTCGATGAATACATTTTTATATAATTTTTAGATTTATTACCAAATGTAAAAGAAGATTAATGAAAAATTTCAAAAGCTAGGGGGGACTATGGCCCCCTTAGCACCCCTTAGCTCCGCCTATGGACTTGGTGATGACCCCTTGTAGATGCTCATTTTTTTTTAGAAGCCCAGCAGAAGGAAAAGCCCAAAGACGTGGGCAGAAGAAAAGTTGGATAGAAAATGTCATTAAGCCCAAGGGGCAAGAATAATGGATCATGGGTCCATAAAGCAAGCAAACGGACCCTGAAGAAGTAAATGGGCCTAAGAAGGTCCGGAAGAAAGAAACAACAAACCCATGGGCTGCATGGATGTAAAAAAAAGCAAGAATGGGCCATGACTGTCACAACAGGCCCGAAGCAATGTAAGTAAAGAAAGTAAGGGGGAATGGAGAATCCATGAGCCCCAAGGAGGAAGAAAGAAGTGCTTGGGCCAAGGAAGCCCAAGGAGTTAGCAAAAGTCCATGGGAAGCATAGAACTGGAAAGGGGTCAAGGATGCCCCAAGAAAGTAAACGGGCCAAGGATGCCCAAAGGAAAAGTAGGTAGGACAAAGGAGTCCACGAGTGGCAAAAGGCCCAAAGAGTTTTTGGGCCTTCAGAAAAAGAATAAATAGAAAAGCCCAGAAGAGGCCCAGCAAACTTGGGTTAAACAAATCTCACGGCAGACATAATAGTAGGATGCGGCAGGAAAACAAATAATAAGGGCTGAGAACATAAGAATAGCCCACAGACGAGTAAGCCCTAGCCCCTAAGAGAAGCAAACCATAAATGCAAAGTCAGGTAAAGTAGCCCACGCCATAAGAAGTCAAAAGTGAACGGCAAACGGGGCAGATTGACTTTCAGACCGCGGTAGACACATGAATAACAGGCAGAATTTGAATGAGCATGAAGGCAAGGCACGCGCAAGGCCCAGGCACCATTAGCCTGTACCCAGCTAATACAGGAAATGGTGAGGTCATGGGTCAGAGGTGAGAGGGTATGGTTTGGCGGTGGGGAGGGAGGAAGACCCATTTTTGTGTTTTCTTATCAAGTTCTTTTGGAGGCAGTGTCCTGCTAGGATGACATACCACCCAAAAGAGGCTAAGCTGAGTTGGAACCACTAGGTGCATGCCATAAGGGACAGAGAGAAGGAGAGTATTTACACTGTGGCAGGTAAGAGTGCCACAGTGAGCAAGCAAACGAAAAAGCCTTCTCTATCTAAAGAAGGCGGAGTAGCACTGGCTGGGCAAACTGATCAGTCAGTGATGGTCGGCAAAGAAATCCACTCCAGACAAAAACAGTTAAGGGCTAAAAAGGTAAAAAACCAAGCACGGCTGGCCCTATATAAGGAGCCCTACTGTGCACAGCCAAAGGGAGACGACAACCTCTTTGAGATAAGGACTAGAATCATAAAGATAGGGAAGTAAGAAAAAGAAGAAGAAAGAGAGAGAGAAAGAATCAAAAGGAGAGCAAAAACAAAAAAGAAAGAAATGAAAGGATTAAGGAACAGAGAGAAGAAAAAAGAGAGAACGAAGAGAGCAGAGTGGTAGGCATGCACCAAATGGGTTAATTTCCCTCTCCCTCTTCAACCCATACTCTCTGATAACAAAAAGGATTTCACTGAACCCAAGTCACTTAGGCCCGCTCCTTCAAAGCAGCTAATTTCCCTTCAGAGAGATTAGTCGCATTGAAAAAGTGGTTCCCTTTTTTGACACAGACTCCGCTGGATAGCTTAACGCGGCAGACTGACATTTATTTCTTTAATATGCTTACTGTTGTCCATTCAATACTTATTCTTTTTGTTACTATTGTGTAAAGCGGGCACTCTTTATCAAAGCCCACTGTCTATTTTATCTAAATCTCAAAGGGATTTCCATTATTGTCTTTGTTATATATGTCTGCCATAGTTAAAGTAACAGCTCTGCCTACTAAGGGCGTGTGGTCAAAAGTCTTATTAACAGGAACATTGTTTGCACGCAAGACGGACCAAGGAGAGTTGCTCTTGGACCGGTCCCAACTCCGTGATCCAGAAATATTTGGGTCTAGTGTAGCGGCAGGCGACACAGCCCAATATTTACAAAAAAATGCCCACACATTTAAATTGGCGACTCCACTGGGGAGTTGGGAAATAGATGAATACAGAGATCCTCGCAAACAAATGCCGCCAAAATTCAGGACAACACGAAATATGAGCGCTATCCCCTCGCAGGCTGAGTCGAGGCCAACAATGCCTCATCAGCCCAATCAGGTAGAAAACATCAATGAACCGGGGGCTGAGCCTCATCCGCAGGCAAGGAATCCTGCGGACGAAATCAGTGCTTTTGTTGAGGTGCTACTAGCACTACAGCACTCACAACAGCAGATGATGGAGGAAATACGCCAGTTAAAGACAGAAAAAACCAAGGAAAAAGGAAGTCAGCATGACCTTGAGCATGCGGCTGACAAAGAAGAGACGCTAGTCAGAGGCGCCCGCAGACTAAAGGACAATGCTACATCACTATAGCCGAGGTGGCAGCTCTCTTAGAGCAAGAGAGGGCCAGAGCACCCAAAGAAAGGTTCTACGCACGAAGACCTCCTTATCCATCAAGGGTGCTTAGAAAACCATACCTAGAAGGATATAAACCACGCGCTTTTGCGCAATACGATGGCAAGAAGGGTAGTGTTGTCAAGCACGTGAGCAAATTGATTGATACTCTTGGCCCGTATGCGGCAGACAAGGATTTGTGTCTACGGGAGTTCTCAAAATCACTGTGTAATCGTGCCTACACCTGGTACATAGGCCTGAAATCGGGATCCATCCCAACCTGGGATGATATGGTGGATGTATTTTGAACTAAGTACTTTCACAGAAAGGAAACAGTGACGCTTGCCACTTTGCAAGCTACTAAGCAGAGAAACGGAGAAGATTTAATGGAGTACATCAAGAGATTCAGGGGCATAACGCTAGATTGCTATGACCACTGCAAGGAGAAGACATTAGTAGAGATGTGTATGACAAATATGATCCGAGAATACAGGACTGCACTGGAAAATCTAGAGATTTCCCAGTTCGCATAGCTGTTATAAAAAGCCAGAAAGACCGCCCAATCAATGAAGCCAAGTTTCGACAAAAAGAATGCCTCACAGGCTATGGCAGCATCCACCAATGAAAGGAAGAGGAAGACAGACGGGAGGGAGTACGATACCCCTCCGCCAATACCATGCACTCTTAAGGAATTGGATATTCTTTTAGACAGGTGGATAGCAAATGGAGTTTTTAAACCCAATCAAGTTGCCAGGGAACCCACAGAAGAAGAACGGAGGGACCCACGCTTTTGCCGCTTGCACAATTATGTGCAACATCCTACGGCAGAATGTTGGGCGCTTTGTAGGCTGATTCATCGTAGGATTAAAGAAGGGACCCTGGAGCTAATGCAGCAGGAAGTTCAGAGGAACCCACTCCCGAACCACAAAGGGAAAGGTGTGGCAGCAGTGGTAATCTGTGCGGACCCAGGGGAAGACAAGGAGGAGAACCCAACCCTGCCTAAGTTCTAAGTTCAAAAATTTGTTTAACCAACTAGGTCTCACATCGAAGGAGCGAGAGATAGCCATAAAGGCTCTAGTAAGCATTGCTTCCGGGGCAGGAATAGAATGCTTGTCAGCAAAAGTTACAGATGACAAGGCTCTCCTGCAGGAGTCAACTAAAATCACCTTCAGTGAAGGAGATATGGAAGTGGGCTGTCCTGACCACAGGAGACCCCTTTACTTGGCTGTGTCTACAAATCAGATCCTCAGCAAGAGAGCCCTGGTGGATACCGGCGCCTCAGTGAACCTGGTACCATTAAGCACCCTGCAGGTGGCAAGAATCTCAAAAAGAAAATTCTAAAGGTGCCCAATGGATGTAACAGGGTTTGGAGGAAGTGGAGAATACACAGCCGACCACATTCAGTTATGGCTAAAAGTGGGTCTTATAGCCTCTCTAGCCTGGTTCCATATGGTGAAGACGGAGGTTTCATACCATGTGCTCTTAGGAAGGCCAGGGCTACACAAGCACAGGCTGGTGCCATCTATTTACCACTAGTGCATAAAAGGGAGGCTGAATGGCCACATGATACGTATAGCGACAAACCCATCACCATTTGAGCAGGCGGAGGCTCATTTAGTGGAAACAATGTTTTACGACCAATGGGCACCGTCAAGGGAAAGCTCAGTATCAAAATCGAGAGGTACTTTTGTCCCCAAGTGGGAGGACGTTCAAGATAACCCAGAGCCTAATTTAAGGGAGTTACTCTCTCTGAAGAAGAAGAGAAAGGAAGCACCTGCCGCAGAACTAGGCGATTCACCACAATGTGTTAGGGTCCGAGGACTCAATGACAGGATCGTATATAAACTGTGAAGGTGCGTGTGGCCCATAAGTGAAACACAAGCGGGCCCCAGATGTGAAGTGCAGCACAAAAGCCTGATGTGTTGCATAGCTCAAGAAGGCTCAGATGGGGGAAATCATGAAGGAGGAGACGAGGAAATTGCGGCAAATAAGGATGTACAGGTTACAACGGAAGAACAGATGGAGGAAGTCAACTTGGGACCTGGCTCGCACGAACCAAGGCCCATCTTAATCAGTTCAAAGTTGTCAGAAAAAGAGAAATCGAAATTCATACTACTGTTAAAAGAATACAAAGACGTTTTTGCATGGAATTACAGTGAGATGCTAGGATTGGGTCCTGGGTTAGTAGTGCACACGTTGAATGTGGACCTAGAGGCCAAGCCAGTTGCCCAGTCTGCCAGGGTTTTCCACACTAACATAGAGGAGCAAATAGTCAAGGAAGTACAGAAGCTGTTGGCCACATGATTCATCAAACCCATTCAGCATCCACGTTGGTTATCCAACATTGTGCCAGTAAAGAAGAAGAATGGGCAAATAAGGTGCTGTGTAGACTTCAGAAATCTTAACAAGGCCTGCCCAAAAGATAAGTTCCCGCTGCCAAACATGGACCTGCTGATAGACTCCGCGGCAAGGAACGCCATGTTTTCCTTCATAGACGGATTCAGTGGATATAACCAAATCAGAATGGCACCAAGGGACGCGGAGAAGACTACTTTTAGAACACCTATAGGCAACTTTTACTATACAGTAATGCCATTTGGGTTAAAGAACGCAGGTGCAACTTATCAAAGGTCAATGACGGCTATATTCCATAACATGATGCATCGAGAGTTAGAAGACTATATGGATGACATAGTGGTGAAGTCAAAGAAGCGAGAGGAACACATTCAAGTATTGAGGAAGGTATTTGAAAGATGTAGAACCTTCAAGCTTAGAATGAACCCCTTCAAATGCGCATTCGAAGTATCTTCGGGGAAATTCTTGGGCTTTCTGGTCCACAGCAGAGGAATAGACGTAGACCCAGCCAAGGCTACAACCATAGCCACCATGAGGCCTCCAGCCACAGTGAAGGAATTGAAAAGTTTCTTGGAGAAAGTCTCATACATTCAAAGATTCATCCCCGGACTGGCATCCATCACCTCTGCCTTTAGGAAACTACTAGAAAAGGGACAAAGCTTTGAATGAGGAGGAGTACAGCAGGTAGCCTTTAAAAGGTTACAGTAGATTATGATGAACCTCCCTACCATGCAAGCCCCTGTCCGCAGGAAGCCACTGTTGTTGTACTTAGCCACCAACCAATATGTCGTGGGCGCACTGATTGCTCAGGAAAATGAAGATGGAGTAGAACAACCAGTTTATTACATCAGCCGAGCCCTGAAAGACGCAGAAACTCACTACCCGAGGGCAGAAAGGGCATGCTTGGCTATTGTGTATGCCTCGCAGAGGTTACGACACTATTTCCTGGCCTATGAGGTATAGCTGATGACTAAGTCTCACGCCATCAAAGCATTATTGTGACAACCAATTCTCTCCAGCAGGATATCTCAATGGTTGCTGCAATTATTACAATACGACCTAAAGGCAGGAACGCCCAAAGCTGTAAAGAGCCAGACTATAGCAGATCTGTTAGCACAGTTCTCGGGAGAAGAAGAATTCCCGCTGGATGCAGCGGTAGAGGAAGTTGGAGAACGGTAGTCAATGAAGTTTGATGAGTCTTTTACTACCCAATCAGGGGGAGTGGGAGTGGTTCTGTACCATGAAGAAAATGAGGCTGTCGCGCTATCATTCAAACTGGAATTTCCCTATTCAAATAACACGGCAGAATATGAAACCTACCTAATTGGGTTAGCCACAGCCCTTGAGATGGGGGTCAAACACTTGAAAGTGATAGTGGACTCGAACCTAGTGGTTTGCCAGACCAAAGAAGCTTCTCCTTAAAAGAACCTAGCCTAGCCCCTTACCGAGCAATGACCCAGAAGATGGAGGAAAGGTTTTCGACCTTCGAAATAAAGCATACGCCAAGAAGCGAGAATCGGTTCGCGAATGCGCTGGCCGCATTAGGTTCGTAAATAGTGTTTGAAGGGAATAGTGCCAAGATAGAAATTAGTAAGAGGAGAGAATCGATTATCGAAATTTTGAAGGAAAAGTTCTAGGAGGAACAGTGCGAAGAGGATTGGCGGAATCCCATAAGGGAGGTCTTAATGAAAGAAAGCGAGCCTGCGGAGTTGAAGGCACTAAAAGATTATGCTCTAGTAGGAGGAGAACTGTACCGCAGGATCCCAGGAGGGATCCTATCAAGATGTGTGGGGCAGGAAGAGGCCCAGAGAAAATTAAAGCAAGTACATGACAAGACCTGTGGAGAGATCAGCCTTTACCGTAGACTCCAAAGGGCAGGATTTTACTGGCCTAATATGGGAAAAGATGCGGACCAAGTCCAAGTCCAATGTGGGACCTGCCAGCTTGTGGCTGACAAGGAGGAAAGCTATGCTATGTTCGTCAGCGAGGATTGGAGAGAGCCATTCACTCAGTACCTAGCAAAGGGTGTCCTGCCGCAGAAACACAGTGAGCGATACAAGCTTAAAAGGCTAGTAACATGCTACTTTTTGCACAATGGGGTCCTCTTCAAAAAGGGGTATGATGGAGACCCACTGCGTTGTCTGGGCCCCGAAGAAGCAAAAAGCATGATAAAGGAAGTACACGTAGGAGAATGTGGGGAACACTAAGGAAAGAAGAAGTTATACAGGTGCCTGCTACAGATGGGCTACTACTGGCCTGCCATGAAAAAGGACGCGGCAGAATTTGTAAAAAGATGCCACAGTTGCCAGATACAGGCTAACTTGATTTACACCCACCCGCAACAATTGCACAGTACGGTCACCCCGTTGCCATTCCATACTTGGGGGCTTGATTTGGTGGGGCCAATTAACCCACCATCTCATGGATACATATGGATCTTGGTTGCTACGGAATACTTCACTAAGTGGGCAAAGGCGGTGCCACTTCGCAAAGCCACGGGAGAAGCGATGGCCAACTTTATCAAGGAAAATATAATAATAAGGTTCAGAGTGCCCCATAGAATCATCAGCGACAATGGCACGTCATTTGTCAATAGTGAAGTAAGGAAGATGTTGGAATTCTACCAAGTTAAACACCATCGATCATCGCCCTATTATCCGCAGGGGAATGGGCAAGCGGAGGCAACAAACGAAGTTCTCATAAAGATCATTAGTAAAATGAGTCAAGAGTATACAGGAGAACGGGCAACGCATCTGCCAGACGCCCTTTGGGCTTATAGGAATTCGCCAAAGTCAGCCACAGGATTTTCGCCCTTCTCTCTGGTCTACGGAATGGAAGTAATAAGCTCGGAAGAAATAATGACCCCTTCACTACGAGTTATACAAATGAAAGAAAGAGAAAGAGAAAAAGAAAAAGAAGCCTTCGCGGCAGAAAGATATGAGGACTTAAAAGGGCTTGATGAGAAGAGAGAAGAAGCCCCGGAACGTAGCCGCAGATACAGGAGGAGGATGACAGAAGCTTACGGCAGGATGACCAGAGAAAGGGTATTCTCAGAAGGGCAACTTGTGCTGAAGGTGGCAGATTATGTCAAGAGTGGTATGGCAGGACCGTTTAAGTTCGCACCTAAATGGGAATGACCATTTGTGATAAAGGAGGCACACCCCACTAGGTATTACCGCCTAACTCAGACAAATGGCAAGGACTTGGTGGACCCAATCAATGGGAAGTGGCTGAAGTGTTATTATGCGTAGAAGGAAGGAGAATGAAAGGTCACGAAACCACCCTTTTTGTCTCTTTTGGAGAATATCATATTTCTCTTTTATTTTCCTTTGTTTTCTTTTATCTGCTAAGTGACTATGTCACAAAACAAGGAATTGTAATATGCTTTCATAAAAAGAATATGCAATGAAAAGTTATGAAGCATTATAAAAATATCCCATGTAATAATAATAGCTAGGAAAGAAAGCAGTAACATCTCATAGTTACAAAACTCAAGTTGTGGCAAACCCGCCGAATAAGTGCATAAAAAAAAAAAGAGAAGGGAGGGAGAGACAAGGGAAACATAAGGGATACTAAACAACAGAAAAGGAAATAGAATCACATCAGCGAAGTCTAGAGATGAGAGTCTGATCACCAAAATGGCCAGAACCACCAGTGTTGGAAACAAGGCGCTCGCGACGACCCTCCAAGTCTGCCACCTCCTTCTTCAGAACCTCAAGACGCGCATCAATGGCTTCAATAGCAGGCTGAACCTTCCTCATAAAAAGAGCACAAGCAATCTCACGGAGATGGTCCAAGATGAACTCTACAGCAAATCCCACACTGACAAGCTCCTGAACCGCTGCCCTTCACTGCAGGATCCTCTCAGTTGAGACAGTGTCAACAAAGTTTTGCTCGATGTTGTTCATCACACCCCCTAGCAGCTTCAGAAAATGCAGCCTGGTAGAACGACCGAACCTGAACTCTCGTATAAAATCACTGTGGC
Source organism: Castanea sativa (assembly GCF_040712315.1). Classification (NCBI taxonomy): domain Eukaryota; kingdom Viridiplantae; phylum Streptophyta; class Magnoliopsida; order Fagales; family Fagaceae; genus Castanea; species Castanea sativa. The sequence goes on along the minus strand of NC_134024.1, from coordinate 15,159,659 downwards.
TGTTGTAAATCGCCTCAAGATGGGAGGCACAATCCTCAAATATCCTAAAGCCATGAAAATCAACATAGGGAGGCCCGGAACCCCAAAAATCCACAGGATCAAGGTCATTAACCTCATGCTAGTCGAAACGGGTAACAAAGGTTGCGGCCTCACTCGCCAAATCCAGTACCGCGGCAGAACTACTACCCACCTCAAACAAAGAAGGAACAGTTGGAAGTAAGCCTGGCAAAAGGTACAAGAAGCGGAATAAGAACATGCGAGACTAAACAGATTGAAACGCACGATGAATGGAGAATGGAGATAATAGGAAAAGAGGAACTCACCAGGGCCTACTGGAATAGGGGCCACGGGAACAGCAGAAACAGGTGCTTCAGGTGTGGCTGAGGAAGTAACGGTAGGCATATCCTTGTCTGCTGCAACTTTTGGCTCTTCAAAAGTCTTTGCAACAAGGAAGAACGGACAAGCAAAATAACGGGAGAGCGCAGTAGGAAGAATGTCAATGATATATGCAAAGAAGAGATAACAAAAGAAGAAGGGAAAAAGAAATTTGGCAACGCATAAATATACATACCCATGAATTCAACTCCATGCCCAGAACTTTCTTCTTCTCCATCAGATTTGGAAATCCTCTTTTTCTTGGCAAGTTCATCATCGGAGTCCTCAAGAACCTCATCAGAGGACAAGTCTGCGTCGGGACAACGTGTGGCAGACACAGGGATAGAGGAGGGTGTGACCACTAAAGAGGAACCATCTTTCATAGCCTGGGATAGATATACGAAAGGATCGCTAGTGGAGATAATGAGAGGCGCAACCGGAGAGACAGCCTTGGCCTGAACAACAGCAGCAGGAATAGCCTTCTCCTAGGAGGTGGGTGTCAAGACAGGAATGGGGGTGGTTTCGCTGACCCCTTTAGCAAAAACTCCCTGTGGAACAACAAGAGTAGTAGGGACCACAGCAGTAAACACCACATTTGCGCCGTCAAAGAAGCCCTCTATAGGAGTATCCTAGGAGGCAAAAATATCTTCAGCCGTAGGACGATACACAGAGATAGGTTAAGGATCAACCTGAGAAAACAAGAGACGAAGGTTAGAAACGTGAATATAACAAATAAAAAATAAAAAAAAAATAAAAAATAAAAGAGGGGGGAAAAGGAAGAAGGAGGCATACTTTGAATTCAGGCTCGTCAAGAGGAATGGGATGGGCGGCAGATGGGTTCTCCTTGTACTTTGACTAAAAAATAAATAAATAAGAAGGAGAGAGCAAGTCAGTGGGAGCACGGGTTAGCCACAAGAAGAAGCCTAAACAGGAATGACAAAGAATCAAAGGAAGTTAGAAATGACATACCCTCCGCTTAGTAGTGGACGCTTTGGGAGGAGAAGTTTTCATTTTACTACCCTGTGTCCTGCTGGGGGGAAGAGCCTCAGTGGATGGTCAAGGAATGGTAGGCCTGGTCTTGCCTGCGACAGAACACTTGCTAGAGCAAGTGCGAACAGAAGGGGGAGTGGTGCTCTCTAATGCTATGTTACTCATAGGAGGCAGATCACCTTCAAAAGGAACTATATCAGAGCAAGTTTCAGAAGAGTCATCACCTGCCTTCTTCTTTGAGGGCTTGGACTTGGTAGAACCTTTCTTTGCTGGCACGGGGATATTGATCACCTTTACTTTCTTTTACCAACCGGCAAGGTAATCGCCAGCATGCCAGTACCACCCTTTCTCCTTCTCAACCCACTCAAATATGGTAGAACGGCTTTGCTTCCTAGCATAAGCCCGCACAGAGGCAGAAGGTTGAATCAGGTAGGGATTAGCATAGACAACCATGCTAAGCCCGTTAAACGGAATAAGGGAAAATCCACAGCTACCCAATAACTCTTTCTCAAAATTAATCATCACTGCCTGCCAGTAACCATGCATAGCGGCAGTGCAAATACCCTCCCTTTAATGGCCTGTTTGGATGTTTAAAAAATGAGGGAGAGTAGAGTAGAGGGAGGGAGAGTAATTTAAATCCCTTATTTGGAAGTTTTTTAAGGAATGAGGGGGAGGGATTTGGAGGGGTTTGGGGGGGTTTCAACTACCTTTAACTCCTCATTTTTAATTCCCCCAAATTGGAGAGATTTGGAGGGAGAGTAGAGTAGATAAATTATTGACCAAATGAATTCTCCAATTTACCCTTTTTAAATTAACAAAATAACAAACCAATTAATTATAGACCAATGTTGCAATTTATTTTCAAATATGGGTAAAGTTGTCTATTTAATCATTTCCTCTCCTCTCCATCCCAATTTTAAAAACGTCCAAACAAGGAGAAGGACTAATTACTCCCTTCCCCCTTACTAATTTTAAAAACATCCAAACAAGGTGGAGGGTAATTATTTCACTCTACTCTCCTCTCCTCTACTCTCCTCCCTCTCTAAACTTCCAAACATGCCATAAGAGCTAGGGATAGTAACTGCGGTGAAGTGCTAGCTTCAGAACGTAAAAGTAGAGTGCCGCAGGAAAGGCTGGACAGAAGTAGGAGACTCCGCAAGAAAAGACATGTCATCAAGAATGTCTTGGTCCAACCCAAATTGCCTCCTTACACGGTTGGCAAGATAATGTACATACCTAACACCTTCATCAACCAAATAAGGTAACCACCCAGCGTTGGTGGCTGCCAAATACGTTATACCCCTCTCATTAAACGTAGTTAGCGGGGTGGTAGTGCCAACAACGTCAGTAAAAGTGCCCATAACAGAATCCATACATGTATAACCTCTACCTAAATCCCTATACGCCATCCAAGAAAACCCAACTCCCTTATCAAAAAACTCAACAATAGGATGCCCATTCGGCTTTAAACCAGCCCAATGAAAAGCTAAGAGAAAATCGGAATCAAACCTGCCACAGAAGTCCGTGATAACCTCCGGACACGAACTTGTACTTCCCTTTGGCAAATCGCGCGGGCCTACACTTAGTCAGATGCTTGACGCAGCGTTCATACAACATATGCTGCAAGATGGTGCTGTGAACAGAAGTGGTGATCAAGTGACAAGAACCCGCTTGACTCTTGTCGCTCCGCAGGATGTCTAGTTAGACGTACAGATGCCCTAGGAACATAGGTGCCAGCGGCAGACTCACCCCAGCAGCAATCTTAATGGCCAAACGAAAGTATAGAGGCTTCACAGCATAGTGAGGGTGAGAAGCAAAAACATACTTACATAACCAAAATGTGACGAAGGCTGCACGGCTAGCAGCGACTGAGAGCTTTGAGGGAAAACCAATCCAAAATGACAACTTGGCATTACCGCTCTTCCGTTTCTTCAATTCGGTCTCTATGGCCTCCTCTTCTGGAGAAAGCTCGAGGGTGGCAAGATCGACGTCGCCAAGAATGGGCAGAAGCAACTAATTAGCCACGTCCTCCAAAGTTACGGTAATCTCACCGCAGGAGAGAAAGAAGGTGTGGGTGGTGGTGCACCACCGACGGACTAAGTGGCGGAGGTTAAATATGTCCCTGAAGTTGGCCAAACAATGGGATTGAATGATGGCCTTCAATACGCCGGCCCGCTGAAGCAAACCTATGAAGTGTGTGTCTGACAACTCTCGGTCTACCCATTCCTTCCAACCCGAGGCAGCACCGGACCCAAATTCAAAATGCATGGGTACATGGAGTGAAACGCCTTAGCGGATAGAGAGATTAGGAATCGAAGAGGGCAATGGAGCCCAAGAGACGTCGGGACTACGCCGGCAAATAGAGAGCCACACGTGGCCCGATGGCGGAGGCACATGGTCGCCGAGAACCTTACAGAAGTGACCGTGAACATCATATCATGGATCAATGAGCGGGGCATACTCGCTGTTAGGGTCACGCCATTCTACTTCCTCATTAGAATGGTCTGACTCGGAATAGGCAACCTCTTCGCCTGCCTTATGGGCAGCAAGATCGTCAACTACATTCTTTCCCTTACGGCGGGAAGAGGTTTGACCTTTGGCCAGTGTCATGGTGTATCGGATTGGAGAAGACGATTTGTGTTAGTTGGGGAGAAAGACACAGAGAAGAAAGAGGAAGAGAAAAGGGGTTTGTGCCTGAAATCTGAAAAGACTCAGCCTTAAATACCCACACCATAGGGAAGGGTGCGAAGGGATGCGATGGGTCAGTTAGTAGGCAAGGGAAGAAGTTAATGAGGCGGAGGCTGTGTTTCAGGATAACTGCTAAACTGAGAAATTCGAAGAGACAACACTGTTCACAGCAGGAAAAGAAAAAGAAAAAAAGGGTGTGTATATATATATATATATGCACATTTTGGGGTCCACTTTTCGAAAAAGCCCGCGAAGAAAAAGAAGAAGAACGAAACGGAAGTCTTTTATTCACATATGAACTGCAGGAGCATTTCATATGTTCGGGGGGCTAAATGTAGATGCTCATTTTTTTTAGAACCCCAGCAGGAGTAAAAGCCCAAAGACGTAGGCAGAAGAAAAGTTGGATAGAAAATGTCATTAAGCCCAAGCGGCAGGAATAATGGCTCATGGGTCTATAAAGCAAGCAAACGGACCCTGAAGAAGTAAGTGGGCCTAAGAATGCCCGAAAGAAAGAAATAACAAACCCATGGGCTGCATGGATGTAAAAAAAAAAAAGCAAGAATGGGTCATGGCTGTCACAGCAGGCCCGAAGCAATGTAAGTAAAGAAAGTAAGGGGGAATGGAGAATCCATAAGCCACAAGGAGAAAGAAAGAAGTGCTTGGGCCAAGAAATCCCAAGGACTTAGCAAAAAACCCATGGGAAGCATAGAATTGGAAAAGGGCCAAGGATGCCCAAAGGAAAAGTAGGTGGGACGAAGGAGCTCACGAGTGGCAAAGGGCCCAAAGAGTTTATTGGGCCTTCAAAAAAAGAATAAATAGAAAAGCCCAGAAAATGCCCAGCAGACTTGGGTTAAACAAATCTCACGGCATGCATAATAGTAGGATGCAGCAGGAAAACAAATAACAAGGGTTGAGAGCATAAAAACAACCCACAGACGGGCAAGGCCTAGCCCCTAAGAGAAGCAAACCATAAATGCAAAGTCAGGTAAAGTAGCACACGCCATAAGAAGTCAAAAGTGAACAGCAGACGGGGCAGATTGACTTTTAGACTGTGGCAGACACATGAGCAATGGGCAGAATTTGAATGAGCATGAAGGCAAGACACGCGCAAGGCCCAGGCATCACCAGCCTGTACCCAGCCAATACAGAAAATGGTGAGGTCATGGGTCAGAGGTAAGAGGGTATGGTTTGGCGGTGGGGAGGAAGGAAGACCCATTTTTGTGTTTCCTGCTCAAGCTATTTTGGAGATAATGTCCTGTTAGGATGACATATCACCCAAAAGAGGCAAAACTGAGTTGGAACCACTAGGTGCATGCCATGAGGGACAGAGAGAAGGAGAGTATTTACACCGTGGCAGGTAAGAGTGCCACGGCGAGCAAGGAAATGAAAAAGCCTTCTCTGTCTGGAGAAGGCGGAGTAGCACTGGCTGGGCAAACTAACTAGTCAGTGATGATTTGTAAAGAAATCAATTCCAGACAAAAACAGTTAAGGGCTAAAAAGGTAAAAAACCAAGCATGGCTGGCCCTATATAAGGAGCCCTACTGTGCACAGCCAAAGGGAGACGGCAACCTCTGTGAGATAAGGACTAGAATCACAAAGATAAGGAAGTAAGAAAAAGAAGAAGAAAAAGAGAGAGAAAGAATCGAAAGGAGAGCAAAAACAAAAAAGAAAGAAAGGAAAGGATTAAAGAACAGAAAGAAGAAAGAAGAGAGAGCAAAGAGAGCAGAGGGGCAGGCATGCACCAAATGGGTTAATTTCCCTCTCCCTCTTCAACCTATACTCTCTGATAACAAAAAGGACTTCACTGAACCCAAGTCACGTAGGCCCGCTCCTTCAAAGCAGCTAATTTCCCTTCAGAGAAATTAGTCGTATTGAAGAAGTGGTTCCCCTTTTTGACGTAGACTCCACAGGATAGCTTAACGCGGCAGGCTGACATTTATTTCTTTAATATGCTTACTATTTTCCATTCAATACTTATTCTTTTTGTTACTATTGTGTAAAGCAGGCACTCTTTATCAAAGCCCACTGTCTATTTTATCTAAATCTCAAAGGGATTCCCATTATTGTCTTTGTTATATCTGTCTACCATAGTTAAAGTAACAGCTCTGCCTACTAAGGGCGTGTGGTCAAAAATATGATTAACAGGGACATTGTTTGTGCGCAAGCCGGATCAAGGAGAGTTGCTTTTGGACCAGTCACAACTCCCTGATCCAGAAATATTTGGGCCTAGTGTAGCAGCAAGCGGCCCAGCCCAACATTTACAAAAAAGGCCCACACACCCTTCTTCTATTTTTCCTAATAAAATGTATTGTGGGGAATAGAAATTTGATAAGGCTACATTGCCACATGTCATACTTGAGACCGAGGAGGCCACTACAGCTCCGAGGAGATTACGCTCTCGGACAGTAAGGCTACTTCAGTGGCACGTTACCAAAGGAGGTCATACTGAAGAGAATGAGCTTCTAGGAAAAGGCCAACTCTAACTAAATGGACGATGGCTACCAGCACATTTAATACTTCTCATCAAACCTCTGGACCATATTTATGTGGAGAAAACCTGAACAGTACTGCCTTGATTGCCACAACTCACAAGGGGTTTGGGAAGGTGTCTGATGGGACAAGCACTCAAGTGGTAGCCTGGGCGGCCAACAACTGTAGGGCCAAAATCATGTAAAGGGAGCTATATAGTGTGAGAGATCCTCCAAAGGAAGGGGATCGGAAAATTTGTAGAGAAGACACTGTAGCAACTAGAACTGAAATTGTATCACAGTTTAAAATAAATATATTTAAAAACTATTCTCCTCGGATTTTGGTCGAGGAGTGATTTTCTTCGCATACAGCTTAATTTTATTTACTTTCCTACTATCCTTAATCCACTGTGCGCGTTGGTCCTTGCATTGAAGCCTAACGTATAAGCTCATTCTTTACAAATTCATTGTGTTGGGCTAACTGAGCCCTAGTCCTGTTGCTTTTTGGGCGTAGGATCCAAAACCCGCCCTTACATATATTATTAATTACAAAAATATACGTGTCACATCCACCAATGAAGCATGTTATATTGTCATCTTGCATCGCATGTGAAATAAGATGTAATCAATAATCGAATAAATATCAAGTCTAATGCTTATGTGCAATCCTAGTTAGTTATTACGCATAATATACTTGCACAATTAACGTTTATACGTCAGATTTACAGAAACTTGCGTTTTTCATTTTCCCTATCAATTGTACGGAAACATATATAGGATCCGTTTGGATACAGCTGAAAACTGAAAACACTGTAGCAAAATAATTTTTAAATGGGTGAATAGTGACGCGGGTCCCATTTTTAATTTTAAAAAAATCTGAAAAGTACATGAACAGTGCACCACTGTGCGGTTACTGTTCACGCACAGTGGTGCACAGTGCACCTGTCCCCTGTTGGAAGATGTGCGCAGGGAAGAAAAAAAAAAAAAAAGTCAAAAACGCGAACGCCAGACGCAGCCACCCTATCCAAACTCAGCCATAATATGTTTTGGAACTAAAAGTTCAATTTGCATTATCTACTAGTACTAGGGATGTTGTATTTGCCTATTTGCAAACGTCATTTAAAGGATTGAAGATTTTTAATCTAATCATGTTGTTGTCACATACAACAATAAAAGATTTAAGAATTCTAAGATCGAAATCAACACACATGATTCACTCTATAATCTACATAATCTATATAGATTATATCATTGATGTTAGGAAGGCAAGACAACAACTCTTTTCTGACACAACTTTCGTCATAGTTATGATGTTTATCACGTTTTACGTAAACAATTTCACTTTTTTTTTCATCATTAATTATATCAAATTATGGCAAAAATTGTAACATGGGAATTGCATCCATAGATTTTTTTTTTTCCTGTTATATCATAACTTTTGTAATAACCTGATTTATTTATTTTTATAAAGTTTTAATTTATGATACCTCGCTTCTAATGATTGCCCTTGTTAACATATATTAGGGTATGTTGACTTTAGGCCCACCTTGTTTACTTGTATAACACACTTACTTATACTGCACACTCTGCTTCTTATATAAAAACACTTATGCATATTCTATTACTTGATAAATATAATACAATCTTTCAGTATTCCTAATAGCCCTCTTTATCATTAAAACAAGATGTATACCAATAGATTTTTTGTGCAGACAGAATCCAAAATCTCTTATTTAACCATAAAAGATTTTACTAGTTAAGCTACCTTGATATGTGAGTGTGAGTGTGAGTGTGAGTGATGGAGAAAAAATAATAGATTTACATGAAAGTTATAATTCACTAATCATAATCACACATATTATCAAGTTGGAGTAAAGTGTGTATTCATTAATAAACTATTTTTATATTTACAGCCCTCAAATGTCTTCATATTTTTTAGTTGAAATTTTAAAATTTAAACATATTATACTCGTACTATATTATTTATTTTCTGTTTTTTTTTTTTTTGCCGAATTTTTTAAATGATAACGTCTTGTTTAAAAAGATGACAAATTATGCTCATCTGTATATTCAATGTAATATATCCATACCGTATTTTACCAACTATGTCCAAAAATTAGTAAACACATGCATTTATAATCTACTTTTTTTCATTTTAATATTAATAAGGAAAGACACAATTATCATAATGGATTTACTACAATCAAATTCTATTGAAAATAATTTTTTTTTAGAAATAATATGTTCACTACATTTTCACAACATTTTTACAACAAATCCTAAGTGGCAGGATGTTACTGGTTGTTATTATTGGGGCAAAAAAGTAATCTTAGTGTTAGGTTCAAATTTGAACCAATAACAACTAACCACCTATGATTTGTTGTAAAAATATTATAAACATATTGTGGACGTAACACCTCTTTTTTTTTTAGAGTTCCCCATCCAAAACAAAATAAAATAAAATAAAATCAATACATTATTGATTTTTCAAGTTGACAAGTCCAATGGACTGCAAAATTTGTTAGCAAAACAGGAACAGAAAGCAAAAAGACTGTAAAATTCGCGAGCCCTTCATCCGTCCGATCAAATGACTCATCAGTCATCAACAAGTTTTCAAAAAACGAACCACCAAAACACTGCCACGTGGTCAAAATCACCAAAAAACCAGGTACGAGTAGAATTAATATACATAACATAAGGAGAAGTAGTCTGCGCCAATTCAGTTCCAACCTTACCCCGCTATTCTTTTTCTCTTCCCAAAAAAACTTCATTCCACATATAACTAACTCCCAGGAAAACGAATTCCAAGGCGGTGGAGAAAAAGGAAAAAGTTAAATCCTATCCAACACAAAAACAATAAACCCCTAAACCATGTGTTTGGGATTTCAAATTCAATTACCAGCTAATAAGAGGAAATCGCTGAGTTTGATTTTCTGAATTTCGAGGGAAATGAGTGGTGAAGATGGAAATAAGCGGAATAAGGATAAGGCATGGCAGTCTCCAAACAAACCGTATGAAGATAAAGAAGAGAGCATGAAGATTTGGGGAATTCTCCTCTTCGGTATAATTGGTGCCACTGCCACCACTTTCGCTGTGAGTCTTTATTATAAATTTCCAATTCCTTTTTATGTTTAACCTAATTCATTATTTAGCTAATTAAGAACATTTCTGTGCGTAATTGTTAAATTAATAGCTAATGAAATATTATTATATGGATCATACAAAACCTTTAAGAATTTTTTTTTTTTTTTTCAGCTCCAAAAGTTAATATTCGGTGTCCAAATATGCCACTAGTGTACTAGAACTTGTTAAATTGTAATTTACAATTGGGTTTAGATTGAGCATTTGTAAAAAAGCTACGAGGAGTTGCTGTTGTAAAACTTAGAAAGCATGGACACTTCATTTAGGGCGGAGTACCTGTGTTGTATCCATGTCATACCGTGTCATATTGGTGTTGTACGGACCATTTTATATTATAATTTTTCAAAAGTTGCATGTGTCACTGTGTCCTACTTATACCTGTGTCTATGTACGTAGCGAAATAGCGTTTTGGGTTTTAAAAATGCGCTTTTTGGCTCCCAAATCGCCTAACCAGTTGGACTACATATACATATATAACACTACATTCAAGGTTGCAGACAAGATTTAAGGGAAATCGGTGTAATTGGATTGTCAGTTTGGATGATGCTTACTTGTATTTTCGAAATTGCAAACTAGGTAATTGTAGTGTATATTGCCTTTTTTGTTTGCCGCATATATATATTTTCCTTTTGCTACAAGTTGTAGTTGGTATACATTCTAAACAAGGAGCAGATGTTTCACATTTAAGGATTGTTAGGATTGGTACCTCATTCTTTTTCTTTTTCTGGTTTTATATCAGTTGTGATTCTTTTTGGGTTAAGATCACTGTATTTCCTAGCTGAATGTCATCTTATTTTCCAGTAACAAAGTGTTATTGCTTCACCATATATTTGATTATACGATAGAAAGAAAGTAGTTATCGTGCTAAGTATTTTATGGAGTGTTCTAAAATGTACTGACTGAGGTCCGTTGTGCCCAATGTGGACTATTTAGAAAAATACCAATGGTCGGGATTTTGAGGGGGTGCAGTATATGGTTTTGTCACTTGAATGTTCTTTTCAGATTGCTGTATGATTGGATTTTGTTTTTATATTTCTTAACTGCTTGCTTTTCTACTTAAAAAAAACACTGATTGTATAAAATTTATTTCATAATTCTTTATGTGACATTCTTGTACACTTTGTGTACACCAAAATGTCTCATTTTGGCTATACAATTTATACTAATTAAAAAAAATTGTATTATCCATCTTGGTATTCTTGCGTTCTTACATTTTGTTAGATACTGCTTTTTATGCTTGTGATTTGGCAGGTTGGTCAACTGCGGAGGACTGTTGATTGGTTCTATGTTCAGGTAGTACACATTATATGTTTCATAATTTCTATATATGCTAGGCCTTTGCTTATGTTTCATATTCTACAAATCTGACAGTTTGGTCAATCTGCTTGCTCCAATAAAAAACGTTTCAAAGAACTCTCCCTTGTCAGCGGTTAATGTTATGTAATTCAATCATTTAGGATCCTGCTTGCTTGTTTTGCCCACCACTTATGAGGCCATGGCTTGTGAAAAACAAAGGGAAATTTATGGACCTATATTGGTACAGTTGCACCCATTGGTTCTATTGGAACTCTAATATATTAACTCTATGTTGGTTTAGTGGTAATGACATAGCCCATCCTCTCAGTTAATGTGTCTATACCAGCATTCAAGATCAATCAACCTATATTATCAAATAAGAATTCTGGGGTCAGTTTGACAAATGGCCTTAATTTTTTTTCTCAGTTAGATATACTGTTTCCTGAAGCATATCATATTTATATTGTTTATTTGGATGATAAAAACACTTCTAACAGTTACCTCTTTGTTTTATTGTTAATCTGTCTATCTATGCTAGCTAGGGATCTAGTATCCACTCTGTCTGCCATACATACAGGTTTTTTTTTTATAGCTACACATACATGGTTTTTTCTTATAATATATTGTTGTCATTCATGCAACTTCTACAAGGATCATTTTGATAAATCTATTTACAAGAGTGACGCCTGCAAGTTCTAGCCTCTAGGGGATTAGATTATCTTTGTTTGTATGCCTAAAAATGAGGGATTATATTTTGAATGAGTATCCTTGATTTGTTCTTGTCTACAAAAAAAATATTAATTACTAGTGAAGCTGATCTTGTGTAAATGCACCACAAAAGTTGACCAGGTCACAATCGTCATGGAAAGGATCAAGTGGAGGTTCTTTCCGATCAAGCTTTCAGGAGGAAGCGTGGAAAAGGTATAATCGCCGCATGCAAGAGGAGTATGAAGAAGAGATGGAAAGAGTTGTGAGTTCTGTCAACCATTTTTGTGACTTCGTTTTGTTGGAAAATTCCTCTTTATAAGCAAAGTGTGATTATAAATCTATGTAGATTTTAACTAGTTTAACATATGTGATGTTGTTTCTATTTATAAGATTGTCAACTTCTCAAACTTCTGATTGTGTTTATATATATATATATATATATATATAGAGAGAGAGAGAGAGAGAGAGAGAGAGATTTCGAAAACTATATTTTGTTGTTTGTTGTTCACAATTTCATTGGAAAAAAATCATATACCGGGAAGTTGGAAGGAGTAAGAGTTACTTCCCAAAATGATATGAATTTGACTGTTTTACTGATTTGCAACGCTATGCTTTATCCTTTATCCTTTATCTTTTGAATCACTCCTTTCCTGTTCATTTTTATGTAATCCTGTTACATCAATGGATAGTGATTTGAAAGCATGGTACTTTTCTTAGTTTTAAAAGTCTATCTATGTTGGTGATCACATTTTTGTGTTTCCTTTTATCTTCTTCCCATAACCTTGAATTGTCTGGTGATAAAAATGCTCATGGAGAGCTCAAACTCTACTCATTCCATAAGATCGTGAAAATCACATCAGACAGCTCTATGCAGAGATCTGTAATTTTGCTTTCCCATTAAACCTCATGTGAATGGTTCTTATAGAGACATGTAAAGAATATATTGTGTACTAAAAAGTCTGGGGTTCTTTTAACTTCTAATTGAAAATGTGCTGATTTAGCCAGCCAGTTACCAAGAGGTACATAAGAATTTGGATTGGTAGCAGTTATGATTGTTAACCAATAAGTTCACATAAAAAGCTCATCTAGCAAAGGCGAAATTACTTATCTTTGAAGACCAACAAGGCAATTAAAAACATATCCTCTTCATTCATCAATTTATGTATTGGAGTCAACTTAATTTCTTAGATAACTTGTTCAAGAGATTGTAGTGGAGTATTGGACCACAATGATGGATCAAAATTTGACATCTTTAGTGCCAATATTGAAGTCATATCTTGGTTGCCAGTATCAATGTCAAGCATAATTATCAAAAAAGTATTTTAGTTTCAACTTATCAACAAAAAAAAAAAGTATTTGTTTCAAACAAACTAAAAGAGTGATTGTATATTGTGTATTTCGAGTATTAGGGAATGTATAATGATTTTGCTTTAAAATGGATGGTCAGTTAACATGGCCTTTATTTCTCTTACAAGAATAGGCATAATTAATGTGAAAGCTCATGATTTGTGTTCCTTGGTGGGTCCATCGAAGCAATGGAATTGTTAAATACCCTTAATTTTTCTTGTTGGAGAAAGAACCTCATGAAGTCCAAAGACAGCAGTGCTGTAGAACTCTGACACCAGTATGTATATGCTGTTTTACTTACCAGTTTCTGTAACTTGGAATTGGCAGTGTTGTAATGCTTATTCTCTTAAAGGTTGTCCACATTTTTTGCTTATATCATTTCAAGTTGGGATTCTGGTTACAATGACATTGTTTGCAGCATTTTTGTATGCACTACATTTCAGCATCAGATGTGTCAAAACTATGAGCTCCTATCTTGGTGCTCTTGTTGACATATGCTTGTTTTAATTGTGTCTTTTTATTTGAATCTTATTGTTTTATATGATTCTTATGTTTTTTTTAGGAACGAATAAGGCGCATGCAAAGTGTATTCAACAGAGAGAGGAACAAATACAAAAGGGGCTATGAGAGCTGGAAGGAAAATGGTTCGAATACATATCATCAACATTTCCAGAGAGATGATTGGTATTGGAAGGCTGATACATCCTTCAGAGATCAGAAAGCCAATTACAGGGAAACTCCCAGAGCAAACGCCAGTTATTCATTATCCCATCATTACTCAGTTTTGGGTCTTGACAGGTGAGGATAAGTGTGTTCAAGAAACTTAATCGCAATGAGTACTGGCAGTAAGGTCAACTGCCTTTTGCTGTTTTTAAGTCTAATTACAGTAGCACAGATCAAAATTAAGATGCTTTACCTAACAAGAATTATTGGAATTTTATCAGTCATTGAAAGACTCTTTTCTGGACATTACATCTTAAAAAATATATATAATCCATAAGTGATACCTGGAAGTAGGGGTTATATGGAAGATTTATGGTATAGGTGGCTTTAAATTATGCACAATATGATGTTTCAACTGCATCTTATCGCTTGTTTTGGTAGTCCTTTCATGCTGTATACAGACAAGCAGCCTTGCCAAATATGCCTGTTGGAGTATCTTTTGTTATCAGATCATCTAGACATGTACTAGTTGTTTAATTCTAAGTAGTGGTCAGAGATCAAAGACATTAAAATCTATTGACAGTCAAGTAATTCTCCAATTCTCTCCATTTTGTTTTAAAAATGTGATAAGTACACATGTAGTGTCTTTGTCCCTGAACAGAGTATGCATAAAGGTTTCTGAATTCATAAAAATCAAGATGCATAATACTCTATAGAGTACACATGTAGTCTGGATTTATAAAATTTTCTGAATCTTTTTTTATTTACTTATAAAAAAAAGGTGTCTCTATGATACAATCGTTATTTATTTATTTTTGTAGTTCAAAATTATTTAATAAAAAGAAACCTACAGTAAATCAAGGCATGTGTGTTTGGCAGCAGATTGCCATATGAATTTGTATGAGTAGATTAAAGTCATGGTTTCATTTCAGAAAGTTTACATGAATGTTGATGATGCACAAAAGTGGAATTTCTATTCTTTTTAGTTGAAATGATTTTTTTTGATGCCATGTTTGACGCACATATGAATAATGTTTGACCCATATCAGGGGAAGTTAATATGTTGGACATACATTCTTGTGATTGGCTGACATCAGTAGCTACAAAAAATTAATTTTTTTTTTTTTGTTTTCTCGTCTTTCTTTGGAACAGGGCCAGAAGAACACCATATACTGAAGCTGAGATTAAGGTACTCAAATTCAACACATTCTCTTTGGCATCTTTGATAGAACATTTTAGTGGTTTTCTTTGTTTTTTGGATAGGTTTTTTAGGATAATTTTAAACTGCAAGTTTCCATTATATTTGTGACTTGGTGTGGTCTTAATTGGATGGATATTTATTTTTTTTGTAGTTTCTTTCTTCTTTGGGAACAGTGTAGGGAAACTTTGACCTTAAATAACTTTTCTGTAAAAATTGTAACTGCTCTGTGAACTATAAGCAGTGGGTGAGTGGTATCATCCAGCAAATAGTTATTTCACGTGATCTTGTTGACGTGTATGTATGTTAACTCATGATAATATTCATAGTCACCATTTGAATTTTTATCAATTTATAATTTCTTGCTGGATTTGAAGGTGCTTTAGGTATAGTCTAATGATGGGCATCTGATGCGGGAGACGCAAGAAGATTTTTATTTAGTATTATTTATGTTTGCAAGTCAATTGTATTTTTTATGTTTTAGGTCCTAGTAGTTTATTAGGCTATTAATATTTTAATTTGGAAGCAAGGTTATTTTCGTAATAAGGGAATTAGGGTTTCCTAGCTAATTAGAAGTAAGGTTTAGCAATCCTTTATAAGCAAACTATTGTACTCCTCGAGGAGATAGTTGATATTTTGATGAATGAATATAATGGTCGTTTGATCTTTCTTTGGTCTAGTGCTAACTCCAGGTCTATCCTAGGTGCTAACTCCTAGTAGTTTTCCCGCTGGTGCTAACTCCAAGCCAGGCCTAAGTGCTGACTTCTAGGTCATATCCATTTATTTTATTTTTGTTTCAATTTTGTTCTGGTTGCCCTACGTCAATTTTGGTATTAGAGTAAACACCGGTTTGAAGCATCACCGCAGTCAATCCAAACCAGAAAATATTTGAAAAAAAAAAAAAAAATCCCTCATCATAGTGTTTTTCCCCACAAGAGAGTTGTCTCTGTCATTTTTCTACTTGGTACAAGAAAGTTGTCATACAGTTGTGTTTCCCATTAAAAAAAACCCAGATTTTGAAGCCAACCAGAAACCTCTAGTCCAGAACCCACAATTAAGTCTCCAAATCCCTTGCAACCACAAAGAGAGAAGAGAGATAAGAGCCCATCGCTGCCGTCGCACCACACCACCACCAACAAACGCCCACAGTTAGATCTGGTCAAATTCTTTCACGAAGTTTGCTTAGCACAGCACCACCACCACCTCTGTTCTGTGCTGCCGCAAGCCCACCAGACTCATGAGAGCCATGGTCGAGACTTCGCCAAACCCAACTGCGACACCAAGCTCAACCCGATCTTGTAAGGTAACTCGTAAATAGCCTGTGTTAAAATCCTAAAATCCCAGCACACTTCTCTTTGCAATACCCAATCCATATGACCTCACGTGATACATAACTTGTGACCGACCCATTAACCCCAGCACAAACCTGTTAAAAAAAATAAAATAAAAAAATTCTTTACCTGGCCCAATTTTCCCTTTAAAAGTCCACCCATCAGCCCCATTTCCTAACAAATGCAAGCCTAAGCCTATTGTTTGACAACCCAGTACCATACCAAACCATAAAACCTTGCTTGACCAAAAATAAAAAGGTAGAAAATTAAGTTTTAGTCTTTGTGTATTGTGCCTCTAAGTTGGAGTTGGAAAATGACTTCCTTTGATAGAAAGCTTGAGAAGCAGCTTAAAGATAGAGAATTCGAGAAGCAAATTAAGGAGGCTGGGAATAGACTCCTTAACCCTCCTTCCTCCATTGATGATCTTCTCACTCTTCTTGATAAAGTTGAAAATTTGTTAGCATATGTGGAGCAAGAACCATCCAAATCAATGCGAGATGCACTTTTACCCTTAGTGAAGGCATTGATCACTAATAAACTTTTGAGACATGTTGAAATGGATGTGAAGGTTTCAGTTGTATCTTGCATTATTTAAATAACAAGGATAACAACACCAGATGCCCCATATAAGGATGAGCAAATGAAAGAAATATTTCAGTTTATTGTGGCAGCATTTGAAGATATGCCTCATGTGTCTACTGACTCTTATAAGAAGGTGGTTTCAATTCTTGATACCATTGCAAAGGTCAAGTTATGCTTGGTGATGCTGGATCTTGAGTGTGATGCATTGGTTGTTGAGATGTTTCAAAGTTTCTTAAAGATAATTATGTCCAACTATCCACCTGCTGTGCTTTCAGCAATGGAAACAATTATGAATCTGGTCATAGATGAAAGTGAAGACATTTCCTTGGATCTTCTCAATTCACTTTTTACTAGCGTAAGAAAGGAAAATCAGAATGTTTCACCTATGTTGTGGAAATTGGGGGAGCAAATAATCACTAGGATTAATGCCCAGCTAGAAAAGATAATGGCACCCACTCAAAAACAATGCAGCAAGCTTGAGGGTGCACATGATGTGAAAGTTGAAGTTGTTGAATGTGCTTCTAATCAACCCTCCACGGTGCTTGAAGATCTACGTCTTGGTGAAGTTGAAGAGGTTAAAATCACACTATTTCCTATGGTTCACAAGGTTCAAGACGAGATTATACTAATTCCACACATTGATTTTATTATTCCAAATGAGTTTGATGTGGTGGAATTCAAGGTTTTTCTTTTCCTTGTGCTCCTTAAGGTGATTCTAAACTTGAAGCAAGTGTTATTTGTTAGCATCCTAATCCTTCAATGCTTTAAAACTCGAGGTCGAGTTTTCTCCAACCAAAGGAGAATGATGCGGGAGACGCAAGAAGATTTTTATTTAGTATTATTTATATTTGCAAGTCAATTGTATTTTTCTATGATTTAGGTCCTAGTAGTTTATTAGGCTATTAATATTTTAATTTGGAAGCAAGGTTATTTTCGTAATAAAGTAATTAGGGTTTCCAGCCAATTAGAACTAGGGTTTGACAATCCTTTATAAGCAACCTATTGTACTCTTTGAGGAGATGGTTGATATTTTGATGAATGAAAACAATGGCCGTTTGGTCTTTCTTTGGTTTGGTGCTGAATCCAAGTCTACCCTAGGTGTTGACTCCTAGTGGTTTCCTTGTTTGGTGCTGATTCCAAGCCAGGCCTAGGTGCTGACTCCTAGGTCATATCCATTTATTTTATTGTTGTTTCAATTTTGTTCTAGTTGTCCTGTGTCAGCATGGGTTGAATTTCAAAACAAATAGTTGTAGTTACTGTTGGGGAATGGAGATGAGTTGAGCATGTGCACAGTTATTTGTTTTTGTTTATTGTGTTTCTTTTAGTTTTGGCTGGTTCTCTCTGTTATGATATGGTCTGTAGGACACAGCAGCATCATAAGCCAGAAACATCATATCTACATTTCTGATCCTATCTCAGTTTTTGTTCCAATTTCATATCTGCAAATTGCAATGTTAAAAATATTCCTCTTTATCCTTGCAGAAAGCGTTTAGGGCGAAGGCGAAGGAGTTTCACCCTGATCAGAACCAGAATAATAAAGGTGGAATATATTTGTCCATTACTTAATTGAACTTGTAATTCAATGCCCTTGGCTTGTTTGTTTGTTTTTGGTTTAATATTATTGATCTTTGTTTTGTTGCAGTTGTTGCTGAGGCAAAGTTCAAAGAGGTGATGACATCTTATGAGGCCATAAAGCAAGAAAGAAAGAGCACAATGTAATTTTCCTTACAGCCTCTGCATCAGAAATGGTTGAGACGTAGAAGAATGTATATGGTATACGACTGCACAATTCAACCTTTTCTTGATTTTCGGCAGAAAAATGATGAACCTGGAATCATTTGAGAGTGAGATTTACTACTTGGCAATCTAGGCATAAATGATGGTTTTTGAGTAACACATAAAGGGTGGGTTATGTATTTATAGAGCATATACCGCCATGTGTGTGTCCCTTGTAATATGTGGTGTAACAAATTTCCCGGGATTTTGTAATACGTAATAATTCAATTCTGACACAAGATTACTAGTTCCTTGCTCATTACTTATTTTTTTTTAAATTACATCAAGTATGTATCGAATAATAATTCAATTCAGGTGTAATAATCGCTTATATTTTGAAATTTAGTTCAATTATAATATTTTAGCTGTAAAGTTTATGCTATAAGTGGTGGTAATATTGTGGCTTGGTCTTGGTCCATGTTTGATCGGCTATGTGAGAATTTAGGCAATTGCCTAAGGTGGGATGGGAGAGGGTCTTGTAATTTTCTCTTACCTTTTCATTCTCGACAAGTGGTTCATGTCTAGTTAATAAACTCTCTCTCTTTCTCTCTCTCTCTCTCTTATATACCCTCCCCATCCCTCCTTGTCTGACGTACATTTATACTAGTGTTGCTCAAGTATTGGAATATCAACTAACTCTTTTTTGAGTATTAATGCAACCTGTTTTAGATGAATTTGCATAGGTAGATAATTATTTAGAAATTGTATCCTAATAAAATATGGGAATGGTTAAAGAATGCCCTGAGGACATTGGTTTAGGAATTATTTTTAAAAATATTTTATGAAAAAATGATAAAATAATTAATTTTGTTGACAACTTTTTATACTTCTTATAAAAACAACGTCAAAACTTTCCAAATTTGAAAAACATAATAATATGACATATTTGTTTTTGTTTATCCAAACTAGAATATATTCTGCTTTATATTCTATCTTTGTTTCTTCACTATCAATATATCAGATTTTTTAAATTTATCTTATATTTGTTATTTGAAAGTGTTTCAAATTTTGTAAGTTTTTTTTTTTTCAAGGAAACATAATGCATTGTACATTTAATTATTATATAAAGCAAGATATTTTTGTAAATAAAGTAGAGTGTAGTTGGAATTTTTTATTAGTACTCCTTACAAACAACTCATGCTCTATATGTCTTGAATGACCTATAGATAAAACAAATATAAATAAATTCATCACTTATATTAGAAAAAAAATAAAAAACTTTAATAAAATAAGAAAATTGTAATTTTATCAAGAATCTACCAAAATTATGCTAAGAATATGACATAATTGTCAATGAAGCGACTCCTTTTTATACACAAATATCTTCTCCCAAAGCAACGCCGAAGTAGATTGAATGGACTGAAATGGACCAAATAGACCAAGAAGTAGACCAAAATGAACTGAATGGACTAAAGTTGATCAAATTGGGCCCAATTGAACCTAAGTGGACTGAATTGGACCAAATTAACCGCTTGGACTGAAGTGGACTAAATAGACCGAAAATGACCACGTGGACTAAATACATCAAAGTAGTCAGAAATAGACTGAATTGACTGAAGTGGATCGAAATAGACCGAAGTGGACTGAATGACAGCATGGACTGAATACATCAAAGTGAACCAAAATAGACCGAATTGACTGGATTGAAATAAATCGAAGTAAACCAAATACTATGTTTATGTGGCTCAAAAAGAGCGCTTCAACTTTTAGATATTATATAGCTAACATTATTTATGTAACTAAAGAGAAATACATCTAGAAGAAATACAAAAAAGATGAGAATATTAATATGACCATACATGTCCTTATTGAACAACGAATAATATAAGCATAAACAAATAATAGGACAATATGTTTCCTCTGCAACGAATAATGACTATGTACAACTTTTACATACAAAGATAAGAAAGAATGTCTTTATTTATTTGCAGTGTATGTTCTACCACCTTGCTGATTAAAAGAGTCTGAAGAGGATATATTTGAAAAAGTAGTATTCATTGCTCCATTTACAAAATTCCATATTACTTAATTTTAATTAATGATCCATCTTTCAGTTTCTCAAAAAAAAAAAAAAAAAAAGATCCATCTTTCGGTGTCTCTTTCTTTTAACATTTCTTGACAATTAGTCACCAACAAATCAATCCATTTTCAGTTAAAGACCGTCAGTGTTTGGAGTAGTAGGAAGTAGAAGTATAGTTGTAGAGTTTTTACAAACATAGAACTTTAACCGAAAAGCCTTTCAAATTTAGCAAATTTGCACCGTTGTGCTTATACCAGAGAAACGTCGAGGTTCCTCATATCGCGCCTGCTGTATTTTTCTTTTCCTTACCAACAAATAATGGTTAATTTTCTTCTCATTGAACTTGCTCGTTGTTTTCTTATATAGACGACCTCTCCTTTGTTTTCCCTTATAACCATTGCTTGCCAAAATTCTTCTGAATTATTTTTTTTTTTTAACATAATTCCAAACCCAAGCCATTATTTGCTGGAGGAAAATCCCAAAAAAAAAAGAAAAAAAGAAAAAGAAGCCATTTATTTGCTAAGCAGTTATCAGAGAGCTAATGTGCTTATTTGGATTTAGTCATTGTTTGGGTGTTAACTGTTTAAGAAAATGAACTAAAATATAACTGTACTTTAAAAGAAAAATGCTGTACATATAAATTAGGAAAATTATTATGTGCTTCCGAAGTATCATAAATGCGTACTCTCTCCTCTCACATGAATGATGAGTCTCACTAATTAAATTCATAATGTGACCTACTACTCATGTGAGAGGAAAGAATATGCATTTATGATACTCCGAAAGTACTTAATAATTTTCTTATAAATTAAAAGATTTTGTTTTTTTTTTAATATATAAAAAGGGAACGGACACTAACGTCCCAGCCTAAGTTAGTGTCCCAGCTTAGGCTAACGACAGCGCATATACTTTGGATGCATGAGGAAACTTTTATTTTTTATAATAAATTTGCACAGGAAAATCTAAATATGTTTGAAGTTATCGACAATATCCAATGCAGGTTGCCATGCTCAAAGAACCGCCATAGCTGGAATTGCTACTACTATTGTTCAGTCAGTGTAGCTAGCAAGTGGCAAAGCAATGAAATAAGCATGAACTTTTTGAGATAGATCTGATAGACAAACCACATAGACTTAAAGAATATAAGTTTTATAAACATACTAGAAAGAAAAAGTTCTAAAAACCAAAAAGCGTATTAATAATGCACATCTCATTTTTGAAGTATTCACCCTCCCCTCATTTTGAACAGGGTTAAGGCAAATGCCCAACTGATTGCTCATCTTGACTGCAGCCAATTTTTAGCTACATTGCTTTAATTATCTCCCTTAACAGGTGGAGCTCTGTAATAAGCTGGAACAGTCGCAGGGAAGAACATTTGCCTAACTCCTTCGGCCTTGATTATGGGGAAGATGATTCCTGATGCACCCTGCAACAAAGAAAACCCAAAACTTTCAGAACTGAGAAAAAAATGTCCTTAGTCTGTTCCTTTATACAAATACATATGCAGAATCACACCCAACACACACATAAGGAGAGAGAGTGAAGCAGCTCATACTGACCGAAATTAATCTGGCTCCAATCCAGACGCGTGAAGGTGAAGGAAAGGGCAGGCATAAGCGGCCAACACCATATACTGCAACAGCGAAAAAATGGAGAACCAAGCTCAATGGGCGAGGGTTCAACCCTGAGAGTAGAGAAACTGGTCCTGTTGAGAATACACCTCCAAGACTTAAATAATCAAAGCAAGCCTCGCGCATTTCCTTCCTCGCTTGATCAGGTGAAGCACAAAAGACCTTGTACAAGGCCCCTGCCAAAGTATTAATAGTGGATGCCACTGGCTGCAAATTGGGATGTTAAGACAATAAGTTAGCTTGAGAAAGTAACATTTATGTGCATGTGGCAAAGCAAGTAGAAAAGAGAGAGCCTGGACCACTGCGGTTGTAATGATGATATCAAAACTAATATATCAGTGTATGACTAACTAACCTTACGCAGGGTGTAGAAGGATTCAAGATACTTGCAGAGGGTAGGTGCATCATTTAAGTCTCTCAAAGGCCTGAGAAGATTCCGTAGCACAACGATATCAGACAATGCCACAGTCATTCCTCCCCCAGTCAAGGGGTGGCGCATGTTGAATGCATCCCCCATTAACAAGGCACCAGGAGTAGGATGGGGAGCAGCTGGCATGCTTCTGTTGGGCATTGTCCTAATGTTACCTTTATCAATAGCAGCAACAAAAGAATCATGTATTTCAGGGGGGACCTGCAATGGAAATATCATTTGGTCAATAAGAGGAAGCATTAATTGCGAGATGTGTATCAAAAACAAGGAAAAATAACACGCAACAACAACATAAATGCCTTTTTTTTTTGGAAAAAAGGAAGAGCACATTATATACCTGAGGGGCCACGACAGTCTTCAAATAGTTTGCCATTTCACCATTTGCAATAGATGGAACTTTCTGTCCGGGTACATCAACCAGACAGCGAACCTCCGTGCTACTAATAGGATAAAACAAAATGGGGGAAGGGTCTGCAAGTATGACATGCCCGTGATTTGCATAAGGAAGTTCACAATTCTCCAGAACCAAACCAACAAAACAAGAGGGAATATCAACCTGCAGAAGATAAGGTATACAAGATTTAAGTTTCCACAAACTACTTAGTTGATACAAACAAGATGATGAGGGTTCTTAGAAAAGCAAGAATATAACAAGGATAACTAAATTTTAATTTTAATGTTAGCTACTTTATGAACAAATTATAAACTATTTTTTAATTACAGATATACTTTTTCATCAATGGGAGGAAACCGTACCTGAGGATTGCAAAGGGAGCGACGCAAGTTTGAGAAACAGCCATCACAAACAACAGTTAAAGGTGCATATGCCGTCATTTCTTTTCCATCTTTAGTCTTGTATTGCACGCCTTTAACTGTTCCATTTTCTTCAAGCAGAGAGGTAACAGTTCCTTGCTCCAATCGTACACTGGAAAAAAATCCAAAAAGAAGGCATAACTACTGATGAACAGAATTCAAGAGAACAAAATACAATGATATGAATGATCCTCTAACAAAAAGGCATTTCAGATAGTTAGTATATCATGACACTAAGGTAACTGATAAATGCGACTATACAATCAACCAATAAAATGGATCAAGGAAAAAGATTCAGTGCTGCATGTTGACCAACTATAAAGTGAGAAGAATAAAAAAAAGGGTGCAAATGCTGCAAAACCTAAAAACTTTGCATCAGAAAACATCACAAATAATTTTGAATCTTCATGGCCATAGTCATGCAGAACTTCTTAATAACTAATTCTTATGACACAACAAACAGCAAGCTTTGGAAAAAAAGAAGTAAATAAATTAATATCTAGCATGCATCGATAAAGGAAGATGAGTTATACTTGGGAAGGGAAGCAGACTTCTCCCGCATCCTCATTATGAAGCGCCCATTGTGAAAGCTCCTTCCAGACACATCTGAGTGAAATTTCTCCAAGGGATAAGAGAGTCGGGTGTTTTTCCCATCCTTAAAAAGTGCATAACCAAACACGCGCT
Organism: Castanea sativa; assembly: GCF_040712315.1. Taxonomy (NCBI): domain Eukaryota; kingdom Viridiplantae; phylum Streptophyta; class Magnoliopsida; order Fagales; family Fagaceae; genus Castanea; species Castanea sativa. Next base: position 15,135,518 of record NC_134024.1, on the reverse strand, counting down.
GCGCGTCAATTTCGTTCACACAATCTGCAGTTTGAAATGATGCATATTTCATTAACAACTGACTTCCTCTGTAATTGGAGGTAAGCAAGAAACATCCATTGAGTAAGGTGCTTGTATCATAACCAAATTTCTGTTCATCCTTGATGATCTAGAATTAAACCTACCTTCAAGCCCTAACTCAATTAATTTGAGATAGCCCCCAGGTTGTAGCAATTCACCAACAATTCGGTCAGGCTCTGTTAAATCTCTTTCAATCACGTGAACCCTACGTCCATCCTGCAAGTTTGAAGTACAAAATCAATCATATTTGAAAGAAGAAAAAAAATCTATGCTGGGGATTTTTTTTATTTACAAGCTACCTAAATTGGATATTTTTACCAAACAAAATACTGTAGATAATGGGCAGTCTAATATGAGATACTTTACAATTTATCATGGAACAAACTAATAGCTAAAGTCAATAAACAAGTTATGTTGGGTTCAATAACACGAACTTGTAACCTATGTAGGAGCATTAAAGTGGTGGAACATTGGATTATAAAAAATAAATAAACAAAATAAATTATGCCAAAGGACTATTGAATAGTAATTACGAACTGTTGACTTTTTTTTTTTTTTTTGTTTTGTGACTGGTAAGTTACACAGGGGTCTTGAATTTGCAACCTCACCCTCCCCTATAACTTATAAGGGGAGGCGGTATTAGTTGAGCTAGAAGCCTAGAACTCATTGGCTTAAGAACTGTTGAACTTTACCGATAAAGTTCACACAAACATCAATCGCAAGAAATTAGCGAGTTACAAAACACACCACAAAGCTTATATTTAAAGCGTGATTCATGTTGTATACATGTATTTACCATCAACATCTCAAATAACAGCAGACAAACATAATTACCAGTGAGAAGAAAAAAAATGGATACCCAATAAAAAGATTGCAATTTTAACAGTATATGTCGGAAAAAAAAATTGTTATTAGCGAATAATTGGAATCGTTAAATCCCTGTACTGTACTGTCCTACCCCAAGTGACAAATTATGCAAAAACAGAATTGTGCAAACTAAAGCATTCAAAGTTGCACTAAAATTTCCACTACAGTAAAAAAAAAAAAAAAGTCCTCTACCAGAAATGGTTCACCGTACAAATCAGTCCCCACCAACAAATTTTCAATTAATTACTAATAACCAACAAATTATACGGCATATGAAATAAAAAAAATTAACTTAGAAGTGGACTTGGACCAAGTACAAGATGCACACCAATAATTTTTTTTTTTATTCTCTTTTGGGTTTAGGAATATAATTATAATATTAACATTGGAATTGAACAGATCAACAAATCAATTATGCCGATTATTACGCCGATCAAAATACAATCTTGCAATTTTTAAGGGCATGTTTCAATCATGGATTTGAAATTGTCAAATAGTCAGAAAATGACCAACTAGCGTAAGCAAGAAAAATAATATATATGGGATTAAGTATAAATGATAGAGACTTATAAACACGAAACCACGATTTTCAACAACTAGTGCAGTTTATACATACAAACGCGTATCTAAAAAACTATATTTTTACAGATCATACTAAAAAAAAATTTACAAGAGAAATTGCAAATTATGATTGTTTTTTTCTTTTTTGAAAAGTACTAACATATTACGAAAAATCATCACCCAAATTAGCCGACTGTATCTGAAATTCAATAATTAGCAAGCCAAAGTTGAAGCAAATCCATAAACTATAGCAGATTTTTCGTAATTCAAAATTCACAAAAAAAAAAACGAAATGCTTACTGCACTGTTTGGTTGCCGAGAATGAAAGAAGAGAAAAAGAAATGATAAGAGAGTTTGACGGACCTTGCCGAGAGTGTGAGCGAGAGCGGAGCCGGCGACGCCAGCACCGACGATGATAACGTCGGCGGCGGCGTTAGCGGATCTACATTCTCCGTTAGCGGCGGAGACGACGCAGTTCACCGCCTCGGTTGGCGCCTCTCCGGCGACTTTTTTCTTCGCGGCGACGAAGGTATAAATCGCAACGACGAGCGCGAAAACTGAGACGACGATCGTCGCTCCCAACGCGTACTGATCCAAAGCCACCGCCACCATTTCTCACCCCCCCCCCCCAATGCTTTACTTTCTCTGTGTTGGTTTTGTTTGTGCTACGCGTGTTTGTGTGTTGCTTTTGAGAAAAATGGAATAAATAGGGTGAGCTGGGAGGGAGTTTTTTTTTTTTTTTTTGTCTTTTTGTTTTTGGTTATTGTGAACACGGACTAAAATTCGTTATTCACCGAAACACGAGAACTTAGAGGACAAGAATGAGTGTTTATATATAGTGTCACGCTTAACAAGACAACTCACACCTCAACGTCTACTCTGTATCTTTCTTTCTTTCTTTTTAATTACTAATATTCTCATTTCATGCTAACTTGCGCCTGCTCTCTGTTTTTCCTTATCCTGCGCACCACTCTTTTCTACATTTCTTATAAGTTTTTTTTTTTTATGCTGCAAAATATACACGTACATTTCTTATAAGTTAAGTTATAACTATTCTTAAGGGGAGGTTTGGGTCCAGTACATTGAACCTGATCAAATAATGACATGTGTCACAATTCTAACGGTTCAGACTCATTATTTAATGGGTGCATTTGGACCATTTAGGAGTCGCCTAATACACAAGTAAAGAGATACTAATGATCCTCAAAGAAAAAAATTGATAATAATAAATGCTCAATTATGAGTAAAGCTGGCACGGGTGAAATAGTGTGTCTCGTTCCCCTTTCGAATTGAGGTCAAGAAAGAAAATTTTGAAACATTTGGCCAGTCTTAATGGGGTGGATTCACTAGGAAATGAATAAGTAGTTGTAACATGTGAAAATGTCGAAATGAGATAAAACTAATGTTTTGAGAGATGGTAACAAAATAAGTAAACTAAATAAATTATAATTAGAATATGTATAAAATTATAATTAGAATAGGTAAACTAAATAAATTACAATTAGAATATGTATAAAATAACTTAATTATATATATACACACACATTTGGGCAAAATAAAATGAGATAAGCAAAATTGGTCTCCACTAATTTACCCTTTTGAGGTTGGGAAACCCACACAACTCATGAGGCAAATCAAGAGTGACAAGAAATTTTTTTTCATTCCTGATTATGACTTGTAATACATTTCTTTTTTGAATAATTAAATATACTTGTCAATAATCTATTGGTTTGCAAACACAAATTTCATTGTAATTGTGTGTGTGTTTGTGTTTATTGAGTTGACAAATTATGATGAGAGCAACATTATTTTCATGAGATCCACTATTAATACTATTTTTGTTATGCACCAATCATGATTTGATACTAATTCAGTATGAAATTGGGTGTGTCTCTAAATTTAGTGTTCATTTGGGATGGGCTGAAATTTTTAGCTTATTTTTACTACTATTTATGGGTTTTACTATACTTTTTGATACTATTCATGAGTTCCATTGTACTATTCAACTTATTTTTCAATTCTTTTTATATACTTCCAACAAAAAAAGTTCAGTTTCAACTAAATAAGTTGTTCCTAAATCAACATTTAATAGTAATATCTAAATATTGTCATTCACTTCTTCAACTTCCTACATAGCCTTCCATTATTTAAAACAATATTAAAGTCAAAACCTAATTTGAAACAAATTTTTTAATTAAATGTTTACTTGTTTTCCCGTGATTATTAACTTCCACAAAAGTACAAATCCCAAGTTAAAAAAATGACATGTATTTTCAAATTAAGAGCACAATTTAGGATAAACACTAGATAAACAACAACGACCAAAAAATGGTGAGAATAATTTTATTGCACTTTTCTCAAATGTTGTTTATTTATTTCAAATGAAATTATCATTTCAAGATAGCTGGAAATTTTAATATAAGAAATTCCTGTCATTATCAAGTAAGATTAAGTAGTGTAAATTGATTTAAGTGTAAATTTAAATTTTCAAACCAAAAAACGACCTCTTTTTTAGAAACCAACCATAAAATGACTTTTAGTTTAGTTTTAGTGACCATTTAATCCAAAACTGACCTTGGCTTATAGTTTTTTTTTTTTTTTTTTTGGGACCTTTGCTTTTATAGTTGAAATTTGAAGAAGACTATTTGGAGTTCCCCAAAGTCCGAACGTATATTTAACAAGGATAGTGGTCAAAATAATTGTAAGTACGACAATAATAAAATGGGTCTAGTACGTACACATTGGACCACTATTTTGCTTAGCTGTAGCCTTTATGTCTATGTGATAATTAAACAAGTTAATTCAAAATCGTACGTAAATAAACGAACAAAATTTTATTAAAATCACAGAGTAAAATAATAGAACAAAAATGATGAAAAAACAACCTTAAGTTACTTGGTTGGAAGCACAATTTTAAACATAATTTATAATAAATAATGAAATTTTCTTATAAATTTTTAAAGCTTTGGTAAAATATTTTTAATCAAATTAATATTTTAAATGGTAATATAGTTTCATATAAAATAATTTTATCTAAATATGTTTACTTAACTTATATATGATTCCTATAAATAAAAAAATTAAAAAAAAAAACTTATATATGATTTGGATTTGGACATTCTGTTTTAACCAAGTTTAAAAATACTTTCTTTCTTTTCTAAGTTGATGAAAAGTTTAAGAAATACTTAATACAATTTGCATTGACATAATTTCCCATAAATAATTTTAAAAGGAGATGGATACATGACTTTATGTGTAGCATGAGTGCTGTACATGACTAAATAAAAAATCAAGTAGGACAAATTTCCTTCTTTCTTTCGTACAACTACCATTTCCCTTAGCAATTAGCATTATATAAAATAAAAAATAAAGAAACCGTGGGTGTTAAATCAAAGGGCCAATAAATTCTAATGTCCTGGTCAAAAACCTCAGCTTCGTCCTTCAACTTCAAAGAAAGACAAAACTGATCACACAATTATAACTATAATTTTTTGTGATAATTAGATAGATATAATGAAAAATTGAGAATTTAAATAATAAATATCTTTGTTAGAAATGCAAAAAGAGTATTCGTTGAGCTAGAAGTTATTAACCTCATTCAAATTAAAACTTGCTTATTTCACTGCATTGCAAATTAATTTAGGGGATTACTATGCAAGTCCTTTGATTTTATTTTTATCTTACAAAAAGAAAATTTTAATACAATAAAATTTCTCAAAAAAATAATAATACTATGACAATCTACATTTGCGTCAAGATTTAAGTGAATTTCTTCTTCTTCTTCTTTTGGCTAAAAATTTAAGTGAATTTCTTAAAGATGAAAGCATTTAGATCTTGTATATACTTGGAGGTAAAAAAAATTGATGTTGATAAATGCTTTTCAGACAAATAAAACAAGAGACTTTTTTTTTCTTTTTTTTACAAATGTTACTCGTAGTTGTTGTCTTATATGAGTAATTATCTTTTATTCATTGTATAGCAACAGACATCGTACATTTTTTTTTTTGTTGAAAGGAACAGACATCGTACATTAATGCACAATATAAAAAGGGTTTTTTTTTTTTAAGTGATAAAAGGTTTTTAAAAAATGAAGTAATAATACTCCGTATATGTATAAAACATTAAATAGGCCAATTGAACAAAAACATATGATAGAAACAGTTTTACTATGCCAATATTTAAAGGAGTGTGTCTGACAAACAGATAATTAAATAATAATATTAAAATGAGCTTGTGGGAATTATTTTGATCAATCATACCAAAACAACTGTAATTGACTGATACATTACCATTCTTTATGTTAGGGAATATTAGGAAAATTTATGGAAAGAATCACAAAAAGAGTAGAGTTGAGGAGAAATTCTTGTGGGTTGTGGGGGCAAGAGTTCAAGTTCAAGTTTCTAGGAGGAAGTTTCACACATATATACACTTAGATTAGTTTCCCTAATATTCACTAACATAAAGAATGGTAATGTATCAGTCAATTACAGTTGTTTTGGTATGATTGATCAAAATAATTCCCACAAGCTCATTTAAATATTATTATTTATTTATCTGTTTGTCAGACACATAATATTAATTTACCTTATCATTTAATCATTTAGCTTGCAAACTTAGAGAATCTTGTGAATTTTTATAAAGATGTATATATATATATATATATATATATAGAGAGAGAGAGAGAGAGAGAGAGAGAGATATAGAGAGAGAGAGAGAGAGAGAGAGATTAGAGTTTCTATTCAGAAAGTAACATTGGCTAGGCTCTTTATATATTGTATGATATTTAAAAAATTAAACTGAAATGAGAAATGCCATAAGGCCCATAGCACAAATATGAAGAAAAAAAAAAAGGAAACAAAATAATTATTTCTATTACAGACAATTTATCAAAAAACGACATGTTATAATTTAAAAAAGAAAATGTTATATATAGACATTATCACAAAATTAGAATATCCATTTTAGAGCAGATTATTAAAAAATAACATATTATAATTTAGAAAAATATTATATCCATAACATTATTACAAAATTAGAATATCTAATTTAAGGCGGAATTAAAATCAAGTTTATAGACATTACAGTCTTCTTCTTGTTCTAAACAAACTTATAAAATTGTGCATGACTTTTGCATGAACTAACGACTTGGCTGATGAGATGTTTATGGTAATATTGATTCATCAATGACGGTCATATTCATAAATGTGACCTCCAGGATCCAGTTACTCAAAGTTGACAAAAATAAAGTAATGGGTTTGTTTGGTAAGAGCCATTAAAAATAGCAAAACAAGGATTACATTTAAATCTTCCTCTTCAATTGAAAATTTCAACAGCGTGTAGTCAAACAGATATGCATTAATTCCTTTGAAATTAAGAAGCACATATTGTTTGCTCTGTTAACATACTTGTATCTGTCATTTGCGTGTGATTCAGTCAAGCGTTTAGAGAAATGCTATTTATTATGTATGCTGCTATGCATTATTATTTCCTTCATTTTAAAGGTCAAGGAAATAGTGACGCAAGCACCCACCAAATTAGAATTTTGACTGGATTTATGTGCATTTGTGCCTACCTACTCAGATCTGAGTTCAACATTTTCACACATTGGCGTGCCACACATGCTTCGATGCCAAATCCACAATATATTACTGCCTGTTCCCACAGTTTCAAATTTCAGTAAGTCTATATATACATAATCATGTTGACAATAGTTGAGGTGATAAGTGACAGGACTTCAATCCATGATGCCTACTTAATAATGTTGTTTTTATCGTCAAATTAAGATCCCAATCTGTTTTTTTGTGTAAGCAGAGTTGAGACTTAGATTTTGCATTTGATGATAAGAAATTTTATCAGTTGAGCTAACAGATATCAATGTTGGATGTTATAACTCATATAAGTTGTTAATGATAACTATAAAGTAGTGTTAAGGGTAGACACAAAAACATATATATGAAAATTACTATTTCAATAAACTGTGAAAAATGCTTTGTCTATATACTTATTGTTCGTATTAAGATCATCTCTTTCTGTTGATTATGGTCGATCCTGCCTGAGGCCAACTGGCTAGTTAGAGCTGTTCAATAATGATCATGATTGAGAATGGTTCTTTCATTTATCATATAATTCTTGGAACGAATGATCATGATTGAAAGGCCGGTAAAGAGCAATTGGAGAGTATTAATTTTGAACCCAAATGTATAATTAAGAGAGGTTTTAAAAAGTCAACAAGAAGTTGGTGAGATTTTTAGTTTACATTGTGTAATGTTTAGTAATTTAACATCGATAAGAAATCTTCAATGGTTAGGGTAAACTGACACGCTTTTGGAGTTACTATATATATAGGGACGGTGAGAGCAATTTAATATAATTCGATTTGTTGGATGATCTTTTTCACATTGTTTGAAAGCAATTACAAGGAATCTGGCGTTTCTCACATTCCTTTGTAAAAGATTTTATTATTATAATTTAAAGTAGAAGAAAATTTTGAAGATATTTTTGGCTCATCATGACAATTGGGTCATTTCATTTAAAACCTCTCAAACTCATCTCAATATTATGAGAACGCCATAACTGGCTGAAAATAGTCAAAGAGAGAACTTAATTAGCTAGTTGTAGTCGACTTTTAGTACCTTCAAGGAAATGAATATTGTGGGTCTAGAGATAGTCCTTCCTAACTGACAATTGATATATATTTAGATTTTTTTTTTTTTTTTTTTTGCTAAACTAGATTTGTAATATTTAACTTATGAAATTAATCCATTTTAAATAGAAAGAATTCATTTATATATATATATATACACACACACACACACTTGTGTGAATCATTTTTCAATGTCAACTTTGATTTAACAATAATTATCTTATGCATTAGATACATGCATTCTCACTTTTAGGAAATGTAAGCCCTATATAATTATGTGTGATTTACATGTTTGTTTAGAATTAAAAATAAATTATCACCCCATACCCTTGGTGCGATGGTCACTTCATAAGTATAAGTGCTTGTAGGGTGTGGGGGTAAGGGTCAGGGTTCAAGTCTCCAGGAGGGAGTTTCACACACACATACACCTAGATTAGGCTAGAGTAGATTTATATCTTGTATCAAAAAAAAAAAAAAATCATCAATGAATGACTTGGTCATTAGTCACCTCACAAGGACTAAGAGTACTTTATTATTGTTAAAAATTTGAAAGTTATTATTAATTTTATTACAAGAAGTTTATAAATATAATTGGTTTCAAATCAATAACATAATAAATAAAAATTTTAAATTACTATATACTCAAAAAAGTTGATATATCAATTCACTATATTTTTATAATAAAATTTATAATACCCTTAAACACCATTTTTTTTACAAGAAACTATAGGTATTTTTATTATCAAACAACTGATCATGTATAACTTTTCACAATGTCAAGAGGGATTTCATTTTCACGTATACGTAAAACTATTTCCCTGCAAGAGCTAGCAGAAGCTACTGATCTGTTGCAACAACCTGGGTGGCACAATCTGCAGAATTGGTTGTCACTGTACTGAACTCATGGATCTTGTCCCTTAATTATTTCTTGCAGCAGAGATCGATGTTCAACTATTATATCTATATGGGCAGCACATCATGATTCATGAGCTCTATTAATTCTTGTTTTCTTTCTCATTAATCTATTTGTGATCACTTTCCAAAACAATAATACTACTTGTCCGTTTCTTCATCATGATGCACACTTCATTGTTGCACGTGGTCCTGTATCGTACTGATATGATTTTATATACATATATATCCTCCTCAAAGTCTGTTTTGGCTGATCGATATCCTCCTCAATTTGAGTAGGGGATTGTGTGTTGTTGTTTGTAGTATTTGCAGGTGAGATGTATACAACTCAGCAGTAATTGTTTAACCGGTATTGACACTGAATTTTATGGTATCTATATATGTACGAACATTATCTTCAAATTATTATTATCTTTGATACCTACTAAACTAATATTTCAATTTTCAACATCTGGGTGATGATAGCATGAATAGAAATCCTTGGTAAAACTTTGAATGTTCCAATCTATATGATTCTATATAAAGTAACAGAAATTATAAATAAATAAAAAAATACACATAAATAGTACTGCAATCAGTGGAGCATAAAGTGAGACGTTAAGAGTTAAACGTTGATATATGGTTTTTGTTTTCATCACAAGTGTGATTCATCACGTAACAAGCAGAGTTCAGCTACTATTTGCCATTGCCCATTGGGTTGGTATGAAACGATTTCCTTTCATGCTGCAATGGTCCCTCACTAAAAGGAATAGTAAAACTCATACTTTACTTTCCCATAGTGGTATCTCCCTAGCTGTATATTTGAACTATCATGACTTTATCATCGTCATCATCATCATCATCATTATTATTATTATAGAATTTGTACCTATAATGTTAATTTCATATTGGTAATTGTCTTATGCGTTGTTTTATTAATTTACTGTGCGTTGCACAATTTTAATCATGAATTATATATATATATATATATATATTCTTTTTTGAAAATTAATAACTAAATGAGTTATTATTACATAGTTTTAGAACTCATTTCTAACTAAATGAATGGTTTTTATTGTATAAAATGCATAATTTTGTATATTTGATCTTATATATAATATTTATAACTAAGATTATCAATAAAAACTTTTCTAATTTTTTTTTTTTATAATTCCTTATTTATTAATGAAGAGGGTGATCTGAACTCAAACAGTTAAATCTTTTCTAATACTTGCATAAATAAGGTTATCCTTCAATAATTAATTCCAAACATAATATTAAAAAATCAATTAAATTTGTACACCTAAAAGAAATTTCATTTTTAAGTCTTATTTTGATATTTAAATCATCTATTTTATTGTTGATTTTATTCAAATGGCTTACACCCTAGCTTATATAACTTGAGTAATACCTCTAATTATATTTTGCTTTAGCCTTTAAGAACACATATATTACACTTGAAAAACAATGCAAATTTTTGTACTTAAAAAAAAAATGAAAAAGAAGTTAAGTAAAAAGAGATTTACATGAATTTGGACCAATGAATCTAATTTAGCTAAATATTATCCATGATCTAAAAGGATATAAGAGAAATTCTAAATTGAATTTAGTTAGACTTTCGAAGACATATGGGAGGAATTCCACATACTAAGAAATTAACACAAAGCACAAACAAACTTTCAAAATATAAAAATAGATAAATATTGATAAAGCCTTAACAATCAATAAGTAAAAGTAACTTGGAATTAGATTGTACTATACAACACATGAAAGATATGTTTTGAACCAAATTTTTCATAGTGTTAGTCAATTGAAAAAATCAAAATACTTACAAACTAAATACATAGAATAACCAAAACCTAAAACACACAAAATAGTTGAGAATTTAAAATAAAAAACTTACCTAAGAGAAACCAAGAACTTGAATGGGTGTCACTTGTTTTGGTTCTTTATAGTAGAGTTTCTTTCACATAAGATCCATGCATGAAAATTTAGAAACAAATAACAATGAGTAAGATGAATTTATTTAATCAAAACTATCATATACAAATACATATGCGTAAGTTGCAACTTGAAAAAAAAAAAAAAAAAAACGCGGAGTGCAAGAGAGATTCTATGGAAATACCATTGGTGAATATATATAAGTTTCAAAATTTTAATAATAGGTTTTTAGTTGGAGTAGGATTTACATATCTAAAACTTAGATGCATGTTACATCTTTTGTTAAAACACTTTTGTTACTTTATTTAAAGAAATTTATAAGAACAAATGTGCTTTTGTCGCTATCAACTTAAACTTAGATGCGTGTTGCATGTTTTGTTAAAACTTTTATTGTTACTTTATTTAAAGAAATTTTTAAGAAGAAATAAGTTGTTGTTTCTATCAACTAAAACTTAGATGCATGTTTCATATTTTATTAAAACACTTATTGTTATTTTTATCTAAAATGCACGTTGTATGTTTTGTTAAAACAATTATTGTTACAATTAAACCAAGTGGCTTTACCAAATTACAGCAATAATCGAATGCTTTACAAAGAGAGAATAATCACTCCTATCTCATTCAATTTTATTTTTTAATAAATATTATCTTATTTGAAAAGATGGTATTTAATCCATAATAATTTCTCTTTAACATTATGTCAACATGCTAATTGATTTCTTTTCATATAAATAAGAGGGAAAGGTTTTGCTGCATACTAGTATGCAGCAATCACTGCATAATAGGTTATGTGACAACAATAAAAAAGCAACATATGTAATGATCAAATACACCCGTAGACACATATTACTTTCTTTTTAATGCATAATGGGTAAATGCCACATAACCCATTATGCAGCAAAAATTTTCCCCAGGCAGAATTCATCCCTACATCCCTTATTAGACCCAACTAGAATCCCTATTGATAGATGCAATTCCTCTACCATCAAAACTCTTGTTCAATTTGGACTTTAATTTCACTAACCCAAATATGTGATCTCTATAGTCTATACTATACCCAATGGACTTGAAAGCTGGAATCTAGCCCAACAACAAAATGGGCCTTTTTGGCCCTTCTTTCAAATCCACTCATTCCAATCAAAAATATTTCTCTGCTAGAATTTGAAAACAAAAACTGAAAAACTGCCATAGCGGGAACACACACACACACAGAAAGAGAGAAAAAAAAAAAAAAAAAAAATGAAATTCGAGTGCTCTGAGCTGAATATATGGAAAGAAGCTCTCTCTTCCTACTCAACTCGCATAGAATCCCTTAACAAACCCAACCTGATTTCCTTTGACGACTTTTACCGCAACCAACTCCCTCCGATTCTTCGCAACCGAAACCCTAACCCTTACATCACCACCGCCGAGCTCTCCAAACTCATGCAATGGAAGCTCACTCGTGGCAAATGGAGGTACTCTCTCTCTCTCTCTTCCTGAACTTTATCAAGTGTATAATCAATAATGTGTGAATTTTGTTTGTTTTTTTTTTTTTTTTTTAAGGCCGCGTTTGTTGGATTTCGTTTCGTCTTTGGACGAGGCGGTAGTGAAATCGGCGTCCGAAAAGGCATTCCGATTACTTCCTGATGTTTCCAAGGCTGTGTCTGAGCTCACAGTGCTCAAAGGCGTCGGTCCCGCCACCGCCTCCGCCGTTCTGGCTGCTTACGCGCCGGACGTGGCGCCGTTCATGTCCGACGAGGTATAGTCGCTCCTTAATCTGATCAATTATCACTTGTTCCAAAATATTAAACCAATTCGAAATCACTTTTAAGTACAGTTACTTTTTTTTTTTTTTTTTTTAAAGTGATGCTTTAAAAAGTTGTACATTCTATTTTGACATGAACATAAGCTCATCTAAATGACGTCTTAATCGACATTCTAACCCGATTTTATTTGGGATGGTTGTTTACTACTTATCTTAGTGATTTTATTGTGTATAAGTATAGTTGTACATTAAAAAATGCGATTAAAGAGTTGCACATTCTGTTTCGATGTGAAAACATGCTCATCCAAATGGTGTCTTAATCAATATTCTTAATGCAATTTTATCTAGGATGATTGTTTTATTTTTTTTGCTGTTTTATTGTGGCTTTTATTAGTTTTTGATTTGTTGTCATGTTGGTGAAAAAGGCTATGGTGGCGGCACTTGGTAACTCAAAAGATTATTCACTGAAGCAGTACCTGTTATTCGCGAATAAACTCCAGGCTAAAGCAAAGGTCAGTGAATGCTGTTCTCCTAATTTTCAATTATATATTCGCGTGTGTTAAGGCAAGAAAGGTTTGAAGTATTTATTTGCAATTATAATGACGTACCTGAGGTAAGGGCTCATGGTGATTGTTTGTCCCTCTATTAGTGTGATCATAATGTTTAATGTGAGATAAGAGATTGTCAATATTAGTGTTTTGACTTTTAACTGCAATCTGATTTCGATGGAAAAGTTGAAAGCCGGTTACTTTATCTCCAGATCTTAGGGCTCAGGGTCTTCTGTTTGTAGAGCTACTCTAGTTTTTTGGAAAGAAAAAGCTAGAGATTGATATCTCATAATCTCAATGAACACATTATGCATTATGTAGGGTGGTGGGCTTCATTTTGGTTTAATACTATACACTTGCTTTATGGGATTTCATTTGTTCTATTATTCTTTTTAGAATCTAGATTTAAATTGCGTCGGATCAAATAAGCAATCACTGTGTATGGCTGTCTTCTTGTCAAATAAATAGTACTACGAAAGTAGTCAAAGTTGGAAAGTTCCCCATTTTTATGGTTTATGGATGCCTGTTTACGTATCTAGTGGAAGATAATCTGCAGGAATTAAGTTCAGAAAACGAAACCTTTACACCATCAGATGTAGAAAGAGCACTGTGGAGTTCTGCTATGGAGACCAAGCAGCTAGCTTCACATCCAGATGCAGACTCCAAGGTTAAACCTAGTAAAAGCTCCAAGAGAAAGAGAAAGCCTTGATTTAGTGATGCGCAAGTTGACATCAATGCTTGTAAGTTATTTAACTTAACTTTGTTCTCTGTAAGTTATTTATGTCCTTACAGCTTGCAAAAGGCCCTTACTCTACCAGTAACTCATGAATGGCCACCCATTTTCAATTTTTCATCCTGTGATTGTGGTTTCTACTACTTTATTTTCTGCAAAGTATAATTGAATGACTTATTTTTGCTTAAATATTATTTGTGGTAATTCTTCTCATGCAATAAATGCTCCATTTTTTCTGTTGTTACTTGTTACCATGAAGAGAAAATATATGCCTTGGTCATACGTCTGGCATTATGGTAGGTGGGACCATATATTTGGTCTATGCATCTCCTAATTCATCAATACCCATCTAGGAGAGATCTGATTCATTTTGCTAGGATTGTTATGCCAAGAACTTTTCAGTTATTCCAAATTAGATTCTGCTCTTAACACTAGTTCAAATCTTCCCTTCCCTCTCCAACTTGGGGCCAAAACTTACATATAAAAGAACATATATGTTGATTATCACTTTTGGGATAAATTGTTGGATTCTTCCTTTGAGGTCTAATTGGAGAACCCATTGAAATATAAAGAACATCACATTTTGAGTTTGACAGAAATAGTTTTACTAGATTTTGCAAAAGCTATTTCATAAATAATACATACCAATGACAAGGGAATATCTTAAATGCAAAGGGATCTTGTAAAATGAACACGTTTCTTCCTCCGTCAGAGGAAGTTGAGGTAATTTTATCTTGCCGAAGCAAGAGCAGGTTTGAAAAGGTTGGTGGAAGAAACAATTGATGACTGCAAAGGTTATCAAATTGCATGTTTTGTGTCGTAATTTGGTATGCTTCGTGTGCGTGTGGTAATTGTTATACTACAATGGCTCTTTGGCACCTGAAAGACGTCATCTCAAGGACCTCACACTCTTCCTTGTGAGCTTGATTGGCACAGAAAAGTTGCTTATAGTCTAGATTTTTTAAAAAAAATGATATGTTCATATTTTGGAATTTTTGTTAGTAAGATATTTAAGGTTTATTTACACTGTAAACTTATCAATACGTTTCCAACTATCCTGTTACAATTACATGGTGAGAATGAATAAGATGTTTCTTGCCTTCTACGTCCAGATGAGCTTTGAACCTTTTTGACGTGATCAGGCCTGTGGGGGCCCAACATTCCAATTTGAAACGTCAAGGGATTGGGCGTTTGGGTCGCCCCATAAGCTTTTTCCTTTGTAAGATACGTTCAACGAGTCTTGTTAGACGTCAGAGTAAAACATTCAGGAAGTTTCTTCTTCTTCTTTTTTTTTCTTTTTTTTAATTTTAATTTTATTTTTATAATTGCATCATAGTTAGACAACCTCCATTTTTAATTTCAAAAACCTTGCAGCCCGGTAAGAGTTTTGTTGGTCTAGCACTTTTTAGTTTTTTGAAACGTGTATAAAAAATAAAAATAAAAACAGTTTTTGAAACGAAGACATTTAAAATTTAAATATTTCCTCTGTAATTATTGTAACTAATTATCACAAAAAAAAAAAAAAAAAAGTGCAGTGCCAACAGGTAAATTGCACATTCTGGTCTGCACCCATAGTACCAATTTATGGTAAGGAAATTGTGAACCTAATACCTATTCAAGTTGGTTCTTAAAAAAAAAAAAAAAGGGCAAATTTTAACGAGCACTTGTTGTGCTTGTTAATGTTGAACTAATGTGGGTCTCATTTGATAAAAAAAATTGAACAAAAAGAAAAAAGAAAAAAAAACATAAAACTAACCCCAAAACTTATTTTAATATTTTTTTCTCTTTATAAAATTGTGATCCGAAAAGCTACAAGAATATGGCATAAAGCTATAATAAAGCTGAAAAAAAAGTACAAAGGGCTGTAGTTAACACAACCCAAGAGAAAACGTTAACCAGCACCGCACGGTGTTGGTTAACATTTCCCAAAAAAAAAACCTATTCAGGTTGGATCCAATCTCCCCCATTTTGTCTATTACCCTAATTTGTTTGGTCTTGAAAGCAAGAAATGAAGAAATGTCACTGATAGCTACTAGTCTTTCAAACTAGTACAACCTTGCCTAGACTGTTATTACATGTTGGCAGACGCATGATATAACCATTTCCGATTTAAATAGATTAATTATGAAAGTAAGGGAAATTTGATTGGAATGTGGTTCTTGGCTAACGTAAGGACTAATGAGGAAGTAAAAGGTTTTATTTGGCTTCCAACCAAATGAATTTTAATTAGGAAAATTATTAGCAATTAGCCTGCACGCAAGCGAGCGTTCAAAGGATCTTTTATATATATAAACGTTAATAATTTTTGTCTATTATAATTTGAAATTACTACATTTTTTAATTACAAAAATATCTAGGAGTATGATGAAAAGATTATTTCATCCAAAACGCATAACACTTATCACACTTTTAGGTATTTTTGTGATAGAAAAACATAGTAATCTCAATTTATAATAGGTGCAAATTATTAAGTTTTACCAAAAAAAATATAAGAGCGTTTGAGCACAAGCATGAATGCATACTCAGAGGTTAGTAAGTAGATAAAACAATTTAAAAATCAAAAGAAAAGTGATCTTGTTTTTTGTGCAATGTTTGAGTGGGAGTAGTATTTTTATCAGATTGTCTTTTAGCTTTATTTTTACTTAAATATAGGAGTGTAAGAGCATTTTTCAACCAAAAAAATGAGGATCTCAAACAGGGAAGGTTCCTTAAATAGTAATATAGAAAAGATAAATTCAATATTAGTTTTAAACTTTTAGTATCAGATTATGACTGACGGCCTATTACTTTCACATAGATTTACTATTTTTTCTCTATCATTCACAGTCTATCACGTGGACAGTTATGACACAAATTATGTAATTTTATGTGATCTTAGAATATTTCATTTCGTACTACTTCTTTTAAATTAAAGGATTTGAATCAAGAAAATTATTAATCCTATAAATTCAATTTTAAATTAAATACTACTAATAAACAGATAGAATTTTAACGTTTGACCTTTGTTTAAATTCAAAATCCCCTCATCAATTCTATTTGGGTAGGTGAGGTGTCCCATACCTATTGGCCTTCCCTTATGCTTTCATTAACATTATTCATCAAAACTATAGAAAACAAATAAAAAGTTCCAAACTGACGAAAAATTCAAAGTCTCCTCTCTCTCTCTCTCTCTCTCTCTCTCATGTGGACAATGAACAAGGACAAGATATATATTTAACACCGGCAAATAAAAGCCCAGGGCATTTTTTTTCAAATATCAACAGAGGGGCCCAATCCGTTTTTAGCCCAACAGGGTTTAACGTTATAGAGTGACTTCTTGGTGCTAGAATAAGTCCCTCACTCTCTCATTTTGAAGTATTTACTAAAGCAATAGTCTGGGAACCGTAAATGTCCACTAAGCGAGCTGCAATTCTCACAAACACAGCACTATCCAAGGTATGTTCTTCACTCAACTCCTCAAATTCAAGAAAAGCCCTCTCCTTCCTCAAAAATCTTAGCACTGCCGCTCAAAGATTAGATTTTGAAAACACCAATGGGTCTCAGTGCCAAGTAGATGATTCTTTAGAATATCAACAACAAAAACATAGTGACAGCCAAAACCCTGCAGATTTTCATCACAAATCAAACCCCCCCAATGAGTAGAGAAAGCAATACAAACGATTTTGTAGGTTACCCAGTTGGGCAAAATGGGAGTTTTAGTGGGTTTAATGAGCAAAATGAGTTTTACCAGAATTCTTGTGGGGTTTATAGGGAGAGCTTTAGAAGTACATATCAGAACAACCCAGCTGGGCAAAATGAAAATTTTAGAGGAAATTGTGGTCAAAATGTTGGGCAGGTGCAGCTGAACCTAACTGGGATTCTGAAGGAAAAATTCTGGTTTTGCATCTCATGCAAAACCCACAGCGGAAGCGACGAACTAGGGTCTATTTCATTCATGATTGATAACGTGCACTACATAAATTTCAGAATTTAAGAACAAGATAGCGTACCTTGGTGTGGAGAAATTCAAAACAAAGATTAGAAGCACTTGAACGCTTTTAATCTTCACTCCAATTCCACTTTACGCCAAGATGTGTGGTCTCTCAATCGGCTTTTTTTCGAAGGGAGAATGAAAGTGTGTCTCCTCACATCTCTCATACACCATTTCTTTTTCTTTTCTTTTTTTCACCAATAAAAATTCTGTATGTTTTCCCTTTATAACTAACCGATTATTACTAGTACAGCCTATTAGGCGCTTTTGAGCTTTAGTGCTGTGGTAAGGTGGGGCCAAAAGGACAAAGACACTAGCTCAATTGGGCCGACTTTTCCGTCAACTCTTGACGAAGTCAAAGTTACCATTAATTATATTTAATACCACTATATAAATATAATTTACTTGGCCTTATTAATAAATTATATCCCAAGATTTTTATTATACACGTAACCCCTTCATAAAATATTCGTAGTAACACAAAACTCATAAATATATTTGCCACTTTGTAAATTACTACATCTTATCCATCGAGTACCGGTTTAATTCTTTAAAGTTATTCATTATATATTTATGAAATCCAATTTCATAAATATATACTTTAGTAATTTCTTACTAAAGTGGTTATTTCTAACTCTCTACGAATAACGAAACCATTAAACTTATCTCAAGGGAATATTTTATATCTCTATCAAGAGACTATTGAATTCCATCTTGAGAATATATGTTCCATCAACACTAAATATGGTACAGCCTAAATATGCGAGGTTTTGACCGTTATTTCGAATCTCACTCCACGATATATCGAAAGCAACCTCACACTTCGCTGATCGAATTCCATTATTCTCTCGGGATTAAGAGTTCGTATGCGAATAGAAGTCGTGAGATTTATTATTCATTTGACGGTCGTTAGAAGAATAATAAATCTCACATGGTCTCCGTTCAATATGTTTTAACTCTTAAAACATATCAACATATCAACTAGAAGCTTCCACTTCCATGATCAAGACAAATCATCTTAGTTGACACGTTATAGTCTTCGTAGATAAATGCCCAATTTCATCACCGACTACGAACTATTAATTGAGTTTACAAAGAACTTGTGATTTACATCTTCTGTGACTTTTCACATAAATCACATACAATGCATCCTCATGGACTATATGATAATGTCCCATATTCACGTAACCACTATTTTAGATAATAATAAAATAACTTTATCAAATACGATATTAAGTCATACATCATGTCATACATAATGTCATACATAATATCATACATAGCATCATACAATAGGATTTAAGGGCACTAATCCTAACAATCTCCCACTTGCCCTAAAGACTATTGTGCATTAATCTAACTCCCATTCCCTCCAAATGTGACTCGAAAGTCCTTTGAGGTAAGGCTTTGGTAAAAGGATCTGCTAGATTATTTGCACTTTCAATCTTTGCTACCACAACATCTCCACGAGCAACAATATCTCGAATGATGTGGTAGTTCCTCGCCATGTGCTTTCGTTTCGTGATTCCTTGGATCTTTGGATTGTGCAACCGCTCCACTATTGTCACAAAACAATGTGATGGGAACTTGCTCGATTCTCATTACACCAAGATCGAAAGGAATTTCTTAAGCCAAACGGCCTCCTTCTGCTTCACAAGCGGCAACATACTCGGCTTCCATGGTGGAGTCCGCAATACAAGATTGCTTGACACTCCTCCAACTTATGGCTCCACCTCCCAAGGTGAAAACACATCCCGAAGTGGATTTTCCGAAATCTAGATCGGCGAAAGTCCGAATCGGAATAGCCAATGGGAATCAAATCCTCACTATGGTAAACAAAGCATATAATCTCTCGTTCTCCCAAGATACTTCGAGAATATGCTTTACAACTTGCCAATGTTTTGGTCTGGATTTGATTGATATCGGCTAACCATGCCAACTGAATAACAAATATCTGGTCTAGTACAAAGCATGGCATACATAAGACTTCCCACTGTAAAAGCATAAGGAACTTGTCTCATCGTATTTTCTTCCTCCTGAGTCTTAGGCCTTTGGTCATTAGATAGAGGAACTCCATGTCTAAAAGGAAGCAATCCTTTCTTGGAGTTTTGCATGCTAAACCGTTCTAAGACCTTATCTATATATCCAGCTTGTGATAAGCCTAACATCTTATTCTTACGATCTCGCCAAAGCTTGATCCCTAGAATAAAGTTAGCCTCACTCAAGTCCTTCATATCAAATTGGCTTGATAACCAAACTTTAACGATGACATTACCCCTACATCATTCCCAATGAGTAGAATATCATCAACATAAAGCACTAGGAACATTACTACTTTGTCTCAATGTCTTTTGTACACACATGGTTCATCAAGATTTTGTTCAAAACCAAGTGACTTGATTGCTTGATCAAATCTGATGTTCCATGACCTAGATGCTTGCTTATGTCCATAAATGGACCTATTCAACTTGCATACCATATGCTCTTGGTTCTTTGCTATGAAACCTTCTGGTTGCAACATGTATATTTCTTCTTCAAAATTGCCATTAAGAAATGCAGTCTTGATATCCATTTGTCAAATCTCATAATCATAATGAGCAGCAATGGATAAGAGAATTCTGATAGATTTTAGCATGGCTACTAGCGAAAAAGTTTCATCATAATCAATACCTTCTTTTTGTGTATACCCTTTCGCCACTAGTATTGCTTTAAAGGTTTCAACATTTCCATCTATTCCTCTCTTCCTCTTGTAAACCCATTTGCAACCAACAGGTTTAATGCCGTTAGGCGCCTCTACAAGATCCCATACATAATTGGAATACATAGAATCCAATTCAGATCTCATAGCTTGGATCCAATGATGTGCATCTATATCATTTATTGCTTCATCATAAGTGTAAGGATCTGATTCAGCCTCTTCTGAGATAGCCTCATAAGTTTCTCCCAAACCTATGAATCTTATAGGAGGCCGAACAATTCTCCCACTACGACGAGGCACTGTGTACTAGACATCTCATAAGTAGTATCTTGTGGTGTATCTAATACGGCTACATCATCCCTAGTTTCATCCATTGATTGTACAACTACGGGTTCATTCATTTCAACCAAGACAACTCTACTTCTAGGAGTAAAATTATTCATATAGTCATTTTCCAAGAATTTGGCATTTGTGCTAACAAACACTTTATTATCCTTATGACTATAAAATAAACCTCCAAGCTGTTCCTTTTGGATACCCTACAAAAAATACCACTTCGGTTTTAGATCGTAACTTGTCGACTTTCCTTTCAACACATGTGCTGGACAACCCCAAATGTGGAGATGTCTCATACTAGGCTTACGCCCATTCCACAACTCTACGGGTGTTTTAGGAATAGACTTCGAAGGGACTAAATTCGAAGATACATTGCGATATTTAAGGCATATCCCCAAAAAGAAATTGGTAGAGTCGAATAACTCAACATGGACCTAACCATATCTAAAAGAGTCCTATTCCTTCTTTCTCGCTACACCATTTTGTTATGGAGTTCCGGGTGCGATCAACTGGGATATAATCCCATTTTCGATCAAGTAATCCTTAAAATCACCAAGAAGGTATTCGCCACCTCGATCGTATCGAATGGCCTTTATGTGCTTACCCAATTGATTTTCAACTTCAGCCTTAAACTCTTTGAACTTTTCAAAGGCTTCGGACTTCCGTTTCATTAGGTACACATAACCAAATCTAGAGTAATCATCGGTAAAAGTAATGAAATACTCATAGCCACCTCTTGCTTGGATTGACATAGGACCACATACATCGAATGTACTAGTTCTAGCAAATCTTGTGCTCTTCTACCTTTTGCATTAAAAGGTCGTTTGGTCATCTTTCCTTCCAAACAAGATTCACAAATGGAAAACCATCAAATTCCATGGGGCTAAAAGTCCATCTTTGATTAGTCTTTGAATCCTACTTGAATTAATATGACCTAAACGCAAGTGCCATAGATATGCATCACTAGTAGAAGGAAACTTTCTCTTTAATGATTTCACATGAGAGTTACTATCTAATTCGGAATTGTATAATTCATGCTTATCGGGGAGTTAAAATATAAAGACCATCCACAATATTGCCGAACGAGATAAACACTTTATCCTTCTTTATTACAACATTGTCTTTCAAGATAACACAATATCCACATTTACCTAAGTAAGTTGCGAAATTAAATTCCTACGAACATTAGGTACATATAAACGGTCTTCTAATATTAAAACTCTAGACTTAAAACACAAATTAAACACTCCAACGGCTTCAACCGAATCTTGCTCCCATCGGCCAAAGTAAGAAATAGTTCTCCCTCATTCAACTTTCTGGTCTCTGGAACCCCGCAAAGAATTGCGAGATATGATTAGTACAACCCGAATCCACACACCGGGAATCTGTTGGATTTTACCAAACATATTTCAAGAAGAAATGAACTTTTCATACCTTTATTCTTGGCGACCTTGTATGTTGGACAATTCCTCTTCCAATGTCCTTTCTCACCACAATGGAAACACTTTCCTTTGGTTTTCTTTCCTTTGTTGGCAACCCCTAAGGCAATTTGTTTACCATCTTTCTTAGTGAAGTCCTTCTTCTTCTTCTTCTTACCCTTGCCTTTCGACTTAGGTTGAGAAGTAGAAGCTTCACCCACATTGGCTTCAACACTAGAAGTACCAAGGATGCCTTCCGCCGCCACTAACTCATTCATTAATTCGAGACAAAGAATAAATCTTTTTGTTCATGTTATAATTGAGTCAAATTCCTTGAATGATTCGGTAGTGACTCGGAGTATCATATCCACTTGGGATTCTCCATCAATGTCGGCACCTAAAATTTCTAATGTGTTCGGATTAGCAATCATCCTAAGACAATGCTCCCTCACCGAACTTCACCGCAGCCATTTTGGTATTATAAATTTGTCTCATGGTTTCTTGCCTTGCGAAGAACGGCCTTGCTCACCAAACATCTCCTTCGGACTATGCATTATGTCCGAAGCAAGTTCTACATCCCGCATTTGATGCTTTGTAGAACATTTGAGATAGATGCTAGGATGTAGCACTTGGCCATCTCATTAGATTTCGCCAACGATCATATCGTTGTTTTCCTCGAGAGGAGCATCTAATGAAGGAAATTTAGGACATGGTTGAGTAAGCACATACTTGTGCTCTTCAAGCAGTAAGAACAATGTCCAAATTTCTTTTCCATCAACATAGTTGGATCCAGTCGGTTGTTTTGGTTAAGAATAGAAACAAGTGGGCTAAATGATGCCATGACAAAATCTGAAAATAATAAACATGAATATAATAATTAAATTGGACATTATCAATTTTGCATAAAAACATATAATATGGAACCTTAATAAAACCATAAAATAATATATGCAACGACAAACCAATCTCATATTCAATGTCCCTCAAAGATAGAGTGAACATAAAATATTATGATTGATTGAGAACTATTCTCATTATTAGCACTATCATGATAACTCTTATCAAATACTAATAATATGCCGTTTTATATTTAGCCTCTAAGTAATAATAGCAAGAACTCAGCATAGAGGATACTATAATACTTAGTCTAGTGTATACCATTGTCTAGAATTATGTGTAACCACATCTCATCCCTTTAACAGGCTTATTTTGTGCATCACCACGATAAAACACCCTCGCATGGAATGCAAAGCTCGAAGCTAAGACGAGGTGTTTATCAAACCACTATAAACCAAGAAATTCAATCTTGTAGGACCATGAAATAAATACTCTCCGCATGGAATGCTAAGCTCGATAAGACAAAGTATATATTTCACACTACTACGAACCAACAATGGAGGCCGTGAGATCCAACCCTTGAATCTCTCCCACTCGTATATTTTAAAATAAAGGTTTTTAAAATCAAGAATGATAATAATGCTAGACACGTGAAAAAAAAATATAATCCTAATCTAATTAGGAATAAACTTCATTAAACTAGCATTAACGTATATAAATATATATATATATATAACGTAATAAAAATCTTTATTATATATAAAAATTATATTATATATAATATAATATACAAATTAATATATATAATATATAATTATTACTTTATATATATATTATAATATATATATATATATATATAATATATGATTATTATATTATATTATATATATATAACTGTCAGAGAAGATTTGAATCCTCACGGATTCACTTTTTATTCTAAGGCATGCAATTTTACAAACCAAGTCATGCATTGAATTCAACCCGTGCAACAAATTCAACCATGCAATGCCATAAAAATCCGGACCATGCAATCAAAGGTCAAACGATGCATTAATGATTCAAAGCTTTTGACAAGTGAATAACTGCCACTCAATAACTGCCAATCCAATAACTACCCCTATTCAAATAAACATCAAGGCAACAGATATTAAATGTTGCCGTGCAGAGCAGTGTTGGCCATATATATTGATCGCATGAATACCTTATAAGCAATTTACATGCCAGCCAAACCGTGCAAAAAGGAATACAAGCAGTGCAGTTATGGTTCACACATGACAGTTATTGAAATTTCAATAACTTTATCTTCTTCAATATATTTAAATGATGCAGAAAATTGAAAGACAAAAATAACGGTTTTCTTAAATTCTAAAATTTAATCACACATTATACAATCATGATATGAAAACCTGGCTCTGATACCAATTGAAGGAAAAATTCTGGTTTTCATGCAAAACCCACATACGGAAGCGACGAACTAATTCTATTTCATTCATGATTGATAACGCGCACTACATAAATTTCAGAATTTAAGAACAAGATGGCATACGCTTGGTGTGGAGAAATTCAAAACAAAGATTAGAAGCACTTGGGAACACTTTTAATCTTCACTCCAATTCCACTTTACGCCCAAGATGTGTGGCTCTCAATCGCTTTTCAAAGTGGAGAATGAAAGTGTGTCTCACACTCTCTCATACACCATTTCTTTTCTTTTCTTTTTTTCACCAATAAAAATTCTGTATGTTTCTCCCTTTATAAGTACGATTATCTAATTGGGCCTACTTATTGGCCTTTCCATTCGGGGCTTTAGTGTGTGGGCAGGTGACCAAAAGGACCCGATAAGGACACTAGCTCCACCTGGGCCTTGGACTTTCCGTCAACTCTTTGACAAGTCCGAAGTTACCATTAATTATATTTAATACCATTTATATAAATATAATCGCACTCAAAGCCTTATTAATAAATTATATCCCAAGACTTTATTATACACGTAACCCCTTCATAAAATATTCGTAGTAACACAAAGTCATAAATATAAAGCCGCCACTTTGTAAATTACTACATCTTATCCTTGAGTACCCGGTTTAATTCTTTAAAGTTATTCATTATATATTTATGAAATCCAATTTCATAAATATATACTTTAAAAGAATTTCTTACTAAAGTGGTTAGGCCTAACTCTGAATAATCAAAACCATTAAACATCTCAAGGGAATATTTTATATCTCTATCAAGAGACTATGAATTCCATCTTCGAATATATGTTCCATCAACACTAAATATGGCTACGCCCAACATACTTGAGGTTTTGACGTTATTTCGAATCTCACTCGATATATCAAAGCAACCTACACTTCATGATCAGTCCATTATTCTCTCGGGATTAGGTTCTACGAATAGAAGTCGTGAGATTTATTATTCATTTTGATCGTTAGAAGAATAATAAATCTCGCGGCGGTCTGTTCAATACGTTTTAACTCTTAAAACATATCAACATATCAACTAGAAGCTTCCACTTCCATGATGAAGACAAATCATCTTAGTTGACACGTTATAGTCTTCGTAGATGAAACGCCCAATTTCATCACCGACTATTCCTGAACTATTAATTCTGAGTTCTGAACTTGATTTACATCTTACTCGCGACTTTTCACATAAATCACATACAATCATCTCTGTATATGATAATACATATTCACGTAACCACTATTTTAGATAATAATAAAATAACTTTATCAAATACAATATTAAGTCATACATCATGTCATACATAATGTCATACATAATATCATACATAGCATCATACAATAGGATTTAAGGGCACTAATCCTAACAGATTCATGGTAATAATTTAACAAATTTGGAGCAGAATTTAAGTGGGTTTTATCAGAATCACTCAGTTCAGCAAAATGGGAATTTTGGTGGGAATTATGGTTGTAACAATGGACATTTCTTGCAGAACCATCATGTATATGGGGGAAATGGACATATACAAAATTTATGTGGGTTGTCCTACAAGGGTGCTAGTGAAGTGAGGCAGAACCCATATCGGTTTGATTCCCAATGCCTTTCACACAGGCAAAACTGTGGGCAAGCTCAGCAAGCCCCAGGTGATCATAACTTGGGCAATGTTGGAATGTTTCCGCATAGCCGAAGCTCTGGACAGTATCAGCAGAATCAACATGTTGTACAATATCCGCCAAACTTGAAAGCTTTTCAGAGTATGACAGAGGGTTCTCAATTATCAAATAATCCAAAACATGAGGGGAAATTTTCAGAGACACTTGAGAGTCACCAATATCGTGGTACTCTTGAGGAGCTAGATGGTTTTTGCAATGAGGGGAAAGTGAAGGAAGCCGTGGAAGTTTTAGGGTTGTTAGTTAAGCAATGTCATCCTGTGGATTGGCCCCGATATTTGCAGTTAATGTGGGAGTGTGGTGAGGCTCAATCTCTACAGGAAGCAAAATCTGTTCATGAACACATCATAAGATCACTCACACCACTAGAAGTGAGTACCTATAACAGAATCATAGAGATGTATGGGAAATGTGGTTCTATGGATGATGCGTTCATGGTGTTTAATGAAATGCCAACCCGCAATTTGACGTCGTGGGACACTATGATGACATGGCTTGCTAAGAATGGTCTTGGTGAGGATGCCATTGATTTGTTCACTCAGTTCAAGAAAATAGGAATGAAACCTGATGGTCGAATGTTTATTGGTGTTTTATCTGCTTGTAGTGTTTTGGGAGACATTGATGAGGGAATGTAGCACTTTGAATCAATGATCAAGGATTATGGCATAGTCCCATCCATGGATCATTATGTGAAGGTAATAGACATGCTAGGAAGTACAGGATATCTGGATGAAGCTTTTGAGTTCATAGAAAAGATGCCATTGGAGCCAAGTGTAAACCTTGATGGATCTCTGCAGAGTTCATGGGCACATGGAGCTTGGTGATCTCTGTGCTGGGCTTGTTGAGCAGCTGGACCCCTCACGCATGAATGAGCAATCGAAGGCTGGCCTTCTACCTGTGAAGCCTTCAGACCTTGCAAAACAGAAAGAGAAGAAGAAACTAGCAAGTCAGAGTCTTTTAGAAGTTAGGAGCCGGGTCCATGAATATCGAGCGGGAGATAGATCTCAGCCTAACACCGATAAGCTCTATGTGGAACTTAGGCATTTAAGGGAACAAATGAAAGAGGCTGGTTACATACCAGAGACTAGATTTGTGTTGCATGACATAGACCATGAATCCAAGGACGAAGCTCTTCTTGCTCATAGTGAGAGACTTGCTATTGCTGATGGTCTCCTTAACAGTCCAGTTCGTTCACCCATTAGGATAATCAAGAATCTTCGCGTTTGTGGTGATTGCCATACTGCACTAAAGGTCATCTCAAAGATTGTTGGCAGAGAATTGATTATACGAGATGCTAAGAGGTTCCACCATTTCAAAGATGGGTTGTGCTCTTGCCGGGATTATTGGTGAAAAGAAACTTGAGGTAGTATTCTATTTTACATTAAAAAAATAAAATAATAAGTTTGAAAAATATATATTTTTGAGTCTCTATTGTTTGTGGATTTTATGTTTGAATATGGTATATTCTTGTTAAGCACGTTAGCAATGTTGACTCTTATGATGTGAAGTCTGAGGTTATCTGAATTCTATTTTTGCTTTCTGTGTCCTGTTGAGATGAGATGATTGGTAAACAATAATCTAGTTGGATATTTACATCTTCAGCTCTAGTTTTCTACAGTCTCTATATAATTTATGTTGGGCAAATTACACTCCCTTCCCTTGAGATTTGGAGAAATGACACCCACCCCCAAACTTGGAAGGAAAAAACACTCCCCTCCTTTGAGATTTGAAAAAAATAACGCTTCCCCCCCTTTTGTTAATATTAGTAACGGAATATTCCAATTTTTTAAAAGATTCTCTTTATCAAAGTTTAACCATGATCAGTGAAAAGAGCATTCACATAGAATAAAATAAAATAATGAAAAGAGCATATTATAAAACATGTTGCTTAGGTGGATTTATTAGTCTCTTCTAGCACCTTTCCAATTGATTTTTTAAAGTTTGATAATCCTCTTAGATTTTTTAATCGCACCTCTCTCAAACACTTTGGATTAGAATTTATGAAATAAAACAATTTGTCGAAGCTTTCAAGCTTTTATTGTTTAAAAATGAGTTTGAATTTTTAGAGTCACTTATCAATATAAAAAACTTTCAAAGTCAATTTGATTGATTGGAGAACAAACTCACAAAAGCTTATTCTTTACCATCTAACGTTAAAATTAGAAAAGCAACTAAAGAAAAATATAGTGACTTTGGACAAGTATATCCTTAGCCAATAAATTTGAGAAAAATGGCTACAGCAAATTGACTTGAATCAGAGTTATCAACATTACACAAAAAAGAAGTTCCAAAACAAGTTTGCACTCCACTTGCAAACACAAAATGCTGTCGAAATGTCTAACAATTACTAGCAATTTTTTTTTTTTTTTTTTTATAGGTGTATCACTAGCAATTCTTGCACTCCTACAAGGTCGGTTTTCAAAACTTGTCTTCCCTTTCTTCATTGGTCACTATCTCACTGCATCATGTGTAATTCTTTTTTCCTTGCTAGAAATGTTAGATGTCAAAGATGCTTGTATGTTTATTTGACTGGATTGTGTGCGACGTTGATCACCCCTGCTTGTTTCCTTGGCACATGACATGGAAATATTGTATTAAAAATGTAAGCATAAAAGTCAGAGATGTGATAATTCAACTAATTATGAGATATAATAGTAAATTGGATGATGGTTTGTTTGACCACAAGCAATCTAAACAACTTACCAGCCTATGTTCAGCCACTAATTTCTTAAACTGAACATGTACCAACTTACATTTTGCCCTTTCTTCCCTTTGCTTCTGCCTGCACTACCAACTGCAGCTCCCTGGCATGTCCTCTTGTTGTGACCAAACTCTTTGCAAGAAGTACACCTCACAATGCATGACCTCCTTGCTTCTTGTAACCTTGGTGCATGTTCACCTTGCTCTCTTTTTCTCTTCTTCTTAGGTCTACCAATCAACTTTTTCCGTTTTGGAGGAAGCACAGTGTATTGGCCTGTTTCCAACTCACCCTTAGGTAACATATCAATATCAGGCATTGGGTGAAGGATTTGGCTATAGGCATGAATGTATATGCTCGTGGAGTAGAATGGATCACAATAATCTTGAATGTCCGCCCTTTTGTATGTGATACATTTTGCTGCATGCTTGCAAGGCAAGCCACTAATTTCCCAAACACCACAAGGACATTTTTTGATCCATAAGTTTACTGCAAAACTTGTATAACCATCTATTACTTGAAACTCATCATTGCCTGCTGGTATAAGTTTACAGAATAATGAATCTTTTTTAGCCAACTCAATCTTTTCCCATGCTTGTGGTGTGACCTTTGTTTCCCAATTGCATCCATTAGTGTATCGCTCATGTAGCTTTTCCATTAGATTAAGCCTCACTTGCTCCACCAACGTCAATATTGTCTTCCCCCACAAATCATCAACCCACCTATTAAAAGACTCTGTCATGTTGTTTGTGATGTGTGGACTAACAGATCTTGGGTCAAATGCATTTCTAGCCCATTGTGACTTAGGTTTTTCATCCAACCAATCAAATGCTTCCTTTGATAATTTTTGGAGACTTTGCATAGCTTTCTCAAAAAGGAATAGATTATTTGCTTTTACTGCATGCCAAAAATTATCCCTCAATGCTAGCCCAGAATGTTTTCCTCTAAAGTTGTTATACAAATGTCTTGTACAATGCCTAACTTGACACTCAGGCATAACATCAGGAATAGCTTCAATCAAGCCCTATCAATAACTAAAAATTCTTAAGAAGGTACAATTGCAGGAACTTTAATATCTTTATAATAGTTATTAAAAAAAATAGTACAACTTTAATATCCATATATATCTTTTGTTTATCTGACATAATAACATATGGAACTCCTGATGAACTTTGACTGATAATGGTTTCCAAGCATGTAAGAAACCATCCCCAGCTGTCTTTACACTCACATTCCACCACCCCATAAGCAATTGGAAATAGGCCATTGTTTCCACCGAGTGAAACTGCTGCCAATAGCACTCCACCAAAATTTCCTTTCAAGTGGCAACCATCTAGTCCTATAAAAGGCCTACAACCTTCAACAAAACCCTTCCTCATAGCTTCAAAGCACACAAAGAACCTCTTGAATGTAGGATTTTGTGTAATATCAACCCTATCTAATTGCATCTTCACATAGCTTCCAGTATTGGTTTGCCTTACAAGCTGAGCATACTTGGCAAGCTTCTTATAACTATTAGAATGGCTACCTACATCCTCTCCCTTTCCTCTCTTTCTTGCTCTATACAATCTACTTCTATCAACCTCAACCCCATACTTTTCCATCAAAGCTTCTCCCATGCTTTCATAAGACATTTCAGGATCAGCCTTCAACAATTTAGCTAGTTTTTGAGCTATCCATGTTATGTGGCATTGGTATTTTTCGAACTTCTAACACAGGTGTGGTCACTATTGTACACCTTAATCTGAAATGTAATACCATCAGCAGTAGGGGAAGCAAAAACATACCAGTTACAACTAAGGTCAGCACAAACTGCACGAACCCTAGACTTCTCATTTTTCAATCTCACAATTTCAACACCTTCACCTATCACATAGTCCCTCAATGCTGCTCTAAACTCATACACATCCCTGAATAGCATTCCTTTTTCAAGACTTACCTTTTCGTTTTCATTTGGGACATATTGTTTACCGTACAACCCTTTCTCAACATGACTATTTTCAACATCAGAGTCATTCAGTTCTCTATCACAATCTTCACTATCATAGTTGGACCAGTTGCCATCAGAACCATTACCAGCCTCATCAATATTCTTAATGCAATTTTATCTAGGATGATTGTTTTATTTTTTTTGCTGTTTTATTGTGGCTTTTATTAGTTATTGATTTGTTGTAATGTTGGTGAAAAAGGCTATGGTGGCAGCACTTGGTAACTCAAAAGATTATTCACTGAAGCAGTACCTGTTATTCGCAAATAAACTACAGACTAAAGCAAAGGTCGGTGAATGCTGTTCTCTTAATTGTCAACTATATATTCACGTGTGTTTAAGGCAAGAAAGATTTGAAGTATTTATTTGCTATTATAAATTATGTATATGAGGCAAAGGTATTGTTGGATTTTAATAAATTAATTGATTGTGATTGTTTTGCCCTCTATTAGTGTGATCAAAATGTTTAATGTGAGATAAGAGATTGTAAATATTTGTGCTTTGATTGCAATCCGATTTGATGGAAAAGTTGAAAGCCGATAACTTTACCTCCAGATCTTAGGGCTCAGGGTCTTCTGTTCGGAGAGTTATTCTAGATTTTTGGAGAGCAAAGCTAGAGATTGATATCTCATGATCTCAATGAACACATTATGCATATGTAGGGTGGTGGGCTTCATTTTGGTTTAATACTATACACTTGCTTTATGGGATTTCATTTGTTCTATTATTCTTTTTAGTATCTAGATTTAAATTGCATTAGATCAAATAAGCAATCACTGTGTATGGCTGTCTTCTTGTCAAATAAATAGTACTACGAAAGTAGTCAAAGTTGGAAAGTTCCCCATTTTTATGGTTTATGGATGCCTGTTTACGTATCTAGTGGAAGATAATCTGCAGGAATTAAGTTCAGAAAACGAAACCTTTACACCATCAGATGTAGAAAGAGCACTGTGGAGTTCTGCTATGGAGACCAAGCAGCTAGCTTCACATCCAGATGCAGACTCCAAGGTTAAACCTAGTAAAAGCTCCAAGAGAAAGAGAAAGCCTTGATTTAGTGATGCGCAAGTTGACATCAATGCTTGTAAGTTATTTATCTTAACTTTGTCCCCTGTAAGTTATTTATGTCCTTACAGCTTGCAAAAGGCCCTTACTCTACCAGTAACTCATGAATGGCCACCCATTTTCATTCTGTGATTGTGGTTTCTGCTACTTTATTTTCTGCAAAGTATAATTGAATGACTAATTTTTGCTTAAAATATTATTTGTGGTAACCCTTCTCATGCAATAAATGCTCCATTTTTTCTGTTGTTACTTGTTACCATGAAGAGAATATATATATGCCTTGGTCATATGTCTGGCATTATGGTAGATGGGACCACATATTTGGTCTATGCATCTCCTAATTCATCAATACCCATCTTGGAGAGGTTATCTGATTCATTTTGCTAGTATTGTAATGCCAAGAACTTTTCAATTATTCCTAATTAGATTCTGCTCTTAACACTAGTTCAAATCTTCCCTTCCCTTCCCTCTCCCCCCTTGCGGCCAAAACTTACATATAAAAGAAAATATATGTTGATTATCATCTGTGGGATAAATTGTTGGATTCTTCCTTTGAGGTCTAATTGGAGAACCCATTGAAATATAAAGAACATCGCATTTTAAGTTTGACAAAAATAGTTTAACTAGATTTTGCAAAAGCTATTTCATAAATAATACATACTGATGACAAGGTTGGGTAATTTTATCTTGCGGAAGCAAGAGCAGGTTTTAAAAGGTTGGTGGAAGAAACAATTGATGACTGCAAAGGCTATCAAATTGCATGTTTTGTATGGTAATTTGGTATGCCTCGTGTGCGTGTGGTAATCGTTATACTACAATGGCTCTTTGGCACCTGAAAGATTTCATCTCAAGGACCTCGCACTCTTCCTCGTGAGCTTGATTGGCTGCTTCACCCTACTATCTTCATCAACCATTGAAGTACAGGAGGGGTTGAATATGTTATTATCTAATGTCACAAGTCACAAGCCATAACAGAAAAGTTGCTTATGACTAAAAAAAAAATGATATGTTCATATTTTGGAATTTTTGTTAGTAAGATATTTAAGGTTTAATTACACTGTAAACTTATCAATACGTTTCCAACTATTCTGTTACAATTACATGGTGACTGGTGAGAATGAATAAGATGTTTCTTACCTTCTACGTCCAGATGAGCTTTGAACCTTTTAGACGTGATCAGGCCTGATGTGGGGGCCCAACATTTCAATTCGAAACGTCAAGGGATTAGGCGTTTGGGCCGCCCTCTAGACTTTTTCTTTGGTAAGATACGTTCAACGTGTCTTGTTAGATGTCAGAGTCAAACATTCAGGAAAATAAAAATTGCTTCTTTAGTTAGATTAGACACCCTCCATTTTTAATTTCAAAAACCGTAAGAGTTAAAACTGGCACTTTTTGGTTTTTGAAACGAAGTCATTCAAGATTCAAATTTGATGTATCCTATTATTGTAACTAATTATAAATAATAATAAAAAAGTGCAGTGCCAACCAGTAAATTGCACATTCTGGTCTGCACCCATAGTATGAGTTTATTGTTAGGAAACTGTGAACCTAATACACATTCAAGTTGGATCCAATCTCCCCCATTTTGTCTATTCCCCTAATTTGTTTGGTATTGAAAGCAAGAAATGAATTTGAATCACTGATAGCTACCAGTCTTTCAAGCTAATACGACCTTGCCTAGACTGGTATTACATGTTGGCAGACGCATGATATAACCATTTCCGATTCAAATAGATTAATTATGAAAGTAAAGGAAATTTGATTGGAATGTGGTTCTTGGCCAACGTAAGGACTAACGAGGAAGTAAAAGGTTTTATTTGGCTTCTAACCAAATGGATTTTAGTTAGGAAAATTATTAGTAACTAGCCTCTAAGCACGCGTGAGCAAGTGTTCAAAGGTTCTTTTATATATATATATATATAAATGTTAATAACTTGTATCCATTATAATGTGAAATTACTACATTTTTCAATCACAAAAATATCTAGGGGTATGATAAAAAAAATATTTCATCCAAAACGTATAACACTCATCATACCTCTAAGTATTTTTGTGATTGAAAAATGTAATAATCTTAAATTATAATAAATGCAAATTATTAACTTTTACAAAAAAATAAAAATAAAAGCCTCTGAGCACGCACGTAAGCGCATGCTCAGAGGCTAGTAAGTAGATAAAGCAATTTGAAAATCAAAATGAGTGACCTTATTTTTTAGGCAATGTTTTAGTGGGAGTAGTATTTTTACCGAATTGTCTTTTAGTTTT
This sequence comes from Castanea sativa, assembly GCF_040712315.1. Classification (NCBI taxonomy): domain Eukaryota; kingdom Viridiplantae; phylum Streptophyta; class Magnoliopsida; order Fagales; family Fagaceae; genus Castanea; species Castanea sativa. The sequence continues at coordinate 15,101,122 of NC_134024.1, read as the reverse complement.
GTCTTTACTTAAACATCGGGGTGTTGAGGTATTCTTGAATAAATAAAAAAAATGAGAATCTTAAATAGGAGAAGCTCTTTAAATAGTAGTATAGAAAAGATAAATTCAATGTTAGTTTAAGACTTTTAATATCAAATTGTGACTGACTTAAAAAAAAAAATCAGATTATGAGTGACTACCTATTACTTTCACATAAACCTACCATTTTTTGTCTACCATTTACCGTCTATCATGTGAACAGTTATGGCACAAGTCATGCAATTTGATGTGGTATTAGAATATTTAATTGGTACTACTTATTTTAAATGAAAGGATTTGAATTAGGAAATTATTAATCATATAAATTCAATATACTACTCATTTGAAATTAAATTAAATACTACTAATAGACAGATAGAATTTTAAACGTTTGACCTTTAGTTTAAATTCAAAATCCCCTCCCATTTCCGTATGGGTAGGTGAGGTGTCCCATACCTATTGGCCTTACCTTATCCTTATGCTTTCTCAGTAACATATTCATCAAAACTATAGAATACAAATAAAAAGTTTCAAACTGTCGAAAACTTCGAAGTCTCCTCTCTCCCTAAACTCAAAATATAAGAACCAAAGACATCATGGTTTCCACTCCTCGTTCCCGCGTGAATCCCCAAAACAAAACTCTCTGAAACTCTCTCTCTCTCAAATGACGATTATGCCCTCGGCTTCGGACCGAAAGTACCGTCGCGGCGGCCCACGCGTGCCTCTCCTCCCGTCCCAGAAATGCTCGGCGGCGGCGGCGGAGGAGGAGCTCCGGGAGGGAGGCCTCGACGGCGCGTCGTTTTCGGGGGCGGTGTTCAATCTATCGACGACGGTCGTCGGAGCGGGGATCATGGCGCTTCCGGCTATAATGAAGCAACTGGGGCTGATACCGGGTCTGATCATGATCGCGTTGGGCGCCGCGTTGACTGAATCCTCCATTGAAATGATTCTGAGGTTCAGTCGGGCCTCCAAGTCCGCCACCTATTCGGGTCTGGTATCCGACGCATTCGGTGGGCCCGGTCGGACTTTATTGCAACTTTGCATTGTTGTCAATAACTTGGGCATGCTCGTTGTTTACATGATCATCATCGGTACGGACTTTTTAATGAACTTACTTTTTTCTTTTTCTTTTTCTTTTTTGTTTTTTAATTCAACTTTTTTGTTGTTGTTGTTGTTTGGTTTCTTGGAGTAAACTCTAAATGTTGAGTAATTTTAGTGACAGATAGTAATTGGTTAACTGTAATTTTCACATTGACTCACCATTTTTTCTGAACCACTCACACTCTGCTACGTCATAGTTGTGGCAAGAAGTTTTGAAAAAATTTTATGGTCCTAGACTTTTTCCTAAATATTACCTTACTAATGGATTCCACCGACGTCACACGTGTGTATACACTTTGGGGTAAGTAAAGTTTCAATTGTTCTTTATAAGGTTTTCATATCCGCCAAATTGATCTTGAGACAACTTAGGTGACCATTACATGATCACGTTTATGGTTCCGTTTGGATTGAGGGGGAGGGAGAGGGAGTATTGAGTAGAGTATAGTTGGCCAGAAATTAGTCCAATTTTTCGGCCAACTCTACTTTACTCCCCCTTTCTCTCTCCCTCAATTCAAGCAGGCCATTAAGAAGACTCACCAATTAATTTGCACCATTAGTCATGTGATAGTTACGTGATTTTTCTGTCCAAAACAGCCAACTAAAGTTAGTCACATGAGTCGATTTGGTAGACTTGGAAACCTCAGGGAGTTATAAGGAAGAATTGAAAGCCCATGGGGTGTTTTTGCATTTGGGCCTAATTTTTGGTAGTCCCTTATGCTAATTCATAGTACATCGTGTTATTAGTTAGGTTGCATGGAGATGAAATGGCCAATATTGTGAAACTTAGGTCATGTTGATTAGTACACTAGAATGGTTATTATATAGGAATGAAATCTAGTAATGGTCATATATTTGGTGATAACATAGGAATAGAATCCTAAATCTGTATGTATAGTGTCATATTTGGTACAACATGATACAATAGTGGAATGAAATCATATTATTCTTTATAAAATTATATTTACACTTGTTGTGAGTGTAGCTTAACATCCTTCTATGTATAAATTGAAGGATTTTATAATTAATATTTTTTTCTTTTATTCAATATTGATTGATATCTTTATAAATACTAAAAAAGAAAAAAAAATTGATAACATTTTTTATGATCATTAAAATTTAAATTCACCTACATGAATATCATGATGTCATATAAAACAAGTTTAGAGTTTTTTTTTTTTTTTTTAATAAAAGAAAAATACAAGTTTCATAAAAAGTTAATCCAACCATCCATAAGTATTAAATTGCAAATTTTAATAAATTTACCTAAAAAGCATCACAATCGTCCGTAAGTTTTAGAAGTCTCATGTTAAAATTCAAAAAAAAATAAATAAATAAGTGCAATATGTTGGTTAAGTGCTATTACTTAGTTTAAGGAATAGATATTACAAATCTTAGTTAGGAATAATTATTCACTACAAGGAAAATACAACAATGTCTCTTATTACGTTCCAAATGCCCTTTGTGTTTATATAATGTTTATGTTATTTAGTAGTATTAATTTTTCTTTGGATGGAGATTAGAATTAATTAATATTATGGTGTTGGGATTGGATGCAGGTGATGTGTTATCAGGGACATGGTCAGATGGGGTGCAGCATTCGGGTGTGGTGGAAGAATGGTTTGGACAGCATTGGTGGACCACGCGCTCCTCCTTACTGCTTCTCACTACACTCTTTGTTTTTGCTCCTCTCATTTCATTCAAGCGCGTTGGTGCGTCTCCTTGTTTCGATTTTATATACACACACGCATCCATGCATACATACACAAACCCTAAATAGCATTTGGTGGTTTATCTTTTGATTTGTCAAAAAGTCCTCACTAAGTACCCGTTTGGGTACTAATGAAAATCGAGCATTTTGCGTTTCACTTTTTTTTTTTTTGGAGAAGAGCGTTAACTAAGTTTTAGTGGGTCCCGTGAACTCACAATCCTCTTTTTTCAACAAAATTTTCATTAAAAATGGGTCACACGGCACTATTCACACATTTAAGAATTATTTTGCTACAGTGTTTTCAATTTTTAGCAAAATAAGCAGTATAAGTGGTATCCAAACACACCCTAAATAATTAATAATATAGAGAAAATTTAGATTATAGAATATGGTGGGGATAAATTTGTCAAAGTAAAAAGACATTAAAAATAAAATTGAAAATGAGATAGAAAATAAGGGTGATGGAGAGATGGTTATCTTTTAAAATTAAACTATCCATAATTACAAATGTAGTGATGAAATGATTAATGACAATTATAAGTGCACAATTGCACCTGGTCCCAAGAACAGTTACAGGCTCAGGCCCAATGAGCCTTAAACAATATGAATTTGTAGAGTGTGGGCTTGAAACCCAGGTTAGAAGTGTGTGAGGATTAAATGACAAGCCAAAGATTGCAAATACTCAAAAACAACGGGGAATATTGTAAATCAACCTCCTCGGACGAAGCCAAGAGTTATTCTTCTATTATCTCTTTCTCTTTCTTCTTTTCCTTTTAGATTACAAAGTCATTCCCCCTCCATTTTCAGTTCTAGGTTGCTCTTTAAATACTCTTCTTTTTGATACTTTGTACACGTGTTGCCCCAACTCCCCCTTAGCCTAGATATTTCTTTTCTCAGTGCCTTTGAATAGTAACCAGAAGTTTCCCTTCCACTGTTCAGGTGTCACTTCCCTATTAATGCGGCCAGGGTGGTAGGTGCAGGGTCTTTAATGTGGAGGTGGAAGCCTTTATCTTTGGTATTTCTCTAACATCGGTGCTTCCAGGACATTCAAGGGTTCACCCCTTTTAACCATGGGTCTTGACCGTGTCCTTCCCTAACCTTTACCATGAAGTCTCGGGTTCTCCGGTGTCCGTCCGAGGGGAAGTTCACCCTCGGATCCTCGGCGTATGGGCCGACCCATAGTACTAACAAGTTCTAAACCCATGAGCAGGTCGGCCTTCCTTAGCACGGCCCAAAAGGCCCACACTCCTATCAGGATCTTTTTACCCCCCACAACAATTATAATGATTAAACAAAATAGAAATTTATTAATATTATTATTTTAAAAGAGCTGCAAATATAGTGGTGAGGGAATTAAAGACTGTTGTATTGATTAGGTAAGATAAAACTTTTATTTCTATAAGTAAAGGGCCTGTGAGCACGTATGAAGGTGTGTATGTACACATGATAATATATTGCTAAGTTATGTATTTTTTTGTTGAATTGAGAGCAGACGTTCTTGTTTTCTGAGGTGGTGTTTTCTGATGGATGTATAGGAGGCAAGTGGGAGACTACTTTTTATTTTAATAGGCAATTTTTAAGTGTATATTTTTTTTTAATGACTGCAGCTGATAAGTTTGTGCTTGCCACATAAAGAGTTATTGCCCAACTTACATGGGATGGGTACTCCAGTAAAGGAAGTTACATTAGTTTCTAACCTTGTTTGTTTGTTTTTAGTTTTTTTTTTTGGCATTATAATATCTGATTTTGAACACCTACGTATAACCTTGAAGAACTCTGTCTATGTGCATAGTACATTCACCTTTCCAGTTTTAGTTGTTATTTGTTAACTGGCCAAAAAGTAATGTGAAATTTTGATTGATTTCTGTGCCTTTATCTTATTGGTGTTGATAGATTCTTTGAGATACACTTCAGCTTTGTCAGTGGGCTTGGCTATTGTATTTGTGGCCATCACTGCTGGAGTTGCAGTTGTTAAGTTGATAGATGGGAGCATTGAAATGCCTCGTTTGATGCCTGAACTTGCTGATCAGGCTTCATTTTGGAAGCTTTTCACAACTATTCCAGTTCTAGTCACTGCCTATATCTGCCACCATAATAGTAAGTTTTGAAATCTATTTCTGTTTCATTTCAGTTCACAACAAATCTGATTGCAGTTAATGAAGGCTGCCTTATAAGTTCAAACTTATATGTAGGGCCTGTTCTGCTCAAATTTCTTTTCCTCTCTACTGCCCAATTTCATTCTTAATTAATGGACGTTTTTCTTTGCTAATGTAGAAAAACAATGAATGCATTATTTTCATGTCATTGGAAAGGGTATAAGAAATATCTAGATATTTTTCTTTGTGAAAATTTCTTGTTTTAAGAAGTCATCTCAATCCGTTAGTGGCTGAAAGGGTCATGTTTATATTTGACTGAAAACAGGGGGGGGGGGGGGGGGGGCGAAAAAAAAAAACAGAATTTCCAATTTACCTTTATTTCAAGGAGAAATTATTTTACAAATAATTTGACACCAGATGATGTGCCTATCCTAATATGCCTTTCCAACAAAATGTTCCACACTCTAACCTATGGTCCACAACTTGACTTAGTGGCTGCATATCAATGGATGGTTATCACTCTTCTTTTTCTTCTTCATCTTTTAAAAACACACAAAAATAGTGTATGCCTATGCCTTGTAAAATCAATATATATATATATATATATATATATATATATATATATATATATATATGTTTAATTATTGCTAACTTCTTGCTTCAACGTCTAACCTTTTGGCCGCTCACATGCTCATATGAATTTTGCAGTTCATCCTATAGAGAATGAACTGAAAGATCCCTCCCAAATGAAGTCAATAGTCCGAATGTCGCTAGCATTGTGCTCATCTGTTTACATTGCTACCAGCTTCTTTGGATTTCTTCTTTTTGGGGATCAGACACTTGATGACGTACTCACCAATTTCGATGGTGATCTTGGAATTCCATACAGCTCATTACTGGATGACGTGGTTAGGGTGAGCTATGGCATCCACCTGATGCTTGTTTTTCCAATTGTGTTTTTCTCACTTCGCCTCAACCTAGATGGTCTTCTTTTTCCCTATGCCATTCCGATTGCATTTGACAACCGGAGATTCTTCTCATTAACTTCAGCTCTAATGGGTTTTATCTTTGCGGGAGCCAACTTTGTGCCTAGTATTTGGGATGCCTTTCAGTTCACTGGTGCAACAGCTGCCATTTCAGTTGGATTCATCTTTCCAGCTGCAATCGCACTTAGGTAAACTATTATGACTATGTCGTTTAACTTGCTAAATCACTTACTACAGTAGCTGATCTGAGATCATCAAAATGAGTGTTGCCTATAAGCTCATAGATGGACCAAAACCCAATGATTAGCTGGTTTATTGTTATGACTAACATTCTTTAGTCTACAAAAGTAGTAGTAATGGTAAATGAATATTTGTGCTTATTTTAGCTATCACATAGATGAAAGAAAAGGTGTATCTAGTTTCAGTAGTAGAAATGAGGGGAACCAGATATTCTAGGAGGGTTTATTCGTCTTATATACAGTGCAGTAAGCTTTTTCCCAGTGGTTGTTAACTCCACTAGTTATGTGGTTGTCAATGATAGTAGGCCTGTATTAGATGATGAAAGCATTTTTACTGTGCATTTTGAGGTATGTCTTAATTGATATATGGATTCCCCATTTCTTGAAATTGATGCTCATGTGCAACACAGTTAAGGCTGTGAAAAAAGATGATGCCCTGTTTTGGCATGATTTTAGATATGGACATATAGCTACCACCGCACACCCTTGGTGCGATGGTCACTCCACAAATATAAATACTTGTGGAGTGTGGGGGGCAAGGGTCGGGGTTCAAGTCTCCAGGAAGGAAATTCACACATATATACACTTAGATTAAGTTAGAGTAGAAATTCTATCTTGTATCAACAAAAAAAAAAAAAAGATATGGACATACAGCTGAACAGTGAAGTTGTTTTGGTGAAGTTAATTCTGAAATATGAGTTTACACTTTTTGGAGTCAAGTGCATGCCTAAGAAAGCATATATCTTAGCGTGCTAGTAAATTGATCTAAAACATCTACTTGCTTTGACACGAGGCCATGCTTTCAATTCTCAACATGCTAATTGGAAATAATCATATTTGCTATTGTGCAGAGACACTCATGGAATTGCAACAAAGAATGACAGGCTAGTATCATGGGTGATGATCTTTTTAGCTGTCTCATCAAGCAGTGCGGCCATCTGCAGTGACATTTACGGCATCTTCAGCAGTGAGAAAGACGTTGGAGGCTAACCAAATGAAGCATGCAACCATGCGGTCCTCATGCAAATCCCCACCCTGAAAAGCATGCTTGGTTTGGGGTATCTTGATTTATCAAAAGAGAAGCACTGAGCTGCCCAAAAACAGCAATGCTCTCCTTCGCTTTCAATAACTGGGGCCTCAGTTTTGGAAAGTTATGTAGGTGACCATGATGCTTACATTTTATAGTACTACATTAAGTGAAATGTATATTATGGACTATTTTGTGTCAATTGTCACTCCTCTATGCTGGCTTATTAATTTAGGATTTTCTGAAGTTCCAGATTAAAGAGGCTAACAAGTGGAATGTTTAGAGTAGTTTGTAACTTTTAGTAAACAACGATTCTTTAGTATGTGTAGAAAGTAAAAACCATGAGGTTCGAGGGATGTATGTTTAGAAACGAAAAATCTGGAGGATCTTTTCTAACAACTTCAAAAGATTTATTTGTTACTTCTAAGACTTAGATGTGTATGCAAGAAACAAGGATTATATGCATATCACTGTCTGTATTACCCTGCTAAACAAGGATTACCTCTGAGACTTGAATGTAAATCTAGTTATTGGCCCGTTCATAAAAGGGTCTTGTAATTTTTCTTTTTTTAAAACTGTTATGAATCGGGTGCCTAAGAAGCATCAAGCTCAAGGTAGTCGATACTCTACCGGTACTGGCCATACTAATACGTATACTGGTATCGAAACGTTAACGTTTCGTACCGGTTTAAATACCGGTCATGTACTGGCCAATTTCAGACAATACCGAGCATATCGACCAATACAGAAAAAAAAAACCATGACTAATTATTTGTGTTTTTATAGTTTGTAATTTTTATAAGGGCTAAATGATAACTTATTTGCATTAACTCATTAATATTATTTGTGTTTTTAGTATGCAATGAACAATTAAATTTTATATTGTTTATATTGTTTTTTTTTAATTGATGCTAAAGTCTAAAACCATGACTAATTTATTCTGAATTGAGTTAATATTTTATGATAAACCTTTATATTTATTATTATATACACACACACACACACATATATATATACATATATAAATATAAAAAATAACGGTAAACCTAAAGCGGTACCGAAATATATCATCCTACTGGTCAAACTGGTATAGTGTCTGGTATGAGATTGACTTCCTTGATCAAGCTTGCAAGAACTTTCGGGAGTGATCTTTTATTCCTTTTACGCGTTAAACCTGCACCAATGCATGTGTTATATGCTAGAAATCTAAGTGCCTCAGGTGGGTTGAACCATAATAGGGGTTCAACTCTGCTTATGTAACTTTTAGGCAGTGGGAAGCAGTCGGTCAATAGTCATCGTGTCATTATAGTCTCTTGGAGGGTTCAAACTCAAGAATCATCTCACATTAAGACCCTAAAATATGGACCACAATCTTGGGTGGTCCCAATATTCATATTTATTATTTGAGGAATTACTGTGGAGTAATGTTTGCTAAAAGATTAAATCTTATAAAGTTAGAAGTGATGAACAACAATCTAACATCTTCATCATAACCATCTACATCTATGCTTGTTCATCGAAATAGATGACTATGCAGTCAGCTAAGCCAGAAAAGGAAAGTGTGATTGATAGAATACATTTAATATTTTATTAATTTACAACCATTCTCCAACAATTATGTATCTCAAAGATCTAGCAAATATGACAATCGATGTACTAACTATATTGCAATTATGGGATAGAGCATTTATAAAATCAAAAGTCACTTAAGCAACCTATATAAAGGCAGCATCACCCAACTTGCAAAGGTATGACAGAAAAACCTATCATTTTTACTTATACAATTTATTCATTTAAGCTGAGTGAAATTTTGACTTAAACTATCGAAAAAGATTAATTCAGTACCCTATGATGGAGATTTTCCTTCTTTGCAAATTTTCCAATACTTTGTGTTTGGACAAGTAGTCTACTTAATGTTGTTTGCATCATCAAGAAGCATTGCTCCTCCACCATAAGAATATAGAAAAATCTAAAGTGAGGATTTAAGTGACACTCTTCGCAGAAAGGAAAATTTGTATTAAATATGACAAGGCTTTGGTCTAGTGTTCCAATGCATTGAATCTGTCATGATGACACATATTCACTTTAAATCACGTATCATCATCCTAAGTGCTCTAAAATACTGATCCAAGCCAAGTCCAATCTAGTATTATGTCATTTAAAATTTTAAAGTGAAATAGAGTTTTTTTTTTTTTTTCCAAGTCGAAATTGAGAGAATTTTTCATTAAAAAAAAAAAACATAATTGCATATGAAGTTATGAACGATGAAGCGCATGTGTTCCGAGTTTCGAAGCCCAAGTTCATTAAGCACTTTACACCGTAACACCTGTTTTGTTCTCCACTTGTTTACGTTACACAGCATCGTAAAATAATATACAGACAAAACATCGATCACCCAGAAAAGAAACCATTGCTTAACCTAAATCCTCGGCATTGTCACAGTCTCGGTGCGTATCTTTCTCTACCTTATTTCAATGCTCTATTTCCTTTTTGGGTTTTCATTGAAATCTCAAATGGGTTTCTTTTACTTTTCAAAATCGGTGCTAAATATCTCAAATTTGTTCAGTTTCTGTATCCTTTACTTTACTGCTCAAGGTCTCGTTTCTTTTACTTAGTTTTTGAAATTCTTCTCAGTTCCAATACTATGATATTGTCTCTCTCAAACAAGTCCTAGGTGACGTATGTTGAGTTAGTTAAATATTGATGTAATAAAAGTTCAACTTCTATATATAGTGTTGCTTTCGTTTCTTAGGTAGTTTCTTATTTTGTTTTATTAATATTTTTTTCTTAGCTTAAATAAAATGTTAGTCCCTAAATTATAGTTCATGAAGTTTAAAGTAATCGTTTTTAGTCCCTCAGATGACATGTCCAAATTAAAACTGATATGTCATCACTTTATTAGGCACATTAGGACTAAAAGCAATCACTGAAAGTGTATTTTGGCCCTTTTTTATTTTTATTAACAGGTTTTATTTTGAGATTTGTTGCTGTGGTTTGAAGCTACCATTTTTAGGTGATCAGGTGGTTCTTGTCGTCTTTAGCTTTGTGGCTTTAGTTTTCACTTTTGGCATTTGAATTCTGTTTATTTTGAGTGTTCAATTGTTTATCTCATGTGATTTTGATCTGGATTTTGATAATTATTGCTTTAATTGGTGGGTGAAAGTGCTACCAGTTAGTGTGCATAATGGAATTCATTGGTTATTGTGTCAAGTAAAAGAACAAGAAGAAGAAAATGAGTGTAAGCCATTTTGTGTTTCACTCCAACTTTGATTTTGAGTCATTTATTTATGGGCTGTTCATACGTTTTGATTGAGTATTCTGGACAACACTGCTTGTTTCTTGTTAACTCTAAGTTCACTTTAGTGTTAATGTTTGTATTTCTACAGAAGGTCTGTTGTATTGATGAAGATATTCTGCTTGCAGTTTGTTGCTTCACTTATTTATTGTAGACTTCTCTGCCATGCATGAACTGTGATGGGGGTTTGTGAATGGCTGTTGCATTTGGTTGTGTTTACAAGGATGGTGAATGATATTCATGGCTTCAGTGACTAGTTAATTCAAAACATTACAAATATTCACATGCACAAATGTAATCCACATAAAGCCCTATTTCCTCTCCTCATTCCTCAATACTTGTCATAGACTACATCACACCTATGCAAACTCTAAATTTTCTTGTCAAAGGAAAACCTGAATCATTCACAACTCTCACCAATCACCATCGATTTCCTTTCCTTGGATATCTATCTAAACCCAGCCCATTATAGACCAGTATCTAAGTCCATCTCCATGTTTATCAACAACCCCACCTCCAAAACCCTTAAAAAGCTGCTCAGTTCCTCTCAAAAACAGATCTTTCCTTTCATATTCCAGCCCCAAAAAGACCAAAACCCTCCTTATACAAACACCCAAAAATCCCACAATGTAGATGTATACATGAAGTGGAAGAAAGACTCATACTATGACTCAATTGAGCACATCCACAGGTCCGAACAACTCAAGGCCGTCATTTCCTTAAAAAACTGAATAGCTCAAGATCCCAACGGGTGCATCCCAATCTCTCAAGTCTCAAAGAGGGGACTAGAGTTGGGTCTGCCCATAAAGGCTGCTCAGTTCTTGAGGCAATACCCAATAATCTTTGAGGAGTTTATAGGTCCCTAATATAACTTACCTTGGTTTAGGCTGACCCAAGAAGCTGTTGAGATTGATAGAGAGGAGAAAAGGCTGTTTGAGGATTGTAGGGGTGACCTGAAGAATAGGTTGTAGAGGTTCATATTGATGAGTAAAATGAAGGTTTTGCCTTTAAAGATTATTCAGGGAATGCAGTGGTATTTGGGTTTGCCTGAGGATTTTTTGAGGTGCTTGGAAGTGAATTTGGATTAGTTCTTTTAGGCTTGTGGAGATGGATGATGGATTGACCGGGTTGGCTGTTGAGAGTGAGAAAAAGATATTTTCGATGGTGCAGAGAAATGCTAAGAAGAGAGGTGTGTATTCTGGGGAACCGATGGAGGCAGTTGAGTTTCCACTTTTCCCCGCAAAGGATTTGAGGTTGAGGAAGAAGATTGAGGATTGGTTAAGGGAGTTTCAAAAGCTTCCTTATGTTTCACCCTATGAGGACTTTTCACATTTGGCTCCAGATGGTGATATGGGGGAGAAGCGGGTTGTCGGGGTTCTTCACCAGTTGCTTAGTCTTTTTGTTGAGCATTCAGTGGAGAGGAAGCAACTTCTATGCCTCAAGAAACATTTTTGGCTGCCACAGAATGTTCACAAGGCATTTGAGAGGCATCCCCATATGTTTTATTTGTCTTTGAGGAACAAGACTTGTACAGCGATTCTGAAGGAGGCTTACAGTGACAAAACAGCTATGGAGAGACATCCATTATTGAGGGTTAGGAAAACGTACATCAAGTTGATGAATGAGTCCAAGCTGATTTTGAAGAATAGGAGTTTGAGTAATGAGTTTGTTGATTGTGGGAACCCAAAGTTGGATTTGGATTTGGATTCTGCAGAATTGGAGAGAAGAGAGATGGCAGTTGTTCTTTGTAAATGATTTTTTTGGGTAAACCCTAGACCTAAACCCAATTGTTTTTGGCTTTCTACAACAGCCAGTGCATGAATGGAGTTCAAGCATTTGTCTGCATTTATTTTTGGCTTAATCACAAATTGCACCCCTTAACTTTGCCTATAATTCAATTCATTAGTCTAACTTCATTATAGTTCAGTTTAGTCCTTCAACTTTCAATTATGTTCAATTCAGACTTATCAACAAAAAAAAAATTATGTTCAATTCAGTCCTGTTAATCTCTATCATAATTGTGCCGTTAACTTTCAATTTTGGTCAATACAAAACTACAATGTTTTGGGGGGTCCTTAATGGCTAAATTTTAACTGAGACTAACAAGAGGACCGAATTGAATTTTAGAAAGGCCAATTTGTAATTTAGCCTTTAATTTTTTTTTTAATTTTTACAGCACACATGCAATAGAAAACTGATTCATATCAATGATTAATTTGTTAGTATATAAAATCTTTCAAATGTTGAACTAACCCAAGGCTTAGATTCCTCGCTAAATTTTAGAACTTCATACATTGTCCTCTTGTCTTTCTCCATCTCTTCAACATCGGTGTTTGTGGGTACTGCCAGTGCTTCAATTCTATCAATTTTCCTCACCAATATTGATGAAACAAGATGGGCAAAATAGAATTTTTATTTCGAATTATTTTATGTAAATATATGTGACTTTTGTGTCCTTTTACTGACCTATCTCTTAACTCTGTCTTTTTTGCATTGTGCAAATTGATTAAACCTTTGTTGCAGATGTAGAGGACAATGAAAATTGATCTTTCTCTGCAGGCTTCTTCAAGTATTGTGTTCTGCATGATCTTTCTATAATGCAATACGGATTTTATTCTTCCTTTCTTTTTAGCTCTATAAGACATTGTTACTATCTTGATACTTTTCCATCTACTTGATATCTTGTTTAACATAAGAACAAATCTAAATAAAACTTAACCTGTTGTCTTCAATCTCAATGATCTTTTCCTTCAATTTCTCTGCATTTGTATCTTTCTCATGCAGGGAATAGATCAGTCCAGGTATTATAAATTGGAACCATGCTAGCACTTTATATCAAGTACATATGCATGAAATTATCAACCAAATCATATGAAATATATGAGTATATATAAGTACGATAATAAAATGTAATATTAATACTTCAAATAGGATCCATTCAAGTAAGTAGACAATTATTTGGCTTATCTTTCTGTGCTTTTTTTTTTTATAACTAAATGTGAGGTTTGTCATCTCAGCTACCAGATACAAAAGTGTTAGCTTGATAAACGATTCTACTGCAATGTATGGTGCCTAACAATTGACAAGGCATTTGTGCCCTCCTGATAGATTCTCTTGAATAAAATGCCAACTTTATTAATGATATAATTGCTAAAGCTGCAACCTCTATTACTTGGGCAAGAAGAAAATGGTGCATAGCTCATAGCTGCATAAAATATTATCATCAAGGTATCTGCAAAAGGTGACAGCTTATGTTTACTTGTTTAGCCATCAACTGCTTCTACAGTGAGCCATTTGCACAAATTAGTTTTATTGAAACTAATCTTCATTAAGATATCTGATTTTTTACTCTTTTTTTATTTTTTGATAAAATGATTTTTTTTTTTTTTAACTTTTGAATGTGAGGTATGTGTCATCAATTACGTGCAATATAATTTATTTTTTACATTTTTTTTTTCTATAAAATGACAATGTAGCAGCTGTGCTACTATTGTCCTCAACTTGAAATACTATTATTTTTCTAGTACATCTTTGTCAGACTTTCTCCATTGAATGATTCTTATGAGAGATAGTAAGGGAATTTAGAACTCAATGAATTCTGGAACACGTTCTATGTTAGAATGGATATGAGACACGGCCAACAATGAATCTAGGCGATGTTCAAACAAAGAATGGCATTACAAAAAACGAGTTAAAAAATTTTAATATTTCTATTATCTTTTCACTTAGGTTCTTCATCTTCCTTTTTCTCTGTCTGATTGATAATATCTTCCTTTTTCTTCATCCTCCTTTGTACTAACTCTAAATTTAGAGAAACAAAACATTTCACAATAGCTGGCGTGGCCTATCGTGATTGATGCATAATAAAAATGTTGTCATCAATGGGTCAAAGTGAAACTGATATTATTCTAATTAAAACTTGTTATATTAACAAAATGTGGTGAAAAAAGTTGTCTTTAACACTAAAAAGGCAAAATAAATACGGTAATTCAGCTCTATCAAGAATGTTTGTGAACCCGTTTTGCAACTATTAGTCTATTTCTTCCCACATCTTCTGCTCTGAGAATTGCGAGAAGCAGAAAGATCTTTGTGCATACATGCATCATGTTGAGAAAGTATAGGGCACGCTTTGTACATGTGTTACATGACTTGACATAACAAAATGGGGAAGTAATAGTGACAAGCTCACCATCCAGACTTAGATGGAATATTATGACATCAAGGCCTGGTGAGAGTTGGTACTTGAAGCTGAATGATGAGAGAGTCATCAACTAAGAGTAACATGCACAACTGTCAGAGTAAGAAAAGTCTGCTCTGCGTATCTTATTATTTAATGATGCAATGTGAATCGCTAGAAACATGTGAAATGTATGACTAACTCATACTCAATAAGGAAATGCTTAGCTTTCCAGACCCATATGGATGAAGTCATTTTAGCTATGATGTATGCTATCAATCGGGGTATTTGGTGAAGGTATTTGTATTTCTCAAGCTACCATTTGAAGGTGAAGCAAAACTTTACTATGAACTCTTTAACCATATATAAATGCCTTGGGAAATTGATATGCTAGTTAAGTACATATCTCAGTAAGGTATTTCTACAGGATGCTTATTTTCAACAAGTTGGATTAGTCACTATCCTAACAGATCCGTTGATCTATCTAAGTGAGGTCTTAACTCTTAAATGTAATTGTAATGCTCTCCTCTCTCACTAACCTTCCTTAGGTGGCTAGACTTATAACTCAATTCTCTTAGGTAAACTATCCAAAAAAAAGTTATAAACAACGGATTTAATCTTATTGTACAAATAGAATGAAATTTTGATTCCAATACAAAGAGTATCTAGCAATACTTATCTTATGCATTAGACATACACATTGCATCTCCTCAATTCACAAAATGTGAATCATACAACTATGTGAGATCTATGTATTATGAGAGGAATGATGTATATATCTGATATATAAGATACCTTCTTAATAAACAAGCATACTAATTCATTCTAATATATAATTTGACGTCGATTAATTTATACAATTAATAAAGTGAGTTCAAGCAAATGTTAGGTGAACTTGATGAACACCATGTATTTCACAACAGTTCCACATGTTGCTGATTCTACTAACTACAAGTTGAAGCAAGTAATCTTATACCTTGGTTTGGAGTTAAGACCAAACCAAGTAATCTTATACCTTAATTTCATGTTTCAACCGAAGCAAGTCTTTGGTTGAAACATGAAATTCAGGTATAAGATTACTTGGGTTTGGTCTTAACTCTTAGAGATAGAAGAAGCAATGGAAAATGGAGTTGGGTTTTCTTTTCTATTAGTTAATTTTCCTATGCAGCTCCCAAAGATGTTTCCATTTTAGTGTAAATTTGGCTTGGACTGCAAACAAGCATATGCTCCTTTATGCTTGGCTTGTATAAACCAATCTATTGTGTACTTGATTTTAATTTCTTGTGTCGGTGCACACATGTACACGTGACATAAATATAAATCAATTCGTAATAAACACGAGAAAGAAGATGAAAAAAGAGTTTTTTTAAAAAAAAATTAATGCAAAAGTAAACCGTAGAAATTCAAACATCTATGGGATTGGTCTCGGACACCCAAGAAAGTCAAAAAAATAAAACTGAGAGAATGAAAAACGGACATGATAGAAGTTTCCAAGACTAGCACTTTTTTTTTTTTTTTTGACATAAAAGATAGAAAGACTAGAACTTTTACAATGACTTTTATATATCTAGATACAAAAGAAAATGCTGCAAATTATTCAAAGAATTTTAGACGCGTTTAAGGCTTTAAGCATGCACAAACTTATATTTCGTGCTCAAGTGCAGCCACCGAGCATGAAAAACGGACATGATAGAAGTTTCCAAGACTAGCACTTTTTCTTTTCTTTTTTTTTCTTTTTTTTGACATAAAAGATAGAAAGACTAGCACTTTTACAATGACTTTTATATATCTAGATACGAAAGAAAATGCTGCAAATTATTCAACGAATTTTGGATGCGTTTAAGCATGCACAAACTTATATTTCGTGCTCAAGTGCAGCCACCGACAAATCATATATCTCATTTACACGTGTAATCTAATTTTGTACTGAAATTCGTTTATTTTGCTGAAATTAAAATATATATATATATATATATATATATATATATATTGAAAGTACTGTAAATAAAAATATAATTTAGTTGAAATAATACAGTGGGATTCATGAATAATACAAAAAAGTACAGTGGGGCCTACGAATAGTAACAAAAATAAGTTGGATAGTAAAATAAATTGGCAAAAATAATCTGTCAAACGCATACTAAGTGTTTTTTTAATTTTTTTATAAAAAAAAAATTGGTAACAAATTATTTATTCATAACATTCAATATGAAAGTCGAGATAACCACCTCATTCATTTTTTTAATTAGATCATCTTATCATTACTAGTTACTACTGTGGGGGTAAAATGGTTAAAACACGTATTTGGGCCTTGGACCTGATATTGGTGGTGTAAGCCTGTCCGAGCAGAGCCTTTGAGGCCCACAAGTCAATTTTTGTTGGAAAGGTTGATGATGTAGTCCGAGGAGAGGCATCTCCTCAGCTGAGTCCAATAAAGATGGTATGACACGTCATGATGTTTAGGGGAGAGAATTTTGGAAAATTTGGTGGGTAAAGATATGTTTCATGCTGTTATAGAGAGAAAGAACGTATGAGAAATATCAAGGGGAAAAGCTGTTACCACTGCATTAAAGACTCTGCACCTACCTCTCTGGCCGCATTAATGGGAAAACGACATCGGAACAGTACCAATTAGCCTTATAGCTGTTATTTGAAGACTTCCAGAGGGCGGTGGAGAAAGAAAAAGATCTGAATCATTGATTTGTGTTACACGTGGAAGGTGAAGGGAAGAGGGAGAGTGATATAAAAGGAAAAAGAGAATGAAAAAGGAGGGTTCTTCTTCAATTGTAATTTATTGTTAAAGGAAAGAGAGGCAATACAAGCCACCCTCGGCTTATATCCGAGGAGAATTTCTGTTATTCTTATCCATTGATTGTGTAAACAGTGGCAATCTAGCCCGCCTATCTGTTGTCCAATATCCATAAAACCTAGATTTCAAGCCCACGTTCTACAAATTTTATTGCATAAAGCTCTTTGGGCCTGAGATTATCACGCGTTTGGGTCCGGGTACAAATTGTGCACTTACAACTACAATTAAATGTTTTGGTACCTAAAAATAGATTACATTCAATCATAATTTTTGGAATTTATCAACAACAAAAAAAAAATCATAATTTTTCGAAACAAATATGCAATGCATCTCTCTCTCACGTAAAGGTATTGACACAGCACATTAGAGAGCTCCAGCTTTCTCTTTCATTTTTATTCAGTTGAGTGTTGAGGCTTTTTCTTAAACTCCTTAATTAATTGACAATTTCTTGCAATTTGAAAAACCTAATTTCCATTTCTATTGCAGTTTCTTGCAATTAAAATCAACTAAAGTTCTTCTTTTTTTCTTTTTTTCTTTTTTTGCTAGAATAAACATGCCCCCAAACTCTTATAGCATGGGGAGGTACCAACTCGTCTAATTAGGTGATGGTTAATTAATCTATTAAGTTCAACTTAATCTTTACTATTTATTTTCTTCTTTAAAAAAAATCTTTACTATTTTTAGTAATATAGTAGAAAATAGATATAATAACAAAATTTGAAATTAAATTTTGGTATTAATGTCTATGCACAATTTTTCAGAATTCTTCATGAGCAAACACAATTATCTCTCCTGCACTTCAAACTAGCTAATTGTTCCCTTTACATTAAACCTAAGGTGTGTTTAAAATTAGTGTATTAACAATTCAAAATTCGAAAAAGCGTGGCGTCGGTAACTTTTAACTGAGCTGGCTTGGCTGGGCCCAAAATACACGTTTCCAGACTACAAAGTCACTAATCATCGTATAAGAACTAATTAAATGTAAATTAATACTATTGGAAAACTTAAATTAACCATACACCTGTACGAGCACCATGAGATTGATAATTATGGGATTAAGACCATAAAATAGACCACTGGTTTGTAATTCACACCTATTCACCTAACTCTTTTGATTATGTAATAAAGATGCCCCATTGGACCTACCTGTTCTGTTCTTTTCTTTTTCTTTTTTTATAAATAAAAAATAATAATTTGAGAGAATTTCAATTTATAGCATTCGCTCTCAATAATAGTTTTTTATTATTAAACCAAGGAATCAATTGGTTTGTCATTTATGCGAGAATTGAACTTCCATATCTTTTATTCAACCATAAAAAGCTTTACAGGTTAAGTTAATTGAAACCCAAATATATATATATATATTTTTTTATTTTTTTTTGGTGTGTGAATGCACACGAAACTTCTATAATTCTCTATGTTCCAATGGAAAAGCAATCATAAGAGAACAGAGCTGTCATCCATGAATCTCATTATAATATTAATCTTAGTCAAAAGAAAAACACAGTTTTGTCTTTGCCAAATAGTTTGCACTTTGTTTTGCACCACTAAAAAATACTTTAAACTTTCTCTAGACTTTAGAGTTTGCACTTAGTAATATGGAGTTGCTGTTATTATCACTGACGCAAGAAACACGTCAATTTTTTGTGTGTGTGACAATCATATATGTGCAACTTGCAAAAATAAGTTCGATTTCAAATTCTAATGTTGTAATGTTGATGTGATCGTTGATTTTAAGTTGCACGCTACTTTTCATTTTTCTCCTTCAAAATTATTGACTTGGATATAAATAAGTTATTGATGAAAGTTCTGCCGTCTCAACTTTTTTTTTTTTAATAATTTTTTTTTGAGAGAGAGAGAAAAAAAAATGTAAGGACATAATTTATACCTAAGCCCAAAATAAGGAGAGAATAGTCTCAAAGAACCCAATACAATAAATTTGTAAAGAGTGTGTATTTGAAATCTAAGTTTTGACAAGTTTGTATACCAATTATAATAGGCCAAGATCAAAATAAAAACAAGTTTAATAGGATAAATCTTCCTCGAATTGAGTCCGAGGAGGCTAGCTCTTCTTTATATGTCTCCCTCACTTAATAACAGATTACAAATATTGTTCCTTAGTCTACAATGTTTTTCTCTCCTTCTTTTTCGATCCTTCATTCTACAGTTTTCTCTGCCTTTTATACCATCCTTCCTCCTCTCTTTACTCTCCACATATGGATCAGATTGTTAGTATGTATACTTGTCCCATCAGCACCTCCCTGAAACTTTTGGAAGTAGCTGTAAAGCTGCACACTGCTGCACAGACATAACCTTCTCATTAATGCGACTAAAGAGTTAACTGCAGAGCATTCAATACGGTAGTAGCAGCTTTCTCCTAGATATTTCATAGCATTTTCCCGTTTAGTGCTCTTACGATGTATATCCTTACCTGCAGGATTTCCTAGAACGTTGCTTCTGGGTGGCAGGTTGTACCTTCCGACCTCAGTTTTGCTTAGCCAAGGAAGTATTCATCCTCAGACCACCTTCTTGGACGATCATGATCAGACGATTTCTTAACTTACCAACACGGATTCTTAGGAAGATATTTGTCCGTCCTCAGACTACCTAATATTCTCGAATTGGGCCTCTGGTCCAATATATACTCCTGGACTTATCACCCCCACAAAAGACATACATGATAACCGCAAAATACATTAACCGGTTTAAATTGGCACATGTATTATTTGTGCTACCACCTAGCATGAATTAATAAGATGATGGTGAATTGATAATTGTGAGGTGAGATAATGTGATCATAGAGACAGAATGAGTGGATCAAATCATGATTATTAGTATTTGATTCAGATCCTAAGATCCTATATCCCAAAAACGTCATGGATCTTTCTAGAACTTCTACTAAAGTAAAATTTGTGTGGGATCTTGATTCAATAGTGATACTAAAAATTTTGTGATATAAAGGAAAATTCGAAAAAAATTCTTATTTCGAGCCTTTAAATGAAGCCCAAATGGCCCAATCTGGTAAAAAATAATGTGATAAATAGATCAGCCTAATAGCCCTAGTTCAAATTGAAAAAAAAAAAAAAAATAAAACCTTAGGGCTCAAGTCAGTAGTTAGTTGTCACATTAACCTAATAAACAAAATCACAGAATACAGAAGAGAAGCAGCTAGACTATTAGGGAGTAAAAGGCGAGTGCAAGAAGCAAAGGAATATGACGATGACGCCCCTGCAAGAGAGACCACCAACAACATTTTTTATTTATTTTTTATTCTGCTGTCAATTACTTACTTTTTTTTTTTTTATGTATTTGTAATTTGTCATTTTGCCTTTTATTAGTAATTTCATTAATTTGTGAAAAAAATTACCTTTTGCAATGTTTATTTAATTTATATATATTATAATTATAGGTATTTTTTAATTGGAAAGAATGATTTGAGCTTTGAGTATTAAGAAAATAGGATAAAAAAATTTGGGCATAAATAAGTGATTGGACTAGTTTGGATTTTATTATAAAACTAATTTTTTAGCAACTGTTGTAAATTGTTGTCAAAAGTTTTTTAATTTAACAGGACACTTTCTTGTCTTTCCAATGAAAACATCTAAGGTTCCAAGTTCTTCAATCTCAACTATCAAATTATCATAAACTTATTTTAAGTTGTTATAATTTAGGTGACACTTATATCTCTCCTGGATCTTGAATTCAATATGTAATAGTGAAAATACTTTAAGACAAAAGTATTGCATCTTTATGTTGTCTATAAATACATTACTTTTGTTTTCTTACAATAAATGAATTAGGTTGATTCATACTCAAATTTTCCTCCCTTGATGGATAAATTGGGCAATATTACTAAGTCATTATGTTTTCTTGGAACTGCCAAAAGTAAATGAGGTCAATGTTAGCTTGATCTAGTTCTGTGTAGCCTCTTTTGCCAAACTTTGAATCACTAACTCACAAGACTCTTAAGTCTTAACCTTAATATTAATATTGCTTTTATTTCATCCTTCTTCTTTTTTCTTTTTTTCTTTTTTTGTCTTTCTCTCAAATACTGCTTTGTTTATGAACCATAAATTGCCCTTAGTTCAAAAATATCGATCAAGACTCAAATTAGAAACTATTTGATGGAGTTTACTTTGAAATTTTTGGCCAAAACTCAGACTAATGAGAGAAACGTGTGAGGTCAAAATCTATTTAATCACAAAAGTCAAGCTGTCCAAATAAAATTCGCATATATAAGTTTGCCCCAAGAATAGATAAAAGGGGAAGCATCTAATTAAATTATATTACACTTCAAATAAAAAATAATAATCCTCCTCATCATCAATTTTATAAAAAGCATAGAATCAATTTTCAATAACATCAATAATATTAATTTAAACCCCGCAGTCCAAAAGTGTGGAATATAAAGTGGAGTCCAACACCAATCATAGTTTAACTTTAACTCTTAAAAAAAATAATAAAAAACAAAAACTCCAATCATAGTACGTATATTGTGTAGTCACTTCTATAATAAAAATATCAAAGTTTCGTAATCATTTATAATTTATTATTATAAAATTCAGTTAATTCAACTAGTAAATTTTTAATAATTAAATAAAAAATTTGAGATTTAATCTCCGTTTTTACTAAAAATAGACTAGTGTCTTTGTCTAATAATAAAAAGCTATCATAAGGAACAAATAACATAGGTCTATAAAAAATAAAAATAAAAATACAATTTATTATTAAAAATTGTGTTTAATAATTTTTTTTTAAATTAAGAAAATTGAAAAGTAGATAATGGCTAAAATGTGTTGAGGTGGCTCTATGTACCGGAGATTGCGCGCAAATACCTGCGAGCACGACAACAATAACAGGACTTGCCGGCTTTGTGTTGTGGTAGACAGCCTGTTATTTAAATGTCTGACCAAGGGACCACGTCTTTGTCCACGTGTCTTAATCTTATGCCCCATCGTTGTCACACGTTTCATATTGCCGCTCATCACGTGCGGTTCCTGATTTGGCTGTTGTCTGGCGCTTTTTACAGTCTTACGTACCGTATCAAAGACCTCCGAGGAATCCTATCCCATTTGTTGATGTGTTATTAACTTATTATGGTCTTTTTTATTTTGTCCCTTAAATTAGTGTGTATTCCCATAATATACAATTGGTACTCTCTCTCTCATAATTGATGATTTTTATTTTTATAAAATGATAATTGTTTTTTTTTAAATTTAATTAATGCAATCCACGGTTAAGTGAAAAGAAAAAGTATCACCTATTTTCTATATACAATAAATAAGAGAAAAATATAAAATTACTAAATAATTACTATAAATTCTCATTAGAACAATGAATTATATCATAAATTACAATTAAAATTCTTCCTATGTGTCAAATTTTCGTTACTATGCCTTGGGTTTCTCATCTATCATGATAATTAGGGGTGTTCATGGTGTAGTGAAGTGCAATTTTGAGCTATTTTTAGTACCGCACTACACCGTACCTTATTTTTGCTATCACATGTGTGGTGCAGTATAGTTTAGAATTTAGCCAAAACCATAACCGCATCGCATCTCATTTTTGTAGTCATATATGCAGTGCGATGTATAAGATGCAGTTTGAAGCCAGTCTATTTTCCAAATTTTGAGTTTTTCTTGCTTAGCTCAAAACTAATCTTTCCATTTGTTTTGGGCCAAAATTTTAAACTATTAAGTTAGTTTTTCTTTTTTTCTTTTTTGGACTGACTTTCCTAATCAACACTTTTTAGGGTTATTATACTTTTTTTTAACTAGGGTTATTAAACTATTAATAATATATTTGATATTCAAAAATAAATATATTAATATATAGAGAGGGTGCAGTGCAGTGCGGTTTGTACATTTTTCTTATTATAAAATTGCAAACCGCACTACACCATGCAATGCGGTGCGGTGCGGTATATTGTTACTTGCGGTATAATTATGTCATTTTGCGAACAATTTTTGTGGTTTATGTGGTTTGCTGAACACCCCTAATGATAATAATAAGAGAAGTGTTACATCTACAATACTTTTATAACAAATCATAGGTAGAAAGTTTTATTAGTTTTAATTTGAATTCATGACTTAAATTAGTTTTTTGTCCACCCATAACAACCAATAATAACTTGCCACATAACATTTGATGTAAAAATGTTATAAACATAGCATTTCTCTAATAATCAACACAATATTCAAATTTATTGATGCAATGCAAACAAAGTTTTGTTTTAAAAGTCCATTAAATTTATCTATATGATTCACTAGATAATGCAATCACATTATTGAATTTAAAGTAGGAACTTAAGATACAACAACTAGAGAACTATACTTAAGTTCTACATCATTTCTATAAAATCTTAATTGCTTGTTGTTAAATGAATGGTTAAATTTTGGGTACCCTGTCAATTAGATATACGTCAAAATGTTAGTAATTAAATTTTGTTTACAATATACTAATAATTATTTTCTAAATACGTATGATGTGGTAAAAATTAAATAACCCACTTTATAATGGATTGGTAGGACATATGACTCAAATGGTTGCATCTATCCATAACTATACAAGCCAATAATCTTGTAGTTAAATTGTATTACTTCATATTCTTTATGAGAATTGAGAAGAATTAGGGCTCAAATCCTCTTCCCCATTGTTGAAACTATCAACTTATCAACAAAAAAAAAAAAATCTATAACTATACAAAGGTATTTATAATATGCACAATAAACTATAAATTTTTGTAATTATACATAGTGCCTTTATTCGTGATTAATCTATAAATTATATCACATCATTAAAATTAATGACTAACTAAATATACTACTTTTAAATTATTTTGTGATTGCTATCATGCAAGAACAAGTATTAACCTTCACCTTGGCCTAAGACCGAGGTGCACTATTATATTAATCCCAGACGTATATTGTTCAGCTTTTCTTGACCTACGTAAATACCAAGCACACATTCCAATACCACTATATTGACTTGTAAAAAAAAAATGGTAAATAAGGTTAATAGGCATTCCATATCTATAAAATAATTGTGCAAGGTTGAAATCTAACTTAGCCAATTTTGGCCCGCCACAAATACAAAAATATTGGTAGATGTATATATATATATTTTAATAGACAACTTAAAAAAAAATGCTGATGATGTGCATTTGGAATGAATTATTGGAATTTTAAGAACTCCATGGTAGAGTTATCCAAAAACTATAGAAAATGTGTCTAATATAAACTTGAGTTTTTTTTTTTTGGGTTTAGTATCATAATTTTTCACTATGTCATCTCCTTTCGTGCACTAAAATGCAGATTTGAATTTGAGTTAGCTGAGTGCCTAGAGATTTTTATGTTTAAAATAAAAGAGAACATAGAAGAAGCAAAGAAATAAATAAAGTGTGTCTGTTTAATTTTTAAAAAAATGATAAGAGACGAGGAGGAAAATATGGCGTTTGCTTAAATTTCAAAAATGATAAGAGATAAGGAGATTGTAAACTGTTGAGAACGTAGGTTTAGTGGGGGGTTTCAAATTGTGAGCTTTTTATTTTATGAATTTGTCCTTCTTAATTAAAAATCTGTAAGTGAGCAAAGAGATGATATTTTGGGATATCCAAAACTTAGAGTCCATGGTTTAAACGGTTTGAGAGCCCTTTAAATAGTACTAATATAAATAATGTGAGGACTCGAGGACCCGAGGACATGAAGATCTAAAGACCCGAAGACATACTGGAAGGCATAAGGAGTAGAGGAGAATAAAAGTCAAGGGCCCGAGGATGAAGTGGGATGGTCTGGAAAAGGACGAAAGATAGATTGGTGATGTATGGAGTATATTGCAAATATCTAGGTGGGGGTGGATAACCATGAACGTTGCATTGAATGTTCTACACCAAGCGTTCTGGCCGCATTGAATAGAGAGTACCAGCTTTATCCGTTGTATTAATGTGGAAATGACCTGAACAGTACAAAGCACAGAGCTAAAGTTTCTCTCCATTACCGACTACAAGGGAATGGACAAGTGTCAATAAAGAGGGTTGAGTAGATGAGAGGTGTAGGGCTAAGATAGTAAGGGCAAATGGTATAAATAAGAGAGGAGAGATACTAGTAAGTGGGAGATAGAACGTCTAAAACTTTGTTGTTGATACTCTCTCTACAAATTCATTATTTTTGGACCTTTAGTTATAAAACGCTGTTATTGTTAGTTTTGTACGTGATTTTTGGTCCTTACAAATAATATGACAATCATGTCTCTCTACATTACTAAAAAATTTGATTACTAAAAACAATTAAAGCAAATAACTTTATTTTCTCTCCAAATTGTTTATTTTTCTATCCAAAACTAATAATGGAAAAAAAGATTCGTTGTGTTTCATGTTGTTTACTCTTCTATTCTATTTTAAGATTTCTCAAAATATTGTAATTTTTAAAAGGACAAAACTTATGTAAAGTACCTTGTTGTTCTGTAGATTCCCCTCTTAAGATCGAGTTATGTGGCTACTTAACTGAATAATATACTCCCACCCCATTAAGAAAAAACCACGTGGCAGAATCTTAAAAGGGAAACTAAAGAAAGAGAAATGATATGTCCACAATATTTTTACAACAAATCCTAAGTGGCAAGTTGTTACTGGTTGTTATTGTTGGGACAAAAAAGTAATCTTAGTATTAGATTCAAATTTGAACCTATAACAACTAACCACTTATAATTTGTTGTAAAATTGTTGTAAAAATGTTGTGGACGTAACACATCTCCTAAAAAAATAGTACCTAAGTACTGTAAATAAATCTTGCATTTTTAAATAGTTATTGAATATAATATTGACAACTTTCATACCTTACTATTTATAGTATTTAAATAATCAACACTCATTTTCCCACTGCAACTTAAAAGTAAGAGTAATGTTGAAAAATTATAATGCACATCTTAAAAAAGTAAGTATTAAATGATGTTCTTTTAATATTTTAATATATAAAAAAGTATGTTATTTAATGAACTTTCTAAAGGAGAACTAGTTTTTGTTATAAAAGGAAATGGTATGGCACACATGACACACATTAAGCATCTATTTTGAGGAAGTTTTTATGGGTAATTGAAAAAATTATCAAAATAATTAATAACTTTTTCGTTTTTCATACAAAATTTCATAAAATGGTTCATTAATGTATGCCCTAAAGGCACACATTAGTAAATCATTTTTAACTTTTGGCCAAACTATTTCACCTTATGTCTATAAGATATTTTGAAAAGTTCATGGATCGACAGTATGGTAGAATGAATATTGGTCCTTTGGGTTTATATCATGCTTTAGACCAACGAAACCACTATGCAAGTACCCAAAGAGGGGGTTTAAACTTTGAGTAATGTTACTATCGCAACATTTTACATAACAACTAGCCACATGGTGAGTTGCAAATAGTGGACATGTGAACTTACATGGATCCACTATTTTTTTTTTTCTATGACTCATAACTTGCTATATAGAAAGTTGTGACAAAAATTGTGTAAAATATTGTGGTATTTGTTTCTAAAAAAAAAAAAATTTGTGGTATTTAAAGAGAGTAAGTCTAATGCCACAACTTTGTTACGTGGCAATTCTTGAATGGTAAAATCATGAATCCACAATTTTATTTTCATCACGTAATAAAATTGTGGAAAATTTTGTAAAAGTAGAGTAACTCGTTTAAAGAGGATGAAGTTGAAGGATCAACAATATCAATACGGGGGAGGAAGTATAAATTTATTAAATTTGTTTTCTCTCACTTTTCTAAGACAGCACAAGTGTGTTGTGAAATGTCCATTGTACCCCTTATCCATTGCGCGCTTTTACAGCTGAGAGCAATTGGTTTTTTTGAATTTCGAAGCGGCGCTCACTTTCCTCACGTGACTACGGCTATATCTCATTACTACAGCGTCAAAATTAGCATACATCTCACTATCCGTACACTCGTGTACAAAAAATGATCAGCAACCGCACATCAAAATAGAAAGCAATCTCTGATCAAACAAAAAAACACTGCGGTGGCGGTAATAGAGCTTTGAGAAGTCACAACCAATGAACGGTGATTAAAAAAGCAATACCGTAAGTAGCGTGGGCCTCGGAAGTACTTTTCCACTATCTTTGGATTTGCGCCAGCTCATTTTCTTTTCCAGAATTAGCCATAAAATCTCCTAGGGACTGAAACTGTCGGTGGCTGACGTGGATTCAAGGCTATTTTAGTCAATTCCATTTTCTCTATTTATTATTTTCAGCAATTAATGGGGAGCACCTCAGGTGCACCCGCAACTTCAGCGCGTATTGCTAAGCATTAAAGCAACCACTAGAAATACCAAAAAAGAAAAAAAAAAAAAACCCCTTAAAAGTTAAAAGATACTATTAATATTACAATATGACAAATTACATGCATAATTAGTGGGGTAATTATGCTTGCTTCCCTTAAATCAGAAAGAATTTTTTTTTTCCTTCTACATTCCTTTACTTAAGGATGTGTTTTCAAAATTATCCTCAATTCCAAAATTAAAATTCATTGATTTAAAATTTTAATTAAAGAGTATTTTAAAATATTTGGTATAACTTTTTTTTTTTTTTTTTATAGTTTTTCAACAGGTTGTAGAGAGACTTCTTGTTACAAGTATTTTGATACTTGACAAACTTTGCATTGTTAATTTGTTATTCTAAAATTTTCAGATTTATTTTTATTATTTATGGTTAAACTTTAGTAAAAAGAATTTTATAGAAATTTGGAATATTCTATTATTGATATAAATAAAGAATGTGGGGTGTTATTTTCTTCAATCCTCAAGGGAGGGAAGTTTTTTTTTTTCTCAAGTTTTGGGTGAAGTGTCATTTTTTCAAATCTCAAGAGAGTATAGTGTAATTACCCATAATTAGTATCTTAATCATTCTCTCCATGATGTGAAAAACAAGTACTTCTACGTGAAATTAATGATAGCATATATGCACAAAGAATTGTTGCATCTACATCATTTTTACAGTAATTTTAGAACAAATCTTAGGTGGTAATTTATTACTGATTCTAATATAAATTCACCACTTAAATTAATTTTTTATCCACTCGTAACAGTCAATAATAACTTGTTATTTATTTATGATTTGTTGTGGTAATATTGTGAAGATAACATTTCTCTATATGCAGGTCCATCCAACATTCAATTAGTCTTATTATTGAAATAATTTGTTTCTTCAAGACATTTTATTCTCTCTTTTTATGCGTGTATTAAAAAAAAGCATTGAAATAATTTTGGTTGTTAGTAAATAGTTATATTATTGTCAAGCAATTGAGTTTAGTTACAACAGAGTTTTTTTTTTTTGCTGAATAGTTACAACAGAGTTAGTTAAGTCAGATTTGTTCACATGTTAGAAGTTAGATGATTGTATATATCTCATGATTGTATAAATAAGTCAATCGTCTATGCCAGATCATTAGTACTACAAGTCTACAATACTACTCTATTATGGATAATATTTGAGAAATAGAGTTTTCACTTGCTACTATTTTACAATTATAATCATTGAAGTCTGTGCAGTAAATCCAACGAACCCTTTATTTTCTATAATTTTTTTTTATGACAAGACTTGTAGTATTACATTACAAAGGCTATTTAAATTTTAAAAATGAAAATCAAGAAGATGCTTGTATAAATAGGATTTTAACATAGTTAATGACAGGTGATTGGATAAAATACGTAATGACGTAGGAATGGTTTACAATCAGTAAGATATTTACAATAATGGATTAGAAAACATCAATGTCATTACATATACTAAAAAATGAGTTTTTATTTTTTTTTATTTTTAAATGTGTAGTTTGAAAAACTATCTCGTATTTCTATATTTGGTAGTAACATCGAAATAAGATAAAGTTGTAAGTCATATATTTAATAAAATTTTCTATTGACTAAAAATTATTTTTATTTGACATATATTTTTTATGCTACAAATCATAGAAAAATACAAAAAACTATATTCATAAGTGGTTTTATATCGAAACAAACAGACTATGAAATCTAACTCATTCTTACTTGAGTGATTTGATGACTAAAATGCTTTTATTTGTCATAATTTTAACATACTAGATTAAGAGTGGTTACTTTTCATTTTCACGTGAAATTCATAATTTTTTTTCTACTATTCATATTCCGCTGCATCAGAATTATGCCAAAGTTGTGTTCTTAGATTTTGTCGAGCACTTCATTACAGTTGGTAGAGTACTTCATTACAATTGGTAGAGTCTAACATCTAGACATTTGTTGACTGTGGATGATGCCATAATAATGGTAGTAGCAAAGCTAAAAGTTACTAACCAAAAAAGAAAAAAAAAAAAAGAAGAGCTTCCAATTAAGATTTAAAAGATTGCACCACCTTTTAGCTATGGGGAGGGGGACTTGGTCATATATCCTAATCCACCGACATAAGAGGGCTTTTAAAGTTTCTTCTAACCTCTAACCTCTCCACAAAATGGTACGGCCAAGCTATGGATAACCCCTCACTCACTGCAACAAATTCTAACACCCTCACATCAAACAATCTAATATAATTAAATATTCCCCCCTAAAAAAAAAAAATAATAAAATATTTTTAAAAAGCAAAACCCAAAAAAACATTTTTTTTTTTTTGCCGCATCGTCACGTGGTTGGTTGTTACAGACCGTGTGATTATTTCATTTTTTTTTTTCGTGTAAAAAATTTTCCAAAATTTAATTATTAAATAAATTAACAAAAAAAGAAAAAGAAAAAGAAAAAGAAAACCCATCATGCCTATCTTTTTGTTCTTTGTGTAGACCCCACGGAAGCACGGTGGAAGTTTTCAAATATTTATAAAAATCTGTGTAAATTTTTATTTTCTTACCCACTGTAAACGCTAATATATATATATATATATATATATATTAAAAAGACTAGGGCTTACGTTGTTGTGTGGTCATTGGATTTATTAAATCCAAAAGAAAGTAGGTGATATTGTCGGAAACCTGTTTTTATTAGTCTTCATGACCCTTTTAAATCCCACACCTAATTTACCCACGTTAATATAAATAATCAGTTAATTAATTAAGATTAAGTAGAAATTCACTGCGTAATTGTTGATTTTGTTTATGGTAAAAAATAATAATTCTCCATTGAATATTCCCTTTTTATTTTATTTTATTTTTAAGGAATCCAAAAACTCCAAAGACGTGTTGAGCTGTTACCACTTACCACATTCTTTCTCTACAGTCGTCTTTTATATCAATCGCTTTCTCTTTCCCTTTGCCAAAAACATAAACACACATTCACGCACATATAAGTTTGTGTGTCTGCTTTTCTTTCTCTCTCTCTCTTTTTTTTTTTTTTAATGTTTATTTTTTATTTTTTATGTTGTGTGTGTGGGTGACTTTTGAAGTGTATGAGAGAGATACAGGGAGAGAGAGAGAGAGTCACCCCAGTTTTTGCAAGCTGTAATTGGATGTGAGCTTTTTTGGACACATCGTTCTCGTATAAGTGTTCTCCGAATGTCACCATGATTTAAGAGACAACAAACCTTGGCTCCCCTCTGAGCTATCTGCTTCTTCTTTCTCCACCTGTCTCTATTATATTTTTTTTTACGTTGTTTTGTGTTTTTGTATATTATATAGTAGTCTCGTCGTCACACGCGCTACGTAGGATCGAGTTATTTTGTTGTTGTTGTTGTTGTTGGTGTTTTTAAAGGTCTCATTGTGTGAGATCGGAGCTTAAGGAGAGAAAGGAAAGAATGGCACCGTCGTTTCAATGGTGGGCGAAAGAGAGCCACCGTGGCACGCCGGTGGTGGTGAAGATGGAGAATCCGAATTGGTCAATGGTGGAGCTGGAGGGTCCGACGGAGGACGATTTTCTCATCACAACCGACTCGCCCGGGTCGGGTCGGACCCGAGACAAAGGCCACCGAGGACGCAAAAACGCCAAGCAGCTCACTTGGGTCCTAATGCTAAAAGCCCACCGTGCCGCCGGTTGCTTGACCTCCATCGCCTCCGCAATGTTCGGCCTCGCCGCCTTGATCCGGCGCCGTCTCGCTTCGGGTCGAACCGACTCCGACGAAGTCGAAAACGAGAACGAGAACGAGAACGAGCACGAGCACGAGAACGACGACGCTTCGGTGGAGGGAATGGGGAGGGAGAAAGAGAACCCGGCAGTGAAAACCAGGTTCTATTTCTGCATCAGAATGTTCTTGTGGGTGTCTCTGATTTTACTCGCCTTCGAAATAGCGGCTTACTTCAAAGGCTGGCATTTCGGGGCTCCGAAATTGCTTCAGTTCCAGTTGCAATCCTTGTGGGCAACACCATTGGGTGTTAAGGGCGCGTTTGATTGGATTTATTCTCGGTGGGTTTTGCTTCGTGTGGAATATCTCGCGCCCCCTCTTCAATTTCTCGCCAATGCTTGTATCGTGCTCTTCTTAATCCAAAGCATTGATAGGCTAGGTCTATGTTTGGGTTGCTTTTGGATCCGATTCAAGAAGATCCAACCCGTTTTGAAAGAAGACAACCTCGTAGATCTCGAATCCGGTGAGAAAGGTGGTTACTTTCCTATGGTACTTGTTCAGATCCCCATGTGCAATGAAAAAGAGGTAGTTGTTAACTCTAATCCATAAACATTTTATAAAATAAGACAGTAATTGATGTTGGACCAAAAAAGAATACGTGTGGTTGAACCTGATTAGTCTATTGTCGTAGCTGTTAATTATGGGAGTTTTTTTTTTTTTTTTTTTGTCTTAATTTTTTTTTTTTTGGTTTTGAAATGATGCAGGTTTATCAGCAATCAATTGCCGCAGTGTGTAATTTAGAGTGGCCGAAATCAAAGATTTTGATTCAGGTTCTTGATGATTCGGATGACCCAACAACGCAATTGTTGATCAAAGAGGAAGTGCGTAAATGGCAGCAAGAGGGTGCCAACATTGTGTACAGGCATCGTGTGATTAGAGATGGATACAAGGCTGGCAATCTTAAGTCAGCTATGAATTGTAGCTATGTCAAAGACTATGAATTTGTTGCTATGTTCGATGCCGATTTTCAGCCCAACCCTGATTTCTTGAAACGAACTGTTCCTCATTTTAAGGTACTTGGTTTGAAATTGAATCACAGTATTGATTTCTTGATAAGGAAAAAACATAGTAATGTAATGCTTTTTAAGGTTTATGGTAAATTGGGAGTAATTAAATTGAGTTCCTTGTACAGGGTAATGAGGAATTAGGATTGGTTCAGGCAAGGTGGTCTTTTGTGAACAAGGATGAAAACCTGTTAACAAGGTTGCAAAACATTAATTTAGCATTCCATTTTGAAGTAGAGCAGCAGGTAAATGGTGTTTTCATTAATTTCTTCGGGTTTAATGGGACGGCCGGTGTGTGGAGGATAAAGACCTTGGAGGATGCTGGTGGGTGGTTAGAGAGGACCACTGTGGAGGACATGGACATTGCTGTCCGTGCTCATCTTAAAGGATGGAAATTCATTTTCCTCAATGATGTCGAGGTACTTACTTACCCTCGTTCTTGTCTATCTTATTGAATTTGTTAAGTGTAGAAATAGTTCATTTGGAAGTGATTGTTCTGTTGATTTGTTCAGTGCCAGTGTGAATTACCGGAGTCTTATGAAGCTTACAGGAAACAACAACATAGATGGCATTCTGGACCTATGCAGTTGTTTAGACTTTGTTTGCCTGATATTATCAGAGCCAAGGTATATTAAATAGTTTATTTTTTGGTAAATATATTCATCTTTAGATAGTTGTTGCATCTTTAGTGTGTGCTACTTGTCCAATTTTTATGTGTTGAAAATCATGGTGGAATGTGATTGCTAATGTCGAACTGTTATCAATTTTGGTTGATGCAGATAAGTTTTTGGAAGAAATTCAACATGATCTTTCTCTTCTTTCTCCTTAGAAAGTTGATACTGCCCTTCTATTCATTTACCCTTTTCTGCATAATTCTCCCCATGACAATGTTCATACCGGAAGCCCAACTCCCTGCATGGGTTGTATGTTATATCCCGGCTACCATGTCTTTTCTTAATATCCTTCCAGCCCCAAAATCTTTCCCCTTTATAGTTCCTTATCTTCTTTTTGAGAACACCATGTCAGTGACCAAATTCAATGCCATGATTTCGGGCCTATTCCAGCTTGGAAGTGCGTATGAGTGGGTTGTTACTAAGAAATCTGGGCGTTCGTCTGAGGGTGATCTTGTCTCCTTGGTTGAGAAGGAGCAGCAGCCAAAACCTCATAGGGGGGTCTCAGAGTCCAATCTTGAGGAAATGAAGGCGGAAATTCTACAACAAGAGCAAAAGTCTTCTCAGAAGAAGAAGAAGAAGCATAACCGGATATATACAAAGGAGCTAGCATTGGCTTTCCTTCTTCTAACGGCTTCAGCAAGGAGTCTCCTTTCAGCTCAGGGAATCCATTTCTACTTCCTGCTGTTTCAGGGGGTATCATTTCTTCTGGTTGGTTTAGATTTGATTGGTGAACAAGTTGAGTGAACAGAATACAGTAGGACTTCGATGGGATATATGGAGATATAAATACTAGCAACATGGGTGGCCATGATATCTGAGTACCACAGGAACAGCTTATGGGGAAATTGTAGAGGGCTGAGAGTGCTTACTTTCTGTTCTCCACCCTCAGAGACCCACAATCAGTTTCCACCCAATACAAGAAGAAATTGTGTTATATGAACAGAAGAATTGACTTGCATGTTGAAGAGAGTGACATTAGGAAATGGTGAAGCTCTTCAATATATGTAAGGTTTTCATTTTCTACTTTTGTAACTTTCTTTTATTTTGATTCTTTTGTTTTTGGGTCGATTCTTTTGTATGAAAATTTGTTGTTCAAACATCAAACAGGTTATTTAGTTACAGCTCTAAGTCAGAATAGGAGCACTCCTCTCGGTGCCTTTCTTTTCCTCCCTCAATGTCACTTAATTACTTGAGAATGTTGTTAGAATTTGTTGATTTCTTCAATGGCAGAAACTGGAATTTATTCCTTGTGTAAGGTGGGTTTCTATTCTAAAAGTAAACTCAATTCTTACCTGAAGTTCCTAAATGGCATTGTTTGTCTTCTTTCACTTTAATGTGAATTACCATATAAGGCTTTGCTTATTCCCACCTTTAAGTTGTAACCCACTGCCAAAAGAAAGTACAAAAAAAAAAAAAAAAAGAAAAAAGAAAAATGTTCTACCTGAAAGCTTAAGAGGTAAGAACTGCAGTGGCAAAAGTTACCCCAACTTGTTTTTTAAACTGAGTTGTTCTGGTCATCTGGGGACAATGTCAAGGAACAAGTCACTATCATAAACTCTTCTTCAGGAGCCTAGATATGTTAGCTTAGGTGTTAAATCATTATTAGAAGATAGAAATCAATATTCAGTAAGTAAATATTATTTGAAATTCAAGTGGTATTGCCATTTTGTCAAAAACCACATGATTTATGTAGATCTGTTTCAGTACGTAGTGTTCAAAAATCTGCTAAAGATTTGATGTCATATCAAGTTACACAAGAAGTGATTAATCACACACTCATATCATATCCAAGAATGATCATTAAGCCACAGAGAAGGAAGCACATGGTAGCTTGTTTTGTCTGATTTGAGAATTATGTGGTCCATTGAAGAGTTGGCTGAAGCCTTATTTATGTTTTTGGATGTAGCTGGACCACACTCCATGGTATGGCTACTTTGATCTCTACTTTCTCAGACTATATTCAAAGGTTTTCCCATTTGAATTTTGTTTTTGTTCTTTATTCTAACCGATCACAGGTAGGACAAAAATATATATAAATTTTAGGTTCAAGAACACAGCTAAGAAGCTGCTACATTTTTTTATGTAAAAAAAACAGAAAAGATTGATTGAACATGTCCATTCCTATTCAATTCCATGCTTCTGTGGGAGATGCTGAAGTTAATTAACAATGTATAAGGCTTCCATATATATATATATAAAGCTTTGGATTCATGCTAATTCAGAATTATACTTTTAATTATTTGGGTGGGTCTAGCAGTCTAGAACATCTGTGAATCAATGGGCATGTGGCATGGCAGTGGAGCTACATCAATACAGCAGGCTGTCCTGTATTGCAGGCCCCATAGACATGTCATCTTTAAATGACAGTATTTCTTATGGACCAACTAACCGGCACTGCCTTTTTGAATAGAATGGGACATTTGGAAAAAAATAAAAACAGTGTTATTTGGTTGATTATATAGCCTATTGGCTGTAAAGATAATCATATGTACTTCAAATTACAAAATTTTATGATGTCCTATCA
The DNA here is from genome assembly GCF_040712315.1 of Castanea sativa. NCBI lineage: Eukaryota > Viridiplantae > Streptophyta > Magnoliopsida > Fagales > Fagaceae > Castanea > Castanea sativa. Next base: position 15,065,396 of record NC_134024.1, on the reverse strand, counting down.
ACTATGTTTCACTTTGTTCAATTGACAAAATAAAAATTGTGTCTATCAAAATGAAAAAATCATTAATGTTTTGATCTAATGGTAAAAAGGTATGGGTTCTAGATTTTTTCTTTTTTGAATTTAGGATATAAATTTCAAGTACTCATAATTTATAAATTTAAATACTGATTTAAGCAATGGAGTATGCATTTAAAGGTTGATTGCAAAATTATGATGTTTTTGGTGTTCATTTGATGTGGTTTCATAGTTTAAGCCTTTAAGGTGGATTAATAATTGCAAAAGGTTGATTATTACTATTATTATATAAAAAATTTTACCAGTTTTTCCTTGACCAAATATTTAGAAGCCCGTTAAGTCTAATTTTTATCTAGTTCATAATTGGCACATTTCTAGGTTGAAATTGTCAACTAGTTTATCACAACCAGCCATTGAACATGGAGCAGAATGGTATAACTTTATTCCACCTTTTTTTCGGGAGTTCCCGTACATGTTAGAGGCACTATTTTCCCTTTGAATATGATCCAATGCCTCTTTATTCCTAAACAAATTCCCATGCAATGCAATGCATCCTATTCTAAATTTTGTAGCAGATCTCAATCCATTAATTCACCTTTAATCTTGATGAAATAGTTCCTTCAAAACCCAACGAACAAGTAGAATATTTTATTAGCCAAAAAAAAAAAAGTAGAATATTTTAGGATCATTTTGCTATGTGCCCAATGGCAAAGCACTTAGAGTGCAAAATAATGTGCCCTTTTTTTAGCCAAAACCTAAGTCTGCAACATTTTAAAATGCCATTTTAAAACTAGATTGACCAATACAATATTAATAGAATTGGGAAAATTCATAAAGTTGACGAATTCTAATGACATTTATTGTTGTTAAAACAATATAGGTTCCTTTCTATATTTATAGGAAACTTGTTGACACACATACATGTGAATTAGTTTATTTTGTTTTGTTTTGGTTTTTTGTTCTTGTTTGTTTAGACAATAAGCTAAGCCTCAATGCGGCATAACTCTTAAATTGACATATTGTGATTGTTATATAATAAAAATAATGTAAGTGAAATCTATATAAAAATTGTGTTTTATTAATAATAACTGGCCACCTCGAATCTTGATAAGTCGTAAAAAAGATTGTGAAAATTTTCTCTAACATTGATCTTTGAGTAAAAAAAATATTCAACTTGTGAAAATTCAGTGACTCTTTTTTACTTGTAGTGGGTTCAAAATTTAAGGGTAAAATGTGAAATTAGATTCAAATGTATAAATGTTTTTTTATATATATATATAAAAAAAAAAGTGTATACTTCGAAACGGCTTAAATAGAAAAGCGTTTTCCCATCAATTTTGAGACGAAAGGAATGCATAAATTCATGAAAAAGAAAAAGAAAAAGAAAAAGGACATGGAACCTTTTGAGTCAACACAAAGACTGTGATTGATGTTTTAGTGTCTTATATCATATGTAACATGGACATTGAGGACCCTTTATTTTTACATGTATCTCCATATTCATCTGAAGCTATAGAATTTTAGTGGGTCAGGCTTTTCTTTCTTGGTTCCCTAAGCACGGTTGAACTATGGTGATGGTTTTTGTAATTAGAATTTGCGGCTCATGGAAAAGTAAAAAAATTGACTGAAACTGAATTAACAATTCACTAATGAATCATGGGCCGGACTTACGAGCAGGCCCATACTACAGGCTAAGCACGTGCAAGAAGCAAACAACTTGGGTTTTGTATAAATTGCAATCCATTCAAATGGACCATGGACACAAATAAAGCAACCCTAAATTAAAAGTATAAAACAATATTAAATTAAAAGTAAAAAACAGGATTTTCTCAAAAAAAAAAAAAAAAAGAGTATAAAACAGGATTAGGATGTTATGAAGTTTCTAGGATAATTTGACATTGAGTTTTTAAAATCTGAACAATTCATGTTTCAAATTTTGGTATCAATATTTTAAGTGGAGTCAAAATAGTGTTAGATTGCTAGTAATCGCACCCTAGGCATGATGGTTACTCTACAAATACAAAATTCTTGTGAGGTGTGGAATGTAAAGGCTGGAGTTTTAAGTGTTAAGGAGGAAGTTTTACATGCATATATTTTAAATTAGGCTAAAGTAGACTTTTTTTCTTGTATTAAAAAAAAATTGTGCTAGTAAATGTTTGTTTAATTATTGAATGAAGCGGTAAAAATATATTTAATGGCCAAATTGAAAGGTCAGGTTATAACCCAATTGATAATGCCACTTCTTGTTGCTTACTATAGGTACATCCATAAGTGAAGTTAAAGATTCCTTGTAGTATCAAGAACTTTGAGTTCAGTACTGTCCTAATTATCCAAACAAGGTATTTTAGGTACATCCATAAGTGAAGTTAATGCCACTTCTTGTCCGTTTCAACCCATAACAAGGTCCAATCTAATTATCCAAACATATATTTTCTTTGTGCGGCCACTCAACACTTTCCAAATCCCATTGGACCAACCCAAAAGCCCATTACAACAAAAATCAAGCATTTATGCTGGCCATACATTGTAGCACGAGCCGAAAGGCAACAATCAACCTTAGCCCAAATCCAACCCAATTCGACCGAAAAAATAGAAAGAACATTGGCGACCAAGCATACTGCCCTAAAAAAAACTTAAAATTTGATATTTTATGCACTCACTTACAAACTAACACAATCCAATCCAATCTCACATCTATATGAACATATCGTTATACATATATACTCAAATTGAATCCGATAGTCACAAATTTGCTCACAAACACATTATACTTAAGCGTGGTTCATTTACCATATAGCCAAACCTAAACCTAAATTTGAACTCGACTTGTTTACTAAATAAACAAATATAAGCAAGCTTTTCACAATCGTAAAAGTAGAGTTGGTTTTATCAAAGGGCTTTATGTACAAGGAACTAAGAAAAGTTTTCAATATGTAGCACAAACATATTCGACAGAAGCATCAAATATCAATAAATAAAAAAGCATTCATTATTGAGGCTTGTAGAACCGGCTTAAGCAGTTTAAAGCTTGAGAATCATAGAAAGGGAGAAACACATTTGCCATTTTTATTGCAATGGAAGATAGCTGTTCTTTCAAAGGATGACAAACAAACTTCTTGCACTATCTATTCTCTTACCCTGATGTACTCTACAAAGAAACTTTCTTCCACAGTTTCCCCAAAACTCTCACAAAGCTTCACAAATAATAGTCCTAATCAAAACAATAATCTTCATCAATCAAAGTCCCACTTTTTTTTTTGTCTGAAAATATACATAGTTTCTACTTCTAACAGGTCATTTTCTTCTGCTAAAAAATTAGAAGAACAAACAGTCAGGAAATGACAACCTATACAATTTTTTTTTTTTTTGCCTATTTTTTTCCCTTGTAATTGAGTTAATGTGCAGTCAACTTGAAATATGTGTAATATTTGTTAGGAGGAAATAAACACACTTTTTATCTCTTCCAAGCCCTAATTCTCCGGTTTCAAGTGCCCTGCTGAACATGATAGTATCTCAAGGTTAGAAGAATGCAGAACAACACCCTGCATTGATCTCATACAAACTTCTGCAAATTACCATTTGGTCCCAAATTGTCAATAGCTGAACTAGAATCGAATCCCATTTGGAAAAGACTTTGGAAATCATTGTCTAAGACATTCTGCATGCGTGAAAGATGGCTTATATTAATGCTATAACAAAGAAAATAATGTCAATGAATAGCATGATATAAAGACAACTTACCTGAGACAATGATGGATATTTTGGAGTTGTACTGGGGATACTTGGCAAGGTCCCTTGGTAAATCCCATGTGGGTAAGGGTGAGAGGAGCTCATTCCAGGACCAAAACCAAGAATAGCTCCTGTGCCACCCCGTGAATGAATAATCTACACAAGAGGAACTCTTTGAAGTTAATTTTATTCAACACACATAATTGGCATGATGGCATAAATTATCAATCGAGTTCAACAATAGGATGATCTTGACTTACATCTTTTGACAGAATCTGCTCTATATCAATGTTCAGTTCTGGATTGACAGTCGCAAGTTTCATTGACAAAAACTGTGACATGAACATAAGCATATCTTCATTGAGTACTTGAACAAAGAGAGACAACATCATGGTAGGAAAATTGATGTATATTTATACATGTACAGAAAACTCTCAATTACAAATTCTTCTGCTACAAAGAACAGAGCAACTATAACCAGGCATGAGCTTCCTGTGCATTTGGTCAATCAACTTTCAGTTTTGAACAAGTAGTTGTTGATAAATTATTGATTGTTCCAAAAACTTTAGCTAACAAGAAATGGTGAATTTAATCACTTAACCATAATATTATAAGACTCTCCTCATTTGAGCCCAAACTACCCCTTAATAAATGGGACCAATGCGTGTAGAGTGGAGCCAATGTTCGAACTCAAGACCACCTGATATCATAATAATTTACCACTTGATCCCCAAAACTTAAACTATTAGAAAATGATAAATTTGACCACTTAACTTTATCCTAACAGCATAGAAGATCATCATTTGGTTTTGAAAGAGTATAGGATCAATAATCACAATCTTAAAGAAATAAATATGGCCCGTTGTTGTCATAGCTTCTTTTCTTCTTCAGCTAAGCTCATTGAGAGTTTTCAATTTTATATACATTCAGCTACGCTTCCATTAGTCTCATGTAGTCCAAGATTCTCACCAAGGGATTATAAGCTTTCATCTCTCATTTAAAAACTTAACATACAAAAGAAATGAATAAATTCAATATTTTAGAGTTGCAAAATAGCATACCTCAACTTGCTGTTGCAGCGACTGCACATAGTTAATAATCTCATCAAGCATGACCGCTTTCCCAGTAATCTAAAACAGTAAATAGAATCAAATTAAAAATAAATACAAGATACACATAAGAGATCAATCAAAATCTTGAGATTCTCCAATTACCTTATTGCATCCAGGAACAAGTTCTTGAAGCAATCTCATCCTCTCGCTAATCTTTTCTCTTCTCACCTGCAAACAGAGAGCTATATTCTTTCAAGATGATAAAAAAGCAAACAACATCACCAAAGCCTTATAAATAGTAGTGAGAAGGTACCCTTTCTGCAAGGCTGTGACTATTTGTCGCCTGTCCCCTTCGGGCTCTCACATGAATGTAATTGTCTTTAGGAGCATCCCCACTGGAAGTATCTTTAACTTGTTTACTTGTTTGTTTACCACGCATATTTGAACCCGTGTTTTGTTCAATTTTTGGTTTCTTCTCATCTGGTTCTTTTTGACCGTCAGAGCTGTCCCCAGAAAGATCCTTCTGTACATCCCCTTCACCATTCTACCATGGATAACAAAGCAATTCACTCTTACAAGTACTAGGCAAAATACAAAATAAACAATAAAAAGGGGCAACAAAAATTTGATATTATAGTAAGACTCAAGTTACCTGATTTGGGCTGAACGCTGAATTGTTGGAATCAGGCACTCTCTTCCTTCTCTTTGCATTAGGTGAAGATCCGATAGCACCCTCTCCTGAAACTTGCTGATCATCCTTAGACTGTGCACCATTTGTTGAAGTCCTTCCAGTGGCAACTTCCTTGTTTGAGGCATAATTCTGAGGACACCCAGAATTAGCAATCTGACTACAGTCTGGAAGGCCAAAGGAATTAACCATTTCTGAGAAGCTCCCACTTCCAAAGCATGGAAGCTTTGGCACTAGCTCAACAAAGCTGGAACTGGATGGGTACTGAACCAGATGGGAGGTGGTACTAATTCCCTGATTTTCCATTACAACAGGGTAAGGAGGATATTCACCATGAGAAACCATGGAAGAACCTCCAAAATTCTCACTTTGACTCAATGAAACAAGTGGATCCCAACCAGAACCAAAGAAAGGATCAGCTCCGTTTGAAGGTTTATACATGGAGACAGAGCTCATAGTCATAGCTGAAACCTTTTCAGGCAGTGGATTTGTGCTCATCCTTGAAGATGGGCAATTTAGGATACCCTCACTTCCATGTTGAAACCCCATATCCTCATTTTCATGACCATCCATCTCCAAAATTCTAAAGTTTTAGGAGACCAAAACTATGTAACACACCTATATATATACTAATGAAATGAAACCCCAACCCAACAGTTGCTTCACACCAGGGACTAAAAATAGATAAACAGAAAGAAACTATAAAACAAAAGGCAAAGTGGGTTTGACTAAAATTGACTGTTGATATCTTGCAGGACTCAACAAGGAACAAATAACCTTGGCAGCTTTATAGGAACTCAGAAGGTGTAAAGCAAAAGAAAGCCCTTATTACAGCATCCCATAGACACAAAGTAAAAGGACAAATCCAAATGTATCAGGCATAAAATCTACAAGGCTCCAGCAAATTACTTCTTCCTTTCAAAAAACCCTAGGGATCAAAGCTTACCCTAATGCAAAGGAGGAAAAGGAAAATGCTTCCCCAGACAGGAAAGTGAACCTTTCAGAGTATAAAGTAGGCATAGACAAACAATGGCCCTAGCTAATTAACAGCTCACCAGACTAGAGAAAAGAAAGCAGATTCCCTTTTGCCTCTTTTGTTTTATGGGAAAACTGAATTTTTATGCCCCTCCACTAAATCAAACACCAATGTGATTGATTTTAAGGCAAGTTTGGATCTTTTCAAACAAGACTCAATTGAGAACAATCACTTCTTCAAGCAATGAATATACAACGAAGTAGTTTGTAGTTAGGTCCTAATTAGGGAATAACCAGTTTGTTCAAATTTTGAATCCAAGAACCAAGAAATGGGGAGTTGCATAAACCCTTTTGAGATATTCTCAGATGGGTACCTAAAAAAAAAAAAAAAGACCAAAAGGCATCAAATTCTAACCTTGAATCAGTGCAAGAAATGAAATGTGGCAGGCAGGTTTTTTGCACAGTATCCTGAATTGGGTATTTGATTGTACCATCAAAAGCATCAAATGCTCACTTAAATTTGACAAGAAAAAACCAAATTCATCAGTTGGGTACTTTCATAAACGGCAGAGGCAGCATCAAATTCCAACCTTTATAGATCACAGACACTGTTGTGACTTATGAGTGAGCTCTTTAGTCTAGAGAGAGATAGAGAAAGCAAGAGCCTTTGCTTACCTGCCCAATCTTACAGGCAACAATGTAAGATTTTAAAAGACAGACTAACTACTGCCAACTGCTCTTGTTGGCGAATTATTACAGAACCTAATCACTTATCCTTCCCACTTTTTTTTTACTCAATTGTAATTTCTGCCTTTGCTTTTTTCTCACATTATTATATTACATACTTTTGATTTTTGTTATTATTATATTTTTTTCCCTCTCAGAGGGGATTGAAGTCTTTGGACTTTGGACAAGTACTTCTCTTCAAGCCCAAGCTTGCTTCCTTCCTTTTTTTGACATCGAACATTTTTTTACTGACACGCTTGCCAACTATTCTAAGTTCTAACAGACCTCTCTCTCTTTGCTGTTACACACTCATTTTTCTCAGTGCCAACTAACCCCCTTTCATTTCTATTCAGAAGTGGGAACATACACTGTGCACCTAACCTCCATCATCCTCCATGAACACTATTATCCATCACAGTAATTCCACTCATTAGGCCCACCAGATCTTCCTTCCAAAACATTCAATCTGTGGGCAATATAATACCCATCCAAATATAATAATATTCCCCTCTGCTTCAACTGTGATCCACAAGTAGAGCAACACATATTTTTTAACAATTTTTTCATAACAATTATTTATGACCATACCCAATTTTACAATCATACCCAATTTTACAACATGTTGAATGTTCAACACAGACAAAAAGTATATGACACTTACAACAGGTTACTTGGGTATTAATTAAGAAATGGTTTTTATTTCTATATATTTACTGTATACTAAGGTGAGGGGATGAGCTAATTGGACAAGTGTATGGCTGTGATTAGACAACTCAGAGAGAATACTGTGGTTGCAGTGCAGAATATTACTCTTTAATATTTGTTACAAACTTTTTCAATATTAAAATAAGTTTGTACCAGCAATCTTTTTTCTTTTACTTTGGGTCTGAGGAACATAAGGAATAATGGAATCTAATCATCAAATTTTACCTCCTTGTCATTGTACCATTTCCAGCTGTATATTTGTGTGCCTGTTCAAAGACTCCAGCCAAGCCAACCAACCTGGTCAAACTAAATTATCTGGTCAACTTCTAGTCCGGTTGTGATCTTATTGGGAAAAAAAAAAATTTGAATTGAATTTCCGAGATTAACGGCCAATTTGCTCCCAAACTGAACTTTGATAGTTTTTTTGTGATCTAGTATAGGACACCACATAGTAGTAGAAATGATTTGGTCCAATCATAAATTATAAAGAAAAAGAAAAAGAAATATATGATATAGATTGAAGTGATTGTGATTTGTTTGGACCCACGTCAAGTACTGCATAGTCAAGGAGAATCTCTGGATGTTATGATTGAGATGGTACACCTAACTTATCGATGTGGGTACTCAGACCAAATCATTCTTCTGGGTACATGGGGGCTTGGGCCAGAAAAGCTAGGGACTTTTTTTGTTTTGTGGCTATGGAAATGGAAATGGAAATCTCTACAAGTTTCTTTCACTTGGGAAAATAGTAATACTATTTCTTATAGTCATAACTAGACACTTGGATCCAGCCAATACATTACACGATTTTGTAAGGAACACATTTTCAATGAGACTATACAACACGTATGTATGGATTTGTTTGTGTGAAATGATTTGGCATGTTTGGGGGAACTCAAATTCTATTTTGATTTTTTAGAGGAAACATTGCTTTGCTTGTTTGTAGACCTCAAGAAACCAACGATTTTTTTTATTTATTTATGGGAAAGAAGCCAATGGTTTTGGCTTATCAAACAAAGAAAAAGAAAAAGAAAAAAGAAGGCAATGGTTTGGGGTTGAAAATTAAAGTTTTTAATTTTAGGTTCTAATCTCTTTTTTTCTTTTTTTCTTCTTTTTTTTAAGTAAGGAACTAATATTTGATTTCCTTTCACCTAAAAGAGGAAAGACTATTGAATTAGGTTGGGGCAGGCACGAGGGGGGTTTAATTTCATAAAGTGAATGAGATTTGTATCTCACTTAAAAAGCCCTTACTTTGTTATATGTTTGATCATGCATCACCCTCTTATTCACAAAATTTTCCTCCTCTAAAAAGTTTAGGAAGCAATTGTTATAGCATGGATGTCACAAGTTTAAATCTTTTTGTATTTATCGAAAATTTCATAAGGTAAAACTGTGTTATTTATTTTGATAAATAGCCATGTAATATATTGATATTAATTCTTTCTTCTTCTTTTTAATTTAAGAAAATACAACACAATAATGTTTGCTATGAAAAAATGCCTAAAAAAAAAACTATTGCTAAGTACCTAATTGCACTCCAACGAAAATTATTAGAAATTATAAAATAAAGTTAATTGTATTCCCTCTTCTCACATATGAGATCCATTGTTATAAAAGAAAAAGTATATATATATTTTTTTTAAAGAGTTTCAACCTATGGCGTCTGCTCCTGATGATCGCTATTTATCATCAGATCAAGACACCAATCAATTTTTGGTGTAGGTGGGGATTGAACCCCAAATCTCTTATACAATCATCAGATATTTTCTCAGTTGAGCTAACTGGAACCTATAAAAAAGAAAGTATTAAATTGTTTTACATTATGCTTAAAAGCAACAAATCAACTTATATTACGCTAAAATAACATTCAAAAAACAAAAAAGAAGCATAGAATGGGGTAGCAATTGTTCACACCTCTGGCATGTTTGTCATAGTCCGCATGATTCGTACTCAATCTTTTATAAGCAGAAAAATGGCATTTTAACTTCTAGAAATTCCAAAAGAACGAGAAAATCATTCCCATTGACATATGTCATGGAGCTTTTTTTGTTCTTCTTCTTTTTTCAGCGCCTTCCCATCTCTTTTTCTAATCAAGTTTTTGCTGCTTATCACGAATTTTTTGGGAGAAGTTCGAAAAACAGGCTTCACACATTACAACAAAATCAATTCAATATGATTTCAAACTGAACATCCTTTGATTTATTTACTTTTATTCAGCTACTCCCTCCTAAACTAAATGTCTCAAATTTAAAATCCCTCAATGTAGAAACTCCTAACCTAGGCTAGGATCATTTCATCATGGTCCAATCACAATTTTTTCAGCACCTTTCCATCTCCTGTTTTTAATTTTTTTAACTTATGTCTTCCATTCAATGATGATTGCTCTTTTCATAAGATTAAGATATCAATTGATTTTTGGTACAAATAAGTTTTCATTCTCAAAGCTCATATTTAATAGAGATTTTACCAATTGAATTAACTAAAGTCTACAACTGAATTGAATTGATGCATGAGCAAAACACATAAGTTGTATAGCAATGATATAGACTTCACAAAGACCACTGACCCACCAACATCGGTGGGTTCTATTATTGAGCACTGGCCAGGTTAGATCCTGAGCAATTTTGTGTTGTGTTTCATGTATTAAACAATAAAACTATGGCAGAAAAATGATTTATGAACAAAAAAAAAACACTATAATAAAGCAGAACCAAATGAGGGCCCTTGATCACGCGTGCAGCGTGCATTTAGCTTGCGGTGGGCCTAATCCTCTTGTGGTCCTCACTAAATCCTAATTAGCAATGATGGGTTTGATACCTATGAGAAGAATCTCTTAAGATTTTGCCCCCATGAGATTTTTTTCCTAACCTCAAAATTTTATTTATTTATTTATATTTTCGGTGTGTGTTCGGCATAATAATTCCACTAAGTCCTTCTCTTGTATTAATTAATGAGTTACTATATGCTTTACAAAGTTACATAGCCCATGCTTGATGCTCACTTACACACTCTTTTTGGCCAGGAAGATTTATACTTTTAATGAAACTTTTTCCTTCTTTACAAAAAGTTTGCCAACCCTCCTTTTTCCCCAATTATGCAAAGCTACCTTCTTGAAAGGAAAAAACCAAAACATTCTATACTAGGGGGACAACATTATTTTCACGATTGTTGATATAGTTTGTTGTGATTTGAATAATACGGTTTTCAACTAGATCCTCAGCTAACACATGACTTTCTTTTTTATTATAAGAACATCGCTTTTAATTGAATCTATTATTCACACAATTCTTTTTTACATACCCATCATAACAGGTCATGTCAACAATTGTAAAAAATATTGTATTTCTAGACTTGTTGACAACGTCCGTGTTTTTTACTTTTTTAATGGGCCAGTGGGCTCATGGAGCCTAACAACTCACCCAAATTACATTAAACTAAGGGTATGATTAAAAAATTTCAGCCCATAATGAATATGAATGATATTAAATCAGATACAAAGAATCCCTAACTCTATATCCTCCAATTAAACAAGCATGCGCAAATCAAAGTAATCATCATCTAGTCTTTTAAAATTAAAGTTCAAAAGGCTGCTGTTAAGGAAGCTGAAAACTATGATGCTTGGTATTGGATGCAACTCATCAAACCCATGACGGCTCAGAGCAAATAATCATTCTAAGCCATTGATGTTTCCACATCAAGAAGTTTTGCAGTGCTGAATGTGAAAAATGGTACCCTTTGACATACAATAAAACTAAAGATATGCTAAAAAAAAAAAAAGGGAAAACCAATCCAGACATTCCTCTCTTGGGCTTCGATATAATGATTTTGTGGCTTTCTCCAATGTCAGCTATCAATGGCAGAAAACTCAAGGATCAACTTGTAAGAAAAGGTGGCTTCTGAGACAATAAGACCCACAAAACAATATCTTCTTATTTTGAACATAATGATTGATTAGTTCAGAAACTGATACTTCAGCTCCTTCATGTTACAAAGACAAGTCCAAGACTTCAACTTTTCATCCTTTTAGATGCCGTTACAATGGAACAAAATTATTTCACTGAGTTGTAAAGTCCTCACTTGCATTATCAATGTCACAATCTTGGAACTTTTATTACAATCCCTTGATCCTCAGTTTGTGATGTTTAAACTAGTATCCATGCAAGCTGGGGGAAAATAAATTCTAACTAGTATTGATCCTTCCATTCTCCACATCTCATAAGTTGATGGAATCCCCTAGCAAATTGATAGTGTGGAATATATCCTCCTGCCTGCCCTGCATACATTGCACTAAAATGTGCCTTCTGTCTATGTAATTATATAGTGAACAAATTTATAAGAGAGAACAATTTATCCAATCTTTAAATACTCTAGCTAGGCTCATCTTTATATACATAGCCATTACATTTGAAGACTTTGTCATAGAGTGACAAACTCTATTGCTGCAAATTACTTTGATTTAAATAAGTTATTTAGATTATCAGTAATTCCTTACATTATATACCAGCTACTTCAAAAAACAAAGATAGGGAATAAGGTTGTTTATCAATTGCTTCTCTACGCAAAAAAAGTCTGACTTTTGTGCACTGGATACGACTTATATATTAGGACTTTTTTAGTATAACTCCATTGCAGGGTCCCATATCTGTAAAAGAGAAGCTTGGGACGTTGAGGGACTTCCAAAGTAATACTAATGATAACTTGTTTTGTGCAATGTATTAGCATCTCCCACATAATCAACCCTCCTAACCCCACCGATCTCCACTCATTAGTCTACGCAAGTTGTGGTCAAGTTAGTATAGAAATCAAAATCGGCAACCTACAGCTTGAATTACAGACCAGTTTAATTTATTGGGATGATGTGTAATTCTTCCTTAAGATTCACAACTTGAAAAAAGTTCATTGCACTCCCGGGAAATGGAGAGAGAGTTTTCTAATTTTAGAAGGAATTGCTGATACTTTTAACTTTGACCGCTAATATAACCTCATAAATAAATCTAGCGAGATTTTTTTAATCTGTAAGTTAGATGCAGAAGAACTATTTACCAAGAGAAAAAGAAACAAACATGTTCTGCTTCTGCATATATAATTATAATAAAGGATGAATTAACACTGAAATAGGTCAATTGACTGCTGTGCTCCTTGACAAACAAGAAGATATTGTGTATAGTTATACCATAAAAATAATTGTAAGACCAAAATATATATGGTTATTTATATCATATTAATATGTATTTATTGGCATAAACCCTATTGTAATGCTTTAAAAAAAAAATGTGGCTTGGTAGCCATGGTTAGTTTGGTAAGCATGACATATGTGTGCTTGCCAAAAAAATAGAAGGTTAAAAGTTGTAAAGATGTCGAGAATCAATAGAGGGCAATTGCCCCCAGTAGGTTCCCCCCAAAATTAAACTCCTCCACCACTATAAACATTTTTTTTATTTTTGCTTGTGGTCTCTTTCATTTTATGTTTTCTTTAAAAAAATATTATATCCCTTTTATAGATCAAGTTTCATTGAAAAATAAATAAATATTTCCCTTTATATCAAAATCTGTTAAGGTTATAAGAGAAAAATAATAATAGAAAAAAAGTTTTAATTCAAGAGGAAAAAAATGCAAGAAAATATGGTTACCTTTCAAAACTGTTAGGGCTTCATATTATTTATGTAGTAACTTAATAATTTTAATAGATTTTGTACAAGTAATTAAATTTGGAAATATTATACAATAAAATTCATATAATTGATTTTTTTCCAAGTCAAACTCAAAAATTTTGATGCACAAAATTGTTACTATATAGTTTAATTGTTATATGAGTTTAACAAAAAATTTATTTAAATTGTACTTGATATTTATCTAATTTCTAAATTCATTATATGGGAATTAAATGTGAAATTTTGAGCATGACAAAATCTTTTTATGGGTAATCTAGCATTAATAATCACGTGAGTGATATTTTATTATAAAGATTACTTTTATTTAATTTTATAAAAATAAATTGAAATAGTTCATTAACAAATATTCTTTAAGCATTTGTTAACAAATTTCAAAATCCATAATATTTCGATAAACATTTTTTATTTCTTGTGGCCTCTTTCATTTTATGTTTATTTTTAAAAAAAAACTATATCCCTTTTATAGATCAAGTTTCATTGATAAAATATAAAGAAAATATTTCCCTTTATATCAAAATTTGTTAAGGTTATAAGAGAAAAATAATGATAGATTTTTTTTTTTTTGAGCCAGATAGAAAAAAAAAAATTTAAGTCAAGAGGAAAAAAATGCAAGAATATAATATATGGTTACCTTTCAAAACTGTTAGGGGCGGCTTCATAATATTTATGTAGTAACTTATTAATTTTCATAAAATTTATACAAGTAATTAAATTTGGAAATATTATACAGTAAAATTCATAAAAATTGATTTTTTTTTTCCAAGTCAAACTCACAAATTTTGATGCACAAAAAATTTATTAAATGTACTTCATATTTATCTAATTTCTAAATTCATTTTATGGGAATTTTTTTTTTTTGAGAAACCATTTTATGGGAATTAAATGTGAAATTTTGAGCATGACAAAATCTTTTTATGGGTAATCTAGCATTAATAATCTTGTGAGTGATATTTTATTATAAAGATTTGTATTAAGTATTAAATATTATATGATACTCGAATGTGTACAAAACTAAGTTGGCTGTGAGTATATGTGGAGATACATGTATATAAACGATAGATACACTGCCTAATACGCAAAAAAATAAAAGAAAAGAAAAAACATAAACTCAAACCTCTCCAAAACGCCACAAATCGGCTAGGCTTCATTCTCTTCTATTTGTGTCCAAATTTTACGCACTTGCTTTGTCTGATTTCATACGTTGGCTGTGAGTATGGAGTTTTTCAAATTTAATAAGGTACTTTATTTTAGTTTTTATTTTCCGTTTTCTATGTTTGGCTTCCATATTTATGTGCTTGTTATATGTGATTGGTATAATAAAAATTGTACTCTAATACTTATTAGAACATATATGAAAATAGTAATATTAGTATTTTTAACCGGATTTATAATATATTATATAATCAGAGTACAACTACAAAAGGGTCTAATCGTTGTGATTGTAAAGACCGGACACCAGACACACACAACCAATGTGAGAATTTACAGAAGAAGTTGGAGGTGGTTTTGAAGGTCTTCAGCCTGACTGATAAGACAAGAATAAAAACAATGACTACTGCACTCGATATAAACGGTATTCTTCTTATATGTTTTTTCATATACTATAACCTTACTCAATATATTTTTATTAGAAGTGGATTTTGACAAATCCACCATTGGATTATATTTTCTTCTTATATCCTCTATACTTGCAAAATTTATAAAAAATTAAAGATCAATAGCTATCTCATCAATAAAAATTTTAAATTGCAAATTTTTGTAGTTTGAAATTATAGATAAAATAATATAATTAGCACAAAATTTGACATGTATATTAAGAGCATAAAGAACATGTAATTCAATGGTTAAATTTTCAAAATATGTAGTAATGTTAATTTTCTAAAAAAAAGTTGTAACTTTAGACTACAATTAATTTTGTAGCTAAATTTTGTCCCAAAGAAAGTCTTGAATTTAATATGGATAGGTTAAAGTTTGGTTATAAACCTAGTTATAGCTTTAAGCTACAACTAACAATATAAAAATGAGTCACTTAAAATAAGTATAGAAAATCACTAAAGTGTATGTATGTGACAGAGACACATGTCAACTTACCAAGTTTGTAACCAAGCTCTGTTTATGTCAATGTTGTGCATCTTTGCTCTGCCCCAACTTTATATATATATATATACACATATAATTTTAAGCAATGTTACATTATTCAATATTTTCTAATTGGATGCAAATTTTAATAAATCTACTGTTAAATTACATTATCTTCATATATTATCTATACTTGCAAAATTTCAAGGTGATAAAAAATTAATATTTATGTCAGCAATCAATTATTTAAATTCAAATTTTTGTAATTTAAAATAATGCATAAAGGTTAAAGGATGAGTTTATGGATCAAATGGTAAATAACATTTAATTGACAAAAAAATTGGCATGAATGTTAAGAACATATAAAACATATAGAACATGTAATTCAATGGTGAAATTTTCAAAATATGAATTTTATATCAAAGTATTGGGCGATGTAACATTGCTTAAAGTTACACCAGATGTAACTTGAACCCCACACACACACACACACACACACATATATATATATATATATATATATATATATATATATATATATATATATATATATATTAAAGGAAACATAGTATGATAGTAAATACCATATATGTGGATGCTGGTTGTGTTTTTATTTTTTGGGCAATATTAATTGCTTGAATTTTGATCAACAGGAATAGATTCTATTAAGGCAGAAGTGGCCGAGCAGAAGTTGACAGTGATAGGAAGATTTGATAAAGATAAACTAGTGAGGAGGTTGTTGCAACTCGGGAATGTGGAAATAGTATCGGATGTGGAAATCGATCGAATAGAAGAAGGAAGAAAAAAATAATAAGAGAGGAAAGAATAAAAGAAAGAGGAAAAAAAATAAGTAGAAGAAAACAAGTTCAATCAATATTACTCTTGTATAATCTAAAATGATCGATAGAAATATAATTGACTTTTAAAATTACATAAAAAAAATTTCCAGTCTCCTACATTAAAATTTAGCACCCCCTTGCATTAAATTGACATTATTATTTTTTAAATTCTACTCTGCATTATTGTCACTAGTCTTAGTGTATAATTTCCAAATAATTCACTTCATCATGATAGAGTATTGGCAGAACAAAATGTGTAACACCCTTCTCTTTTGTTATCCTAAGCTAACATTTTTTTGGAGGCTTTACAAAGTAAAATTTGTTTCCCTACAAACTCCAAATCTTAATGAATATTTCACTCATGGCTCATGTTGTCATGATTAACAGTACAAACAATCATGAACTATGCATGAACCTAAGGTGTTGAATAATACATAGTTTCACTTCTCTGTCTTATTGTTTTAGACAATAATCCAAACATTAGGAAAAAGAAATTAAACTTGTGGCTTTTTTTTGGGTTGGTATTATATGATTATGTCTCTAAAGAACATATGATGTACAAAGAGGCATACCCCATTACGAAAAGCATCCCTAAATGACCAGGGGAACCAAGTACAAAATTAATTAATCCTAAAGTAATAGGACCTAAACAAAACTAAAAGACCCGTGAAGGAATAGGACGTATACAATGTGTGTTATAAACCATATAACATTATTATTATTATTATAATAATGCCAAAACCCATTGATTTCAAGAAATAAAATGATCATTTTCCTTTCAAAAAATAATAAAGCTAGAGCAAAGAAGTCAATCTCGTACTGGAGGCTGTACCGGTGTACCATTTCAGGTTTATCGTTTTTTTTTATATTTATAAATATATATATATATAATATAATAAATATAAAAGTTTACCATAAAGCATTACCTCAATTTAGAACAAATTATTCATGATTTTAGACTTTAGCATCAATTAAAAGAAAAAGAAAAACACAATATATAAAATAGAAAACTTAATTGTTTATTGAATACTAAGAAAACAAATAATATTAATAAGTTAATGCAAATAAACTATCATTCTGCCTTTACAAAAAAAAAAAAAAACTTTATGGCTGAAATTGGCTGATACGGCCGGCATTTAAATAAGTACGAAACGTTGGTATTTCGATACCGGTATACGTACTGATATGATAGATACTGGCCGGTACGGTCGGTACCGGTATGGTATCGACTACACTAAACTAGAGGCTTTGTGGGTGAGTGCTATTGTCCACGTTTCCCATGAAAATGAACTTAATTATGTGTAAATGCATGCATTTGCAAAGCGCACAAATTGAATCAAATGAACAACATGCAGACAAGAATGAGATGCATTTACGTAAAGCCTTCCTAGGAGCTAAGGTAGCCATCCATTGGCAAACTTTCCTCGGAAATAATTCTTCAAAGAAATCGAGTTTCAATATGTACTGAAAATGCTTCGAGTCTTGTAACTCAATGGCATTTTCAGATATCTTCCCTCCCTATTTTTTTGTAACAATTGAATATAAAACCAAACAATTTAGACCAAAGATTATACATTAAAGCACCATCATCTAAAATTCTTAGTGCATCCTTGTCACATATGAACATGTAGCAAATTTTAGCATGCATGTCCCAAGTGTCGAACTATATATTTTTTTTCTTCATATTTTCGTTAAAAAAAATTGTTTGATTTTTTCAAAAATTAATCCATATTTTTAGTTATATTAATACTTTATTGGATAAAATTTAGCTACAAAATTGGTTGTAGCCTAAGGCACCTTACTCAATAAAATAGAAAATACTAAATGTGGGGTTATGGGCCCAAATCATACAATTGGGTTTTGGGCTTTGGCCGAGAGCGTGAGTAGTCCAAGTCCGAGGAAGAATATCTCATTGAATAAGCTAAACGCAGATTGGGTATAGATCCTAATGATCAAAGTAACCTTCCAAGAAGCTCTAGTGGTAGGGACGTGCACCATAAACGTACAAGAAAGATGGAAACCCCAAAAATATCTAGGGGAAAACTGCTACCACCGCAATACTCTGTAGCTCGTTCTCTGGCCATATTAATGAGGAAGTGACTTCTGAACAGTATTATTGCAGCCTTACAACCACCCCAGAAGACTTCTAGAGGGGGCTGATGGACAAGTATTAGCATAAAACCATCAACTGTCCATGTGTATGGTAAAAATGAAGGAAGAGATGTAGTATAAATATGGGTAGAGACCCCAAAGAAGTGGGGGGGGGGGGGAAGAAACAGAGAAAATACTGTAGCAATCTCAACAACTCCTGTAACCATTCTCATCCAATATTTACTAGAACAGAGCTCCTCGGATTGTGCCGAGGACAAATTCTCTTGTACAAACCTGGTTCATTTCTATTTGATTGTCATGAAAACCTATTTTAAATGTTATCCACGCACTAAAGCCTAGTTCTTTGACCAACTCTTTACAAATTTCATTGTATTGGACTTCTTGGGCCTAACCCCTTCATACCGTTGGGATCAGGTGTGAATTATGACCTTACAATTGGCGCCGTCTGTGGGTAGAGCTCGTGTGATAGTGAGTGCAACAGTTAAATATGGTAGGATCAGGTCCCCATCAGCAAGAGTCCTTGGGTAAAGCCATTATGGTGGCCAGTTTAATATGTGAGCAAGTCACTACATGCGGCTGAGGTCTATACTTCGAAATGCTGATTACACGGGGAGGATTGCTAAATGGGGCACAGTTTTGGGGGTTTTTGACATTGAGTACATGCCTCATACCTCTGTCAAGAACCAAGTCCTCGCGAATTTGGTGGCCAAATTCGTTGAACCTCCATTAGAGGAAGTGGCAGTAACACAGAGCATGGTTGGAAAATCGGTTGGCACAATCTCCCTGCAAGAACCTTTATTCTAAAAGGTATATGTTGATGGTGCAGCAAATCAAAGGGGCTCCGCAGCGGGGTTAGTTCTGAAAGGTATATATTAATATCTTCTAATCTTTGTTCTAAGTGTTAAATAGAGCCTTAGCTACGTCAAGTCCCTCAGACCTCTTGCTAAGTGTTAAACAGATCCTTAGCTATGTCGGCCCCCTCGGACCTCCTGCTAAGAAGAGCCTTAGCCATGCCTGAGTCCTCGGACCACATGCTTTGGGAAAATTAACACACATAACATCTTTCTATAAGTGGTTAAAAAAAAACCTTAGCCATGCCTGAGTCCTCGGACCACATGCTTTGGGGAAATTAACATACATAACATCTTTCTCAAAGTATTCAAACAGAACCTTAGTTATGCATGGCTCCTCAGACCACATACTTTGGGGAAAGTAACATTCTATGATATCTATTTTATTCTCACTAAGTGTTAGGACAGACCTAAGATTATAACCAACTCCTCAGATTGGTAGCTCTGAAAAGAGCAATTTACAGTACAAATATGGGGCGCGTAAAACAGAACTCCCACAGGTGTACATTAAAGGATCAAGTAGAATTAACTCTTAAGAATTCAAAACCCCATTTTTCTCCTTAGATTAGAGGAAAAAACTGGAGTTTTGAGGGGCTATTGTGGGGTCATGGGCCTAAATCATACAATTGGGTTTTGGGCTTTGGCCGAGAGCGTTAGTAGTCCGAGTCCGAGGAAGAATATCTCCTCGAATAAGCTAAACGCAGATTGGGTATAGATCCTAATGATCAAAGTAACCTTCCAAGAAGCTCTAGTGGTAGGGACGTGCGCCATAAACGTACAAGAAAGATGGGAACCCTAAAAATATCTAGGGGAAAGCTGCTACCAGCGCAGTAAATACTCTGTAGCTCACTCTCTGGCCGCATTAATGCGGAAGTGACATCTGAACAGTATTATTGCAGCCTTACAACTACCCCAGAAGACTTCTAGAGGGGCTGATGGGACAAGTATCAGCATAAGACCATCAACTGTCCACATGTAGGGTAAAGATAAAGGAAGAGATGTAGTATAAATAAGGGTAGAGACCTCAGAGAAGTGAGGAGAGGGGGGGGAAGAAACAGAGAAAACACTGTAGCAATTTCAACAACTCCCATAACCATTCTCGTCCAATATTTACTAGAACAGAGCTCCTCGGATTGTGCTGAGGACAAATTCTCTTGTACAAACTTGGTTCATTTCTATTTGATTGTCATGAAAACCTATTCTAAATGTTATTCACGCACTAAATCCTAGTTCTTTGATCCACTCTCTACAAATTTCATTGTATTGAGCTTTTTGGGCTTGTCCCCTTCATATCGTTGGGTTCAGGTGTGAATTGTGACCTTACACTACATATTTTGAAAATCTAACCGTTGAATTGCATATTATTTACGCTCCTAATAAACAATACTACTATAAGCTTATATTTTCTGTGTATAATTTTAAACTACAAAAACTTGTAATTTAAACAATTTATTGATATTCAATTTTCTAGAAATTTTGCAAACATGAAGAATATAAGAACAATATGTAATTCAATGGTAGATTTTTCAAAATTCATCTTCAATAAAAATATATTAAGTAAAATTGTAACTTAACCAATTTTGTAACTAAACTTGTCATACATTGCTCAGCATCCTCTAAAATACTATATGTGTGTGCCTGTGTCAGTTTGCGTCACTTCTGTATCTTGCCTATTGGGTTAATGGCCCAGTGAAATTCATCCGTCAAATGAATGGATTTGGTTTTTTTTACAGGACCAATCAAAGTCAACTTTCGTAGCCCAATTCAATTCCACACCATTCGAAATTGTGGACGTAATAAGATGGGCCCGACGTTTACCTTAGTAGGTCCAATTGAGTCTTTCTAGCAAAAGTACATAAAAGTGTTTTGGGCTGATCCAACTCCTCTATTACAGCCGCAATGAAGAATACGTGGGGGTACAAATGGACTGAACCTTATCTCTTTGTAAGCCCAACAGACCCAGCAGAGAAAGAGGTAGAGGGCCAATAGAGAAAACCTGTGGCGCAACTTATTATTTCAAAGTTGAGTCACCAAGTAGAAGGCCCAAAAGATTTCCATTTTTGTGGAAATTCATTGGGCTGTCTTTTTCTATCTTGTGCTTGAGATTGTCTTAATAATATGAGAAAATCACCAAACCACAAACATTAATTAAAGAAATCAAATTGTGTTAAGAGATTTTCATTGGGTTATGAGTATGGTATTGTGTAGGTTTCGAAAATTTAAGGTTCATGCATATGAGATTTTATACAGGAATTTTGCTAGGCTCGCATGAAGTGTTAGGGCATATTATTGGTGTTTTTGTTTTGAATCAATAAATACTAACAATGTATTGTTGCAAGTAGAATCCAAATCACAAGTTAAGATGCTTTGAATTGCAACGGAAGCAAATCAAAAAAAGAAAATTAGAAAGACTGAAAATTTTTATTAAATTGAATGAAAAGAAATTATATTATTTGAGAGAACATGTTTGAAACAAAGGTTCTTTTCAATTTAAGTAACAGAATACTCAATACCTTGAGCATGTTTTGCTAACAAATGGAAGTAACATTATTAGATACGAATAATGCAAGTTTCTTTTCTCTTGAGAACAAGAAAACTACATGCTATAATCTCTAGTTTAATTTAATCGTCATTAATACTCTTTCAATAAAGTACGGATTAATTGTTATTAACAAATTAATGAACATTTTGAATTTTGTTACCCGAATATGTCTTCTTGTTTTGTGGGGGTAATCAACTTTTTAACTAATCCATGTAAGTCAAAATATTATTTTTTAATGAAAAAGTAAAAGCATTATAAAACAAGTCTTTTGACAAACTCACATGATTCACTTACAATTTTATTTAAGTATAAGAATCTGGTGTGTTTTTAACTTTCTATGATAATTGAATTAGTCTCTTTAACACGTGTTATGGGCGTGTTTATATTCGTTATAAGCACTTATATGTATTATCCCTTTAAACTATCTACATTAATTGTCGTATGCAGTTTTAATGTTGGCGCGTGAGTGTATTCCTTTATCTCATCCCCTTATTCTATAAATGTGTGTGTGTTTATATAAAAAAAAATGTATTTTTTGTAAATATTATTATTAAAAAATTAGGTGTTTCTATTCTTTTTTTTATATTAGCCTCTGAGCACGTGCTCAAAGACTTTTTTATTTTTTTGGGAAAAGGTTAATAATTTGCATCTATTATAATTTAGAAATATATATTTTTTAATTTTTAAACAAATAAAAACGATAAACTTCAGAGATAAGCAGTAATTGTAATTTATTTTTTAAACGTGAAGAGAAAAAATCCTAAATTTTAGGAATTCTCTTTTTGAATTGAAAATGAGATTTATTATTTAACATTTATAACCCTATTTCTAAATGAAGTTATCATTTATTAATGAGGATATTATTAACCTTTACACATTAGTCTCATTAGCCTCTTTAACACGCGTTATGGGCATGTCAGTACAGTTATTCGCTTCTTTATATGCATGCGTCATAGAAAAATTACGAAACGACTTTGTCAGGTTTCTGCAATCAGTTAAGAGAGATTCTAAATTAAGATTAACGGTGGACAAGTTAGTGATGAGGTATACCAGGAATTCGGCATCCAAACCAACACAAATATTTTCTATTCCTAATTGCTTAGCCATATTAAGGCCTTCCCTATGCTCAGCATCCTAATTTGCTATAACTAATGTGTGCATGTTTTTTGAACCATTTATAAATTAAACACAAATATTTCTGTAATCATAATATAGATTAGTTAGAGAAATTTATAACTCATAAATATTAATCTCATGAGACCAATATATAACGTCCGTTTGGGATCTGCTTATTTTACTGAAACAAAAAACTTTTTGCTAAAAGTACTGTAAATAAATGTAAAAAATTAACTGAAATAGTACAGTAGAATTCATAAATAGTACTAAAAAGTCCAATGAAATCTATAAATAGTAATAAAAATAAATTGACAAAAATAGTCCATGTCAAAGTCACACATAGAACACAAATTTTTAGAACTCACATTTTGTGAGAGTGAGAGGGGTTTTCATCAAACACATAATTTTCATATATTTGTCACCCCTAATCAAGTCATTAATCATTATTTCAAAAAAGAAGAAGAAGTAATTAATCATTATTAAAAAAAGTTAAAAAACATAAAAATAATAATTGTACCTTGGTTGATTCTTTGAAATTTTTTTTTTTTCCTTGTCTCTTCCACACGAATAAAACACAAAAAAGTGAAAAACACACACACTTGTACTACGGTTCTTAAAAATGGGAATTACTCTACGACCCACCAACGGCTGTAACGGCGGGTACTATACAATGCACACAGAGAGTCACAGAGACAGAGAGGGACGGCCCCGAAAGTGCCACGTAGGAAAGACCAGAGTAAGTAATGGCTTGATCACGAGGGCAAGCAAAAGTCAGGGACCTAAGATCCTCACTTAGATACGTGATGTTGACTCATCCATCTATTTTCTATTTTGTCATTGCTATTAGCTTTTTTCCATTAACAAAATCCTCTGCTTTCTTTTTTTTGGTAAAACAAAATCTCCCCCCACTTTAATATTTTACTATAATATATCAATAAATATTATTAGAATTACCGCCACTAAGTTAAAATCCAAAAAAAAAAAAATTGCTAACTATTTTTACAATAAATTTTAGGTGACAGATTATTATAAGTTTTTAATTTGAATTCATGAATTAAATTACATTCTTATCTAGGGCAAAATTTATGTATAGTACTTTAAGTGCTATTCATTAGGTTCTTTCTTAAGATTATGCCATGTGACTACTTAACTTAAAAAATACACTTTTATCGATGAGAAAAAAACCATATAGTATAATTTTAAGAGATTAACTTAAGGAATAACAATTAAATACTTTATCTAAGTCTTACTCTTTTTTCAATAAATTGTATGTATTTTTAAGTGAATCGAAATTATGTATCCGTTTGATTAAACATTTGAAAACTTGGTATGTTTTTTAAATCTAGTGTGTGTTTGGCAAAAATTATTTTTGTCAACTTATTTTACTTTTTAGTATTATTTATGGATTCCATTGTACTATTTCAGCTAACTTTTACCTTTATTTATAGTACTTTCAGCAAAAAAAATTTAATTTTAGCAAAATAAGCAGATTCGAGAAGACTCCTAAAATACTAGTTTGCTGTTGCAACACTTCCTAGCTTTTTTATATACACTTAGGATCCGTTTGGATGTAGCTGAAACTGAAAACTGAAAAATTCTGTAATAAAATAATTTTTTAATGTATAAAAAATACTGTTCACACTTAAAATTATTGTTCATTGGCCTAAAATTACTGTTCATGATCAATGAACAGTACCCAATGCGCATCCCAGCGAAGAAAAAAAATAAAAAGGGAAGAGGCTAAAACTCAGACGCTGGGCATTTCAATTCCTCCCAAACGCACACTTATTTTTAACTCAAAACGTCATTTCGCGATGGTTTGTACAAACGCATCCTATATAAAATTTTGGTAGTGGAAATCGCAATGCCTCAGATCAGAGGGGAGAATTACGGTGAAAGTTGCTAAACTTCTTGGAAAAAAAAAAGTATTGAATTGTAATTTAAAAAAATTAACGTAAATCAACAATTGCATTACAAAGAATATTGTAGTTTAACACTTTAAACTGTACCAATTCAAATCTTACTCTGTCAAGTGTCAACTATTGAATCAGAGAAAAAAAATATAGGTCAATTATGTCATCCTATTTTATATATGTCAATAGATTTTGAGGAACTGTACGGAGGCCTCTATTCGCGTCATGTCAGCTTCTCAGGGTCAGAGATGTGTCCCAAAAATCGTCCTTGCCCTCTCTCTCTCTCTCTGTCTCTCACTCACAGGTTTCAAGTTTCAACATGAAATTTTGTTTTCTTTCAGCCAATCTAGCTAGCTATTTAGACTTTGTTTCTGACCTCCACCAATGGAAAAAAAAAAAGTGTTAATAACTCCTATACTCCCATCTGAGTATTGGGGTTCAGAAGTGTTGTGTGTGTGTGTGACCTACTAAATATTGCATCTACTGCTTTGCTAATGCTAGCTAGCTAGAGCATCTTTTACTTGAATTTGCACCAAGTGTGCCTCATTTTAATGAACCCCATAAATTAAAATTTTGGTCCAATTCGATGATAAGATTAAAAAGTTTGAAACGTGTTTTGAGAAGATCTGATTCCGTATCAGCTATATAGCACAGATAGTAGTTTTTGTCAGATATATATATATATATATATATATGGTGTTTAAACCAGAACATTGTACGTATAATATTTACACCAGTGCAGTGTGTAATATATACATTGATTTTGGTACTTGTATAAGAGAACAATACATGAGACAAAAAAACAATTACTGTGAAAGGTGAACAAAGCACCGAAATGATACGAATTGTGATTCTGATGATATACATTGACAAAAAAATTGACAATTAATGCCAGGGTGCTAAGCAGCATTACCTGTCTGATCAGAGAGGGACCCCCTCCTTTCTCTTTTGCCATAAGGTATTAATTTTTCATGCTGTTGATACGTCTCTTTCTCAAATTTTGACTACTACAACATTTTTTTTTTTGTTGTTCTCTGTTTTCGGTGGAGAACATGAAGAAAGAAAATTTGAGATCTGTGTCTCGGATTTTCTTTGGGGGTCTGTTATCTGTCATTTCCTTGTTTTCTCTTTTTTGTTTGGGTTGATTTTTTTAAATAATTAATTTGATTACAAAATTAAAATATTAATATGACAATAAACAAGAGTTTTAATATGACAATATGTTTATGAGAAGTGTGGTTTGTTGCCAAGTAAAGTATCGCATTGAATACAAACGAAAATAGTGAGCAGTTAATAACTTAATATAAACATGTCACATATCGCATTCTTGGTATGATGATCATTCTACATGTATAAATTCTTGTGAACAATAGTAAAGGTTTAAAGCATTAGAAAAGAAGTTTTGAATAGTGTACTTATATATTATATCAACTACTCAATTAGAGTCTTTTTAAGGTGCTATCTCACAAACAATAAGATTTTCATGCCTATTTCGTAAGCAGACTTCATCTCTAAAAGGATTTCATGTTTTCTCCTCAACAAAAAAGACTTTGTTACTTATTCAAGGAAAATTGCGTTATGATTTAAATAGATACAATACGTTGATATTTATCGTAACTGCAAGTTGTGGCCTAATCTAGAAATAGCAAGAATAATGAATTTGAAAGGTGTCCTTGGTTTGAACTGTGGACCTCTACTTATACTTCAGGCTTTAACAATTATCAAGGTTTAAATATAATTAAGTGCTCATTCTTAAAAAAAAAAAAAAAAAAGATTAACAACTATTCATGCCATGCGCATACTATTCCCATTGTGTTATCATTTTTTTTATTCAATGCTAAAAAAGGATTGCCACATCATCAATCACATGTTAATTGTGTTATTTTTCAAACCTTTGAGTCATCTATGACTTTTTACAGGTGTCTCATCCATTTTGATTTCACTCATAATTTTATTAGTATAATAACAATAATAAATATTTGTTTTTGTATTTAAAACTTGACACAATAATTTATAAGGTTTATGTAACAAAAATTGTAGGTTTGTAACACTGCTATGGTGGTAAACCATACAATATATCAGGGTTCATAACATTTTATACATTACATTCCATGTTGTATCAGAAATCAATTTATAAATTTATTTTTAAACTCACATTAAATCTCAAGTCTCAACATTTCTTTTTCTTTGATTCCCAAATTCTCTCTCTCTCTCTCTCTCTCTCTCTCTCTCTCTTTACTCTTTCTTTTTCATTGAGTTTGATCTCTCCCTCTACTATTCATCTTCTCTTCACTCTCACTTAGAAAGGAGAAAGTCATATGATCTATCAATTTTGAATCTCCTTCCCCAAGACCACCACCTACCAACTGATAATATGTATTTGCATTCAGTCATTGGGGATCTAATACGGCAGATTTTTTTATGTCCAAAACCCCCTAATTTTATTTTATTTTTTGAAACCAAAAACCTTGTAATTGTTAATGTAAATTAATTATTAGGGATATATTTAGGGTTTGAGAAGTATGTTTTGTGTATTTTTTTAAAGGAAAAATTACAAATTATTCCTATTTTCTTTGACATTGTCACATTTTAGCCCACAAACTTTCAATTGTTAAATTTATCTCTAAATTTTGGATTAAAATAAATTGGTGTAGTCAGAATTAACATATTTTGAAGTTTGAAGATAAACATTTTACCACATTGTGGTTTGACAATGCCATAATTAAATGCTTATGAACTAAATTGTGAATAGATAAAATCACATGGAGATAAATTATAATTATCCATTTTATAAAAGAGAAGTGCTACTACATCCACAACATTTTCATAAAATTTCACAATAAATCATAGGTGGTAAGTTGTTATTAGTTCTAAACTGAATCAACAATTGAAATAATTTTTTTGCCCACTAGTAATAGTCAATAACAACTTGTCACTAAGATTTGTTGTAAAAGTATTGTTAAAATATTGCAGATAAAATGTGTTAGTATTGCCATCTCTTTCATTAAAATATTGATCATGGGATAATGGGCCATAATGCAATGAATTTTTGTGGCAAATTGCTTAATTTGCAATGCCTCTTCTCTTTTTTCTTTTTTCCTTTTATCTCTAAACATATCTTTCCTTTTGTTTTGATTGCAATAAAAACTGAGCTATAGTGGTTCAGGTTTTGGATAAATCAAGGCATGACAGGGTTTGGATACATTGTAAATGTGATTGTCTAAATAAAGGTAATATGTTTGGGAATATAATACTAGTTTGAGTTTGATATCAAATTTTGATAAAAATATTTATTTTATATATTTAATTTAATTACTTGAATGTAAAATAAAAGGTCATACCAAGTTAACTCCACATATAAAAAAATATGAAAGGATTATAAGTTTTGCAACCCATTTTAATTCAACTTATTCCTAATCCACATACTTCAGGATCAAACATGAACTCATCCAACCCGATCCATTTGCATGGTCTAAATTTAGTTCACTAGTTTGAATTGTCTGTCTACTTCTTCTCTCGTTGGAGCTAAAACTCACTTATTGAATTGCATTCAAATTTTATTCAACTTGGATAATTAATAAGATGAATCACTAACCAATATATGTTCTGGCTCCAAGACACTGAAAGGGTTCTGCATAAATGACAATGAACTTGACATGTCTTGGTTATTACTTTAAAAAGAAAATACACGAACCCATTTTTATTTCATTTCTTGGCTGAGCCAGAAAAATATGGTCCTGTCATATCCATAAATTCGCCTGAAATTTTTTCAGAGAGAGTGGTCCAAATCAAAGGAATGAAAGGCTGAACGAAGTGCCACAAGTTGAAGGTCTCCTTGGAAGAAACAGGGCTCCTCCACAGGAAACATCCTCGATTATAAATTTCAAGCAATGTTCAAATTATTATACGTCCACCTATTGGACATTATACCTGTGACTTGGGTTACCTAGCACCACAAGCTATAGCTGTACACATGCGCAATAAGACAAGGCCCTAAAGATAATGGGACCATTTAGGCCGAAATATAGAGTGTCTATTTGTGTTTGGACCAAGGAAGTCAATACAATTGCAGGCTGTATTTAGGCGGTACGATATATTTCGGATACGGTCGATCAATACTGTTTCGGGTTCTGCATTATTTTATATATATATATATATATATGTATATATTATATACACACACTAAAATCTCTAGAACCATGGTTATAAATATATAATATTTCACTTATATTATAGTAAATATAAAATTTTATCATAAAATATTACTTCAATTCAGAATAAATTATTCATAGTTTTAAACTTTAGTATCAATTAAAAGGAAAAAAAAAACACAATATAAAAAATAGAAAGCTTAGTTGTTTATTGCATACTAAGAAAACAAATAATACTAATAATTTAGTGTAAATAATTTATTATTATGTCCTTACAAAAATTCAAAAATTACAAAATTAAAAAAAAAAAAAAAGTTTTTTTAAATGCCGCGGTACGCCCGGTATCGGCCGGTATTGCCCGAAATTGGCCGGTATGGCCGGTACGCGACCGGTACGGCCGGTATTTTTTCCGGTACAAAATAGAAGTGTACCGGTACCGGTGCACTGACCGGTACGGTACGTACCGGCCGGTACGGCCGGTACCGGTACGGTATCGACCACCCTGGTTTGGACCGACCAAGCCTTACTTATTTGGGTAGTACCTTATTGGAACATTTTCTTTAAAGGTGCTATTAGCCTATTAGTGGAACAAATTGAACAATTGTACTATTGTTAAGTTTAGTATTGATAAATTCCGTGACATTGTAATGGATGAATGAGTCTATAATCTATTCATGAATGAATCAGGGCTAACATGTCTTTAATTCTAAGAAGTTGGTTGTGACAATGTTTTCATACCCTAAGTATATGTTAAATTACCGATTGTTCTAAAAGCTTAAACTATTCGGATATGGTAAATTTAATTATTTAACTATATACTTCTAACACTTCTTCTCACGTGTGAGCCGAAACTACCTTTTAATAAATGAGACCCAACATGTGAAAATTTAAATGAGAGGTAGAGTGGATGAGACAATGATCGAACTTAGGATCTCATGTTCTGATATTATGTTAAATTAAGTTTTTGGGATAATTAGCAATTTAACAAGCTTAAACTATTAGGATATGGTAAATTTAATCATTTAACCATATATTTCTAACAGTATAAAAGGAACTATTATAACTCAATTACTAGAGTTCAGCAAAAAAAAAAACCCAATTACTAGGGATTTGAGAGGCTACAACTGTGAACCCTAGAGAGAGAATTCAACCAAGCTTGTTCTTCACAACACTTGTGACTTCATAATTGAAGAATCAAGACTGTTTGTGTGTTCAAGCGTTGAAAATTGAAATCACAAAATTATTGTGATGCTGTTGTGGCGTTCAAATCTTCAAGACATTCTTGGAGTTGGTTGGAGATTCTAGTTGTGAAGTGCAAGTGTGTCATCTATTGAGCATCCGAATAAGTGAAGATAGGGCCATTAATGATACTATTATTTTCTTCCAATAATTTGCCAACTCAACGGTGGAGAAAAAATATGTAAAAAGGTTGTAAATAGAAGTGTACATCACTCTACATGTTTCTTTGCTTAGAGTACGGATCTTTTTAATTCGAATAAGAGTTGTGGTAAGGAGGGATTTTGCTTGACATGCTTAGAGATACAACATGATTTGATATATGTATATATGTGTGTGTATATATATATATCTAAATAAAATTTAAATTTTATTTAGATATAATATAATACAAATATTATTAAAATTTAATTATTTATATATATATATATATAACGAAGCCTCTGAAGCTCTCACAATTTTTCACGTTAGTACAATATTTAAATAGAATTATTTTTGTTTAGTCCAAACTTAACAAGGAGTGAAACTCTATCTCTTTAACAAGTCAAACTTAAACTCAAACTCATCATTTTTTGAACAAAATTATTTTTGTTTAATCCAAACTTAACAAGGAGTGAAACTTTATCTCTCTAACAAGTCCAATTTAAACTCAAACTCAAACGTTGATATTATTATTATTATCATCATCATCTCTCTACTTCGCTAATGTGATATTTTATGATAGTATGCAAACTTATAGCTATGGATTATTCTTTTGAATGTAACACAATCTTTTTCTTATATTTTTCTATTTTTTTAGTCATATATATTTTATTTTGTTTCAATAATTTTTAAGCTGTGAATCATTTGATTCTTTAATATTTTTTAGTCTTTTAGAAGTTTTAATATCTAAATTTTAAAGTTATTTTTTGCGGTATCTGAAATTGTCTAATAAATTTTTTGTAAGCTATTGCATGTTCAAGCAATAGCTTCTTCATTAAATTGTAACACAAATTAAAGTCATACAAGAGCAAATCATGTAATGATGTAGTTTCTTAATCAATTTAAGATTTTATAAAATTATTTTAATCTACCTCACAAATAGTTTTATACATATTAAAATATCATAAAGAAAACTCTAGTCTTGCTTCTTTTTCATGTCTCTTTTATTAGTGTTGAAATCACTTCATGACAAAATGTCTTTATCTCGTCTCAACTTGACCTCATTCGCTCTCGTCTCATTTGAGTTTTTGCATGCCCAAAAAGAGATGGGACACCCATGATACAACCCCTCTTTGCCAAGTTGCTATTCCTAGTTATGGAGGTGGCTTCCTCTCTCTTCATTGAACATGTTGAAAGAGCAACAATCTATGGGCCGGTTTGCCATCACATATATAATTTCCAACACAAATTTCTTTCAGATGAATTAATTCCAATGTAATGAAATACCGTAACATACTTTTGAGTAGGTCCTGTTGATACTTGTGAAACCTTACGAATAACTCTTATATCTTATCTTCTTTGGTTTCTGCATGTAAATAAACCATTTTATGAGGAAATTTCAACTTGATTATACAGCAGCCATGCACCATATATGTGATTGATCTAGCTCATGCCAAAGCTATATGAATCCAGTACATTTCCAACGCTATCCGACTTGAACTTTGTTTGTTTTTCCTTCCAAGCTGTCAATGATAAGGTTGCAATCATATTTGTTGACTAATCTAAAAGAGTTTGAAGAAAATTTAGATCAGCCATTCTTACTTTTTCGTTAAAAATGGGATGTACCTGTTTGCTTTACAATCTTTTCCACAAGACTTGCAATCTTTTTGACCATCAATCTTATTACTGTGGCCTTTTCTTTGTTGTGTTATGGTTGTTGGGTTGTTTCCCTTTAGTTATGCCTCCTTTTTCTTTCTCCAATAAAGGATGATTTTTTTTCCTTATTTTTTTTTTCTTTGGGCTCTATTTCATCATGGAAACTTTCATGAACCCACGTAAAGCATGCACCAAAGAAAACAAGGGATGAATACATGAAAGATCAAAGAGTTTGACCTTAATTTCAATGATAGTGAAAACGTATCAATTGTAACTATGTAGTTTAAAATTTTAAAATTTTGACATTTTTGTAAGTTTCTTTCAACTTTTTTTGTTTTCAACTTAAACTAACAGAAAATGATCAATTTTATCAAAGTTTTTTTTTAAGAGAGTATCAACCTATGACATCCGTTCTTGATAATAGTTCTTTTATCATCAAACTAAGATATTAATCGGTTTTTAGTGTAAACAACGATTGAACCTCAAATCTCTTATTCAACCATCAATGAATTTACCCATTGAGCTAACTGGAACTCACAAAGCCATGAAAGTTATTTACTTTAAAATAGTACTGTGTTCATGGGTGGACATGTCATTTCATACATTGATAAAAAAAAAAAATTAAGTGCATTTTACTTAAGTTTCTGTTATTTTTAACTAATATTTACTTGCTTTGGGACAAATTGAAATGATTTGCAAAATTTGAGTTTTAACCGAAAATTTTTAGGATGTAAAATTTAATTTGAAAGAACCCCTCAAGATTGTGGGTGAAATTATGCAATTTAGTAAAAAACCAATCTAACTTGACACAACCTGAAATAAAAAAATGCGTATGTTCTTATTTTAAAACTACGCCTCTCTTCCCACTTATATCTTTATCTGCAAAAGTTAATTATACTATTAACTTCTGCATGATGCAAAAGATAATGAACTGTATCCAATTATCCATCAAGAAAATAAAAATCAACAAAAACTTTTGACTTGAAAAGTACCTAACGAAATTTTCTCCGCAATTATACCTTCAAGTTCTAATATATACAAGCGGTGCATGAACTATAGTTGAGAAAGAGGAAAAAAAAAAAAAAGAGAGAGAGAGAAAACAAGACACACATTAACCTATCCCATGTGTAACATGGCATGGGTTGTTAGTAAATAATGTGAAATTATGCTCGAAAAAGAATAGATATAGTTATTCTTTTTTAAATGAGTCACAACATTAGTCTTATAAACTTATATGTAAACTTCTATACAGAACAAAAAAGTAATACTCTTCAACAAAAAAAAAAGTGATAATTCGATTATTGGATCAGGACATGGGGGATTTGAACCGTAATTTGATATTATTTTGCAATGTCCACTTACCATCTAAATTGGAATTAACACAAGATCAGAATGTTGGCCAATTCTAAATCACAAATCATAATGGTCATTAGAAATTTTGGATTGAGATTGGGTGCTCAATGGCTGAGATTGGGAGTTGAAAAAAACAACTTTCAATTTCAACAATTGAATAAATAAAGTGAATGAAAGTTCACTTGGTGTGTAAAACACTAGTAAATGTTTAGACCCACAATTTCAAAATTACCAACACAAACTTATATTCAAACAATGTGTGTGCGGAATGATAAATATAAGTTATACCCAAACAAGTAAACTACTCTAAGACATATTTTAATCACAACACAACAATAATTAAAAGCAAAGAGTAAGGGTTAGAGCGATGCAAACACTAGATAACACTGACACATGTTATCAAAGAAGAAACAAAAGAACTCGGCGAAAAATCTCTCCATTGTCCTCCAACGGTAAAATGATTCAATAGAAAATCAGTTGGAATACATGAATAACAATAGACTCTCTAAGCCTAATTTACCCAATGCACCTAAGCTCTCCAAGCTTCTTGCTCCAACAAGGTTAAGCCTAATCTTGTCTTCTCTAACTTACCATATCCCACAATAAGCCCATTGCATCAACTAAATGAATTGATCCTCTCTGAACTGCGTCTCAAACACCAAATAGCCTTCTTACTGATATGGGTATGATGAGATAAGGATTTGGCTAAAAGTCTTCTCAAAGGTATGTCAATTGAGAAGATGAGAGTAATGGAATTTGAGAATTAAAGGTATAAGATTGTGAATGAGTCAATTTTGTGTTTCTCTAGAGTTTCTCTTTCAAAATTCTCTCTGAAAACTCTCTACATTTTGTGGGTATAAAGGTATTTATTGTAGGATATAAGAAGGAATATGAAAAGTCATTTTTCTACATAATAGGGGGTTCTAGCGACTTGACTTGCGACTGGGACTAGTCGCGAGTTTCAATCGCGAAATAACTAACTGGCCAGACTGTACTTTTTGTCCTGTAGTGCTCCAATTGTCATGACCCTTCAGCTTCCTGCATGCTTCACACGTGTGACACTTCTGGCGAGTCACCACTCGTGAGAATCCTCTTAATTGCACACACACTTGAATTCTTCACACTCTCTCACACACAACCCTTACATGATTCTCACCTAAATACAGGGTATCTAATTGCTGAAATACAAACAAATTTAGCATGGAATAAAGCCAACAATAGGTTGAATAAATTCAACCTTACAGCGAACAAAAGTAAAAAAAAGTGAAAGTTGTAAAAAGGAATCCATAACAATTGCACCTGATCCAAATCTATAAATTTTAGCATCTAAATAGGAATCCTTTCCTGATACAAATGACACCACAATTTAGAATAAATAATTTATCCATTAATCTATTACCACTTGAAGACATAGTGAAGTTTTGAATTCCATTTCGAAGAGCGTTTCGCATTGACAATTGGAACAGCATATTTCGATACTAGTGTATTTTGCTACACCGTTTCGGAATTACGCGCGCGCGCACACGCACACGCACACGCACATATACTTTATATTTATAACTTTAGATTTCATTATATTAGATTAATTAACACAAAATTTAAAATATGATATGAGAATAAAATGAGTCAAATGATGAATTTGAGCTTCAATATTATTAAAAAAAAAATCCAACATAGTCCGAAATAGGCCGGAATTCAGAAACCAAAACGAAATAAAGGGATAACTGCACCAGAATGGAACATAACTTAAAACATTGAGATGTAGTGTAATGTGAAAAGTGTGTAAATTGAAAATTTATCTCACTATATTTGATGCAAATTTTATAGTTTGAATTTATAATTCTCGTGATATATGTCCCCATAATTTAAGGTGAAATATAACTAACCCAATAAAAATAAATAAAAATCATGTTTAAGGATCCTAATTGTGATTGATTATCTAGTAAAACTTCGACCTTTCAAGTACAACAAAGGAAACATTGAGCTAAATTCAACTTTATTTTTCCTGCTTTTTCGGCACTGATCCTCAGTCTTCATTGTCGTCTTATCATTTAAATGCAGAATGGTCAAGTTCGCAATCGAGTTTGAACGTGCATGCAAAAATGGTACACGTGGAAGAACCTCATTTATGCGGCTTTAAAGTTTTCTAAGCATCCACACCAAGACATGGAATCACTTTTACATCTTCGGATTACACCGAGTGGAACTAGAAAAGCTAATAGCATTTTTTTTTTTTTGGTTTTAACCATGGTGGCCTTTACATAAATAAGAGACAAAGTTGTAACTTATTATGACTATATATTAAAATCCTAAAATATGCAAAACTAAAGCCTTAAACTAAGAATCTCTCACAGCCTTTTTTGAATGATGATGTGGAATGTTTGTTACCTTTGAGGAAAGCTCAGATAGGAAAGGAGGAATTTGCAATGATGTTGTAATGCATACATAGGAACAGATTGCGGGGGTAGAGTGAGATAGTGTGGTCAAGGCAAGCCCTTTTTGCATTATTGGGAAACACTTTGAGCTGGTTTTGTACTTACCAAGGGGCCTAGAAAAAGTAGTGAAAGAAAAGCAAAATTCAATAATGTAATAGACCACTTCTATATTGCAAACATCATTTCAAAGAATTTAATCATTAGCTTCCCCCTTAATACCTTCCCTCCATTTTGCAAAATCTTCATTGTGATATAACCCAAAAGGTTCAGTTTTGAAAAAGTTGCTTACACTTCGGTTTGAGACAACATAACTGGCTCCCACATTTGTCTTTCATTAATTCCACCATTTCTTCCACTAGGTACTACTTTTTGGTAAACAAAAATCAAAA
Source organism: Castanea sativa (assembly GCF_040712315.1). Lineage (NCBI taxonomy): Eukaryota > Viridiplantae > Streptophyta > Magnoliopsida > Fagales > Fagaceae > Castanea > Castanea sativa. Next base: position 15,029,021 of record NC_134024.1, on the reverse strand, counting down.
TCTTACTGCATTTTCCTTTTTCCTCCACACTACCAACACCAAGATCTACATTCTTCTGCATGCAAAACTTTACATGGTGTAACAAAACGCACAAAGCTTTTTTTTTCTTTCTCTTTTTAAGTATCAGTCCAAGCAGCAAAAACTGGCAAGTGAGACATGGAGATTGCTGTAGGCCTCAGCTGAGGTGACTGGAACCAGGAACTAACACCATTGGCAGGGCTAATGAACTTTGAAGCTGAAGGGGGCTTTGCAAAGAGCATTGTGGAGCCTGTTTTATCCGGGCTAGGCTCTCTTGAGCTGCTCAAACTGGTCACAAGTGAGGATGGATTTGAAAAGTGTGTAGCAAATTTGCTCGAGTCATCTACCATTGCCTGACTTGAGTTCACTGAATCAATACCAATTAAGTCTTGTAGGGCCATTGAGAAAGACGGGTTCCGATAATTAACAGATTTCTGATGATCAAGTGACTCAACACAGGCATGTGGATGTGGATGTTGCTGTTGCTGTTGCTGCGTGGACTGATACAAAGCCATCTTCCAATCCGAGCTATTACCATTACCATTACCATTTTCAGTTTGATTGGCTTCACCACCATTGTGCATTGGTGGATTATAATCAATAGCTTCAGTTCTTGAATCTGTATCTTTGTTTCGCCTAGCCAGCTCCCCAGCAAGTAGAGTATTGCTTGCCATGATCCTTTCAACATCATATCTGGTTATGTCGAAGTTGGTGACTGCATTTACGCCACGAAACTTGATGGCAGCAATGTCATAGGCTTCGGCTGCTTCCTCTTGAGTGCCTGAATTTATTTTAGCAAAGTTAAACAAACCTCATGAAGAAATTAAATTGTAGCTTTTAATTATACATTTTATTAGTTGAGAAACTCTTTGATTCTCTTTATTATCTCATCTGAGAGAAGCAGCCTTAAAAAAGTTCAGTCACATTCTCAAAGTAACACACTTCAGCCTTTTAAAAGCATCACTAGTCACTACAGTCGTTGAGAAAGACAGGGACCAGAGGTGTCATAAAAACGAGTCCTTTTGAATTATCTTAAGCACAGCTATAGCCCAATAAGGACCAAATAACAAACAATTAGTGAATTTTCTACACTAGTCACAAACAATGGAAACAATTGCCAAACAAAAATTATAATAACAAAATCTTGAGGAATTTAAACAATGCATGAACTTACTGAATGTCCCAAGATAAAGGTCCTTGTTTCCTGCAACTCTGCCAATCCTAGCTTGCCATCTTCCATGTTGGTGATGCCTGCAAAAGGACAAATAATTAAAACACAACCATAATTAGAATCTAACTAGAATGAACTATTTAGCCAATACAAACAGTTGTTTGATGCCGAGTAAAAACCAATAAAAAAAACCTTGTCACTCCTCGGTACATTGAAGCTCCCCTTGAAAAACCACTACTTTTCCTGCAAAGCAAAATCCTGATAGTCAGCCTGAAATGTCAAGGCTGCATACAAAGAATAATAACACGATAACTCAAAATCTTACCTCCTCAAATGAGCAACATACTCTTGACGGCTCATGTTCTTCATTTCTTCCAGTTCTGATTGATAGTTTTCTAGCTGCCAAAACACCAAAGGAATGAGATTTCAGTAACTGAAAGCCTAAAACCAGTGAAAGACATTTATCAGTGTTGAATCATACCGGAAAGTTAATATGAGTTGAAGGCCCCCAGTACTTCAGGGCAGCAAGATCATATGCTCTAGCAGCTTTCTCTTCCATATCATAGCCCCCTGAAGTCCATATATGTCATTGATTTAATTATATAACAATAACATATATTTTCATTATTTTGTTCATAAGGAGGCAAAAAAGGCTTACCAAGATAAACTGAAATGTGCATCATTTGATTGAAGGGCATCCACAAGAAGCATGAACATGACATGAATAATAGAAATCAAGTCAGACCATATGCAAGAAATGGACCACGAATTGCAGCCAAAAAGGGATACTAACAAACAGATACACAGCGAATTGCTTTTGTTTTACTTCACTAACCTTGCCTTCCCTTCCTGGTTTGCCCTTCCTTCTTGCAACTGTTATCCCACAGATGGGCCTCATATCTACCAGTCCATCTGTGCCTAGTGGAGGTAAAATTTTGGATGCGAAAAAAAGTAAATTTAAAACTGTACAAAAATAGACAGAAACAACTCAAACTAGAACAACAACAAATGTACTAGCAATTAGAAATCTCACTGAAAAAGAAGAATAAAAATAGAAAGTAACATAGTTAAACAGAAAGGGGTTAAGTAAACAGTATGAACTAACCTTGTAACACCTCTATACTGTGAAGTTCTCTGTCCAAATGTGTCAATGGACTTCCTATGTACAGGTTGCTTGTGACCAACTTTTCCAGGACCTCTCTTCTTTGTTTCAATGGCAACACATTCAGCTCCAGTAGGTGAGATCTGCCTTGGAGCTGTAACACAGCTAGACTGAGAACCGGGGCTCATGGACAAGCTTAAGGACTGTAAATCCCCACATCCCATTGCATTTACAGACGCAGAAGCGCCATTATCATCAACAATGTTACCATTCATTTGCTGCTCCAGAGCATGGTGGGCGGCAGAGTACTGCCTAGCCACCCAGTTTTTAAAGGAAGGAATCCCGTCTTCTGCCATGTGAGGGATTTGAGAATCACAATCTGCAATATGGGTTTGCTTTGATTCATCCTCCAATGGTGTTTGATAAATCCCATGGCAGTGAAGCCCAGTATAGTACGGGTGGGTTTGAACTGGAATATGTTGCTCTTGTTGCCTATAAGGTTCTTGGAGAAGACCCAGTGAATGTTCCCTGTTGGTTTCAGCCTCAGCATTTTGGTTGTAGTAAATGCTGTCTAAGCTTAGCGCCATTGCTTCTCTTTCATGAGTTCCATATTCATGGGTTCCCATGCTTGCACCACCTAGAAAGTCTTCCAATTTTGGTGATGAACTTGGCACCATTCCTATTGACATATATAAAGAGCAAAGTAAAATTTTAGAGTTCAAAGAAGCTATCTTTTTGCACTTGAAAGCACATAAACTAAATATGAAAATGAACTTATTAAAGCAAACCTTCTGGTTGTGATCTAGTGAGAGCTTCCATAATACAAAGAGAGCCATCTGACTTGAGTGGCATTACAGACAAAGGAGAGTGAAAACCAGCATTTTCTCCAACCAAGTAACAAATTCCAGCTGGGGTATTAAGGTAGTAACTAGTAGAAGGAGGAGCACTAGAAACAGCAGCTGAAGAAGCCTGGCCCTGTTGATGATGATGGTACTGATGTTGTTGTTGAGGATCAGAAGGAACCTCCATTTTCATGTGGGGTGAGAGAGAAAAGCCCAACCAGTTATTATTGCTGCCACTGTTATCATTCATGGACTTCATCTTCTTCTTCTTGTAAAACCTCTCTCTCTCTCTCTCTTCCTTTTTTTCACTCCCAAAGGTTCTATTACTAGTATCTATCTCCTGCTACAAGGCAACTCAATCATTGGCAACCAAATAAACTAATCATAGCAAAATCTCTTGCTTCCCTCCCTCTGAAAAGAAAATAAAAACTTGGTTTTTTGTTCTCTAGGTACAAGACACTACAAAGCAAGAGTGTTTTTTTTTTTTTTGTTAACCAGCAAAACTCTTCATTCTATGCTAAACTCCTTATTCCTCCCCACAAAATCTCACTCTCTATCTCTTTCTCTCTCAAGAGAACAACAAACACTGGTCTCTTTAAACTAAACAAAAAGAATGAATATCTAGCAAGCAATGCTGGGGAGCACCCCTGCATTCCATTGGGATCTGTGTATATGAGAAAGACCACGTCTTTTGCTTTTCCTCTCTCACTCTATTCTCTTTTGCCCTTTTCTTAATAAACTCATAAAACCCTACAAGAAACCCCCAGATTCATATATCACCATCTCCCCCAAAACACAAAATATGAAAAAACCACAATTAACTTAAAGCCTCTTAAATAATGCACTCTTACCCACAAAAAACCCAGATATTATTATCCAACTTTTCTTTTTTATCTTTTACGGTACAGTAGTCAGTTGAATCTAGTGGATGAGCAATGACCAATAGGGTGAGAGAGGGGTCAGATTTAGCCCAAAATGTATTTGGTTTTATATTATTTTTACAGTCACAATACACAACTCACTACCCACAGGGCCTTAAGATAGATTTGACGAGCAGGACATCTGCTCACCCAGTCACTTCATACAGTACACCCTTCTGTGCCACTCTGCCACTCAAAAAGGATCCAATTTAAATTCTAATGTTTTCTTTTGCTTTCAAACTTAAATACTGCTTCAATTTGGTTCCCAGCTTTCAATCCTAAAAACTAAAACAAGGACAAAAACCCTTGTGTCACGCCCCACGGTGACTGTGAGCCCATCATGAAACGTTCATTTTTTATACAATAAGCTGTGAGTCATGTTTTATAAACTTTTAATACATAATATTTATTTTTTCAATTTTTTTTTAAATGGTTTGAAATCTGTACTCTACTACCGAAATCTTTGTCATTCCTCTCAAACACTAGCTATGTACTAAGTACTTATGGAGGTCATCAGACCAATTGAGTCATAGGTGATACATAATAAAATATGTGATTTTTTGACTAAGTTTTACAAAAAAAAATTATGTCATAATCAATTGTGAATGTAGAGTAATAAGAAGTGATTGCTGTCAACTATAGATCTATGTGCTTTCTAAAAAGAACACATACACAAAACCAGACCTTTTATTATAACTTAAATGTAACTTTATTTATTTTTTTATCGCTCACAGTTAGCTACGATTTTTACCAATTTTCTCCCCTAGAAAATATCATGTATTATAGATGGGCTATATAAAAGAAAAGAAGGATGTTGGGATGTGCTTGTGTGGGTCATCTCATCTCATCTGCCTCTGCCCAGTGCTGACCTTAAGCTTTAATTTTTTCTGACAGTGGGCTGTGGCTGTCATCTGCAATGTTAGGGTGACTGAAGACAGAAGAAAGGATGTTAGTGGGAATTTGAAAATACTCCAATATTAATAATTTTGTGCTTTTAAAAAATGATTGTTGCTATTCAAGCTAAATAAATGATGTAATGTATCCCACTGAACAAAAACTACATTGCTAATAAATTAAAATTACAGTGACAATATGGATGCTATCACAAAAGTCGTATTTGCTGTTTGGGTCACTTTAATTGCTGGTTAAATTTCTTCTTCTTCTTCTTTCTTTTTTTTTTTTTTTTTTTCCTTGGGGCCAAGCTGTGGAAAGCAGCAAAGTTGCCAGCAATAACCCATTTTAGTATGTAACTATGTATAAGAGTATCACGAGAAAGTTCGGTATCACAATTTTGGTGTCACAAATTTTGCCATAATTTTGATGCAAAATGGTAAAAAAAATGATAAACTTATATAAAAATAATTGTCCACTATTTTAGTTAATTATCACATTAATAAATTGTGATAAATGGCGTGATCTTAAAAAATATATATTGTTCCCATAGACACTGTAGTATTATTAATTAAATAATATCAAATATCTCAACTCCCCTACAAGTTTGCTCTCTTTGAGTATGATTTATTAGGTTTAAAAAATAAGTTATGTAAAAATAAAATTCTACCTAAAAAAACCCATAGTTTTTAAAAAAATTGTACATAAGACATATAATTAAACAAACTAGAATAACCCCCTACTTTTTTTTAGAGAAATTTGAGCAACATCAATAAGTTTTGTAATTAACCTACCATTGTTTTAGTAACCAACAAAAAAAAGTGAGATTCAACTAAAATTTGTATGGGATGTTGGAAACTAGACCCATTGAACCATCATAAATAGGATTATCTAATCTAAACCTATTTGGATGAGTTTATTTTCACCTCAAAAAAGAATAAATAGTTTTATTTTGACACAGTAAGTAAAAAAATAACATGACAAAATAAGCTCAAAGTGAATAAATTCATCAATACCATATCTTTGAATTAAAAATGGGATGGAAGTTGGGATCAACTATAAGTAAAGAAAATCGCTTTTGGTGTTCTTTCTTCTTACAATAAATTAGGATTAGAGGTTTTTTTTTATTTAATAAATAGAAACCATATTTTAACTTAATCTAATCTAAATGTATATGAATCTTGATATTTAAGGCCTAAATTCTAACTCTTACCTTCTACGTTATAAAAATTTATACTTATGAATGTTTATCACATTAAGAGTACACGGCCAGAAAAAAGTGTGAATGCCACCAAATTATGCTGTCTTTGAAAGTTCACGTTCTATAGAGCTCGAGAAACAATATTTTCTTAGTGATTTCTCCAACTAAAATGGAAAAAGAAAAGAGAATCCATTTGCTTTATCTAAAAGCAATGGGATGTGTAGTAGTCAACAACTGCTTCCAGACAAAAAGCGGCTTGTGGGTCTGTGATAAACTAGAAATATTCCATGAATGATGAGCAAAGGGCCCCCAAAAAACAAGCTTTTGGTGGAAAATCTCATCTCATTTTTATGTAATTTATACATGTTATCTGTACTACGTAAACATTTTTCAGTGGATGCTGTGTTTTTTTTTTCATTACATGTGTCTGTAAGAAATTGTTTTATTATTGAGAGTGAAACTTTTAGTTTTAGAAGTTGGTAGTTCGCAGTTCGCACTAAACAAGAAAGATTTTTTTATAGTTTTTATACTTCGTAGTTGGAGTAGATATATTTCATAGCTTATCAATCTTTTTTGACTTTCTTGTGTGGTTTCCACAGCTCATTACCGAACAACTATTAGCTTTGGATATTCACAGCCGAAATACAACACAAAAGTTTTCCACAGGCGTGTTTTCAATTCTAAAGTGTAGACAAAAAATAAATACTTTAAAGAAAATTTAGATATGCCCCAATTTTTTGTTTAAAGTGTTTTATAACAATCATACCAAGAGTTGCTTTGAGCATCCAGTAAGTTTCTGTAGTTTGAATGCTAAATAAGATATATATATAGATTTTGATAATGTGTAACAAAAATATGAATGTTAACTTAGTTTCAAAAAATTTATTATATATTGATGAAATGACTAGCTCTCATAAAAGAGTAAAATAAATTATCTAATTTTATATTAAATTATTGAGAAATACTATGTCTACAATATTTTTACAATAAATTATAAGTGGTAGGTTGTTATTGGTTGTTATTATTGGGGCAAAAGTAAGCTCAGTAGTAGATTCAAATTTAAACTAATAACAACTAATTACTTATAATTTGTTATAAAAATGTTATGGATATATTACTTCTTTAAATTATAATAGAGTTAGTATCTCTATTTTAATATATATCTTCCACCAGCAAGCCCTATAACACAATTATCACTTTTTTCCATGTACTCCACTTAAATTATGATTAAATGGATTACCCATTTATATTTCTACTTTCCTGTTTTCATTTTTTTTTGTATTCTTTCTTGGTCAAACTTTCCTTCGTTTTTTTTTTCATTTCGTCTTTTATATAGCTAGTACGTATTTTGGCAGGGAGTTCTAAAATTATTTTCTAGGTTTTTCCTTAGTCTTTGTTACTTGTTGATCAGCTTCTTTTTTGAGTGGGAATGTTGCATGCAAATGTGCATGGAAATGAAAGAGTAGTCTTCGTGGAGACAGATATTCAAATGCAAATGATGATAGTTTGAACCTTGAAAGGAAGGCCGAGAGTTTCTGAGGGGAAAAAAAAAGAGAGAAATAAGTACTAGGGAGAGCGTGTGGGTACACATATATTGAGGTGGGAAGAATTCTTTTTCTGATTATATAGCAATGATGAGTGAATCCTTTAACAGATTCAACACTAAGTTGAGAGAAGAGACCACTGAGCTTTTGTGTCGTGGATACACTGCATGTCCTAGGCAAAGGGTTTCATAATTCACTTTCATACTTTCAATTTTACTAACCTTTTTCAGTAAGATGCTAATGGGGTTTGGTACATATGGTGTGTCTTTTTTCTTTTCTTTTTTTAACTTCTTCTGTCTCTTTTTGATTGCTCAGATCAGACCAAAGCTACAGTCTTTGTGGTCCAGTCCTGCATGATCAAAGAGGGCCAACCATAGAGATAATATTGATTCTTATACTGATCCAAATTTAAGGTTTACAAGTGAGAATGCCATCAGTTATTGCTACCACTTAACAAGGGAAATTTGTTACTTTTTAACAAAGTTTATTATATAAGCCAAAATAAAAAAAAATAAAAAACTGAAATCGTGACTCGAAATTACGATTTTTCAAGTTTATTTATTGTAAAAATTATAAATGTTGAGTATAGGGGGACATGCCCTAAGGCGCAATGGACAAGTAAACAAAGCCCTTGGAGCCAAGGTCTACCGTATCATGTTAATTACCTTGACAAACTATTACCTCTTTTGTATTAAATACAATAAGACATGCATGATGTCACTATAATTGGAGGGAGTATTATAGATTCTCATCCACCAGTCGACTTGAGGGGATGGTGCACTAATTGTTAATATCTCTACCATTTTAAGTCATGAAAGAAGATATGTGTTAGGTTTAGACCCTTGTCGATCATAAATAGCATTTAATTGATTTTAAAGTCAAGTTATTAATTAGATTAATTATGGAAGCCTTAGGTTAAATATGTAATCAACAATATCATGCAAGTGCATAAATTTAAAGAATACACAATATGAAACTTGGGCATTTGTCTAAACTTTCCAATAGACTTTTTTCTTTTCTTTTTTCTTATTTAATAATCCCCAACTTTTATTAAACAACAAGCGAAACAATATTCCTATAGACTGTTATAACTAGACAAATTTGTGATTACATGTTTACCAACACAAAACTAAATATTTAAATCCTAACAATATGTACTACACCTTGTCTTACCCACTCACTAGCTTTTCATCACTCGCCTCATCTCATTGCTGAAACTTGTTACTCTGCAAATTTTATTTGAGCTTACTATATGAAATTCCTCACTAACTTAACCTTCGAAATGCTTCCAATTAATCCCACTAGTTGGTCTAAAGTAGGTTCTTTCAGATATGATGTCTCTTATGCAGTGAATTTTTGCCCATTCCACCGTCATGTTTGGTTGTAGTTATTGGTGTGGTTCCTCTCTTAGCCCTACATTAAAAATAACAATAATTGAGGATGATAAATAGAGTTGTGCACCCACTTTTAAACTTAGTTGTTCTCAAATTAAGTATAAGATAATTCAAACCTCCCCCCCCCCCTCCCGGCGGGGGAATAAAACTAAATAAGTGAATGAATGAGGTTAGTAGATGAGGTTTATGGATGTTGTGTTCAAGTCCAACTTAAAAGGATTATTTTCTTGGTGTCGTTTATCAAGGAGCAAACTCGAATCGAGGTTAAGAGGGGTAATACCCATCTAGGAGTGTGTATCAAATCCGCTAACCTAACCAAATCAATCCAAACCAACCCAATTTGATGTCTTGAGTTGGTTTTCATGATTTAGGCTAGATTTAAAATTTCTATACATATGATAGGTTGGGTTGAAAATTTCTCAAACTAACAAACTTGAATTGAGTTGAAAAAACCCTTAATTATTGTTATTTTTAACCCAAACTTTCCAAAATTTTGAACTCTACCATGTATGAATTAAATAATAAGTGTCCATCACCCAACATTCTAGATTTCCTATATGACTATATGAAGTGTGTGTTCTCTTTTTCCGCCCATAATTTTTTACCACTTTGAACCCCCTAACTTTGAATTTTCTCACTCAGTCATGGCATTCATTTTTGTAATCGTGCTCTTTTAGAGTATATTTATTTTTCATTACAAAAAAATATATATGAATTTAAAAAGACTATTACACGTACAATATAAGCTGGAGAGAACCGAAAACACATGCATGAAATAAAAGAAAACAGATGTTGTCAGGTTGAAAATGAGAATCAGTATCAGCACCATTTAGAAAAAACATGCAGAATAGTGAAAAACAGTTATATGGGAACTCTTAACTCATTCCTCCTCCATCTCAAGCAGTTTAAGCTGTTTGGATAGTGACAATAGCATGTAAAACTTACCCAAAAAAAATAAAGAAAAGAAAAAGAAGAAGACAATAGCATGTAAAGTGTAAACCCAAAGAACAGTCACCACTTATAGCCAAAAGAACAGTCACCACTTAATTTCATTAATCAAAAGCACCACATTATCTTCAGATTTTTATGAACGTTAAAAGGACCATGGACTAATTTTTTAATTTTAATTTTTTTAAATACTAGTATATAAAGACAATGTTTAACTACAAAATTAATTGTAGCCTAATGCTATAACCTTATTCAATAAAATAAATATTATTATATATTTTAAAATTTAAATTGTTGAATTGCATGTTCTTTATACATTTAATTCACATTTAATTTGGTGTCAATCAGACATTATTTTCTATATGATTTATAAGCTCATATTTTATGCATAATTTTAAACTGCAAAAATTTGCAGTTTAAACAATTTATTAATGACATAGCTATTAATCTTTAATTTTCTAGAAATTTTGCAAGTATGAAGGATATAAGAAGAAGATGTAATCCAATAGTGGATTTTTCAAAATTTACCTTCAATAACAAAATATTGAGTAAAGGTGTAGTCTTAGACTACAACTAAATTTGTTACTAAACTTTATCTTTTTGAAAATTTAATCGTTGAATTGCATATTCTTTATACTCTTAATACACATATCAATTTTTTTATTAATCGGATATTATTTATTATATAATCTAATTTTATATTTTATACATAATTTTAAACTACAAAAAATTGTAATTTAAACAATTTATTAATGACATAGTTGTTGATCTTTAATTTTCAAGAAATTTTGCAAGCATGAAAGATAAAAAAAAAAAAAAATGTAATCTAATGGTGGATTTGTCGAAATTCCCCTCTAATAAAAAGATATTGAGTAAGATTGTAGACTTAGGCTATAAATCAATTTTGTAATTAAACTTTCTCCATAATTATATATATTACACATTTTAGCAATTTTATTAAATAAAATTACACTTTGCCACCAAAAATAATATCATTAATCCTTTTAAGAGTAATGTTTTAGTTAAAAAATCTTTTACAATATTTTTACAAACTATTAATGTAGCAAATTCTTAATGGTTCGAACCTGAGCCCACCACATATATTGCTTTTTTACATACCAGTAACCATTCATCACATCAGTAATTTGGAAAAAAGTTTGTAACTCTAATATTTTACTCCTTTTAAATGTCATAAAAATAAACATAGATCTAAAATCTAAAACAAAATATACAAGCAAAAAAAATTAGCCCAAAACAAAAATTACCGATAATAAACCTAGAAAAAATAATTATAGTCAATTAGCAAATTTTTCCCAAAACATACAACTCGCTCTTCAAAAAAAAAATAAACAAAATTATCTTGTCTTTATTGGCAGCAAACGCACCTTACACAAAAAAAGAAAAAGAAAAGAAAACTCTCGACGCCTAGGTGTTGCTGCATGCAGCCAATAGCAGACCTGCTTTCTCTAACTCCAAGTCTTGACTTCATCTTTTTTTTAATATCGTGGGTCATTAAAAAATTCTTATGCAACGAAGTAAAGAAGTGTTTTATTTGTTAAAATGATAAATGAACATCAATATCAATGATATTCAAAGTAGATAGCATATCTTCTCTCTCCAAATAAAGAGATAAAAAGTAAGATTATGGATGAATCATAGATACTAGATAGATGCAAAAAATATAAGTTTTTATTAAAAGAATTAACACTAACAAGACAAAAAATGAGCAAAACTTTCTAGCTACAAAAATGATATTGTCGGAATTTATTCAAAACATTTTTTTTAGAAGATATTCAAAACATTACTCTCTCTGTGTCTATAATTGACTTTCGGTTATATCTAATCCTAGAAAAATTATGAAGCATTATATCCCCACAGTACTGATGATTTATTAGTACACCAACCTAGGCAACATTGAGATTCAGGTATAAAGAGGATTGAATGATCATCCAAGTCAGAAATTTGAGTGTCACATTTTCACACCATATGACAAGAAATAATAAATAATGAAAAATATATAGAGAAAAATCGTTCATTCACAAGATGAGATTTCAAATATTCAGGTGAAAAAATGAGATAGAGATTTTAAATGGTAAGAATAGTTAATGACATAATGCAGCACTAGCAAGTCATTTAGTGAAGATGATTAATATTAAGTACTCAAAATCTTTTGCTCTAATACCATGTTAAATTATCAACTATTCTAAAATTTTTAACTATTAAGATATAACAAATTTAATTATATAACAATACAATTATATCGTAACAGAAAGTTAACCATACCTAAATTTTGTAAACAGCCTACTAAAGCACAAGTTGCCAACCAGTCAAAGTGGGACAGAGGTAGTTTTCCAATTTCCCCAGCTAGTGCACATTGCCACTGTTTTTGAGTATGGCATAGGAGACCACATCGGATCCTCTCTTCAAGTATTTAAACAAATTAAATAATATTCTTTCCTTAATTTCTCTTGTAATTTTTCAGATACCCTTAACTGCCATTCTACTTTCAGCAACAAAAAAAAAAAAAAAAAAATGCCATTCTGCTCCATATTTTTTGTTTTAGGATAAATTTAACTAATATATTTTAAGGTTTGTGCAAATACCAATCAAGTTCAAAACTTCTCAAAACTAGTCAATTTGGTCCCTAAAGCCAACTTAGTCTATAATTAGTTAGTTATTTTTTCTCAATTGTTTAAGGGACCAAGTTGGTTTTAGGGGACCAAATTGATTAATTTTGAAAAGTTTTAAACCTGATTAATATTAGCTTAAACCTCAAGATATATTAATAGAATTTACCTTTTTTTTAATAAAAAAAAAAAAAGAAAGAGAAATAGAATTTAAACCACCTACATAAAACATTACAAAAGATATTTGAATTTAGCTTAAATCTACTACTTTAATGCACTAAACCTATTATGACCTCCGTTTACTCTTAACCACATGTCATAATTGTGAGACTAATACATTAGAGCACGTGACCCAAGTTTTGCTCAAAATGTCATTACCTTACCTCTGGTCTTATCACTTTAATCCAAAATAGCATCCTTCACCTTCACCCATGTTTTTTTTTAAAAATTGATTGTTTTCTCTCTTTGGCGCCAGATTAAAGAATGGACAAACATTTAGGTTCAGTTTTGTTGACATTTGTCCCTGAGGCCCGGCCCAGAGACAGAGAGGCATGTATAGAGTCTGTGAAGGAGAGAAATAATGAGAGAAAGAGGGAGGTGAGAGTAAATGAGAATCACGTGAGAACACAAAGTCCAAACAAAATCTAGTGAAAGATCACGGAAATAGGGCCATAAATGGGTGGCCCAGGCCAACAAAAACAAAAGTAGTGGATTATGAAATATGATTATCAGAGATCACTGGATTGGATGATGGCAACCCGACTTTGACAAGGACAACTACCCTACACTCTTCTTCTTCTGTTTTCTCTCTTTCAAATTGAAGTTTTCAAATATGTAAAATTTATGCAGTTAGAAATCTAACGACCCATACCATTAGTGTATAATTATATAAATTTAGAATGTATTATAATAACTTTGTAAATTTTACACTGATATTATTCATGTTGCATTCAATTTTTTGTTTTTTGTTTTTATGTATCTCAAAGATAAAGAAAAATAGTAAATGGCGATTCCTGTGTTTGAATAAAGAGAAATAATTAAAAGTCTAATATATTTTAATTAAATGTCTAATATATTTTAATTAAATGTAGTATAAAATAGATAACAGTATTTTGAAAAGTTAATATGTAAAATATAAAAAAAAAGTAACATCTTATACTAAAATAGATATATATTTTTATATAAATTGATGTAGATGCTCTGTCTCTCATCCTTTATCTCTATCTTGAGCCTCTCTTTTTTTATTTGTTTTTTTTTTTAAATTAGGTAGCTTTAAATACATTGGCTAATGTCACATTAAATAAATGACCAAACTTAGATAGAGTTCTCTGCAATCTATCTTCGGCTCATTGAGTAAAAACAAAAAAAAAGTAGTTCATCCTAGGTTCTCAATCGGTACAATTGTGACTAATCAGATGAGCTGGAAAATAAGTCATGCCATAATACCTCCTCACCTTTTCATATTATAATGTGATATTATGCAAGATTGTCAAAATCAGAATCTTACATAGAATCGTGGAAGGTAGGTGAAATCTTGGATCGAATGATCAGATTGTAGGATCAGATTGTGGATCATAAGATCTTACATTATTTGAGGGAAAAAAACACATTGGTACGTTAAATAATCACATAAATTATACATCCATTCATAATTTGCATCCATTTGATGTAATTATTATACATGATACATCATTACATCCATTTATAAGAATCATTTAAATAAGCCAAACACCTCAAAACATGACACTCTATTGGGATGTTATTTTTCATTTGAGTCCAACTGAAACTCTATCTTTCTTTGTTAAAATAGCAAAACTTGGTCTATTAGGATATTATTTTTTTATTTGAATCTAATTGAGTCTTCCGTCAAATTAAAGAAGAATACAAGAAACCAGGATCGTTTGAGATTTTCAAAATCATACAATCTTATCAATTTTGAATTATCACAAAGATCCTTGAAAAATATGGATCGTTTTAGGTTGGTGGGATCGTAAAATCATAGGATCTAGATCGGAACTTTAACAACTATGATGTTATGAACATAAAATTTTTACATTCTTTTTCACAATTGAAACTATTAGTTGTGATTTAATGAATCATCAATTTTATATAAACACACAACTAAATTTTGTGTTATTCAGAAAAAAATACAAATTTTATTAACATTAATCAATAATCACAATGTGTTATCTTGAAAACAAACATTTAGATATTTTGTATGCCTAGGACTTACTATATTATTCACCAAAATCTCTCTTTCTCAACCAATGCCAGGATGACATGTCAAATCTTAGGCCCTTCGCTATGTCACAATCACCTTATATTATGCTCCATCTATTTCACTCCCTGCTTTTATCTATCTCTTCAAGACTGGTCTCTTTTTCTCTTTCAATTAGAGACTAGCTTTGAATGATGATGAGGTTGAAGAGCCCACTGGCTTCCTTTTTGTCACAAATGAAGCAAGAACCTAAGAATATAGAAAGTAGCGTTGCAACTCTTAAAAGAGCACTGATCAAAGTTCTCAAACCTCAAGCAAATCAATGCAATTAGCCACATCCTAAGTCACCCCCTATGGTCTATTATATCCCAAAAGAATGAAAGATATTAAAGCTTATAGTTGGAAGAATTCAAAGCATGGATTTCCCTTCATAAAAGGGGTAGGTGTGGGCTCCTTTTTGATAAAAAATAATTCATGACCTTCCTTGTCACCATTCTCTTATATACGAGAAGTGCTTTTTAATGTATGGATGATGATGATGATGATGTAAAATCTTAAAAATGTTTTTATTCCTTTCTCTTCTCATTTTCTTTGTTTAAATGGACGAAGACTATGAAATGATGTTTCTTTTTATAGTGTTGTGGGTTTTTAAAGGAGCAAACATGTTCTGACTTGCCAGGAATGTGATGAAAAAGAAAGCAATCCCCACACTCTCTTTTTACAACTCTTTTAAACATGATGGACAATGGCCAAGAAGGCATCTCTTTGCACAAAGAGAAACATGTTAAGCTAATTTGCCCAACTTATATACATGTGAAAAGCTTGACCTACTGAAAATACCTCTTATCACTATCTCATTAATGCAATTAAAGCAACACAGTCCAATGCAAAGCCTTAATTAATTGAACCACTTTTTGAGCAGCAATTTATGTAAATTAAAGACATTCCTATCATTTTATTTTTATATCAAATTACATTCTATACTTTATATGTTACTTATTTCAAACCCCGCACTTGGAAATTATAATATTTGAGATTAATAAAAATAAGAGGTTTAAAGTGGTAATTTTATTTTAAGTATAAATCTATAGCTTTTCTTTGCCCCCAAATATTCTTATCCTCAGTGATAATAATTTGTCTTTTCCAGTACCAACTACCATCCGGAGTTTATTATTCATACTTGTACAGGTCTAGTTGGATTTTGGGCCTACTCAGCTATAAAAAAAGGTTGGACTTTGGGCCTCCAAAAACATAAATTGCAGAGAGATTAATCTCCAAACACTGATGTGATTATTTGATGATAATAGCCACATGATCCATCAAGTACTTAGATTGGTCAACTAAGATTTAAAATCAGCTGTACCAAGAAGAAATATAATTGTAAATAAATAAATAAATAAAACTGACAAAGTAAATGGTCCGTAGCATATTCTGGGTGATGGGACACCTTAGACAGCCAAACTATTTCTCTATATTGACGGCTATAAGTAGCCTGTAGACAAGACTGAACAGTCTAGTATAAAAACTGGACCTAACTTTTACTGTCACCTACAGCTAGTGGAGAAATGTCCAATCACTTAATATTATTTTCCCTTGTTTGGCTGCCTGAGAATCCATTTTCTATTCCAGAATAAGATTACCCTCCCTGGCTGCTTGACCTAAAAAAAGTCACTTTGTTTATATTTTTTTCTTTCTTACTAACTAAAAAATATTAGTTAATTAAGAGTATTATATTTTAATTAGAGCAACCACATCAACTCATTTATAATTTTTTAAAATAAAAAAAAGTACAAATTTTACACATTTTAATTCAAAAAACACCTACATCAGTCTTTGTAAAAATGTGCAAATATACATGGTCGTATAAATAAACAGTAACAGTGCATATATGCACAGTTACTGTTCACCGTATATAAATGTCTTTTTTATTCTTTTTTCTCTCTTCTTTCTCTACTTCTAACTCACCTCACATGTAACGAAATGTGTATAATATTTTATTTGAATATTTTACATTGTTCACCTTGTAAAGAAATGATATTTTATTTGAAAAAATGTGTATAATAGACAAATTAATATGAGTGTCTTGTAAAAATAGGTGGGTAAAAAAAAAAAAAAAAAAGTAGGTTTTAAAAGTGTAAAATAGAAAAAAAAATTCCACATACTGATGTGATGCTCGACACCTCTTACATTAACGTTTTATATCTTGGACTTTTTGTTTTTGATTGGATTTTTTTTAATAAGTATGATTTTAAAAGAACAAAAGTTTGATTTGAAAAAAAAAAACTATAAAATTTGAGTTGGCAAACATTCTTAAAAGTCAATGTTTAGTTTGTAACTCACATATCCTAGCGGGATTGAATTGAACCCACAAACCACTTGTCACCACTGGGCATGGAATATCATTTGGGTTACAGCCCAGTTGAGGCCCATTGCCCAATTCCCACACAAGATATTAGCTGCTGGTACCCAGGCCTCAAAAAACTTACTCTTGGAATAAGTCTTGGCCCACTAATTTATGTGACACAACTGCTTATTGCAAAGACAGCCAAACATGAGCACAAATTAGCAAATGGGATATTGAATTAATACACCAGATTACAAACAAGGGGTAACATTCCACAAGAATCATCCTCCTATTTGAGCAATGCATAAAGCAATACATGTTAGACATGCTTCTTCAGGAACCGGTTAAGCTCGAATGGCTGTTACCCAGTTAAAACTACGGTGGACTGTGACTAGTCCTACAGGAAACCGAAACTAGAGGAATTTTGCAATGCTTTCATTAACTTTTTGCTAATGGTAAACTGGAATTTGGCAGTGTGAAAACTACCAAATGGCCATGGCCATGGTCATGATTTGGACATGTTATTGCCTGGTGGCAAGGAGTCCACACCGACACCATGGTCACCAACTGTTAAGGAGGCCATAAGTTGATGCTACATGATCATGCCCATGCTCACACGCTAATCATTCACTTTCCAATGTACTTGTTTAATTGCATGACTGTTTGATTTGCTTCTCTACCTACTAAGGAGAATATGAATGCATAAATTTTCTGGATACTATAATGTTTCAGCCATGCATCTTGTGTAACATGCCTAAGTTTTCCCATTCCTCTAGTATGATTGCTTTCGTAGGTAAACATTCTACTCCATGATCAATTCCTCCTACTAAGACATATCTCACTTGATGTCTTCCATGATCAACTCCCCTCTATTCTTGAGATGCTTTAACTTCTGCCAAGATGGTGAGGTTGATATTCTAATATTCACAGAAAATTGACAACCTACAAAGGAATGCTCTGCCAAGAGCCCTTATATGGCTATAATGGACAACCTACAATATAGAAGATGCATCATATGATAGAAAATAATTACTTGAAACTGGAAGGCCATGGACGTCTATCTCAGCGTGCTTCCCACTATAAAGACTGATGAAAGGAATGCTCTGCTCATCATTCTTTCTTATGGTCCATAACTGCAACACTCATTCACTGCACCAACTTATTCAATTCACAAAGGTAGGCTATCTTTTTGGTCCAAATAGAAATTGAGGAATTGAACAACCTTCAAATAATAAGATAATTAAGCATTGTCACTTCCATTAACTTTATCTATGTCTAGTATAAACGATAT
This sequence comes from Castanea sativa, assembly GCF_040712315.1. NCBI lineage: Eukaryota > Viridiplantae > Streptophyta > Magnoliopsida > Fagales > Fagaceae > Castanea > Castanea sativa. Next base: position 15,010,510 of record NC_134024.1, on the reverse strand, counting down.
GGTTCTCTCTCAAAAGCCACCCTCATCACTAGCATCTAGGGACAACAGGAACATCCATATGAGGATATGACCGACATAGCACCCCCCCCACCCCCAACAACTGTCTCTTCATAAAAATATGCTTCAGTGCTATTGCCCTGCAAGAGGAGCATAACTACAGAGAATCCTGCATCTAAGACGATAAGGTGGAAATTCCAGGCTTATAAAGTTCGGAAAAAGACACTCTATCACCATCTAGTGTTATAACAATTGCCGCTAGTGTCATTCCCTTTTCTGCCGGACTGCCACAGCCCTATACAAACCTCCCAGTTGCTTTGGCATAAAATTTTGAACAGTTTCCCTGCATTGTAAGTGATAAAACCAAAGCCCCTATGGTGTAGGGCTGTGCTGCCATGCATTACTACTACATGTAATCCTATCTAACCCGTTTACTCTTCCTCAATTAGACTAATTGATAACCTCTGCTATTCAAACTATCATTCATTGAAAAAAAAAAAAAAAACTATCATTCATTGACCTCCAAAGACCTCAAGCATTATGATAAGCACCATTCCCAGAGCCACCCCCCAACACCATGGATGAGACCACAGTGGCTGTCTCAATACATGCAAGTCAATGGAGAGGCAATCAAGTGCAAGTCTAGTAGAACAGAGATGGTCAAATGAGTTCAAGGGAATAGATGCAAGAGAGTTTTTGTAAGTGCAAAATTGATGCTTCAAGTAGTTTCAATATAAGTCATTGAACTTTCAGTTCAAATTTCTTGTCTTCATACGTCTGTTTGATATAATGACAGATCAGAAAAAACAAATTGCTAGAAGGAGAGATTAAGCAAGAGTTATGGCACTTGGATTCAAGATGTCAAAATTTATATTGAGTATCAATTCAAGATATTGCTCACATGTTACTTTACAGCTGGCCAGTACAAGGATTACAAGAAGAAAAAACTGAGAAAACTAATGTCTTGGTGGAAGATAAGATGCTACAAGCACACAGCAAATGGCTTTCATCATCACCACCTTCGTACTAATGACGTGAGCAACTGCGACATTAAAGAAATAGAAATAGTTCTCTATCAGGGATAAGTATCACATGTATTTGAAAAGGGCAGTGCTAATTCCAAAGAAGAAAGCAAGAGGAATATATCATCTAGGTCTATTTAATATAAGCTGCACTAACAACCACCCCAAGGGGTAGCAAAAGCAAAGGTACTTCGAATCTCCCATTCCTCCACCATTGGGGATTGGGATCAAATCTTACTTATCAGGGGGAAAAAAATACCACTTTTAACCATGGCATTGGAATTGATTGGGAAAACTGATGTGTTACTTGAAGATTTCTATATCTTTGAAAATATAGAATAAGATTGTACAAAATGACAGATAAAACTTTTATTATATTTCAAGAGTCTTGCATTTCATATGCGCCATGTGGTTACTAATAACTAATTGGGTTGCAATGGATGTTACATTAGCACAAATTTACTCTCTTCCCCAAGCTGTTACATCAGCTAAACAGGATAATAAATCAACTCCTAAGGTCAATTTTCTTCTAAGAAATAAGAAAAACTAACTTAATCTTATCAAGTTGTCTAGCATACAGTGCACACCTTAGAAGCTAAAGGTCTACCTGCTTGCCACATGTGGGAGTTTCACATGCTTCAAATTCCTAGACAAACAATATACTAAAATTTACCATAAAGCAGTTCTTTAGTATATGACTGCACTGCTAACTGATGGTTTATGCTCTATTGATACAATTAACATAAGTATCATTCAGATAGATTATTAGTAGAGGCAAAAGGCATCATGACATATTTCAATATGGTAAGCAGACAGAATTCCATACCTCAAACAGTTCAAAAGGGCTGCCACGGCGATATACATCACTCTTCTTGCTCTTATCATTGGGCAGAATGTTGTACAGTATTGTTCTCCATCCAACGAGTAAAACAGCAGTACTTCCCATTGTTACTAGTATAAAGTTATATGGCGGAAAATGGCCCGACGATAGAGACCTTATAACTATTCCCAACTGCATCAATGTACAACAGAAACAGGGTTGTAATGGACATCTTGTTGGATTAGTAACCCCCCCAAAAAAAGGCCATGTACAGAGTTATAGGTTGATTGTGTAATACAAAGAACAGATACTAATAATATCTTGAAGAATATATGTACTTCTGTGTGTTCAAGGTACTAAATGAAAATAGCAGAAAATGCAAAAATATAAGTAAACCTATAAAATATAATTATTTTAATTTATATCCCTTAAAATAGAAAAAGAGACTTTTAGTAACCAAAATAGACAATTTAACACGACCAAATTGTTCAGGAGTCTGGGAACATCACATCAGATAACCATATTCTTACTTAAATAGAAGAGGGGGGGGGGGGGGGGGGGGAAGTGGGAAGGCCCTAATAACCTTCTGACAAGGTATTGCAGCAAGGGCAAGACACCACTTTTCTATAATTAAGGAATGCAAACAGCCCATATCCTATGAGGTACCAGTGAATCAGTTTAGATCGGTGATTATGTGTAAGATACACATAACCACCGATGTAAACTATGAAAAACCTCCAGCTGCATTTCTACATTGGGTAGAACAAGAAAAGTGGGTATGTCACAAATACCATGGAGTAGGATGCAGAAGACAAGTCCAAGAGCCTATGGACTCCAATATTAAAGAAATTTGACTCTTCCCCACTTTGGATTCGCTTGGTATACTTCTATAATATAGACAAAGATCTTCCTATATCTTTCATAAATAAATTTTGTTTAAACTTTCTAAAAGTTGATGGAAATTCTTATTCCCACTTGGTCTCAAAAAGGATAATCAGGAAATTGCTTTGCTACCTAGGGCATAACCCTTAATAATTTCCTTATGCAAAGACCAAACCAACAAGACAACAAACAATTAAGTAGGACAAAGAAAAGGAGTACTGGCATCTGCACCAATAAAGGTGCATAAAAACAGAAAGTGGAATTCAAAACTCTTATTTCAATCACAATAACCTTATAGCAGTTTTGAAACCTTCATTTCATACAATGATGAGACAAGCATTTTCAATGAATTCCTTGACAGTGCTCAAAGGAAAGGAAACTAAAATAACATCATGATTCATGAACTTACTGGAATTCCCAGCGCCCATGACTTAGCAGCAGCAATGACACCCTTTGAAAGTCCATTCATTCCACGGCCATCCTCCGCATAACCTCCAAGGAAGTAAGCACTCAAAAACCACCCTGATAACACAGCATTCAATTTTTCAATTACATTAAATTTTTTTCCTAAAACAACCAAAAATTTATCTTGGGCCGAAGTACTCGGTTCACCAAAGAGAACTTTAAACCTTGAAGTTTAAACAAGTTTAAAGCAATTTTTTTAGTCCCTAGCAAACTTAAAGTAATCGCTTTTAGTCCATAACATGTCTAACATTGTGATAACATATTCGTTTTTAGTTTGGCTACATCATTATTCCATAATCCCATTAGAGAGATTTAACACGGAAGGACCGAATTAATCACTTTAATTTTGCCAGAGACTAAATGCAATCACTTTGAACTTTGAGACTAATTATGTTCCATGGGCTAAAGTTTAAGTACCAACAGTTTATTTTGCCCAACTTTTTGACAAAATTCAACAATTCAGAAGCAAACTAAAAAGCACAAAACGTACCAGCAATAAAAGGGTCAGCCGTGCGCAGTGTCTCAGTGTCAAAAACAGTAAAACCATGACTAAACCTTCCAATTGCAGCGAACAAAAGCAAAGCCAAAACGTCCCCACCAGCAAGCAAAGCAACCCAACTGAAAAAAAAAAAAAAAAAAAAAAAGCAAAACCCAATAACCCAAAACCATCAATCAAAAAATCCCATCAAGGAAATTTTTTTTTTAAAAAAAAGAAAAGAAAAAAAGAGCATATCTTTGGCATAAAAACTAACCCCCATTTGTTCAAACGTGAAGAAAAAGAAGAATCCGACGTGGGTTTGTCGAACTGAATGACACCTTCCAAGGGAACGTTTTCTTGGCCCACAAAAACGGTTTGGTCATTGTGAAAAGGCGTGGTTGGTTTGGTTGCAGAGCTGGAATCGATGCCTCCTTCTGGTTTTGCAAGAGTGAGATTGAGAGGTTTTGAAGTGGCAGTGAGTTTGGGTTTGCGGTTGGAGAAGAGGAAGGGTTTTGGGTTACTGAATTTGGGGTTGAGAGGAGAGGATGAGAGAGAACATCGCTTGGCTGAGAGGTTTGGAGCTTGGCTTAGCAGAAGCATCTCTCTTCTCAAGTGTTTTTGTTTTTGTGCTTCTGGTTATAGACGGTTCGGTCGCTTTGGCGTGTGAGTCTGTCTATTGTTTTTTTTACGTGGTCACAAGGTTGTAACATTGATTTTTGGCCGCCAATGATAGCTCAACTACCACTTCCTTGTTCATGAAATATATCCAATTTGATTGAGGGGAAAAATAAAAATAAAAATCTAATCAATTTTTTTTTTTTTTTTTTGATTAGAAATCTGGAAAGAACTTTATTAGACCGAAACATGATACAAATTTGTTACATCTTTGAGTACTTGGTCAGCAATAATGGGAGGAGTATCTTCTACCCATATTTTACAATCCTTAATATATTTGGCCATCCTAGCCATCACATGAGCTGCTACATTTCCTTTTCTGCTAACATGGGATGCAGTCCACGCCTTGAAGCAGCTAAGACTTTGCAAACAGCCCTCAATTATTTTCTGGATAGACCACGGGCAAGCCTCAGGATTAAGCAAAGCATTGATAACTACTTGGGCATCTCCTTCAACTATGATCTCCCTCAACCCCAGCTCCCATGCTAGTTGAACTCCTTCCTGCATTGCCCTTGCCTCTGTTTCCAAGGCCTTTAGAGGTAGCTCCACCCGCTTGCTCATAGCTCCCATCATCAGCCCCCCTTCATTCCTTATAACCACCCCCACCCCGCAGCTTCCGGATTCCATAAAGACAGCCCCATCCACGTTTATTTTATACCAACCACACGTAGGGGGAGACCAGAGAGACTTAGAGGGAATTGAAGGCTTACTTGTGCTTTGATTTTTCTGCCTAAACTCCTTTACATATGCTGATACTTCTTTTGTAATTTTGCCTACATCCTTCCTCAAACCCCCATACTTTAGAGCATTTCTGTGGTTCCAAAGGCTCCAAGCCATGACTGCAAAAGTATCCCAATCAGTGGCTGGTTTCCTCTCTTTAATTTCCCATACTATGTCTAGGAACCCTTGATGCTGGATGGGAATTGCTGGCAGCTTGAGTCTTGAATTACTCCAGACCTCCTCAGCAAGCTTGCACCCCCACAATACATGCCCCGCTGATTCACCCATCCCACAAAGCACACAGTCAACCTCAATGTTTATTCCTTTCGCTTTTAGACGTTGCTTAGTTGGGAGGATGTCCCTACACGATCTCCACATGAATTGCTTGATTTTGTTGGGGCATTCTAACTTCCAAATTAAGTTCCAAAGGGATCTCATCTTATGGTTTTCCGACACACCCCCAGCGTCCACTTTGAGACACCTCTCCTTCAAATATTTTTGGGCAATCTTATATGCACTCTTCACCGAGAACCTCCCATTAGTAGTCCAAGCCCAAATTAAGGAGTCATTCAGCCATCGAGGGCTGATGGATATCCCCAGAATAGTTTCAGCTTCATGGGGGAGGAAGGAACTTCTTACTTTGCTCACATTCCACGACCTCTTCTCCCTATCCAGCAGCCAGGCAACTTTGCTTGACTCAAGAGGGATCTTCGGGCTGACGACCTTGAAGGAATCCGGGCTGGGCAGCCACTTATCCTCCCAGATATCAATTTTTTCACCATTTCCCACAATCCACCTAGACCCCGAAACCACAACATCCTTGGCTGCAAGAATGCTCCGCCAAGCGTATGAGGGCCTCCTTCCTAGCACAGCCTCCTTGAAAGGTCTATCCGCAAAGTATTTTGCTTTGAACACCCTGTGCAATAAAGAATGGAGATGTTGTTGGATTCTCCATCCTTGTTTTGCTAGGAGAGCAAGATTGAAAGCTCTCAAGTCTCTAAAGCCCATGCCCCCCTCTTCTTTTGGAACACTAAGCTTCTCCCAAGCAATCCATGCCATTTTCCTCTCTTTATCTTTCTGCCCCCACCAAAAGCTACTCAACATTGCATTTAATTCCTTACAAAGCGAATCTGGCAACTTGAAACAACTCATCGTGTACGTTGGCGTGGCCTGGGCAACGGCTTTGATTAAGATCTCCCTACCGGCACTTGAGAGCAATTTTCCCTTCCACCCCGCAATCTTCTTGCCCACTTGGTCCTTAATCCGGTTAAAGGCCTTCCTTTTCCCCTTCCCTACTAGAGGGGGCAAGCCAAGGTACTTCTCATGATGTTGGATAATCTGAGCCCCAAAGATCAACTTTATTTGTTCTTGAACCTCTCTCTTTGTGTTCTTGCTGAAAAATAAAGAAGTTTTATCCTTATTTAATTTTTGCCCCGACTCCGCCTCATAATCCTCCAAAACTTGAAGGATTCTTCTACCCTCCTCCACCGATGCTCTACAAAAAACAATACTATCATCGGCGAAGAAAAGGTGAGAAATTTGGGGTGCCCCACAACAAACAGAGATTCCCCGAATATTTCCTTTCTCTTCCTCCTTTCTTAGCATTGCCGACAAGCCCTCCGCACACAACAAGAACAAGTAAGGGGATATTGGATCACCTTGCCTAAGCCCTCTTGATGGAACAATGTTTCCTTTAGCTTCCCCATTCAATAACACCGAATAGGAAACTGTGCTAATGCACATCATCACCAAAGCAATCCATCTCTCATTAAACCCCAACCTTCGCATAATCACCTCAAGGTACCACCATTCCACCCTATCGTATGCTTTACTCATGTCGAGCTTTAAAGCCATCAAGGCCTCCTTTCCTTTCCTTCTCCCATTAATACAGTGCATTGTTTCAAAAGCCACAAGGACATTATCTGTAATTTGCCTCCCTGGAACAAAAGCACTTTGAGATTCATTAATAACATCGGCGAGAATTCTCTTTAGCCGATTTGCAAGCACCTTGGAAATTATCTTATAGCTAACATTACACAAACTAATAGGGCGAAATTCAGTAATTTTTTGAGGAGACTTAACTTTTGGAATAAGACAAATATAAGTTTCATTCAAGCCAGGAGGCATCACCCCAGTATTAAGAGTATTCAACACACAATTGCTAACATTTGATCCAACAACATCCCAGTATGTTTGATAAAAAATTGGGGACATACCGTCTGGGCCTGGGGACTTATTTGGGTGCATTTGTTGAAGCGCATTCCATACCTCCTCCACTCTGAAGTTAGCTGTTAGTATCGCATTCATTGCTGGGGTCACTTTGGGATGAATAGCACTTAGGCTTTCTTCAAAAACTGCAGGCTCATTTGATTTGAAAATGGAACCAAAATACTCCAACACGATGCCTTCAATGTTCCTTGGGTCTTCCTGCCATCTTCCCCCCGAGTCTAGCAACCCCATAATACTATTTCTTTTACGCCTTTGGCTCGCTGTGGCATGAAAGAATTTTGTGTTTTGGTCTCCCCATTTCATCCACATGGCTCTTGACCTCTGGTTCCACATTATTTCCTCCCTGGTCAAAACTTCATTTATCTCCAATTTCAGTTGTTGGACTTCTTCTGCCTTTTCATGAAGGCTGTTCAAAGACTCAAGCCGGTGAAGCTGCTCTCTCTTTTGTTTTATACATTGGTTCACATTGCCAAACTCTCTCCAGTTCCAGCTCTTTAGCATTTCCTTGCAATATTTCAGCTTATCCATAAGTTGAATACTATCAGAATTCCCACCAGCTTCCCAAGCCTCTTCCACCACCTCACGGCACCTAGTATCTCTGACCCACATAGCTTCAAACATAAACCTCTTTTTTTGTGGTCGCCTATTCTGTTTCCTTTTCAAACTTAGTTTAATGAGGCAGTGATCCGATATTGACATTGAAGAGTGGAACACTCTGACCTCCGGGAATCTCAGCATCCAGTCTGCATTAGCCACTACTCTGTCAAGTCTAAGCTTAGTTCTTTCTCCCCCAAAACGTCCGTTACACCATGTATATTTCTGCCCAGTAAATCCAAGGTCAACTAGTCCGCACCTGTTCAAACACTCCCTGAACGCCACCATTTGTTTAGCCTCACGTTCAGCACCACCCAATTTCTCATCAGAAAAAAGTATTTCGTTAAAATCGCCCATAACTACCCACGGCATATTACATTGAGAATGTAAAGAATCTAACAATTGCCATGAAATGTACCTTTTGTTGGTGTCCGGGTGTCCATAGAAGCCAGTGGCACGCCATGGCTCAGAAGACAGAGATTCACGAACAACCACATCAATGTGCGAATTCGAACAACTCTTAAAATCAATCATGGCACCTTCCTTCCATAATAGCGCCAAACCGCCACTTCTTCCATCACTAGGGACAATAATCCCCTGAGAATACTCGAGCTTTCGTTGAACTCCTTTTATCCGATTTACGCCGGCCTTCGTTTCTGCTAAGAAGACCAACGTTGGGTCAGTAGCCTTCACCTCCTCGGTGAGAATCCGAACCGCCAGGTTTGACCCTAAGCCCCGACAGTTCCAAGCTAAGAAAGTCATTGAGCTCGGCGGTGCTGCCTCGCAGCCACCGCCTCACCGCCATCCATATTGATTGCATGTTCTGTCTGAACTTGCTGTTTGTCTTTCCCCCTAATACATTTCAGCTCCTTTGCATTTGGGTCTAATTCTGTCAATGGTGTTGGGCCCTCCCTTTTACATTTTGTTGGGCTTGCATTTTTTGTGGTATCTGACTTGGTTTCCCTTGCTAGCCTCTTCCAATGCTTAGAAGCTGGGCCCACTTTTTCTGCAACCCAGCCCAAATTTTGGTCAAAGCTCATTGCCATTGGGCCTATTTCGGGCCTGGGCATCTCCTCCTCTATTCCGGGTTGGGTGGGACTTTTGTTTGGCGCCAACTTAAACTTAAAACTTGGCTCGGTCTTGTCCTCATCTGTCATATCCCACTGCATAGCCATCTCAATTGGCCAGTCTGGACACCTTAGACCCTCATCACCTAAACTAGCTTCCTTTCCTCCCACTTTCTCAGATCTCACATTGACCTTTCCTGATTCATGCAAGGCACTCCCCCCCTCACACCGACTGTCAGGCTTTGGGAACTCCTCCCCCGGTGTCTTGAGATTCACGCCTGATTGTGACAGCACCTGCTCTCCATCCTTCCCCTGTTCTGAGCCGATCACCTTCCTGGCCTCCCAAATCATCACTGCTTCCGGCTCGGTATGGCTCTGCCGGTTTGCCTGACCCCTCCCCTGACTTGCTTTAACCGTATCTCCTCCAAATCTCTGCCACGGATCTCCCCTCAGCCATGCCCCGTACTGCAAACTCCCTTCCTCCACAACTCCATTTACCAGAGGCCCTTCCAGACATTCTTTAATGCCATGGTCAAGCAAACCACACCTATAACAAAAATTTGGTAACCTTTCATACTTAAAGTTAATCCACCTACTCTCTCCTCCTTCAACGTTTATTTTCTTTCCCCGGATAAGCTTTTTTGTGACATCAATATTCACACGAACCCTCAGGCATCTCCCCCATTGAACGCCTGAGTCCGAGACATCTACTTCCAGCACCTCACCAAGCTTCGACCCGATTGCCCATCCCGTATCCTTTGTTCTGCTCTTGAGTGGAAGATTGAAAATCTGAATCCAAAAAGGAGATTGCTTCATTTCAATGTCTTTTGGAACTAGGTCCCCCTCAAACTCCTTCATGATAATCAATTGTTTTTCGAAACTCCATGGGCACATCTCGAGGACCTTCTGTTTGTCCTTCCCATCCCCAAACTCCGCCAGAAACAGATCATCCCCTATATCCGAGACTTGGAGTCCTCTATTAGGCTTCCACAACATTCTCAAGTTTTTCCTCAATGTGTCAAGATTTATGCTCCTCTTGGTCAGTATCTTCATGACAATGCAATTTTTTCCCACAGCTTTCGCAGCCTTTGTACAACTGCTTCCTAGTTCTATACCTTCGTCTTCCTCTTCTGTAAATGTTAGTTTACTCCACATCTTCTCCAGATCTTCAGCCATTTGATTTCCTTATCACACACTACAGCGACCAAGACTACAAAAATATCCTCCCTATCCAGAACCTGACCTCACGCGTGGAGATCACTAAAACTCCTGTAAGAATACAGGACAGTCACTGCTACCACATGCCCAGGACATGAGAGCACCTATAGCGTATATAAATTAAGAGCATGAATCGTAGTCATATTAATCAATTTTATATATATAAAAGTATTGAATCGCAAAGTTCTTTTTTTTAGGTATCCTGTTTTTTAATGTTTAATTATTTTAATCACATAATCATACTTTCATTTTATTTTGTACTTTTAATTGAGTTCTTAAAAAATTTAAAAAAAAAAAACTCCTTTGCTTTTAAACTTTGAAATAAGTTGGGAAAAAATTCTACTATTCTATTTTTAGTCTTTTTATATATAAAATATTAATTATTAAAGTGAATACATTTTCTAAAGAATAATATATGCTATTAGTTTCAATCTTGATAATGCTTGCATATGTCATAGAAAAGATATGTAAAAAAAGATTATATACATAATTTAAATATATATTAAATAAAACATATATATAGAGTAAAAAATCTAATAATACTTTTCCATGCCAAAAAAATAAATGACTAAGGGCCAGTTTGGTAGAAGAGTTTGAGTAATGTTGTTTGTAGTTTTTTTTAAATATATGTAAATAAAAAAGTGTGTGAAAAAGTGTGTCAAATTGTTTAAAAACTAAAAATGTGGGTTTGAACCACTCTACCAAACAGGCTCTAATACTTTTGCAAAGTTGATATAAAACAGTAGAGAACTTGAATAATTTTGATTCTTCTTATGCCAAAAAGTGAAAAGGTTTAATTATTTTAAATATCTTGTTGAATAACTGATATAGACATTTAAGGTCGGGTACGATGAGACATGTTAGAACTAGAAAATTGCATCCCTTCCTATCTCCTTTTCAAGAAGGGTCATTTTCTCTCTTCTTGTTGAAAAAATAAAAGAGGAAATAAGAAATATATACTTTTCTTATTTTCCAATATATGGATTAGAGAGTTAAGATGTTTACTTCGTAGCAATTGGACACTACAATTACTTTTAATTTTATTACAAAATATTTACACAATAAATGGAATTGTGACAATAAATATTATAAATGTATGAATCATATCAATAAAACAATATAAAAAATTATATATATTTATTCCATATTTAAAATGGATACTTCAATTTTCTAGAACTATGTAGATTGTAGAGGATTACTTTCCACATGAATATCCTAAAAAAAACCATCAAATATGACATCCAAAAGTTTGGGGTTGGGAATTAGTATTTGGTAATGTAAGACAAACGAGGAATCTACTATGGTTATTCTTATTTTTTAAAGCCCCATATGAAAATGGGCCTAAAGAGTGGTAGAGATTAGTAAAATTGTCATTTCTGTTTACAACAAAGATTTTTTTTAAAACAATTAGTTAAAAAATTATATGTTTTTTTTAATTAATTTCAAATTAAATAAAAATGTTTAGAATGATGATTTAAAAAAAAATAAAAATAAAAAGGTTAAAGATGATGTTATTTTAAAAAAAATTAATTTCAAAGTAAATAAATATAATGATCAATCGTATAACCAAACACAAAATTTGAAAAAACAAAAACAAAAACAAAAACAAAACAAAAGAGTCAAGAACTTGCAAAAAAATATCATAAAAAAAATGGGAAAAAATGCCATAGATAAATAAGGGTATAAAGGTAAAAGTACACAAACTTCCTTTCCCTACCATTTATAAACCAAACAAAGGAAATGAAGAAAATTCTTTTCTTTCTTTCTAGTATCCAAGCACACTTAAGGAATCTAAAATTTTCCCCACCCTTTCTTTTCTCTTTCCCTTCCCTCTCTCTTTTCCTTTCTTTTTCCCTTCCTCTAACTACAACTAAATAGAGTTTTACACTCTGTTTGGTTACGATGGGAGAGGAGAGGAGAGGAGAGAAGAGAATAGATTAGAAAGGAAAATGCTTACTTTTCGCTGTTTGGTTACAGTAATTGAAGGGCAGTAGAGAAAAAAGAAGAAGAAAGGATTGTGTTTCTTCTGGGCCCAAAAATTGTGTTTGCCTAAAATGGAAGGAAATGGGGGGAAGGGTGAAATTCTGTGGGACTAGTTTTGAATTAATTTACTAAAATGCCTATGTTTTCTCTAGGTACAAAATTCAAAACTGACTCACCATGTATAGTAAGAATGTGAACACCAACAAAGTAGAACACACACAGCAGACAACAAACAAAGAAAGAAAGAAGCAGAACCTATACAGCACACAAAGAAAGAAAGAGCTAGTTCAATCTCACGTTCATCAACCAGGTCTCTCTCTCTCTCTCTCAACTAGTCACTTCATTTATGAAATTTTATCTTTTGTGATTGTGCATTCAAAATTAATGTAGAGCTAACGTTTTATCTTAATATTATTTACTTATTATTGCTATGTGTTAGCATGGGTAAAATGAGATTGGGGTTCTAGTTTTTTATTTATTTATAAGGATTGAAATACCCAAACCAACAATTGATTGCATGGTAGATAGAATGAAGAAATAAGGTTTAGGACGTGGACTGAAATTGGTTTTTTTTTTAATTTTATTTTAAATTAGCTACAATTAACGATATGTTGTGTAAATCTCAAGTCACTTATAAAATTTAGGGTGTATTTAGTAATTGTTTTTTCCATTTATTTTTTATTTCCAAAAACAATTTTTTATTTTTGAGACTAAAAACCTTATTTGGCAACTCAAAATGGACAGAAAATAAAAATCATTCTTCAAAAAACTTTTTCCTTTTTAATTTTAACTAACCAAACATGTTTTTTACTTCAATAAGATAAAAAAATTGATTTTTCTTTATATTCCCAAAAACAATTTTTTGAAAATAAATGTAAGTGCACAATTGCACCTGGACCCAAGAACAGTTATGGGCTCAGGCCCAATGAGCCTTAAACAATGAAAACTTGTAGAGAGTGGGCTTGAAACCCAGGTTAGAAGTGAGTGAAGATTAAATGACAAACTAAAGATTGCCAGTATTAGGAAACAGCAAAGAGTAACGTAAATAGGTCTCCTCGGACGTAAGCCGAGAGCTGTTCTTATATTATCTCTCTCTTTGTCTTTTTTTCTTTTTAGGTTACAAAAAGTTCCGTCTTCATTTCTGTTCCAGGTCTTTCTTAAATACTCTTCTTCTTAATACTTTATACACGTGTTGCCCCCAACTCCTCCCTTAGTATAGATATTTCTTTTCTTAGTACCTTTGAACAGTAACTAGAAGTTTCCCTTCCACTGTTTAAGTGTCACCTCCCCATTAATGCGGCCAGGGTGGTAGGTGCAGGGTCTTTAATGTGGAGGTAGCAGCCTTTGTCTTTGACATTTCTTCAACACTGGTGCTTCTGGGGCATTCAAGGGTTCACCCCTTTTAACCATTGGTCTTGACCGTGTCATTCCCTAACCTGTACCATGAAGTCCCGGGTTCTCTGGTGTCAGCCCGAGGGTAAGTTCACCCTCGGCTGGGTCCTCGGACCCTCGGCGCATGGGCCGACCCATAGTATTAACAATTTCCAAACCCAGGGTCAGGTCGGCCTTCCTTAACACGGCCCAAAAGACCCATGTTCCCATCAGGATCTTTTTACCCCCCACAATAAAAAACAAAAACTATCACCAAGAAAGAGCTATAGTTAATGATATGTGGTTGTAAATTTTGAATGCGACATTTCAAAAGCTTATTTTCGTATTCGATGTTAAGTTGTATATGTTACAAATATGAAGACCTCGAACTACACAATATTTTTGTGCAACAAAACTCTTGACGCCCAAAAAAAAAACAAAGAATTATGAGCAATCGTAAACGTCTAATATATATATATTACACATATTTAGCCCGATTGAAGTTCAAACTATTACAGATTTTTTTATAACAACCATCTCTTAGCAAGCAAGGTACAACATGAGTAATTTATCTTTAACTATCTCTGAAAACTCCAATGGGAATAGCACTGTCGATGGCCACAAAACGAGGACAATTTGAGTTTTGGATATCATCAATTCCTCTTATTCCCATAATCTATCTAAAGAATTCTAATAGCAGTCAAAATCGCAAATTGCCCTCTGGAATATAGAGCCCAATTCGCAGATGGGCCTGAAGAAGTAAAATTTCTTTGAATTGATTCATGCTGTGAAACATTCAGTCCTATGAACAAACCCATTTATGTGTCACCGTTACATATAGCATTCCTCTACCGACATAGAAGTCAGATCGGACCCATGTTGGATCGAATCGGATCCCATATGCACTAACTTGGCCTCACATTCTTATCAAGGAACAATCAGCCATCACACCAGAAAAGTTTGATTTATATGCCCATGCTAAGGAGATGTATATTATATATTTTCAGCTTCGGATAAAATGTTTATTTAAAGAAATGAAAAAAAAAACTGGGGTTAAAATGTCAAATAATTGTGATACTTTGCAGATTCATTAACCGGATGGCTTGGGACATAGATTGGAAAATCAAGGTCTGCGAGTAAAGGCATTGCAGAGAGAGAAGAATAACCCTGATGTTCATTACACTGATATGGTTTATGATTTAGCCAAAAAATGATCAAAACTCATACCACCAATAATTTGTTTTCAGCTTTTTACAAATTCCACCCTCTGGATATATGTAAGTGTCAATTATATTGTCTTGGACATTATCTTTTTGACAAATATAACTTTCTATTAACAATTTTCATTAAATCTTAACATAAGACTAGAAGTCTAGAACAGATCGCATTATACGTGCAAGATTTTCCCACATCAGCCTTTTTTTTTTAAAGTGATATTATACACATAAATCAAACCCATTTAAGTATTTTGAATAAAGGATAAAAAGGGATGATGGCCAGGCCTACAAAATTGCGTCCGGAATTGCCTTGTTACTGAACTACATGATAGGAAAAAAAGAAAGAAAAAGCAACGAATATTTTATTTATAAAAGTAATACTCATACTGAAATTCAAGAACTAATGGCTGGGGATGAGAAGAAAAAAAATTAGTAGAAGTCAAATAAAAATAAAAAAAATTCTTCAACCGCCTGGAGCAGCTTGGAAAACTCAAGGGAGGTGCTGCAGAAAGAAGTGTAATTTAGTCGGGGATGGAAAAATAATTAATGCATGGAAAAATCCTTGAGTCCAAACTTTAATGGGTTTGAACTTAAACCTAGAAAAAACTCCATTAACCCAAACCCCATCTTAGTGGCTAGCCTAATCAATCCTCAAAGCCATTGTAGGGGCAGTATCGAACTGAGAAATCTTTTCTAAGACAAATCCAGTAAAGCTATCATGGGCATCCCATTGAATGTTCCTCCACAAAATAAACTAGAATGGTGTAGTAAAGTTGAAAGATTCAAGCAATGCACTACTCCCTTTTGGTGGAGACTTTGGAAGCTAAAGATTCACGAAAGACTAAAGATCTTGCTGTTGAAAGTTGCTGTGTACGTCTTACCAACCAACCAAAGGCTGGCAAGGTTTGTTCCAATTGAAAATGATGTTTGTAGTTTTACTTTTTGTGATGTAGAGAAAGAATTTTCTCTACACTTGTTTAATAAATTTCCTTTAGCCAAAGCAGTGGTTTGGGTAGTAGGGGTTTCGTTTTAAAGCTTCAACTCAATTCTAGAGAGTGTTGATCGATCCACCAGTGTTGTTGATAGAGGCTATTTCTTCTAAGGAACACTTCATGCTATTTGCCGTCTTGCTTTCAATTATATTTGGAGTCAGAAATCAAGTTAAAAATGGGGGCTCAAAACCAACCTTACAAGAAATCCCAAGTAAGATAGCTAATCTGTTTGAAAACCAATGGAGTAGTAACCTTATATAACAACCACCACCACAACCACAACCACAACCAACTATAGGAGTTCCTCAGTCATATAGACTAGAGCAGGAAGCAATTAAGTTCAACATTAATGCAACATTTCGAAAAACATGCAGCATGCCTTGCTCTAGTAGTTAAAGATGTACAAAGCAATTAAGTCAGCATCCCAGTTTATTTATGTACTTCCCTTTATGTACAGATGCCAACGGATTGAGATGGTCAATTCAGATGACAAAGGTAGATGTTTTCAACCAAGTCCCGATATAAGAACTTTGATAGGTAAGATATAACTCATGCACCAGTAGAAGTTTGGAACCATGACTTTACCCTTCACCTATTACTTAGGAGGGAGGAAATGCCATTTGATCAAAAAGACCATTGGAATTCAAAAGGAAATAATCACCCCTCAATTATTTCAATTTAATAACATGACCCAACTAGAATGATTAAATTTATTATCACAAGCCTTCTAAAGCTATCCAAAAATGGTCTCAAGGAAAAGAACCATAATGGTAATAGACAATATGAAAAAAGAATGCAAGCAAATATAATGGCAGCAAATAAACACTAAAAGAGTACTAAATGTTTGCACCAAATTTCTATATTTAATTTAGATCAAGAGAAACTATATACTTCTAATAACAGAACAAATGAACGGAAGAAAAGGAAAATCCAATTCCAATTCAGGAAATCCAAAAATGTAAATCATTAATAAACCAGGCTGATTCCATGCATAGAATTTTACATGTCGACAACCCACACTGTCAGAGAAACAAAATGGGAGATAAAGTTAAGAAGGGACTCAATGCTCAACGAACAAAAAAAGTAATAAAAATCAAAGTACTTTAGATGCAACCATAATTCACAATTTCACCATTTCACCATTTTAGCATGTACCTAGAGAAGAAAAACACTGAGAAGTTGAAATTTGAATGCCAATATATTACAGAAGACCAATCCTATACCAATGAATCATTAAGTTAGAGATGGCACACAGCGAGCAGCATGTTAAATAAGAACATCTGAGCACTGATGGTAATCTACTTACCACAGAAGACAATGATAACAATCTAGCCCTAACCCCATCAGCGAAAGAATTTACTAACCTCTCAATAACCACCAAAAGGGTGAAGAGCATTACTACAGGTTAAGGCTAAAGTCATCCATTTAGACCCCTCTGGTTCTGTTTGCTAGAAGTAGCTTCACTTCTTCCATTCAAACCAGAAGAATCAGCATCAGAATTTAGCTCTTCAATCCTAAGTGTGGTCACTTCAGCTGATGGTTCGTTGCCACCAAGAACCTGGTTGAGTTTCCAATTCACTCCAGGACCAACAATACCATTATACCCACCTGCAGCCATACCCATAACTCCAACCCCACCACTCAGGTATGCAGGATAAATTGAAGCACTGCCATAAGGCAGCAGGAATGTCCTAGCACCAATCACACCAGGCCCATACCAAGGACTTCTAGGGGCAAGTGGAGCAACTCCAGAACCAATGCCACCATATCCTCCTGTAGGGTACCAACCACCATAAATGCTTGTTCCATAAAGAGAACCTCCCCCACTACTAAACCCAGGAAAAGGTGCATAACCAGGAAGAAACCAGTTTGTAGGATTATAAGGAGTGGAACTGCCAGGAGACCCTCTTCCACCCTCAATTCTCATCTTAAAACCATTGTCACTACCATTATTTGCCTCTTTTGGCACAGCTCTCTTGACCTCCACATGCCTACCATTCAGCTCATGAAACTTATTCTGCATAACAGCCTCCAGAGATTCCTCTGAATCAAAGGTGACAAAGCCAAACCCCCTAGGCCGATGGGTTGTGCTGTCATGCATCACGACTACATCTGTTACCCTACCAAACCTCTCAAAGTAATTCCTAAACTCTTCCTCAGTTAGACTAGCTGACAAACCCCCTACAAAAATCTTTTTGGTCCTAAACTGATTATCTCCATTGTCAGAACTACAACTCTTACTCAATCCCCTATTCTGCTGTTGGTTTTGGGGGTTGTGGTATTGTTGTTGTTGTTGCTGTTGTTGTTGTTGTTGTTGTTGTTGATGATGATGATGTTGTTCACTTCTGGGTATAGCTTTTTTCACTTCTACCTATAAAATCAAGGAGAATTACTAGTAAATTAAACAACCCAGAAAATAGATACACATTAAAGTTGTTTGTGTTCTGCGAAAATGTACTGCAAGAAAAGAACTCAAATACCAAACCATTAAGGAATCAATCCAAAAATAAAATTAATGAATTGGGGTCTGAAAAATTAGCGAATTTAAAAATAAATAAATAAAAAACCTTTGAGATATACAAAACCCCACGGTTTTCCTGTAAAACACAAAACTCCCCAGAAGTTTATAATGTAACACTCAACCCAATGTGGAATTATTTTATGCGTAACCCCTTAAACATCCATAAAAACAAACCATGAGTTGTTTGCGTGATGACAATTAACAAGTGTCAGGTTGATATCAATTCCACATAAAACATAAACATGGGTAAAAAGTTACACTCAAAACCTCCACGAGGTAAAGTGTTACACAATTAACGGTTTACACATGAAACAGCATCATAAGGATTAAGTGTTATACTCAAAACCTCAAGGCGTCCCACATTTTAAGGAAAACACCACCAGGATTTCATATAAATTTCCCTTTTTTATTTTTTATTATAAAACATATGCGCAACAAAATACATAGACATAATTGTAGTAACCACTAACATATGCGTGCACAAAATACTTAATTTAAAGAAGTTGACCCAATTATCCAAATTCGTTCAAAATTTTCCCAATTTTTCTCAGCAACCAAACAGAGTAAAAAGAAACTCAAACAGTCCAAATCCCACTTAAAAAAAAAAAAAAAAAAAAAGCAAAAATCAAAACTGACCACTTTGCCGAATATAGTATGGGAATCACGAAGAGCTTTGTCAGCAGCAGAGGTCTCAGAGAACCAAACAAACCCAAAACCCCTAGAATTCTTGGTGATGCGGTCTTTGGCAATCGACGAGCCCAATACGGTGCCGTATTTCTCGAAATGAAGCTTCAGTGATTCCTCAGTTATGGCGCGAGAAATTCCCCCAACGAACAGCTTTGCTTCATCGGACTCCATTGCTGTTTTGATTTAGCTCGAAATTCAAATTTTCCCAAAAACCCTAACCCTAGCTGTAAAGAATCACAATTCCCAAAACCCTAGAATTAAAAAAAATCCCAAACATAGCTTCAGTAAACTAGTAAAACGCAAAGTCAACTGTATTATAAAGTAGCTTTTATGGGCTGGGCTTATTCATTTGGTAATTTTGTGTGGGTCAAGGCCCAATGTTTTTAATGGGTTTATCTGAGCTTTAAGATTTAAGCCTACCTGATAGGATTATGAGTATTGCTGATGCCCTATAAAATTGCACAACTTGCGATACAACTTACCCACGTTTCAAGTTGTGTCACAACTCACATAGACCAATCATCACATATCCTCCACTTATAACTCGTCATGTGAGTGAGTTGTGGTATAAGTTATGCTATTTTGCAATGGCATTAGCATTACTTTTTTTTGTTTAATTTCTTGTTTTTGTCGAAGGAAGCCCATTGGGCCTTTATGCACAAATAGGGGGACAATAAATCCATTTCAAGTAGATACACATTTACCACTTATAACTCGCTACATGGACAAGTTGTAACACAAATTGTGCCATTTTATAGGAGCACTAGCATTACTCTTTTTGTTTAATTTCTTGCTTTTGTCGAAGGAAGGCCCATTGGGCCTTTATGCACAAATAGGGGGATAAAAAATCCAATTCAAGTAGATATATACCTTTTACACAAGAAATTATATATAATAATAAATTATGGGCACTTAGTGTAGATTTGAATATGGTAAAGATTTGAAATAGATATGGTGTTTATTATTTGTTGTTTATATTTTATTTTTATTAATTTATTTGTCTTAAAATAGGGCAAAATGCAAAAAGACCATCCTTAGGGTTTGGGTCATACCTCCTGTCTATCAATTTTATCCAAAATTCACAATTCCATTTTAATTATGTTGGCCATGATTGATAGAAATTGGTTATGCGTTGTGCACATGTTATTTTTAAAATGATTTTATTTATTTTTAAGTAAGTGATCATATGTACACCACATGATAATTTTTCGGTAGTTATAGTCAACAGAATTAAGATGTATAGGTCAATTTGGACAATTATTAAACCTCAAATGTCAATAATATAAAATTAACAGCACATGGGGCTAATTTAAAATTAACACAAACCTAAGGGGGGGCGGGGGGTTGTGCATTTTTTGACCTAAAAGATAAGGTAAACAAAATTGCAGTTGTAATTATAAAAGAAAAGAAAAAAAGTAAAGTTTAAAATAATTGTATATCAGACAAATAAACTAAAGGTAAACATAAACCATGCCAAACTAGCTACATTGAGAATTAAAGACTTATAAACTAGTCCTTTTATCTAGACTAGATTCTTCAGCTTTTCTTCCATTGTACTAGGCTATTTCTGTTGTTCTTTTTGGGGCGTCCATGGATTAGAAGTGGGCTTGTTCAAGGCCCATCTAGAGCTCATTTCAACTTATGGCATCAAGATTAGATTCTTACCTTAAAAAAAAAAAAGGAGATATTATAGAACCAATCACTTCAAAAAGGAGATATTATATATGTTCTTTGTTTACAACAACGATTTACTTATTTTTGTTCATATTTAATGTTTTCTTACTGGTCCATATTTCCTCTTTCAATTTACACAAAGCTAAAATCATAGAAACTAACTGTGAGTATATGTAGGGTTATACTTATATCCTAATGGTTCTAGCATCTCTTGTGACTTCGAAGTACTATAGCTAGGAATTAAACTTTTAACCAATGTTTTGAAATCTATTTTGTTCCAGCCGGAATATTTTGTTATGATATATAAACCACTGCATTAAACCTCCTATTTTGTCTCAGTCAAAATTCCAGTTATAAAGTTTTATATCGGTCATTTAAATGGAATTCCAACATTTTGGGTGAAACGTGCTTTTGTGATTATCATATTGTATGAACCCCAGCCCATGTCCATCTCCTATTTGCCTAAAAATTATTCCATTCTACGCATGACGTTTTGTGTATACTTGCGAGACAAGAATATGTCAAGTTTGACATTGGAACTCTCCAAAACCTTGAATTATTCACTAGCTTAAATGAAATCATCATCAATTACGTAGCAATACCTCGAGTTTTGTACTCATCCCTTTCTTAAACAACTACACATCAAATACCTTGAGAATACCTACCTACATAAACAAACAAACATTAATTTTTCTAAACTTCTCCGCATGTAATACTCAGATCAGGCTAGGATGAAAAAAACCGGACACAAAGCTTTAAGCTAATTGTGCAGAGGGATTCAATCCCAAGATTTCCTCACATGCTGGGTTGCAGCTCAATGCTTAAAAAAGGAAATGACTGATTAGTATAATAAGATTGGTCTTATGCGTGCGAATATTCGATAATCGTGCTCTAATTTTTTATTTCAAGGATATGTGAACATAAGAATCCTCGTTAATCATTTAACTAATCAATCTTTTCCGTTTTCTAAATCTTTGCATGTGAGATGTAACATAAATAAGTTTTGAACAAGTCATCTTGTTGGACGAGATTTTTAAATATATTAGCAAAGGTGTTGAACAATATTATTATATAACTATTCACGTAGAATCATCATGTGGTCATAATCTAACTACTCAAGAATTGGTGGGTTCTAGCTAACTTAATTAATAAAGTTTTTTATGATTATATAAAATATTTAGGGTTTAATCTTTGTCTACATCAAATACTGATTGATGTCTTAATCTGATGATAAAGAGTTATCATTAGGATTAGATGTTATAGGTTGAAACTCTCTTAAAAAGAAAAACTGTTAGAGGATTGAATTAAAAGCTATTCAGCCTCTCTTAATGTAAGTGCTTCACCTTGTTAAGTGGCAATACTACCACCACCAATATTAACATATGGCCCAAGAAAATTTTGACTATTCAATGGCTTAAGGTGGTCCAAATCAATATAATTATAGACATAGTGATTAAATTAAGCAAGTTGATGATGTGAGAAGCATCTTTATGTGTTTGATTTAGTAGAAAAAAACCCAGACCCTCATGGGGTTTATAAATCTCATTCGCATTTTCTTATCTTTGTCATCTTCTCGTTGCCAAAACGTAAATCATTATATAATACTCTCAAAGCTCTTTCATCGCAAAAAAGCTTCTTTTTTTTTTTTTTTTTTTTGTGGTGGGATTCTGGGCTGGTCACAATGGCAAACGCAATGCTAATGGATGCCATGAGTGGGCCCAAACTCCAACTAATTAAATAATTTCCATTTCCCAATAAAGATTAGTCTATAATAACAAAGTAGACATTGGTTTGTTGGAGTTTGATCCAAGGGTTACCTGCATCCTCTGACCTAGTTAGGATGAGTTACTACTTGGTCTTGAAAAAGTTCTTATTGGCACTGTCCTTAACACTCTTTTGTGGCATGCCACGTTGGATCCATGGGAGAACCTTATGGATGAAACTTATATACTACCAATTTGTTAGAGCATTAGTATTGGGGCTAGACATGGTAAAACGGGTGGTCGAGTCGAGTCAATTGGATTGCGAGTCAAATGGATCATGGGTCAAAAACGGGTCATGTTAATCGGGTTGCGGGTCGAGCCGAGTTAACCCATATTTTACACATGAATTTTTTTTTAATTTATTTTTTATAAAGAAAACAATATGTATTTGTCATTCGGAAAGTTATGCAACAAAATACTTGATGTAAAATGCATTATTTTGAATTCACCATTTATATCAAGAATGAACTCAGTTAAACTTATTAATACTTATTCAATAATTTTAAAATTATACAAATCCTAACATTGCTATCTAAAACAAAATAACACAAAGATAAGTAAAACAAATACATAAGTTTTATTTCTACACAATATCAACATTCCAAAATAATAATAATAAATACAAATGACTTATTGGATAACTCATTTAATAATGAATAAAAACATATAAGAAATTTACAGTCTTGAAAATTAATTTTATAATCTATTATCAATTGTGGTTGGCACTCTATTTCAATTTGAGATATATTTAAAGTTTGATTGCTTACTTATTTATACATAATCTCTTTTATGAATATAATATCATTGTTAAGCAACACACACTCTAGAAAATATCATAATTTATTTTGAAAAGCCGTTTATTTTGAACATAAATTGTTAAAAAATAGGTTTAAGTATTCATAATTTATGTTAATTTGATACTTTGGCTTCGCTATTTTCACACTTGTGAATGTTTCTCACACATGTCTACAATTTTAAATCCATGTTTTTAACTCTACTATAACCAGATTATCTTGGCATGTATTTTGCTATTTGATATCTAAAATTCTTTACTTATTACAGAATGCTCAATCATTTATCTTTCAATTAATTTGCATGCAATTATGTAAATGTATCAATTGTTTCTTTAAAGTTCACAATAAACAATTAAACCAGTATTGGCTTAGTTTTACTATTTTTTTTACCCCAAAAAAAAATAGTTTTAAAAAAATGGTTCGGGTTCGGGTCAAGTCGGGTTGACCCTCAAAAAACACGGGTCGGGTCACGGGTCAACCTGTTTTGCTTCGGGTCAAAAAAATCGGGTTCTAGTCGAGTCAGAATTTTCTGACCCATTTTGCCATGTCTAACTGAGGCTTGTAAAAGCTCCAAAATTGTATTTTATCATCTACAAACACTAAAAGCAAGCATTCTCCTAAAATTAGGAAGAAATTGTGCTAAAATGAAACCCAACCACAGTAGCAAACCCACCCTTAATTCCAACTTCAAACCCACTTTGAATCCCAGTCACAGTAGCAAAACACTTGAATAAGCAATCAAACCCACTTTGAATTCCTCCACTTTGTTCCTATAGACGTTCTTAAGCAATCAAAACCCTAACTTTTTTATTTTTGTTATGTTTATTTTTTCCTAAAAAAGTGTTTTTCTATCAGTAAAATGAGAGATAGGTAACAGATCCCTAATGGAAGGTACCTCATGTGGGCAAAGTGTAAAGTTTTAAACCATGGGCAGACAAAATAAAAACGGGTCATGCCACAGGTGGTTTTACTGTAATTATCCCTAAAAAAAATATATCATTGTGCTATAGTAGCCTCTTACAAGTAAGAGCATTCGCATCCAAAATTTACAAAAAATTCTATTTATCATCTCAAAACCTACTTTTTCATTTATATCACACCATTTTACAACATATCTAACATCTCAATTTTTATTTTACCATACTACACATTAAAATAATATAAAGTAGAATAAAAATAATATAAAAATATTCTCACTACAACCACGACTCAGCAAACCCACAACTCAGCAAGCATGCTCATTCAACCATAAGTCAACAAGCCCACTGATCAACCATAACTCACAGCAATGATCCCCATCGGAATCCCATCAGAACCACCACGCACGAACTCCATCGGAACCACCACGCATGACCTCACCACGATCCACGCACGGCCTCGCCACGATCCACTCCAATCCCCACCGCTATATGAACCCCATCGGAACCCATAACAACCGATCCCAAAACCCATTAAACTCAAAACCCATCAACAAACACATCAACCACCGTGAGAGACCCATCAACATGACAGCAAAAAAAAAAAAACACAATCACTAGAGAGGGCGATTGCCCCATCAGAACCCACATCGGAACTCACCCTTCACTAGAGAGGATAATTAGACAGAAAGGGAGGAGAGAGAGCAAGATCCGGAGAAGTGGAAAGGGAAAAGATGAGAGTAGGGAGAGAGAGGAGATGAGAGACTGTGGAGAGAGAAAGAAGTAGATATTTTAGGAAAAATGAATACAAAATTATTATTTTGGTTTTGCAAGTTGCTACAGTAGATTCTAAATGTAGAATACTACTATAGCTAGATTGTATTTTTTTTTTTTTAACAATTGGCATGCTAGGTGCTATGACGTTTTTGTGTTTTGATGGTAAAATATATCTACATTTGGCATATGATAGCCCGGATGCGATTGCTCTAAGAGGCTATTGTAGCAAGATTGTATTCTTAAATAATATTATTTTATTGAGTGTCCAATTTTTTATTAATAGAAAGAAGAGAGATGGTTTTGTGTTGTATATTTTATTGAGTAGATATATATTATTTTAATTTGTTGTATAGGAAAATAAAAGTTGGAATGTTGGGAGTGTTGTAAAATGGTATGGTATAATAGATAAAGTAGCTTATGAGATGATGTGACAGTCCTTTTTTGAGCAGTATTCAGGCCCAAGCTTTAAACAAGGACCCCAGACCCTCTAGTTGTAGCTTGAAGGGACTGGGCTTGGTCTACCGTGGCTAAATGGGTCGTTTACAGACCAAGTGATGCACAGGGCAAAACTCCTACAATACACATACACTAGAAAACGAGAATATATGTATTGATCAACAAGAAAAACAGCAAATGCAGATAAACGTAATAAAGAAAACACAAAATGATTGCTTGGGATCCTCAAATCAATAGGAAATATTTCATTAGTTTTCTTAGTTGTTGACTACAATGAGCTCACTAAGACTTAATACAAGGTTCAAATAAGCTCAAAGATTACAGATTTAGATGGCCCATTTGGCCTCTAAAACTTGCAAAATTTGAATCATTTTGAATCCAAGCATGTGCTATAGTGGCTGTTTCTGGGATACCAGGAGATATTTCCCTATTTTCTTTGAGTTTTACAGAGCTTTTTCTTGATGATTCTATATAATTTCTTTCTTGCTCAATCCCCCCCTTTCAACATTGGCTGCTTCTTCCTTTTATAGAGTTACATTAAGGTTCCGGGGTACCATTGATTCTTCCCCCTTAGTTTCCTGGGTACTAAAGCCCCCTGTTTGTCTCAGTCCTTCTGTCAACTAATCATTTCTTTATTTTCCATAGTTCTCTTCTTTTGGTGTTTTTTTCTTCAAAACTGTCTTGCTAGCCTTCTGTTCTGAGGTGCCTTTTTGAGAGCTGAACCTTTAACTTTGCTCTTTCTCCAATCCTTTCTTTCTCTATCTTCTCTTTTCGGGCTTACCTCCTTTTAGCCGTCCCTCCCCTTTTGTCATTTTTCCCAGTAAGTAGAGTCTTCTTCTGCCAATCCGAAGGTTTCCCCAGCCATTTCTTTTCGTGGATCTCTTTTTCTGGGTTTCCCGAGGCACCGGCTTCTTGCTCTTGAGTCGTTGCTCTCCAAGTCCTCAAGCTTTGTGCTGCATCGCTGGGTGCTTCGAGAAGGGCTCAACTGTTTCTCGTTCCTAGTGCCTATTGATCCCTCTTTGAGCTGTCTTAATCTCCCTTTAGCTGTGCTGCACGCCCAGAGATCCCAGGCAACTTCTAGCGTCCTAGCCTAGCTCCCTTTTTTTTTTTTTTTTTTTTTGTCTTTCATTGGTTTCTTCTTCTTTTTTTTTTTTTTCTGATCGGGCTGACTTCTTTTTCCCTTTGTTTTATGGGCCATAAGTCTTGCCTCTTCACGGATCCAGGGCCCTAGGCCCATCATCCTTCTTTCATTTGCAAGCCCGATTTTCTTTCCTCAATTCTTTTGCTTCCCATAGATTGGCCCGATGTGCCATTTGTTTGGGCCTTTTAGCATGATTTTTTAGACCTCAACAGATGGTAAACTGAATTTTTTTGAAGAAACTGGATGCGAATGCTCTTAGAAACTTAGAATAGTATTGAAAATTAGTAACACAACACAACTAAACTTTTATATATATATATATATATAGGTTTGTCGTGAACATCTCATTTATTATACACCAATAATAACAAGTTGTTGAGGCCCAAAAAATTACAATGATGTACCAAGGCCCAAAACAACGCAAATAGTTGAAGCCTAAGAAAATAATAAAGCATTTGGGCTACCAATATAAAAAGGAGGAGAGGTCCAAACCCATTAAGGGTCCATCAAGAAAGGCCCGAGCCCATGGATGGTCAACTTTCAACCCCCACGAAATAAAAGAAGGAAAAAAACCCAACCCAATCATTAAAAGTCAGAAAAATCACTGGGGAGCCCAGAAAATAACCGGGCCAGGATACGTTGGAACTCCTAGGAGCCTGGGATCCTCAGGATGAGCAGCAAGGCTAGGTTTGGATTAAGACATGTAAAGGGGGTATGCCAAGAAACACAAAGAACAAGAACAGATGTGTCCCTATCAGCCACCCAATGATGCAAAAAATGGATCAGAAGGCTTGGGAACTGACAACTCATGAACAAAGAGCTGGTACCTCGGGGAACCTAGAAAGAAAAACCATGAAGGAAGGTGGCTGGGAAATTTTCAACCTAACAGGAAGGAATCAGCTCACTTGGGAAAAATGACAAAGGAAAAGGTAGCCAAAAGTTGAATATAAAAATGTGGGATTTAGAAGCCTTAAAAGAAGAAAGACCAAAGGTCAGCTTTGTAGGATATCCCAGAATGAAATGTCAACAAGAGGCTTTTGAGGAAGAAACCCCAAAAGAAGAAAACAATGAGGAATGAGGAAGGGATCAGTCACCAAAGTTTTTGACACAACATTGGTTCTGGTACCTAGGGGAGCAAATGGAGGGAATCAGTGGTACCCCGAAAGCCCTAGGATGGCACTATAAAAGGGAAAGCAACTTCCAGCGAAAGGCATTCAACAACAGTCCATTAGAGTGAAATTCTTTAGAAAAAGCTTTGTGAGAATTTGAAAAATAGAGAAAAAAGAGGGAAATACCGTCCGATATCCTCAAGCAGCCACTAGAGAATATACTTAGATTCAAAGGGATTCAAACTTTGCAAGTCTTAGAGACCTGAAAAGCCATCTAAGTCTGTGATTTTTTAACTTATTTGAACCTTGTAACACGTCCTAGTGAGCATAGTGTATTATATAATCAATAAAGTAACAAAGTATCTTATATTATTTCAAGGATCCCTAACGTTTTATTTTGTGTCTTTCTTTATCATTTTGTTCATTTGATGCCTTCTTGTTTGTTCAATACTTATATTTCTCGTATGTTAGCATGTATGTGTTGTAGGATTTGTGTTCTGTGCAAATCAGCCTAATTTAGCTGCGATGAACCTGTTTATACTTGGGCTTGTGTCCTGAAAAAAAAAAAAAAAAAAAAAAAAACCCACACACAAGTTTTGCATATCAACATTTGTTTTTAAAAAGAAAATCTCAGTTTTGTTACTCTGCCATGTCTAAAACAAGTGCATAAAACTCTTTTAATATTAAAATACAAATAGGAGATAATAAAAAAATAAGGCGTAAATGCACTTTTAGTCCCTACATTTTGACTCGATTTCTATTTTGGTCCCTACATTTTATTTTTACCACTTTTAGTCCCTAAACCAATTAACGCATGACATTTAAGTCCTTACTGTCACCCACCTAACAGAAAATACTGACGTGGCTAACGGCACAGTAAAATAATAATTAAAAAATCTATTTTGGCATTAAAAATTGCCACGTCAGCATCTAAATTAAAAAAAAAAAATTTAATAATTTTAATTAAATGAAAAAAATTAAAAACAAAATTAATTCTTGTAATCCTTGGTATCAATCCTTCCCTCTCACTCACGATTTGGTGTTTTGGGTCTCTCCATGCACCGATCCACACAGATTGGTAGAGATGGAGGGTAGTGAAAGACAGTGGCGATGTGGCTGGTCGCAGATGGTGGTGCCGATGGTAGCTGGGTCCGATTTGGGTTAATTCATGTAATCCTCGATATCAGCCCTTCCCTCTCACGATTTGGTGTTTTGGGTCTCTCCATGCACCGATCCACACAGGTCGGTAGAGATGGAGGGTAGTGAAAGACGGTGGCGATGTCGCTGGTCGCAGATGGTGGTGCCGATGGTAGCTGGGTTCGATTTGGGTTAATTCATGTAATCCTTGGTATCAGTCCTTCCCTCTCACGATTTGGTGTTTTGGGTCTCTCCATGCACCGATGCACACAAATCGGTAGAGATAGAGGGTAGTGAAAGACGGTGGCGATGTGGCTGGTCGTAGATGGTGGTGTCGATGGTAGCTGGGTCTGATTTGGGTTTTGTTTTGGTGTTTGTGATTTTGTATCCTGTGAATTTGTGTTGTGATTTGGTTTTTGATAAAGGATCTCATGCTCGAAAATTGGTGGCTTTGCGATGAGATTCCGATATTTCTAGCACCGCTTATGGCACATGGTGAACCAGAGCTTGGCGTCGTTTCGGCACAGCGAGCGTTTCGATGTGCAAGCGAAGGTGGAGACCTCGGAGGGCGTGAGGAACGAGAGGATGTAAAGCTGAATGGAGTGGGTTTGTTGTTGTTGGTTTGGGTGTGGTTTCGTGTGGGTTTTCCTGGGTTGCTATTGTTCATGCTATTTGATTTGGTGATGTTCAAATTTTTTCCCTATAGGTTTGATGTTATGTTCTTTGATTCTGGGTTTTCTAGGTTTATTTCTTGATTTAAGATGAACAATGAAGAACAAGTTCTTAATCTTCTTAGATCACAATTCATGTAATTTTTTGTTTTTAATTTATTTTTATATTTTTTTAATTTAGATATTGACGTGGCAATTTTTTAATGTCAAAATAGATTTTTTAATCATTATTTTACTGTGCCGTTAGCCACGTCAGCATTTTCTGTTAGTTGAGTGACGATAAGGACTTAAATGTCACGCGTTAATTGGTTTAGGAACTAAAAGTGGTAAAAATAAAATGTATGGACCAAAATAGAAATCATGTCAAAATGTAGGGACTAAAAATGCATTTCCGCCAAAAAATAATTTCAAATTCAAACGTAAAGGAGATGTGTTTCACATATATCTCGAATCAATTCCAATAAAGTTACATCACACCAACAACAAATCTTCACTAATTAAGATATGATACACCAACAATGTTGTTGGGATGCATCGAATCTAATTATGCATATTCTATCACCTAGCATGGTAATGGAAGATGTTGATGCATGTCAAAAGACTTGAGTCATTTGAACCCCCCCCCCCCCCCCAAAATTTATTTTTATATTTAATGCTAGTAGGTCAAGCTTATTAACCGTTAATAGTTAGAGAGATATAATATAGTATTTGGCATTAGTTTTAGCTTTTAACTTTTATGTACAACTTTTTAAAATTTCATTTTTTTTTCCCGCATTTTCTCATTTTTTCAAATTTTTTTAATATACAAGTATACTTTAGCATACTCTCAGTAAAAAAAATTAGACAAGCTATTCTCAAACAAACACAGGGTGTAATTTGGCCTCCCACGTGCATGCTTAGTACCCGTTTGGGTATAGTTGAAACGCAGGGTATATGCATTTCGGTTTTTTTTTTTTTTTTTTACCAGCGCCTCTTGCATTGTTCATGGGACATGAACAGTGCATTAAGACAAATGAACAGTGTTTTTGTGAGTGTAAACAGTAACCATAAATTATTTTTTAATTGTTTTCAGTTTTCAACAAAATAAACGGTATCCAAATGCACCCTTAGTATACATAGAGGAAAATTAAGTACCCCTACAAATGGTGAGAATCCAAGCACCTTTTTATGCTCAAAGAAACAAGCTACCTTTGTTCGTAAAAGCTATAAGAGCATCCACAGTAGAGGTTGCAAAAAAAAAGTCATTTTGCAACACCAAAAGCTTACTTTATTATTTTACCACATCATTTTACAACATGTCATTTATCAGATATTTTATTATTCAATTATATACATTAAAATAATATTTACTACACATTAAAATAATATATTCTCTCATTCTTATTAGCATCAACAATATCAACGCCAATCAACAACATCAACAGCACCAACACCAACAAACCAACAACAACAAATGGACCCTTAGTATACATGGAGGAAAATTAAGTACCCCTACAAATGGTGAGAATCAAAGCACCTTTTTATGCTCAAAGAAACAAGCTACCTTTGTTGGTAAAAGCTATAATGTGGTCTGGTTAAGATTTAGACCAAAAAAAAAAAATTCCATCACAAGAATTAAAAAGAACAAGGTCCAAGCCTGTATGTTTCATTTATGATCATTATTATGACTTAAGAGTAACTCAATGTGAGCTACACACTACTTCTACTAGTACTTTAACCAATTCTTGATTAAAACCACCCAATAATTATGGAACCACATAAAATATTACTACCCTCATATTGCACAGATTAAAGGAGGTTCTAACATCCAACCATATTTTTCTAATTAAGTACAAAGGCCATGCACATGCACATAGAGAAACAGAGAACAAATGTCAATGAGATACATTGGGATGACCTTGAAAAATGAAGAAGACATTGTCAAAAATTAAAGAAAATGTTAATTGATACTTTAAGAGCATTGATTTAAAAATTATTTTAAGATATTTTTTATAAAAAAAAATAAATTATTAATTAAATTATTTTTTATATTATTTTATAAAATAATATTAAAATTTTATTAAAATAGTCTATTAATATCTGCCCTAACAACATAAGAAGCCAGCTCAAAGAGCTTAGGTATCTCGAGGAGATACCAAAATTGACGCTCCTATGGACCGAGACAAGGGAAGGACAGGCATGGTGGATCCTTGAACATTTTAATCCTTTCTTTATTTTGACCAAGGACAAAAGGTGATAAGACATGCCTTTGGGATTACACATTCTTTGGACTTGCAAACCCTAGGAAAAATATAGTCTAATATATATATATATATATGTTTTTATTTTTAATTTATTTAACGCTCTTAATTGCATTGATACCCGTAGTTTTTTTTTTTTTTTTTGAAACTATCGATACCCGTAGTTTATTTATTATTTGCTCTTTTACGATATTTTTAATCATTTATGGTTGTCACTTGCCACCCAAATAAACTAACCTATCCCAGTACGATACATTTGTGATTATTATTTTTATGGCTGAGATTACATTTGTGATTTTGTGACCCACTTCTATGGGCCATGGGGGCAGAAATGCAGAACCATACAACTAAACTAAATAACCTTTTTTTTTTTTTTTTGGTAGCAATGAGTAATACTACTTTTATCAGAAAAAAAAGAAAGAAATATAATCTTAACAAGACTACTTTTTCACAATACATAACCCATATATATATATATATATATATATATATATATATATATATATATATATATATTTATTGTGAGAAAATTGTTTTATAGGATACCTCTTATACTTATGAGTCATAATGTTGCTCATTTTTAGGCCATTATAAATTGTGAGAAAACAGTTTTATAAAATTGTTTCATAAGATACTATTTTTTTTTATATTAATTTTGAGCTATAATCTTACTCATTTTTAGGCCATGACTTGAGGAATATTAAAAAGATATTTAATTATGATAAAAAAAAAAGTTTCAACTTTCTAAAACAATGATTTTTTCAAAGTACGTATTATATTTTTTACATAGTAAACAAAATAAAATAGATAAATTAATAAAATTAAATTCATCCAAACACATGCTAATGTATACAATTAAATTCATACTAGTGTAGACATGAACTCTTTGATTCATATATATTTCATTTCCATTTCATACTTATGAGGATTTAATCATGTCCTCATCCAATCAAAAATGGCAGGGGACCAAAGGATCTTCTGTGGTCGTCACCAACCAAACCAAATGTACTGAACAAAAAAAAAAAATCAAAATTCAAAGCTCAAAAATAATTTTAAAAAAATAAAAAGGAGAAAGCCAAGTTAGTCACGTGAGCATCATGATTATTATGTTCCATCTAGGCTAGGCTTTCTAGAATAGAATAGAATAATAGTTTTTACTTTTTCCTCTTTTAATTTCTAATTAAGTTCATTTTCCAAGTTGTTCTATTCTAAAGAAAATTTTTGTCAAAAATTATATATATATATATATATATATACACACACAGGGTTTTCCTTTGCTTAGTGCACCCATGTGTGTAGGGGGGGTGTAGGGTAAAGACTAAAGTTACACGTCTCGTCTCCATATGACTATACTATCATATTCTCTGTAGGGTACTACGGTTTATCTTAGCTGTATATAGGTCGTGCTGCAGCTGGCACTTTCTTGCATCACTTTTTGTTCAAACCCTAAACTACTATATCCCATAGGCTTTATCTTAGCTGTAGCATAAAATTTTTTCATTATATATGTATATATATATAATATTTATTTATTTAATTTGAAAATCATTATTTTATCGTAATCTATATCTTATTTTAAACTTTGTTTCTTAAACTATGAAATATGTGATTGACCGTATAAACAATGGTGGAATTAGAATTTTATGAATGCGGGGCTAAAATAATAATAAATATAAACTTGAATCAATATAATAGTTTCATACAAAAAATATATATATGAAGAGTTTGGGAGCTAACCATATTTCTTTTGAAAATTTTAAGTACATTTAGCAGTAAAAAACTAATATTTGGGAAGTTTGGAAGGCCAATCATTCATTTTTTGAATTTTTTGTTGAAATTTTAGGGTTAATTTTCTAATATTGAAAATTTTTTGGGGAGGGGGTGGCCCTCCCTTCTATCTAAGTGATTCCGCCCACAGGATTGACCTAACAAATTTGGAGGTCTAAGGCGATATATTTAAATGGGGCATTTTTGTTATCACTTAAATAATATTTAACTACTATTTAATATTATAATTTTTTTATAAAAAAATCTATTCCTTTTATTTTGTAATATGCTTTTTTTAGGGGAAAAATGTTAAAGTTATAACAAATTTTACTAAAAAAACTTTCAAATGATGTAGAAATGAATGCGATTAGTGACACTTCAAGAAGATAATAAACAAGTATTTGAATGAATAATGCTAGGAATATTATAAGTTTTACAACATGAGACTTACAAAGATGTATCACTAATCAAAAAAAATAATTCAAAAATTCATTTAATAGGTTATTAACGTCCACATATTATATTAATTGTTACATCAAGTTGTAAAGTTTTCAAGTAAAATTAATAATATTTATAGTATTTTCCTATTTGAATTATTTATTGTGATTAATGACACATATTTGTAAGGAAAAAATGCTAGAGATACAAATTATTTTACAGATTTATATTGCAAACTAATGATGTGGTAAATGATTATAGATAAGAAAAAAAGTGATGTTAAATGTAGGCCACAACAACAGTTTGTAAAAATGTTTTAAAATGGTTTGTAATTGTAGCATTACTCTATTTGTAACATCTATGTATTTAAAATTATATTATCTTTAGTATTATTCAATTATATTACTTAATTATTTGGGACTTCGTAAAAGTAGAGGAAAAATATAAAAAAAAATTTCTATATTTCCATTTTTTTTAAAATATATCAAATTTTTACCCAAAATTTGGGACTTTCCTCTAATAGGGCCCTAGGCAATGGCCAGGGCCTAGGGTTGACCCTGCGCTTCTAAAGATATAACTTTCTTTCAATGTCCCATGGTCATCTATTTTGGTGTTAAGTGTGATGAAATTAATTTTTAAAAGACCAATTTATTCTTCTCTCCAAAACAAATCATTGAGGGGTAAATTGGAATTTTAATGCTAAATTCGGTTAGACTTAACAACAAACAAGCAGTAAAAAATTAAGTGTCGCAAAGTTTTTGATTTGGGAGGATTGATCGTGCACTTTGTTAGTTCATGAGACAAATATAAAATGAAGTATACTTTAGTGTGTGTTTTGTTATGACGACAAGGATTACTTGCAAAATAATAATAATAATAATAATAAAAAATGCGTAAATAAAGTTATAGGTCACAATTTTATCACATTAACAAATTCTGAAATATATAGTAAATAATATTGTGTCTCTAATATTATTCTTTTTTAATCACTTCTCGTTGTCCTCTTAAAAATAAAAAACTGAGCAATAACCGTAAATTCAACATCGAATTATCATCCCTTATTAACCACTGGTTATGACTACTTTATTAAGTTGATTGCATATGTGATTAGATTTTCTTCCCCTAGGCTACATAAGTAGCTAGTTTGATTGAATAGTAAAGTAGTGGAATTTTATATATATATATATATATTTTTTTTTTTTTGAGAAACAACATCGATCAGTCTATTAAATAGAAGTAAAAATAGCAGTTACAATAAAAGAAACGTTTAGAGGAACATACTTCATCCAGATTAACAAAGGGTCCGATTGTCTTGCTCTCCTAGTTAGAGCATGAGCTATAGAATTGGTGGAGTTTTATATTAAATGTTGCAAAAGGAGTTATTGATTCATTTAATAATGATATTATTAAGATGATGGACTAACCTATGTTTTAAGTTTAAAGTATGTGTTGTGTATCCAAAAGTTAGGCTATTTTGGATATTCACCACTGTCAGTTTCTTTAAGATATTCTCTCAGAGACAGACCCAAGATTTTAAGCTAATAGAGGCTAAAGTATAAAGAAAAAAAATCCAAATAGGCATCCATATAGTATTAAAAAATTATAAATACTCAAAATCGTTGTTTCCAAATACATTAAAATGCAATTATTTACCAACAAAAACAAAAACAAAATATATATTTTTTAATACTAGGCTGGCTATGATTTATATATAAAAAAAAAAGAGCATTGACAATGGTAGTACTAAAAAATTTAACTTTTACTACATTACTTTAAAATATACCTAATATCAAATATTTTTTTATCACTTCATTTAAAATAATATAAACAACTCATTAAAATAATAAAGGAAGCAAGAGATATATAATCTTGATAAAATATTGTATTTTATTTTTAACATTTTGCTACAGTCAACTGCTATTTATATCAGTTTACTTTAGTTGCAAAAAATTTAGCTTTATCTTCTCCAATAACACATAATTTGTTAGTTCTTTGGTAGTAAAATAGTTTTTTTTTTTTTTTTTGTTGCTAAAATACAATCACTATTTTGAATGTTTTTGTTAAGTTTGTTGGGTTAAATAGTTGCTAATTGGATGAGGCTAGTTAGGTTTATTGAGGAGAACGAGCGCCTAAGGTTTTGGAAGGGGGCTCAATTACATAAATGAAATATATTATAATTATATATACATATAATTAAAAAAAATTGGACCCAGGGGGGCCAGGGCCCCCACCTGAGTCCATCTCTGTCTTATCCCATTTCCCCATATGTGTGCATGTTAAAAATACTTAGTATTCTTTAAAAAAAAAATCCATGACATTTATATGGAAATTAAATAAAGTTTACAACCATGCTTAAGTTAACGTGGAATAAATGTCATAGATTGAAATCTGTTGTATCCAAAAAAATCAAGTCAACTAAGTATAACATGTCTTAATATTTATAGCAAGGATGTTCAAAATTCAAATCTCATTTTCTTTATTATTGTAATTATAATTTTTTTTTTCAATTAAGAAAAAGGAGAATAAGGTTGTACGTGTTTGGGTAGGTTATTTAATGAAAAGCGTTTTTTTCACCTTTAAATAAATGATGATGAATAACCTTAAAAAAAAAATTATGAATAACCTAGATCTGGCAAAGAAGCATTTCTAAACCGCTTAGGGTCCGTTTGGATACAGCTGAAAGCTGAAAACACAGTAGCAAAATAATTTTTAAATGTGTGAATAGTGCTGTGGGATCCATTTTTAATGTAAAAGTGACTGAAAAGTGCGTGAACAGTGCGCAAAAAGTGCATGAACAGTGCGTGCATAGTCACTTTGTTCCCTAAAGCTGAAACGCGTGCAACAGGAAAAAAGAAAAAGAAAAAGAAGGAAAACACAAATGCCAGCATTTCATCCGTATCCAAACCAAACCTTAGTAAATATTCCAAAAATTTTGTAGAAAAATGAATGAAAGATGTAGAAGTCTTCCAAAATATTAAGGACAAAACAACTTGATTTAAGATCATCTAAAGTTCTTACATAACTCCACGATAGACTTCTTAAAATTTTAATTAATCACTGTATAATTAATGGCTTAAACTTTTTTTTATCTATATCTTAAATGATTAACAAAATAGTACAACCCAAATTTTGTTTTAAAAACTAATAATGCTATGAGACTAAATTCAGTAAATTGTTTATTTTTTATAAATGATTAGAATTTAAAAATTTGCTACGGTTAATATGAGACTTTTGTAATTTTTTGAAATACGTATGGATAAAAAATTGTATGAAAATATATATAATAATATTTAAAATATAAAAATGTGAGTTTGAGTTGAGAAAATGAACAGGTTAAATTGTATCAAAAGAAAAAAGCAAGAAACAAAAAACAAAAAACTTAGACGAAGTAGGCCTTTGGGCAAAGTGTAGGACTGTCCTTTTGGTCGGCTTGAGGTTGAGGGATTACCTAAATTGTCTTGTTACATTTGCATCCGCCAAATTATTGGGTTTTTTTTTTTTTTTTTTTTAACGAACACCCAATTTATACCTTTGTATTTAAAAATAGAAAATAAAAAATTTGTTATACAACAACAATATGAAAAATGATAATAATTACATGTAAAACCGTTTCTTTTTCTAAATAGACATGTAAAAACTATTACTCCAGTCCTTTAAATTAATTTCAATTCTGGAATATCTCAGTACCAAAAAATAATAGTAATAATAGGAAAATTTTATTGTGCCAGTTAAGAATTATTTATTTTGGGCTTCATTTAATAATAAAATTGGTAAAAATTAAAAAAATGACTGAAAATATAACTAGAGTGACAAGTAAAACTAAAAATATTAACATTATTGATTCTACCTTCTATAAAATTGATCCAAATTCTAACATAAAATACAGTAATATAACATAAAATAATTTATTGGACGCTTTGCAATGCTGGTTAACGCTGGCATAATAATAATAAGAATTTTACTAATGTATGACCTAAGGGCATATAATATTATACTATTTTTGGAAAAAAATTTATTGGGAATTGAAAAAATTTTGACAACTTTTTCAATTTCTGATAAAATTATTCTAAAAACGAATTTGTTAATATATGCCCTAAGGGCATACATTAATCGGACCCTAATAATAATGAGTAATATCTCAAGCTTTCGTCAATGATGACGTCTAGGCACGTCACAATAGTACATTTTCCTGAGACGATTAAATCAAATGATGGAAAATACCATGCATGGTAATAGATACCCTTCGCTATAACAACTTAACATGTTTGGCTTAAAAAACATATTTTCCTTCACAGTTCACTTTAAGCCTCTACCGTTGATGAGTTAAGGCATATTTGATAGACTGTAATAGATGCTGTAATATAATAATTATTTTTATCATTTAGTTATTGTTTAGTTTGGTTATATTTTTATTATAAAGAATAATAATTCTTTATGAATAGTTATTATTCAAAATGAGGAATAACTATTCTTTAAAAGGTTGTATTATCTATTCCTTAATAAGTGCAATAATTTCAAAACTTAATATATTTTCAAATAAACAAACTTTCCATATACATCTAACAATTATA
Source organism: Castanea sativa (assembly GCF_040712315.1). Lineage (NCBI taxonomy): Eukaryota > Viridiplantae > Streptophyta > Magnoliopsida > Fagales > Fagaceae > Castanea > Castanea sativa. The sequence goes on along the minus strand of NC_134024.1, from coordinate 14,972,117 downwards.
AAAATAAAAAATCATAAAAAATACACATATCTCTTAAATTTAAAAATAACAATTTTTGAGGAGATATAATTGTATAAGTAAGAAATTTCATAAAATAAATGTTAAGTTTCATTCTAATATTATAATTCACAACCAAACTAATAAATATGTTTAGTTATTACATTACAACACATCTTATTCCTAGTAATAAAGATTATAATTCCTATCATAATCCACATTCTATATGCCAAACGTACCTTAAGTTTAACACGAACCTCAGAGTTACAGTAACCAACACTTTATACTGTATGGTTTGATTTTTCTCCTATTTTTTTAAGATTTAGGACTTGTTTAGATACCGTTTATTTTGCTGAAACTTAAAACCTATTGCTAAAAGTACGATAGATAAATGTAAAAGTTAGTTGAAATAGTACAGTGAGACTCATGAATAGTATCAAAAAGTGCAATGAAACCCATGAATAGTAACAAAAATAAATTTAATAGTGAAATAATTTATAATTTTTATTACTTCTCAAACGCACACGTAGCTCTGTTTGTTTCAACAATAATATTTTCTAGAAAATGAGTTATTTTCTAAAAAGCATTTTCTATAAAACTATCTCATTTTCCAATATTTGGTAGTAACTTTAAATGAGTTGAAAAACAACTTCCTAAGAGCACTCACAATGAGTTGAAAAACAACTTCCTAAGAGCACTCACAGCAGTGGTGGTATATTGGTATATTGGTATTTTTTAGCTCTTCAAATACCAAAAAGCATGCTCCAGCAGTGGAGCTTAATCTTTTTTTTTTTAGCTCTAATGAATAGTGCACATCTATAGATAGATGTGCACTGTTCATGAGAGCTAAACAAAAAAAATATTATTTTATTGTAGTTGGTGTTGTGAATGTTTTTTGAGTTGTGGGATATATTATTTTATTGTAGAAGATATATTATTTTATTGTGATGTTTATATTATTTTATTGTGTTGAAAGCTAAAATAGATCCACTGCTGCAGTATGTGTGTAGATATGTATAGGTAAAATAGATAAAGTAACTTTTGGTGGAGCTAAAAAGCTAATTTTTTAGCTCTACTGCTGTGGATGCTCTAACTTCCCTTATTTAGTTTGCTGTGAGATAGAGTTGTTTTTCAAAAAAATTTAATAGAAAACAATCTCAAAAAATAAATAATACTTTTTATGTTGACCAAAGATAATTTTCCTTCGATTCATCTTTTTTTAAGCTATCAAATACTGAAAAACAAGAAAAATTATATTTACACAAAGTTTTCCATTAAACTAAACGGAACGTTAAACTATATATATATATATATATATATATATTAAGGGCAGTCATTAAGTAAAAAGTGCACACAAATTATTTTTTTTTGTTGGTTTTAAATAGAGGGGGGAAGGGGAAAGATTTCAAAAGCAAGGGGTGTCATGGCCCCTACTCCCTTCTTTCTGCTGATGTGCGGATGGAAGGTGACATAGGTACGACATGTGTTTATATCAGTTTCATTTCTCCTCTCTTTTTTGGATTATTTGCTTAGTAATTATCGATATCATGAATCTTTTCGTACACTTTTACTTTTTTTTTACTAAAGTTTTTTTGGTACACAGTACAGCTTGAATATCAAATTAAGTCAACTTGTTCTTTTATACACAAGTTTTTGAAAGCCCACATTTAATCATTTTTCTTATATATAACTTAATCAAATCCCAACTTATTTACATTTCATTAAAATCACTTATATCAAACAGGGAAACTAAATAATATGTATATTTGACTATATATATTATTCACTCAACCATCACGAAACACTTTAGAAATCTTATAAACTGATAGTATGAATGATTGAACATAAAATACTCTAAACTAATGAGCCCAGCATGACCCGAATAACCTTAGGGGTGTTTAACTAAGTAGTTGAACTTGTTGGCATTTGAACAACAAAATTTTAAAACCAAAAGTAAAATCTACTCCAGAATAAAGAGAACCCTGAACAAAGAGAGAAGCTATGTAAGTATAGGAAGGTCCACAAACACAAGGTTGATATGAAATATGAGCAACTCAGCTCAGTCATTATTATATTGAGTGGGGTTGGTGGGCCATTAAAATTTGGCTAAGGCCTAGCCTGTCGGTGAATAGGAAGCGAATTAACTAAATCTACAACCCGTTCTCATTAAGCCCAACACCCAATAGTTGTGTTGAATTTAAACCCCACCACTGCTCTTTCTCTCTCTCTCTCTCTCTCTCATTTCAGTATTATTGTCATTGTCCATTGTTTTAGAGCTTTATTATAAGGCACACACAGTAGAGAAAGAAAAATAATAGTAAATATAATGTTGGGATTATAATTTGACTCTTTAAGACTACTCTAAAAATATACTCGCGCAATGTAATGAGAAAAATCATAAGTAATTTGAATGTATTTTTCTGATCATCAATTAATTTTAAGGTAAATTTGAGCGTGTCTGATCATCAATTAATTTTAAGATGAATAGCAGAAGTCACTCGCGATTCATGGTACTGAAGCCAAGTCGTAATCATAAGGGAGGGACATATAAATATCTATGGGGACCAAATGGTGGGGACCTCAGGTGGCACTTTCATTACCACGACACCCTCTGTTGACACGTCAACATCACTGTAGGTAATATTCTCTCTCTTCTTCTCTAGGAAAAAGAAGAAGAAGAAGATAGAAATGGTGCGTGTGTCTTGGAGTGAGGAATCCGAGATGATATGATGGGGATAGAGATACCTTTGCTTGCTTTATTCAAACTAATAATGTGTAGTGACTAGTGATAGCATTATTGTTTTTATTTATTTATTATTAGTAACTTTGTTTTTGTGTGGTTCGATTGCTCTCTCCGTTGCCTCCCTTATTGCTGTCTTTGCAGGAATTGTCATGTCTGCATAGAAATTAAACTTTAACATCCCACGCGCCTCAAGTAAGAAATTTTCCTATAGGGATAATGGAGATAAATGAATGTCTTTATTGAAATTAAAAAAAAAAAAGTTAATCAACTGAGTTACAAAGTTAGTAGCCTCTTATGTAAGATATTGGATTGATTAATTTGTTTAGATGTTTATTACATTGCATATTTTCACATTCATCCCAAAAAAGAAAGAAAGAAAATCTAATACATACTTCAACATATCATTCCTAAATTGTTTTTTTTTTTTTATAAATCGTTTTCTGGCTAGCTTTTTCTTTTCCTTTCCTTCTTTGCCAAAGCAAAAAACTATTTGGTACAAAAATGAGAATAAACAAAAATAAAATTGAGTGGATAAGCCAAAATGACATCAACAACTCTCATTTGAAAGTAGGGTTGACAATTCATGTTCATGTGTTGAGTTCATGTCATCTCAATTCATGAGTATTCAATTATATAGATCAATATAAATATGACATGTTTGTTAATCATATCAAGGTTTCTCAACCTATATATAACTTGTTTATTAAACACTTGACATGACACAACTCAGCTTGCATAACATGATTAATTAACAGGGAGTGTTAAGAGTAAGATTGCCTTAAAATTGACACAAAACTGTTAAAGCTCAATCCTAACTTGTTAACATTGTGTCGTGTTCACAGGTTATGTCAAATACTGCCACTCCTATTAGTAAGGTCAAAAGTCATACATAAAACAACATTAGATGTATTCTCCCTCTCATGTACTTATCCCCTTGACATATAAAATAAATTTTCTCACTCACGGAGAGTCATTCAATCACATACAAAAGACCACTTATAAATTTCGCGGGGCCTAATCCAGTTCTAACTCGAGCGAATGATTCAACTGAAGAAGAAGACATCATGTATTCGGAACAATCTCAGCAGCTTCCTATCCCACAACTCAAAACATATAAGTTCATAAATTTATTAACGTTTCACCCAAAGCATATAATATCTTCTTAAAAAATGTTTTATATAGTCCAATTATTTTGTAGCTTAATATTATTATCATATAATATTTTCTTAAAAAATGTGTTATATAATCCAATTATTTTGTAACTTAATATTATTGTCGTGGAAAGAGGAGATTTTTTGAATTCAATTCATCATGGCTTAGTAGTAGACTAGTAGTATCGAATGTGAGACTTGTAATCATTTTCATTTGAAACTTTTATTTTTGAGGAAGAAGCATAATATCTTCCTTCATTCTTTTAATGCGAGCCTTGTAATACTTATTTTATAAAAATTTATTCATTTTTCAATGTGGAGCTGTTATATTTCTTAATTATTTATGACATAGTCTTGGCTGAACCATCATCCAATTTCAAAAATATAAATAAACTCATTTTTTCAGTTATTTTTTTCCTCTAAGATAGAATTATATTTTTACCTAATTTATGTGTGTCTTGGAAACTTTAAACCTGGTCCTTGCCCTTCACGCCCCATACTTCTCAAGCACTTATATTTTTCTGGTTATTTCTATTGCTTGGTTTTTAAAACATATATTGATTGTTATATGTCATTACTACAAATTGCACCTTAACTTATAGTGGCTTAACTTTGAATTGTTTGATACTCCTATCGATCATCTAACCACGAATAGTCAAGATTTTAATAATTCCAACATAGAGTTGTTATAAGAATTTTTTGAGGATTTTAATTTACCAAATGTTTACTAGGATGTTGGATCAAGCGTAACAGGTAAGTGGGAGAGAATAGTTAATAAATTCAAAAAATAACAAAATTAAAAGTAAAATAAAAAATTGATCAAAGTTTGGGATTAAAAATGAACTTTTTAAATTTCAATCTCAACCATTTAAGAACTATTGCACTGTGCAATGACTGCAATTGGCAGAGTTATTGTGCCATATCTTAATCCGTTTTCTAGCACTCTGTTGACACTCATTTAAAATATTGATGACATGATAATTTCTGAATCATTCATTTAATTATTATTGATTAAGATTTTAACTTATCATAATTAAAAACCCTAGCATACCCTAATTCGCAATTTATTTCCTCCATCTAAATTAAGTACGGAAAGGAAATGACGGACCAAATTGTTTGCTTTTCATTCATGATTGTTCAACAATTGAAAACATTCAATGAACTACAGTAAATGATGTTGAAATTTTGTATGGTAGTAATAAATAGTTCAATCCAAACAATAATATAGCATAAAAATTTAAATGAGATATTTTATGTACTACAGTGTAGTGTATGATGACTATGATATTAAGCTGATGTTGAAGGTACTCTATGCCAACATTTCCGCTGCTAGAATGACAATTGGGAGACATTATAATTAAGTGCGTATTCATTAATGTCTACATCCATCTACCAATGTACTCGTTAATATCAATTTATACATGGCACAAAGCGAATAAAAAAAACGAGGGGCTATTATTTCACTCAAATTACACAACGAGCAATAGTACATTGTATATATATATATATATATATATATATATATATATATTTTTTTTTTTTTGGTAATAGGAATTCATATTAACGAAAACTAATGAGCAGCCGCAAGGGTAGTAGCAGTGCAAATACAATTACAATACATACCATAAAGTCATGAAGCAAAAAAGATAAGACATCTTCATAGGGAGAGTCTAAAATACAAAAGACATGCCAGAAGTTTATTGTTTTTCTAACTAGAGCATTATTACAAGCATTAGCTTCCCTAAAGCAGTGAATTTTCAAAGAAGGGAGCCGATTTATGAGGTTCTTGCAATCATCAACAATAAGAGCATAATCAACAATACATTGTACATTAGAATCGTAGGAAACTTAAAAAAATAATAATAATATAAATCCTCAATCAACCACTCTCTTCTAATCCAAGCATACATGCCTAACCTTGTAAGTTTTATGCAAATATATATAATTTTAACTAAACTCATCCAAAAGCTTCATGCATCAAGCTCAATAAATTGTCAACATTTTTTAAAAAATGAACAGTTGGCTTAATACACTTGAGTTCACTCAATACATCATCTCTCTCTCTCTCTCTCCCTCTAGCATACTAGTAGAGTATTGAGGCTCAATATTATAGTAATTATACGTAAATAGTAGATTAGTTTAAGCATCAAAAGTGAAATTTTTAGACCAAATTTGATTAAAAGTGTAGTGAGCATGATTTAAATCCACCCACAAGGAAAAATGTCGGCATACGGGTCATAAATAGTTGGAAGCTATTAATTTGGCTGTCGAGCTCAGACTTTCCTCACTCATAACTATAATTTCTAGCTTTAAAACGTTCACCTGAAACAAAATTATGAATCATCTACATCTTGGTCTTACTACATAAAAACTGGTCCTTGCCCGTGTAAACTGATGTGACTACTGACTATTGTCTAGACCAAAGTGTAAAATTAAGTACATCCAGTATTGAAAGCTCTAAATAGGGCCTACATCATCAGGAATGTTGAAGATGAATGGATCAAGAGATATGCTAGAGCTATTGAAAGCACAACTAGCGTTGTTGCTGAGTTATGGGCGTTGAGAGATGGAGTTCAGTTATGCTTAGAATTGAAGCTGCCTGCAGTGATAATAGAGCTGGATGCTATGTTTGTTGTCAATCTGATAAGGAATATGAGGCAAAACCCAAACGGGAATAACAATATTGTGGTTGATTGTAGAGAAGGAATGAGCAAAATCCCGAGAGTACACATACAACATTGTTATAGGGAGGCAAACAAATGTGCGGATGCGTTAACTAGGAGGGGAGCTTTGCTTTCTTGTGATTTTTTTTTGTTTTTGATTCTCCATAGCAAACGTTGATCTGCTATTGAGCTTAGATGCTGCTGGAACGATGTATGAGCGTAGCATTGCTACTGTTTCTGGTTCTCAGTTTATGAAGTACTTCCTTTTCACAAAAAAAAAGAAAAAGAAAAAAACAACAACAACAACACCACAACTAGTTCATCCATGGACGGAGCCATGGTTGGACTTGGAGGGGCAATCACCCCTCAAATTCTTTAAAAAAAATATTATTATATACATAGGTACTAATTTTAAAAAATTTATTTTAAAAAATTACACTTTTGTCCTCTTGAAAATATCATTGATTCTTTTAAAAGTATGGTTATAGTTACAAATATTTTTATACCATTTTTACAAAATATTAAGGTAGTAAATTCTTTTTAGTTCACATTTGAGCCCATCACTTACATTGTCAGCAATTTGTAAAAAAATTTGTAGTTCAAATATTTTCTTCATTTTAAAGACCATTAGAAAATATTTATAAGTTTAAAATCTAAAAAAGAAATATACAAGCCCCAAAAAATTAGTACAATAACAAAAATTACCAATAGTAAAACTAAAAAAATTAAGTTCAGTCAGCCAATTTTATTTAAAACAAACAATCTGATCCTTTAAAAAATTTTAAACAATTAGCAACTAAGCGACTAAGTAGCAACATAATTGGAGGTCAAAGTCACTGTACACAACTAACAGTAAAACCGCTCATTCTAACTCTAAGTTCTGACTTCGTCCCTGTTTATATCATAATGTTAGGATGATTTCTTTGTTCTAGTTATTGTGTCAAAATTTTAATATAAATGGTTGGAACAACCCAAGTAGATATTGTTTTTAATGGTGTTGAAGTTGTGAAAAAACTTGTTCCAGGATATATATTATTTTCTTTTGTTTAGTTTTGTTGCCGGGGAAAAAGGGGAAAAAAAAAGGTAAGAATTATAGCTCATAGTTATTACCCTCATAGTTATGGTCGATTATCGTACTAACAATATTGCATAGCTTTAGGATATGGAATTAATGTGAATCTCAGTTAGGCTTCTCCAATAAATGCTTTGGAACAGCAGTGTGGTTGGGACCTCAACATCCTCATTAGTCAAATGCAAGGACTTGGAAAGGGCCCATGTTTTCCTCGAGATGTTTTCACTTTGGGATGAATTGAAATAAACCACGAAGGGAGAAGAAACTAGCAAATTTCATTTTTTGTGTTTGGTATTTGCCTATTTGGTATTGATTCTAGAAGACGTACAAGGAAAACTATTTAGGTTGGGGAGATCAGAGTGGCATCCCCAGAGGTGTGAGGGTTTTTCCAAGCACTTTCAATTACGAGATTTGAATCTGGGATCTGGACACTCCAAATCACTTAAGAACAAGCCCAATGATCACTTGTTAAATTACCTATTATCCCAAAAACTTAACATTTTAAATGGAAGGTAGAATAAAACCAGTGAGATTTTTTCCCCTGGTACAATGTTACCGATTGTCTAAAAAACTTAAACTGTTAAGAAATGGTAAATTTAATCATTTAACCATAAGTCTAACAACACTAAACAACCACACTTATATGTACATCATTTTCCTTATAAGGTTAGTATAGTGTGAAGCGACAAATGTTTTGTCTTAGTATGGGTGTACCAGACATATCTATTATAGAGAAATCTTGACTTATTGGGCTTGGCAAGAAGAAGAAAAAAAAAAAAAAACTTGCTTGGCACGACATGACGCAATTCTATAAAAGGAAATACCTTCTTCATGAGACGACGCAATTCTGATTTCATTTATCTTTGTTCAATAGGAAAATACAATATTTTATTTATTTATTCTTTTGCTGAGCACAATTGGAGAATACTTACATGAAGAGATCACATTATTTTGAAATGACAGATTACTTTTACACATAAATAAAAAAGAAAAAGTTCAATATTTGATATGTTTTTAATTCTACAATTTAAGTTTATTTAATATTCTATAATTCAGCTCTTTAACTTTAACATGATTTTAAGTTAGTGTTTACATCTAATACCATCTAATATTGTTGTTAACTTTTTAAAACAACGTTATCTTTGTGAACTTAACGGTGAGAATTGAATGGTGAGAATTGAATGTAAGTGGATGGAATGACTACATTGAGAATGAATAGAGGTTAAAGGGATGAAATGAGGAAAAAGTGAACCCATTACATCCACTCTATAACAATAACTTTATTATCATACAAAAATATCAATTAATTTTTGTTGTAAGCTTGATTTGAACTTAAGTTTTATATTCAACAATAAAATTATAATTAAGCTAATTACTCACTATAGACACAATCTGAACAAATGAATAATAAATCTTAAATCCAAACTCACTTATTTATTTATTGTTTATAGGTTAAATGAGAAGGAAGAGTAATGAAAGCTTTTAAACCCATCTTAGTCTACGTTTATTCATTTAAATTTTTTTATGGATCCAACATGTCAACTCAAAATATTATCGTAGTAGTTTTTTTATTTGTACGGTGAATATAAGCTACTTGTTCGGTTCATATTTTTAAAAACAAAATTTTAAGACTATTTTCTGAAAATACTACAAAATAAAATGCATAAAATTTATGAGGAGATCTTAAAGAGTTTGCATCTATATTGGGCAATAAATAACAAGTAGTGGTCTTTAATCCCTCCCTTAAAAAAACATTGATGCAATTTCAAAGCATTAGAGTAATGATAATTAAGCAAAACCTAATATTATAAGGTTTAATTGACACTTGCACGAGTTATTGGAACAATCATCCAAAGAATTTTAATTAAAACTTTTTCTTAGAAGGATTTTCACAGTTTAAAAAGGCAAGTTGGAATAGTTTAGGACAAGTTGTGGAGAGAGAATTTTGCTATAGGCATGAAGAGAAAAAACCATCTGGAAGCTTACATGGTCATGGAGACCATGTGCTTTGGAATTTTATTAAAATCATCTATGCATCTTTCGCAACACTTGCAAAATATAATACACAACGAATATGAAAATCCTTTTTAAAAATGGGTTCAGATTATGGATCTTTCAACATTAGAATAAATCATCACATTACAACAAACCCACCCTTTGACCACCAATTGCTAAAAGTGATCTCAAAGACCAACAATAAGACTTCAAATTAAGAAAAAAAAAAGAAAAAGAAAAATGAGCAATCTAGATCCAAACCCACCGTGCAAAATAACAAAAAAACGATTGTTTAAGTGTTTATGGTTACTTGTTAGACTTTTCAAATTGGTGTAAACTTAAGAACCAATAAGCGAATCTAAAAAATTCATTTTTATTCCCTTCTTGGTTATTATATTGAGTCAATAATGTAACCTTTATACAAATAGAAAAATAGCTAGGCATAGAGATAAGACTAAAGAGAATTAATGAAGGTTATTAATCATAGTCACCAAAAGTAGGAGGGTTATTAATTGTATTTCCTTGACAAGTATTTTTCTTCACACAATTAAATGGTAGATACTTGATACCTTTATTTCTCTCTTTGGTTATACTTTTGTTCTTTACTGCAAAAATACTTGCTTGTGGGAGAGTGTACCTTTGGATACAAGTTATGCCCAATAAATGACGGTGATATAGATATAGATCTAAGGGATAGGGAATCAAAATCCAATTCTTGGGATGGGGAAAACATTTTACATTACAAAAGAGAGAGAGAGAGAGAGAGAGAATAGGTGAGGGAGGTGGGTGAGAGAGAGTAGGGACAGTGAGAGGTGAGGGTAGAATTTTTGAGTGGCGTCTGTGTCACGTGGGGAGTGCATCTTTGTTCATGCAGCCCACCACTTTTTTGGCCTTTTAACTTTAAGATGAGTGAGAAAAATCCTATCAAAAAACCGCTAGCGGACTTTGCAAGGCAAAATAAACCTTCTCTCTTATTACCATCCCCATCCAAACCACAAACAAAATCTAGAACTTCGAGAAAATAACATAGAGACCCTTGTTTTCGGTGTGTCATGGACTAAGGGTGCGTTTGTTTTGACAGTAAACCAATTTCGAAAAATATTTTCAGCATTTGCGGGTGTTTGGCAACACCGGAAATTTTGGTCAAACGAAAAAGAGGAAGCGTTGACCGTAAAACAGACCCTCCCCACCCGGAAAATAATTTCCATGTGTATTTTACCTTCAAATTGAGTTTTCCGTTGGAAAACACAGAGAAAGAGAAGGAGAGGGAGAGAGCAACAACCACACCTGAAAAGAGAGAGAGAGCTAGAGGGAGATCGCCGGGAAGCCAAGATCACGCCGTCCTCAACCCAAAGGCTCGCCGGCGAGCTCGCGCCGGGCAAGATCGAGGCGCGATCTCGCGCCGTCGAGCTCACGCAGGGCGAGATCGAAGCGCGATCTCGTGCGGTCGAGCTCGCGCCGGGCGAGATCGATGTGCGATCTCGCGCCGTCGAGCTAGCGGCGGGCGAGATCGACGGCGCGAGATCGCGCCTCGATCTCGCCCAGATCGCGCGTCGAGCTCGCCGCGCCGGCGAGAAACCCTCCCCACCGATCTCACTCTTCCTCCTCCCTGTCTCACCTCCCTCTCTCAATTTGATTTGGCCGGTGATTTGATTTTTGTTTGTTTAGAAGATCATGGATTTTAATGTTTTATTATAAAATTTGTTTGGAATGTGAGAAAATGTGAAAAATCAGTAAGAAATTTGCATTTTCATAATGTTACCAAACACTTGAAAATATTTTCCAAAGTTTTTTTTAAAATGCCACCAAACACCTAAAAATATTTTCCTTTCCCGAAAATATTCTCATTTCCTGAAAATATTTTCCGGAATTGGTTTACTGTCAAAACAAACGCACCCTAAGTGCCATTGCAAATCAACAATTCCACAACTAATTTTATAGTAATTTACTGAAAGCACTAATTAAAAAGTAATAGATTCATACAAAAAATAATGGGTAGAAAGTGTTTATTATTTGCAATTAACTATTTTTACTCATCTTATAAAGAGATGTTGATTATATTTGATTTTTTAAAAGAAGAAGAGCGTTTAAAAGAAGAAGAGCGTATTTGAAATTGAATGTATATTTTTAAAAATAATGGTTAACTTGTTGAAAATTATAATATATTTATATTTATAAAATGTGAATTTATTTAAAAAAAAAGATACATAAACAAATATTCTAAAGAGTTAAAAAAGAAAAATCGCCTCCCAAACAAATAACTCCATTCAACATATACACAACCAATATAAAGTATAGTCAAGGATATTTTTTTTATTGGTGCAATGGAACTTAATAGCATTAATTAAACATAAGTACATAATAATAGTCTAGGATAAGTCACACCTATTGCATTAGTCTCAAGTTAGCTTAGCATCTTGGAAAAACATCTCTCTCCAACTTTTAGTTGAGATTGTTATGAAAAAAAAGGCTGTTTTAAAAAAGTAAAATTGAAAGAGTTTATTTTCATTAGTTTATTGGGTATAACTTTACTATAATATATATATATATATATATATATATATATATATATATTCATATATATACAACTCTCCAAGACTACAAGTCTTTTTTTCCTCATAGGGAAAGATGACAATATTAAGTAAAGGATACTTTATTTTGTATCACCATCATATTTCGATTATAATAATAATAATAATACGTATCAAAAAAAAAAAAAAAACTAGTAATAAAAAAAGGGGATATTTTTGTTAGTATGTACGAGATATAAAGAGAGTATTTAGTACGATCATTGTTCGGTCCGTTTCTTTCTTTCTTTCCCCACTAGAGTCTCTCTCTCTCTCTCTCTCTCTCTCTCCCCAATTATTTTATGTGTTTTCCAAACATCAACTCCTAAACAAAACCAGGTCTGGTTTTTTGAGTTTCAGTTTAAGCTTTAGCTTATCAGTTATCACCCCACTAGTCTTGAAATGCGCCTCCACACAACCTTTCAAGCTTCTGTCTTTTTAGCCAATGACCCAATGTTCCATTTCCTCAGCTTAGCTGTTTTCTAAAAGTTTTTGGGTGGTGGGCTTATCTATATGGATTTTGGGGTGGTGGGTTTGGATGGGTTGGTGGGTTCAGAAGCTACTGGTTTTTCTTCACTTGCTTCAGATCCTGAGACAAAGCAGAAGTGGTACGGATCTGGGTTGTTTAAGCAAGAGAGATCTGGCAACTCTGAAGATGACTGGAGGAGCTCAAAGCTGCTTAAAACTGATGACTTTGTTGCCTCCAAGACAATGCAACTTCAGCACAGAAACACTCTGCTGAGATCTAATTGCACTACTCTCTACTCTGATGGTCAGCAACAACAACAGCAAATGCTGAGCTTCTCTAGTCCCAAATCAGAATCTTTTTTAGCTGAAAAGAATTCTCACAATGCCACATTATTGCCTTACTATCATCATTCATTATCAGGTTATGGTAAAAATACAGGTACATATATTAAGGAGTCTGAAGATGTGAAAAAATGAAATGTCTTTATTTAATAGTTACTTGCATGGAGATTATTGATTCATGATCAGATTGATTGGGTTGGGTTTAATGTTTGTTTGTGGGGTTGGATATATTGGACATATATTATATAAAGTCTAAAGATGGGTTGTCATTGGTTATTTGGGTTTTGATTCCCCTGTACTGGTGGAGGGTCTTTTCAAAGAAATCTTCAGGGCTCTTTGTTTTGAGTCTTGTCAATAAAAAAAACTCTTTAACTATTCTTCTCACCTTGATACTTCTGTCTACTTGTTTTTAGGAGATGGCTTCTTTCTTTTTGGGGTGCAATATTTCAGACACAACAGTCATTAGAGACTAGAGGACCCAAAAGAAGTAAATAAACCAAATATAAAAGATAGCTAAGATAGGAAGGGCTATCACAGCAAGAAACGTCCCATTTTTTCTTTGTTTTGAGTCCTCTATTTATTGAAATTTCCCCCACCGTTCTTTAATATATCACTTTCTTTGTATTTTTTTTAGGGTACTATGCAAAGACTATGAAATTCATGATTTTTGTTGTGGCCTCTTTAAATATTGCAGACAAGCTAATTTTGTGTTCCCTCCAACACCCTTTTCTTTTTCCACACTTTTTGATTTTCCTGTCTTTTTACACTAAAAAAAATGAACTTTTTATTTCTAGTTTGCTAGGAAATGGGTTGAAATTTTGGCTTCCTTGCCTTCACACTTTCTATCTGTGGTTTATTTTAAATCTTTTTTTTTTTTTGTGAAGTATTTTAAATCTTTTTTGGTTTTCTTTTTCAGGCTGTAGTTCTGGGAGCTTGAATGGTACAAGCATGAATGGGGTTATAGCAGGAGCTAGAGGGCCATTCACTCCCTCTCAATGGATGGAGCTAGAACACCAGGCCTTGATCTACAAATACTTAACTGCAAATATACCTGTACCATCTAACTTGCTCATCCCCATTAGAAAAGCCCTTGATTCTGCTGGGTTCTCTAGCTTTCCAGGGGGACTTCTAAGACCCAATACATGTAAGTTTTTTTTCTCTTCCTTTTGGCAAAATTAAGAAGAAAGCAAGTTTTTTTACATCCACAAGATTGGCATGTCTATCTCTTAAAGCTGTTCTCAATGTGCGTTTGATATTTCAAAATTGCTGCATATGACACATCGCTCTCTCTCTCTCTCTCTCTCTCTCTCTCTGTGTATGGGGCAGAAGTTTTAATTAATGTGCCACTGTATCTCACTTTTGTTAAATCCTTCTATTCCAACTGTAATCTATTAATTTTCACCTTTTATCCAACACTGTTTTTGTTCCTATGTGTCACAGATCACTTTGTCCATCTAAATAAAAATCTTCCTACTACATAGTACTAACTAAACTTACTTTACAAATCATAAAGAAGAAAAAGAAACTTCTGCATATAAACTAATATTGTCTGTTTTCTTATTTTGATTTTTGGTGTGTTTATGTCAATAACCCTTTTTGTAACTGCTATTTTATCTGGTTCCAAAATTTAGTAAGTACTAACCAAACCTACTTCAAAAAAAAAGAAAAAAAGAAGAAGCAGCTTTTGCATGTAGTTAAATTAATTTTGGGTTTGTTTCTTTAGCGTTTATGTCCAAATTCCTGTTTGTTACTACAATTTAATGTGGCTCTTGATTTTGGATGCTTTTGTATTTGGTTGTTTTGTGCGTGTCAAGTGGGATGGGGTTCTTTCCATCTTGGATTCTCCAACAACACCGATCCTGAGCCCGGAAGGTGTCGTAGGACCGATGGTAAGAAATGGCGGTGCTCTAGAGATGCTGTTGCCGACCAGAAATATTGTGAAAGGCACATGAACAGAGGCCGCCATCGTTCAAGAAAGCCTGTGGAAGGCCAAACAGGCCATGCCGTTTCCGGAACCCCAACTACTACTACTGCCACTACAAGCACGAGCACCAGTAGCACTATCTCAAAGCTGAGTCCTATTGCATCATCCTCATCAGCTTCAGTGGTGGTGCCTGTTGGCGCATCTAATAGCCTTGCCATTGCTTCTCACCAACAGCTCAAGAGCTTGCAGCCTGGTGCATCTAATCCTTCCGCAGCCACCACCATCAACAGGTGAATAATAATAATAATAATAATATTGCAATATCTCAAGGACCTGAATTTCTTATCGTTTTGGCATCTATATATTCCCTGCCAGACTTCACCTTTGACATCTAAATTGGTGTGTTAGCGTGCTACCGTATGCGTTTTGGTTACTATTATTATATCTTGTTTGCTTTATGACAGTGGACACGAAATAGAATCATAGAATCCATTATATCATCTTTGCAGTGCTGATAGTAACTGGTCCTGGTGTCCAATTAAGAAGCGTTTGTTTATATTTGTTAAAACTTTTTGTGCTACCACATAAATTGTGGGTATGGTTTAGGCAGCACAATTTAACTAAGGACAAGTAGTGGCTCTACTTGAGTAATAGTGGCTCTAAGTGATGTTTTGGTAATTTTCTTGCAGGATGTTTATTAACAAAGATAATGTGGGTGAGAGAATGCAAGATACACCTGGCCTCTCCATTCTATCTTCCTCCATTGACCATAAACCTAAAGAAAACTCATTCATGATTCAAAAACAGCAAATCCCATATGAAGAATCCACTAGAACTGAGTTTGGGCTAGTCACTTCTGATGCCCTCCTCAACCCTTCTAATAAAAGCTCCAGCTTAATGAACTGTTCGTCACAAGAGCTTAGTGATAGAAGAACCGAATCACAACAATCTCTTCGCCATTTCATTGATGACTGGCCTAAAATTCAATCTGATCGCTCAGCTGTTTCCTGGCCTGAGCTTGACATGCAATCAGATAGGACCCAACTATCCATTTCAATCCCTATGGCTTCCTCAGACTTCATCTCGTCCACTTCCTCTCCCAGCTCCAATGAGAAACTCACTCTCTCCCCGCTCAGACTCTCACGTGAGTTAGACCCAATAAGGATGGGTTTGGGAGTGAGTAGTGCCATCAATGAGCCAAACCAAAGGCAAACAAATTGGATTCCTATCTCTTGGGAAACTTCCATGGGTGGTCCTCTTGGAGAGGTTTTGCATCATAGTAATAACAATGTGGTGGATTGCAAGAGATCATCTGCACTTAACCTTATGACTGCGGGTTGGGACAGTAGTCCTCCTTTAGGATCATCTCCAACTGGTGTGTTACAGAAAACCACATTTGGGTCTCTCTCTAACAGCAGTGCAGGAAGTAGCCCAAGAGCTGACAACCACAGGACCCTTGAAGGGGCTAGCCTCTGTAACGACCTCCTTGGTTCAACTCTTGTGAATTCATCATCGTCATTGCCTGCCTTGTAGCCACTTGACCGGCCAACTAAGGAGCTACTAAGTGATGCATGAAAAATGAGTTGAACATTGTTAGAGTTAGTTTTTGGAGTTCCATTTAGTCTTTAATCTTTTTTTTTTTTTTTTAATTTATAAATTTGGCAATCCATTTTATCTTATCACCTCACGATTTGTGTAAGTGGGTGTTGTTTTTTTTTTTTTTTGAGAATCTTTTATTTTTATTATCTTTCTGTGCACATGTTTAGTAATATTGTGTTTGTTTACCAATCCTATACTTTTGGTGCTGGGCAAGCGTGGTGGTTGGTGTGGTTGAGATAGTTGAATTGATGGCGAGGTCCACGTCCAAGATAGATTTTGGTTTTTGCTGTTGGCTTAGTTATCTTGTTCATCTATTGTATGCAATTAATTTCTCACAAGATGTAGGGTACGCGGGTGTGGTCTACACAAGCTGATAGGCATTAGTTGCAGCTTGTAATCGATGTACAAGATGAGCAAAAGATACTACTCTTATTGGCCCAACTGAAAATTGCAACAAGTAGCTTTCTCAACCCGCTTGCTCATTTTATGACTGGTAACTTTGTAGCTTTGTTAACTCATGAAATCATTATAAAGCTGTTACACATTCAGAATGATCATTTTTTTTTTTTTTTTGGTGTGTGGATACAAGATAGAATTCTACTCTAACTTAATATAAGTGTATATGTGTGTGAAGCTCTCCTGGAGACTTGAAACTCGGCCATTGCCCTCTACACTCCATAAACACTTATATCTATGAAGTGACCATTGCACCAAGGGTGTGCGGTGGTCACATTAAGAATAATCATTAACGAACCACTTATTGTAGAACATAGTTGGACTTTGAAACATAAATGAATGCCTTTTTTTGCATAATCTGTCTTAAGAATCAATACGCACATAAATGTTTCTGTTCATGTTTTTATCAAATTTGTTGTAGGCTTCAATTCTGATATGAACAGTAGTTGTCTATTTAATCTGAATGGTTTTACATCTAATAGAGCTGGTCTAGTTAGACCATCTGGTAGATTTCAAAACGACAGATCCTTTAAAACTTCACCTTAACAGGCTGAAAGCCAATCCTAAAGAAAAAGAACGTAAAAAATGCATGCCACAAGCAAAGATCAAGGATTGTTCATTATGTTATTGTTAGGGGCGTCTACGATTCAGTTTGGGTTAGGTTTGTGCCCAACTCGAAACTGACTTGATTTCATTGAGTGGTAGGTCAATGAACCCGCCGCTGACCAATACTGCCTATGGGTTGGATCGAGTCGGATTTTCCACAGGTCGAGTTTGTTTTGTTCAAAATTTTGAGAACGTCATTAGACAAGTCAACTTTCACTAGATCTAGGTGGAGATTGCGAGATCTCTACTAGATTTGGATGAAGATTTTGAGATCTCTATTGGATTTGGGCGGAGATTTCGAGATCTCCCTTGGATTTGGCGGAGAACTCAAGGTCTGCATTGGATCTAGATGGAGATTGTACTGTTTTCACTGGATATAAGCTTATATGAGAGAGAAAAGAGAAAAAGGGAGAGAAATTGAACTAATCAACTTTTTCTTTGACCAGTTCAGCTTCGGCGGGTTGAGGGAAGCGAAATCAAGACTAGAATTGACGAGAGGCAGGTTTCATTGGATAGAACCGTCACCAATTGTGATGGTGCCCGGGTTTGTTAGCCTTTTGTTTGGGTGGCTGCGAGTCAAGTAGGTCTGGTGGGTCGAGCGGGTCCTAGACACCCCTCATTATTGTGTAGCATGTAAGTATTGCCTCAGTGCACAATATTGCTGTGCTATGTGGAGCTTGGTTTCGGCTCGTTTTCGACCCATATTTTGGTGTTATATTGTACTGTTGCATTTTTCTTCATGACATAGTAAAAACTGCTGCAACTTCCCATTTAATCTTTGTATCGTGTGATTCTTCTTTGTTTTTCTTCCCTTTTTTTTTTGCTTTTCACATATTCTTGGAATTAAGTTAAATTCCTAACAGAGTAACACATACTGAGTGGAAAAAAAACAGGCGAGGCCTAAATAATGTGTGCAAACATTAATCTCCACAATCAGCAATACGCCAAAAAAAGAGCAAGTAAAATGGAGTTCAAAGTTTATACCAAGTTCTGTACAAATAAGTGTCCTCTCAAGCAGTGAAGCAGACCTGGTGTTTGTGTTCACAGAGCATTTGTAACTTGACGTTCAGAGTCTTCAGAAATTTAAGAGGGTGAAAACCTGTACAACGTTAGATATAGACTTTTTAAGGATTTTTTTTTTGTATACAGAAGTGTTTGTCCCCTGTCTCCTATTTCAGGTGTTGTTCTTTGATTGAGATGTCCCGTCCATTGTTTTTAGCTTCTATATGAAACATAAGTGATACTCTTAGGAAACATGAAACTTTGTCCGACATCTATGAGATGCAAATAATAGAAAAGATCAACACATACACACAAATTTATGTTTTATGTGGTTTGGCCAAAACTAAAGTGTATTCAAATAACAGAAATATTCCCAACAGTAATATGCACACCAATTTTGTACTATGCCATAATTTGCGGTAGTTCAAGTTCGACATATCTCATTTGATGTGAACATTGCCTTAAAAATTAGTTAGGACGCAACAAGACAACATGACAAGAATAAAATAAATAATTACTGGTTAATAATTTAATATACATCTTAGGTATATATTTCATATTTATTTTCAAGTTTTCACAATAAATAATAATGATCAAAACCTTTAAAATTTTATAAAAATAAAAGTTGTTATTGAAGTAATATGCCATTGTTCTAGGGGAAAAACAAGGTTTGTCAATTTAGAATAAATTAAAACATTTTTAAATGAATAAGATACAATAGGGCTCAATTTGAAATTTCCATAGAACTTTTGAGACCATCTCTAAACTTCCATAGAAAGTTATAGTATCAAATGTAAAAGGTGGTCGACTCATTTTATTTGTTGTCTTTTGCCTTTAGTAATACAGCCTTCAATTTATTTATGGATGAAATGGAAATTTTATTAAGCAAGAATAAAGTAGTACAAAGTTTACTATACGAAATAACTCAAATGTCTGCCACAAGCTGGCTTACAAGTTACAACAAAAGTTGGTAGGATAGTGTAAAACACACAAGGTTCAGTAGAATGATGTCCTGCTTTGCCAAAATGGTTCCCTTCATGATGGGTGGTATGTTGATTCTGTTAAAAACTGATCTACCTCAAAAGTCTGGATCAAAGATTTGCAATTATGAATCAAAGCACTATAAGCATGAAAAGTAAGAGCATTCACAATAAAGCTCTTAAAAGCTAAAAACTCATTCTAAAAACTCATTCACAATTTTTAGCAACTCATTCTAAAAAAAAACACACACTACAACAATGCTGCTACATCTACTACCGATTAACATCTAGACTCGCTACTAGTTGGAGGCCATCTCTAGCCCCCCTAATATGTTGCCAAGGTAGAGATAAAACCAATGTTCTTTTTGAATCCCCTAATCCATTGCCCATTGCTATCTTTGAGACTACCTAGTGCCCAAGTGTGATAAAGTTCATTAATTGGAGCCTTGGAGGGGAGGGGGGAATTTCCATCCAAGAAGTTTGCTAGTACACTTAGATCCTTTTTTTATTTTCGTGTCACTTTCTAGTTAGAGCGTAAATTCTGTCACTTTTTAATTATGTTACCAATGCGTTATGTCAACTCTTTAATAAAAACCCTATACACTCTAGCACGTAATTCTTAGATACTCCCGGAGCACGAACTCCCTCCTCTCACATTCATGGTGGAGTCTACCATGAATGTGAGAAGAGGGAGTACCATTTCACAATTTCACCATTTCACTACCTAAGAATTTTCCACAATGACAAAAGAACAAACCTTGAGGTTCTGGCAGCACTAGCTCCAAAAACGACATGTGAAATGGCACTAGCAACATAGTGGAGCTCTGGCTTTAAGAAGGAAGAAGGAATCTAATTTGGAGTTTAGGCGTTAGTTCTCCAGGTCTGAGAGTTTGAAACTATTGTATAGTTTGATTGAGGATTGTAGGTTTATTTGAAATTGTTGGTTTATTTGAGGTGAGATTGTGTGCTCTAGAGTATATTGGGTTTTCCTTAAAGAGTTGACGTGGCACTTTATCATTGGTGGCGTAAAAGGCATGTTTTACGCTAGCTCTGGACAGAAATTATGCTTTTCTAATGATGATTCCATTTAGGGCGGTCTTGTTTCTAGGGGGGATTTGGATAAGTCTTTTTAAACCAATCCGGCAATCCATACCTCTTCAGTTTTCAGTCTTCACCATCAAAGTTTGGGGATAACTTCCTAACGCTTTCCAAATCTCCAGAGTAAGGGGCAGTCCCACAAGATAGGGAGGGTTGCTTCATGGGCATCCTTGCAAAGGGGGCATATGTCTGTTCGTAAATAACATTCTTTTTCAACATGTTCCTGGTGAAGATTGTGAGGCTTTGATATTAACTTTTTGTACATTATTATAAAGATCATTTGAATATTTACCGTCCAAAGGATTCGAAAAAGAATCTTATGGACATATAAACATGGAAATGGCAATTTAAAAGAGAGAAAATACAAAGTAAGTTGGTTATTATTTTCTTTGGACTACTCAGTCCTGTACCATTGCTACTCTGGAGCGGAGAAAAAAAAAATTATCTCTGCTCTTTTTTATCCGAAAATTAGTTTTCTACATTTTTATAATCTAATCTCATTCAGCAGAGGACCAAATAAGTGTGTAAAGACCCAGTGCTTCATAACAAATAGATTCCAAGTTATCAACAATTAAAATCATTCAGAATGTCTGCAAAATACTTTGATGTCCAAAACACCAACCAAATTTCATTTATCTTGCAAAAGTTGAGATTCTAATGTATGTTACAACATGGTAGGCATTACAGAGTGAAAACACAATTTAATTGAAAATTTTATCAACAACCTTTAAAACCACAACATATCATTGGCACAAAAGGACGGCATTTCCATTAGATTAATGATCATTCAAGTTCAATATTGGATAGCAAGGAAGGCATACATAGTGAGAAGCAACACAAGTAACAACAAAATATGTAATAAACAAATATGGCATATAACAACAGGTCTTAGCTCTATTAAACAACTTGGCAAATGCTTACAATGTTCAGTGCTTCTTTCCACAAAAGAGGTCTTACAACAAAGACATTAATTTTGGATCAACAACTTCAAGCATAATGTAAAAATTCCAGAAACTCATGCGTTTCTGCAAAGTTTAATAATAATATGGAGGCGTGCGTAACCCAAACTTATAGAATCATTCTGTCAAATTTGGGCTTTAAACGTCACCCAAATCAATATGAGGAGTTAGCTGAACACAGAGCAATATAGTCAATTGCCTTGTGAAAAAGAAAGCTAAATCCTTTAAAAATCTCACTTCTCTTCACCACCACAAACACAATAGAGGTCAACATGAACACAGAAATTTTCCATGAAATTAAAGTGATTCCTACAGCAATCTTAGACTCCATCAAATAGTTTCTTTGCAAAAACATCAAATCTCAATTCATTGAATTCAATCCCATCATTTTTTTCAGTTGAATTCCTCACACCCAGAAGAACAAATACAAGCATATATATATATAATGGAAATTTAAAACGAAAGAAAGCATATCTAACACATACCCAAAAGATTAAATCCAATCATATGCGAGATAATTAACTAAAAACATAGCAAAATTAACAGTAATGAAAATGGGTTTTGCTCATATTCTATGGGTGTAAATGTGTCTGTCATGCCATGGCTATAGCAATTCAGTACGAGGAATTTTTTATAATCATCGCAACCAACCCAGTTTTTCTCATCTACCAAACAACAACAAGACTTCACAAAAACAAAAAAAAAAAAAAAAAACCCAAAGGGGCAAAATATTGAAGATGTGAGGCGCAGTGTTTGATTGAGTTTCAAAGTTGACAGAGCTCGTTTATATAGAAAATTGGAAACCCTAATTCCAAACCCTAGTCGACCAGTGTTGGATTGGGCCTGAACTTTGAGGCTGCATATTTTGGGCCCAAAGGGAGTGACTGAGTTTTTCGCTTATCACCGCCGGATTAGTTAGAAATTAAAATTTATATAACACTAAAATGCAAAACTCGAATTTTATGTTTTACTAAAATTCATTTTATCTCTCTAACTTTTATTTTTAAATTTCAGTTTTCTAATTTTTAAATTTATTTAATTAAGGCCTCTTCATAAAATTTTATTATATATTGTGGTTAATTTTTTCATTTTTTTATATTTTTCTTCAAAATTTTTAAATTAAAAAAATTAATTAATGATTGAAAAATATTTTTCATATATATATATATATATATTAAAAATTTAACAAAAGTTGACGGAATGACCTTAATGGAATAAATCTGAAATTTAGAAGACTGAAATAAATGAAAACAAAGTTAGAGGACTGAAATGAAATATAAAGAAACTTAG
This sequence comes from Castanea sativa, assembly GCF_040712315.1. Lineage (NCBI taxonomy): Eukaryota > Viridiplantae > Streptophyta > Magnoliopsida > Fagales > Fagaceae > Castanea > Castanea sativa. Next base: position 14,949,205 of record NC_134024.1, on the reverse strand, counting down.
AAGGTTAGTTTTGTATTTTAACTTCAAAATAAAATGACAAATATATATAAATTTTATTTTTAAGGTTTTTGAATTTTTGTTTTTGTTTGGATAATATTCACCAAAACTCATTCTCATCAAAGGCTAACAAGGTCTTTACGGCCACCATAGTTAGTAATATACGAATGGATATAATTCAACATTTTTTTTTCGAAAAGTACATAAAAAATTTGATAGAAAAATATTAAAATGAAGAACAAATGGTACGTGTATGGTATGAATATATTACTTTTATATTTTGAAATTTTGTAATAAAAATACAAAAACATTAGGCAATAATATTTTGTAGATAAATACAATAATTCAACATTATAGTTGTATAGAAAAATTTCAACAATTTAATTTCAAATAATCTACTTACTAAAAAAAATTATCTCACTAATAATGAATAAATCGACCTTAACACTTTTCTCAAAACAAATCAACCACAACGATAATTTCCTCTCTAAGAAATGGTAATTACATTAAGTATCAAATAATTCTCTACTTATTTATAGATCCAAAATAAATTATCTTACTTAAATAAAAAATAATACAATAAACTTGCTCATCTGTTTGCTATTTGTCCTTTTTTTTTTCTTGAGAAGATTGTCTATATTAGCTGAACCTACTTATTATCTGATGATAAAGAGCTATCATCAAGAGCGGATGTCATAAGTTGAAACTCTCTAAAAAAAAAATACTTATTATCTGTTTATTGAATATATCAATATAAATAAAACTTATTAATGAAATATTACATGAGAATATATCGTAGAATAAATATAATAGATTTAATGAGGAATGATGTAAATACAAAAAAATAATAAAAGAGATTTAGGGGGGAAAATTTTTAAAAGTGAGGCAAAAAGGCACAAATGAAATTTGATTGCAAAGAAGAGTGGGGAAGATGGTTGGCATTTTTTTTATTTTATAAAACGGCTTCCTTTTCTGTTCTTTTTTCTTTTTGTTGTTGATCTAAGATAAAAATCATATTTTAAACTAATCCTATATGTGTATGAAACTTTCTCTTAAAAACTTGAATCTTGTGGGTTCTAGTTAGCTCGACTGGTAAAGTCTCTGATGGTTGTATAAGAGATCTGGGTTCAATCTCCGCTTACACCAAAAATTGATTGGTGTCTTGGTTTGATGAGCTATCATCAGGAGTGAACGTCATAAGTTGAAACTTTCTATAAAAAAAACTTGAATCTTGGCCCTTGCTTTCCCCTAACCCTCCCCAACTCCACAATAAATTATACTTGTAAAGTGACCATTATGTAAAGGGTGCATTGTGGTTTTAACAGATGCTTTTGATTACTTTGTACTCCTAGACTCCTAATCCTATATTGAAGTGAGTTAAAGTATTTTTCTAGAGTTGTTTAGCCACATGGCACTACAAAGTGAGTTAACATGTTTGATTGCAACAAATCGTTTCATCCTTCAAAATGATGCGTTTACTTCCGTACAGTTGAAAACATTACGAGAAACACGAGTTTCTTTATAAATTATGGATGTACGTGTAATACTAACTCATCATATGCTATTTAATAAAAACCAAGTCCTCAACATTTTTAATATTGAGGAGTCATTTGTATGGAGTTTGATTGACTCCTCATCTAATGGTTTTTAATATCAACATTGAGATGTGAGAAAATTTAGGGCACGTTTGATATTACAATGTAATGAGAATAAGTATTACAAGTAATACAATAGGTTGGAATGGAATGAGTATTCCTATTCATTTGTTTGGTGATAACATGGTAATAGAAGTTTGGATTTATGTTAAGATAGTGGAATGACATTATATTGTGTCAAATTTCCTAAGATACCCTTTTTAAAAGATATATATATATATATATATATATATATATATATATATATATATATATTACAATATGACTTAATATCTTTTCCTATATCAATTGAAAAAATATGTATGATTAATTGATTAGTATCATTTTTATAAATTAATCTTAATAAATATAAAAAATTGAAAACGTCATCTCACAGTAATACAGTTATTTTTATCACAACATATAAATACCAATTTATAAATACAAACAATATAAAAACTAAATACAATTAATCATTTTAAAAAAAATTCAAAATTTTAATACCAAATTGTAACAAGGAACATGCTAGCACAATTGGTTCTTTTGACTCTTTTCACATCATTGATCTTTCGTCCTTGAATGTAGAACCAACCGTGCGAATAATAGAGGATAAGAAATTAACATGGGGAATAATGAAGCTACAAAAAAGAATTAAAAAATTGTGAATTGATTCATGAGAGAGAGGGAATAGTTATTGGGGTTAGGGGTCTTTTAGGAATTTTTATTTATTGTATTTATTATGCAATTTTTTATTTTATTTTTTATTTATTGAGAATCTATACCTGAAGGCCAAGCAATTTATTTCATAAAAACTCAAATTGAATACAGCGAATCTTGGGCTACTAAGGAGCTATATCGTCAGGAGTGGATTCAATCCAAACCTGTAGTTCGCCGTTAGAAACAGATTTCCTAGCAAGAAAGCGAGCAACCATATTGCCTATGCGTTTTACATGTGAAAAATTACGACATCTAAAATCATTAGCTAGTATCAAGATGTCCTTTTATCACATGGCCATATTCCGAATTACCTATGTCCCCAGCTAGAATAGCCTTGATGAGGACCTCAGCATCACCCTCAAAAGAAATTTCAAAAAGACTCAACTCCTTAGCAAAAAACAGAGCCCTCCTACGTGCCAAAGCTTCCACCACTGCTGCAGAGGAAGGTAAAGGAATTCGTTCTGTCATTGCTCCAATCACATTACTTGTATGACCACGCACAACAACACCCAAACCAGCAGCAACCGCTTTGTTGAAGGTAGCCCCTTCAAAATTGACTTTGTAAAGAGGAAATATCGGAGGTATCCATCGGACTGCTCTTTCACAACTTGAAGAGAGCTACACTTTCTTTCCTTGCACCTGCTGGTAGTCATGGAGATACACCATTACCTTCTTTCAAACCTGCTGAATCTCAATAAAACACTCTCCCACCCTTGCCGAATTTCTCCTAGTCCAGATTTGCTAGAAAAATCATGGCCATGAGCTTTACATCAAGTCTATCCCTTATCTTCAAAGTCATCTCCCATAGGTCAGCCAAAGAGGAATATGTATATCTAAGAAATTTACCAGCCACTTCATTGGACTCCCAAATGGGAAAGAGAGAAGCACAACTCCACAGGACATAAACTATATCCTCACCTGCAGACTTACAACTGGAACAAAGAGCTGATCCAACGATATTTCTTCGCCAAAGATTATGGAGCGTAGGGAGAGCATTATGAGAAACTCGCCAAATCATGTGCTTCACTTTGTGAGGGACTTGCAAGATCCAAATACTATTCCACATCAAGTGGTTACGATATGAGTTTGAGCAGGAGGGTAGCACCTGTCTATCAGAACCAGCCAGGAGTTTATAAGCGCTTCGAGTCAAGAAATTACCTTGAGGAGAAGGCAGCCGAACTTGTTTGTCTGCAATATTCTGGTAGCTCAGTGGAATGCCGAGAATCAGGCTTACTTCTTGGGAAAAAAAAAATTTTCTGATTTACCAAATCTGTCTTCCAAGAGCGTGTCTCGGCATTAATTAAGTCACTAACTCTAGCTTTAGGAGGTAATACCGAGAGTGGAGAGGAAATTCTCAAGCCTGAAAGTTTTGGTATCCACCTATCTCTTCTTATCTGGATTGACTGTCCATTGCAAACTCTCCAAACCGAGCTAAGATTTATGACATGTCTCGCTTGACAGAGACTTTTCCAAGCATTACAATCATTTTAATAATGAATAATTATTATTTATTGTAAATAATAGTTATTTATAAGAATGATGGTTACCTGTAATAAAAACACAACTAAACAACATAATTGTTAGTTATAAGGAATAATTATTACATTATAGAGTCTAGTAAAATGTACCAAACCTACCCTTAAGGGTATGTTTGAAAAATTGTAATAGACACTATAATGTAATAAGTATTTCTATAGTTTAGTTATTTCGTAGTTTGGTTATATTTTTATTACAATGAATAATTATTCCTTATGAATAGTTATTCTTTAAAATATAGAATAATTATTTCTCTCTAAAAGGGTTATAATTGCTATTCTTTAGTAAGTCTATTAATTTCGAAATTAATATATTTCCAAATAAACAAACTTTCTATATATAGTTAACAATTATGAAAATAAAAGTCTTAAAAATTATTATTTTTAAGGAAATATAATTATATGAGTAAGATATTTCCTAAAATATATCTTAAGTTTTATTCTAATGTTACAATTTAGACAATTTGATTTAAATATTCCATTATCTTCAAGGTTTTATTCTTGTGTTGTTTCCAAACAAATGAATAGTAACAAAAATTACATTATAACATCTTGTATTTTTTGTAATACCTATTCCTATGCAATCACCATTACAGTCTATCAAACGTGGATTAAACTCAATCCACTAGTATCCTATTCCTATGTTTATAAATGCAGTCACTAGAATGCTATTAAATATTTATAAATGCATTAATTTTTGAGTTTGGAAATTGGTACTCCTATTAATTATTATGAAAAATCAAGAACAAAATAAATCCATATTTTATTTTTGTTTTGATTTTTTTTTAAAAAAAGGGAAAGATGTTGCTTGAAGTTTTTGAATGGAAAACTTCAAGTTTAAACCAACCCAACCCACCCAATGACTACGGTAGCCCATGATTCATTTAAAAAATATATATATATATTTTTTTTTTCTTTTCTTTTTTTTGAGAAAATTTTAATACTATTTCTATAAGAAATATAAAAAATTGTCAGAAAAATTAATTATTTTATCATTTTCTTATAAAATATTTATAAAAATACTTCTTAAACTAATATTCTTAGAGTATCCATTCAAATTTCCCATTACCAATTAGTAATTAATTCTCGGATATGGATTGGTAGCATTTCAATTTTCATGTCCTAATATGGAGCCTGGAGGCTGATACTGATAGGCGTGCATATATATCGTAATGAAATGGGTTTCAACGCATGGGGAGTAAAAATTGCAACTTGTTTCATAAGTCATCAAACTAATATTTTCTCCAGTGAGATTGTTTACGTGGTATTAAACCATTTGTTGTTGTGTATTCCAATTGCTCGAAATGGCGAACCAAGGATGCTCTCAATTTGTGACTTAGGAAGTAGGAAACCGAGAATGAATCAACTTTTGAAGAAAAAAAAAATCATTGTTTGAACTTTGAATTCGCTTCTCAGATAGGTAGCAACTAGCAACGCTGACCTGATTTAGGTGTAAAAAACAGTAATAAAAAAGAAAACTTCAGATAGAATCATAGAAGTTTCTTGGCCTATATAATTAGGTTCTTCATAGAGGACAACGTTTTTTTTTTTGTATGTTGACAGACAACATTATCAAACCAAATTCAAATAATTTTTAAGCAGCAATTGGTGTATAACTAAAGAATGCTAGAAGTATATGTGTGTGTGTGTGATTAAAATGAAAATTTTTTACAGGTGGAAGTGAAAATAGGTTGGAACTTGCTGATGCTTATGTTAAATATTGTGAAAGAAAGTGAGTGGATAATTGATGAAGAGAGGCAAAAGCAAGAGAGAGAGAGAGAGAGAGAGAGAGAGAGAGAGAGAGAGAGAGAGAGAGAGAGAGTAGCAAAATGATGTGATTCAACTTGAGGACCTTTTTTTTTTTTGGTAATCTGGCATTAAGATAAAGAAACTAGGTGGTCTCCACCACAATATTACAAATACGATTCTGGGTCAAGCCCATCTGGTCTGACTGCAAAAGATTCAATACAAAAGCAGGAGGGGACTCAAAAACAATAAAATCTTCCTCCGTGGTGGTGCCAAACTTTGCAAGGGCGTCTGCACACCGGTTGGCCTCTCTAAAGCAGTGCTTCAACCTGACCTGCTGGATGTTCTTCATGAGGTTCCTGCAGTCGTCAATCAGAGAAGAAAACTCCCCATTAGTATGAGTATCTTTAGATATAAGGGATATCGCAACCGAGGCATCCACCTCAACTTCCACCGCCTCAAGAGATAGGCGACAGCAACGATCTAACCCATCTCGAATAGCCCACAGCTCAGCAGCAAGACTCGACGTGATACTGATTGCCCTTGCAAAACCCCATAACCAATTACCATGACAGTCTCGCAACAGCCCTCTGCATCCTGCCATTCCTGGGTTTCCCTTCACTGCACCATCCGTATTCAACTTCACCCATCTCTCAGGGGGTTTAACCCAACCCACAGTAATAGTGGTACCGCGCCTGGGTTCAATTTGGTCAAGGACACAAAACCAGAATTCATAAACATGCGCCTCGACCGTTTGGAACAAATTCTGGGGAGTGTTGAGGGGTTGGAACATCAATTTATTCCTACGGAGCCATAAATGCCAAATGCCAAAGAGGAAAAAATGTGCCCAAGCATAACCTTTCCCCTGAGCGAGCATATTACAATGAGCATTCGCTTTGATCCAATCCATAACATCCATATCAAAAGTGTGGAGAATCTCATCTGGCCGATTTGCCTCTGCCCAGAAATCCTGTGCAGCCTTACAATCCCTTAGAACATGACTTAAGGTCTCTGGTTGCCCATGACAAACGTCACATATTGTAGAAAGTTGGATGCCCCTTTGAGCCAGTACCGTCTTCACAGGAATGCTATTATGGTAGCATTTCCAAATAAAATTATGTATTTTTGGCAAAGTCTTTAACTTCCATAACCAGGCCCCCCTAAAGCACTCTCCTCTGAAGTCAGTCCCACAAGCAATAAGGTAAGCACATTTTGCATCAAAAGCCCCATGCGGACTACCAATCCATGACAAGTGATCCTTGCAGGTTGAGGCAGTTCTAAAAGGGGTTGCTTTTATGGATTGGCTGATAATGGGGGGGAGAATAAAGGATAACTTATGCAGCTCCCATATACCATTGGTGTGGATGTCACAAACTCGCAAATCTGCCTCACTCTTCTGTAGAGGCCCCTCAATGCATTCCCTAACAGTGCCCAAGTCCAACCATTTATCATTCCAAAAAGACAATTGGCTATTGGTGCCCAGAGACCATTTTGAACCCGCTTCACAAACCGCTGCACCATGAAGCACTGCCTTCCAGGTTCTAGACTTGGAAGCCTTACTTGAGAGAGACCTTCTCTTGTATTTTAATTTCAAAACTCTGGACCAGAGCTCTCCACTATCCTCCCTCAATCTCCAGCAAAGCTTAGCTGCCAGAGTAGTGTTTCTTTCCTTAGCAGCATGTAATCCTAGCCCTCCTGTATTTTTTGGCTTTGTCACCTTAGCCCAACCAACCATATGGAGTTTTCTCTTTTCATCCGTAGAACCCCACAGAAAATTCCTACACACCTTATCCAAGTTTGCATGGATTCTACTGGGCAAAATACACCCTTGCATAGTGTATGAGGGAATGGCTGAAAGAACAGCTTTGGTGAGAATTAAGCGACCAGCCATGGAGAGAAGCTTGGCTTTCCATCCCTGAAGTCTATTATGGACTTTTTCCAAAATGAAGTCAAAATCCCTAGAGGAGGAGTTCTTATGTTGAATGGGAAATCCAAGGTACTTCCCTAAGTTAGGAGTTGATTTAAATCCAAGAATGGTGCATAAACAGTCTCGGTTCTCCTTATCAACATTTGGCGAAAAGAAGACCTTAGACTTAGCCATATTCACTTTCTGTCCTGAAAGCGCACAGAAGGTATCTAAAGTGTCCCGAATGCTCCGGCAATTCTTCTTATCTGCTTTGGCAAAGAGAACTAGATCGTCCGCAAAGAAGAGATGCGAAAAGGAGGGGCCATTTTGGGAAGATTTGAGAGGGTCCCACAGATTAGAGGCACACTGATCTTCAACTAAAAACCCCAAAACCTCCATACACAGGATGAAAAGGTAGGGAGAAAGAGGGTCCCCCTGCCTGATTCCTCTTGAAGGACTGAAAGGAACAAGCTTTCCTCCGTTAAAAAGGACCGAAATGGAAGAACCCGATATGCAGCTCATGATAAGCTTCACCGTATCCTGTGCGAAATTATAAAGCTTCAGCACATCCCTAATAAAATGCCACTCAAGTCTGTCATAGGCCTTCTCAAGATCGATCTTTATTGCCATATAGCCTTGACTGCCCTTCTTGGTGCTCATGGTATGGATCAGCTCTTGCACAATTATCATATTATCCAGCCCTTTCCTTCCTGGAGCAAAAGCTGTCTGTAAGGGGGAAACCAATTCATCTAACAGGGGTCTAATTCTCTGGACTAGGATTTTTGTCACAACCTTATAGATCGTGTTGCACAGGCTAATTGGTCTAAATAAGCCAAGGCAATCAGCTCCTGTGCATTTAGGAATGAGAGTGATCAAGGTTGGATTAAGGTGGCTAGGCATGACTCCCGTGTTGAAAATTTCACACACTTCCCTCACCACTACCTCCTTTACAGTATTCCAGTTTCGCTGATAGAAACCAGCATGCATTCCATCCGGACCAGGTGCCTTGAAGGGTTTCATGCTCCAAAGGCCTTCTTTAACCTCCTTCCCTGTGACTGGGCAGTTAATCGCCTCACCGTCCTCACTTGACAACTTATTAGACCAGCTAGCGATGTTCCATACAGAGATGGGGGCACAAGCCTCACTAGTAGTGAACAGAGAAATGTAACCCTCTCTAATAGTTGAAGCAATAGACTCCTCATTATGCAACAGATTACCAAAGCTATCCTTAAAGCAAAGGATTCGATTCCTTTTCCTTCTGATCAGAGTTGAAGTGTGAAAGAAATTCGTATTTCTATCTCCCTGGATCAGCCAATTATACCTCGACTTGACCGACTAGAATTCCTCTTCCTGCTGAACTATAACCCATTATTCTTCCATCAACTCTCTTTCCAGAGCTAGGAGATGGGCCGAAGGCGAATTGCCTAAAGCATTTTGAATGCCACCAAGCTGAGCCTCCACCCGTCTCTTCCTAAGAAAGATGTTCCCAAAAACCTCCTTGTTCCAAATTTCCACTGCCTTTGTGAACTTAAGGAGATTTGTTCTTAGGCTGAGGTCACTTGCCCAATTATTTGTAAGTACAATTGCAAAAAGGGGGTGAGTCATCCAGACTGGCTGAAATCTAAAAGGCCTGGTTAGCCTGAGAGAGGGAGACTTTTCCAGGCTGAGAAGAATTGGGCAGTGATCAGAATGCACCCTAGTGAGATGGGTGATTGAGGCCTCCGGATAAAGGTTAACCCAATCCTGATTTGCAAAGGCCCTATCCAAACGTTCTTGGATGAAGTGACCAATTTCCTGCTTGTTTACCCAAGTGAATCTCGGCCCCTGAAACCCAAGGTCAATCAACTTGCACGTATCTAGGCAGTCTTTAAAAATTTGGGCTCTTCTCATATTAACTGGGTTGCCACCACACTTATCAGCACTAGAGAAAACCTCATTAAAATCTCCTAGTACAGTCCAGGCTAAATTATGCAGTTCAGAAATTTTTGCTAAATTATCCCAAAGCAGTTTACGTTCAGCAAATCTAGGGCTAGTATAAATACAAGATAAAATCCAAGATAGGTTTGAGGTGAGTACCTTCACAATTACGTGGATTTCCTGCTCTGTCTTTGCCAAAAGAGTAACCTCCACTACTTTAGAGTTCCAGAGTAACCAGAGCCCTCCAGCATACCCTATAGTGTCAGTGTGAATGGCTCCGCCAAAGGGGAGTCTATCCGTGATGTCTTTAGCCCTCAGACCACCAATGCGGGTTTCCGTCACAATGACAAGAGAAGGATTATACTTATTCATCAAACTATCCAATGTATGTCTAAAACGGGGGTTTAAAGCCCCTCTACAATTCCAGCAAATGATATTCATGGACACTAGCTGGGTGATGGGCGGATCCCTACTGACTTGGAACCGATTCCTTGCTTGGTTCAGCAAGTTCCAACCCAGCTCCCTCAGCTTGGACTTCGAAAGATCCGTGTTCTTCCAAATGCATACTGCATGCTCCATAATCCCCAATAGTTGCTCCCGTGAACTGATCAGAAGATTTATCTGTGGATATCTCCCACACACCTGTATCACCTTGACTGCTTCCGAAGACCCCACTAAACTTGTTGCTGTTAGACCATCCGCCGATATTTTCCTTGTTTGGACCTCCTTCAATAGGTTTGATTCTGGCAAGAGACGATCCAGCGAAGTTAGTGATAGTGCCTTCCACCCCAGAATCTCCCCTTCTGCCTTTGAAGGAACGTCCGTCGGGAATCTCCACCAGGGGTTGTCCCATGTTAGCCATGCCGGATCGGTCAGAGGTAGAAACCCCAGTTGAGGACCTTTGTTCACAAGAGAAGCCTACATTTTTACAATATGAGTTATGTGTCACAAAGTAGCTAGTGGGGTATACCGTATACATAGGGATTAGGCTAATCCTAGTTGGGCCTACAATATTGTAAACACAAATTTCTCAATTGAAGAAAAATCAAACAAATTGAAAAATGAGTTCTACAAATATATTTTTTGTATTAATCAAGTAATGAGTTCAATCTCAGTTTTGACAAATGCTCCTCTAATTCTATCTTCTTTATGGTCTTGACTCAAACGCGAAATTTTCTTCAATTTGGTTGAAAGATAACGAATCTCTGGCTTTGAGCTTGTTAGAGATTTGTTGTCCTTCAAGTTCTTCAAGCCCTTCGAATGTTCTTCAAATGTTCTTCAAAGATTCTTGAGACAGAATTTCTCCAGAGCTTGGGCCTCTTGAAAACATTTTTTCAAAATGAGAAGGGATGTCCTCTATTTATAGTGATTTTAGAGGATAAGCTCCACTTTGAGTTGATATGCTTGAAAGTATGTAGTAGACTTTTGATTGGCCCAAATTCTTCTTAGAGATAATTATCTCTATTTATTTATATCATATTTTGATAAAGATAATAATCAACAAAGATAAATCATTATCTCTATTTAATTTATTTTAATAAAGATAATTATCTATCAATTTTGAATAGAAAATTTATCTTTATTTTATATATTTATTTTAATAAAGATAATTATCCATAAATTTTGAATAGGAAGATTATCTTTATCTTGTGGGCCAAATGACATGTGGCAAATTTTGATATGCCAGTGTGATGTCAATTTGGATGACACATGTCATCATCTAATTTAATTAATTTAATGACATTAATTTAGAATTTGCCACTAAATTTTAATGTGGCATTTTATAATTGGCTTAAAATTTTGCCTCTTACAAATGCCCCCTCGAGACTTGGTCATGTTCACAATTTTGAACGTGGGAAGTGATCAAGTCTCGACAAATTTCACGCTTTGATGCAACTAATTTCAGCGCCTTTCATATATATATATATATATATATATATATATATATATATATATATATATATATATATATATATATATATTTTTTTTTTTTTTTTTCTTTGCCCCATATCACAATGATCCCACTGTTGGTTCGCTGCCCAAGTAGAGATTGTCTAATGTGATAGTAGCCACGTTCAAATCCAGTGGCCGAAGTATACCAAGACTCAAAAGAGTTCTAATGTTACTCATTTATAGAGTTCCAATAGAACTAAATTTCGGATAAGTATATCATGACTTAAAAGAGTCCTAACACATGCAAGAATCCACCAATATAATACATGCAAGACTCCACCATGCAAGAAGCCACGTTTTTTTTTTTTTTTCTCTAGTCCAAGTTGAAGAAGAATTCCCTTCCCATGAAAAGATAATCTCAAGAAAGAATCGGTTTCCTTAGCCAAAGTGGTCTTTGATTAGATAGGTAGGAATTAAACAAATAACTTGAGATTGCTTGATATCCGTGTCCCGACTATATAAGGACTGAAATTCCATCATTTGGAAAAGCCCCAACTTGCTTGTTTAATTGCAATGATGATTCTTTGCACTTTCTTAAGAGTAACAGACAGGAGTTAGTGTCCGTTGCAACTTAAATGTTTTATTTTTTTATTTTTAGAATTTAATTCCCAAATGATCAGAGGGATTCGCACTGCTTTATCCATTCCATCAGGTACAAGAATTCTTCTTTATTTTGACTTCTTTTCCTAGCCAATTCAGTCTTGACTGGATGAGTTTTAATTGCAGTTAAACTCTGTCTGACCAGCACTATAAAAGGGCAGTTCCAGCCGCACATAATTCACAATTTTTTCATAGTGCGTAAGCTCAGAAATCTCAAACAATTCTTGGAGAAGGCATAAGATTTTTTCTTCTTTCTCAGTCAAGTAACTAGGTATAATCTCCTCTTCTTATAATCTTATCTTCATATATAAACCGGATTCATGTTTTTTTATTATTATTCTATTTTCATCTCTTTTCTCTATATGCTCTCAAATGTATTGACTCATGTTTGTTGGTGCAGATTTGATTTCAACCTTCCTGGAGTCATCAACGCCACTAGTAATAATTACTAGTATCTAAGTACAGGAAGCAGAGACTTTTCCCTCCCTCAGGTATAACAATTTTTTTGATTCAAAGGAAGCGTGTGGCCCATAATGATGAACAGCGTAGTGGTCCTGCATTGATCATTTTAATTCATCGGATCTAAACAGATGTTGATTGACCTTTCTAAACTAATATCACATATGTATGATATTTAGTTCGACAGATTCGATGTACACTAGTTTCTTCATATAATCTTCACTATTTGACGATTTTCTTTGCATGAAGCAGATCCATCTTTAAGGATTTGGCGTTAAGTTTTGCAAGAGTTCAATCACACAAACCTTTGGAGGTACATTCTTGATCAAAGCTTTTCACTTGTGCATGTCCTTTTTTTTTTTTTGTGTGTTGTTTCACCTCCGTTTAAGATAGGTAATATGATGACTTAGTGGCACAGCGAAGAACTTGCAAGAGTTTATTTTGTTCCTTAAGCCAAGTAGTCCTCAAGGCAAGTAGCTACCAAGGCAACGACCTCGACGACAATCTTGACAACGAAGTCTATCTGTGATACGAAGACTTCCTTGCAGACGAAGACAAACTTGACAACGAAGTCTATCTGTGATACGAAGACTTCCTTGAATACGAAGACTTCCTTGAAGACGAAGATAATCTTGACAATGAAGTCTATCTGTGATACGAAGACTTCCTTGCAGACGAAGACAATCTTGACAACGAAGTCTATATGTGATACGAAGACTTCCTTGCGAACGAAGACAACAACGAAGTCTATCTGTGATATGAAGACTTCCTTGCAGACGAAGACAATCTTGACAACGAAGTCTATCTGTGATACGAAGACTTCCTTGAAGACGAAGATTGCATTGAAGAAGAAGGCTACTTTGAGGATGAAAATTGTCTATGCCAGGATGTGTGTCCATTGATATCTTGCAGTGGAGCAATACTTGCATATGAGGATATAATAACTTTGCTTCTTTTTTTTTATTGCATGTCCATGCCCCCTTTTTTTCAACCTTCTTTGCACCATAGTTTATATTCTTTTGTACGTTTTTTTTTTTTTTTTAGGTTCGCCCTTTCATCATGGTGCTCTTCAAGGACTTCTCTTCATTCGGCAAGAAGTATCTTGTTGTTACTAAAGAATCGAATGACACTAAGGAAGTAGACATATCAATGCTCGTTGAAAGGCTGATTATTGGTCGATTTGCGGAAAGGTGGCTTGAACTTAAAGACTCAAGAGACATTGTGGAGTGGACCTATGATGTCTCTCGGAATTCTGATTCCCCCTCTGGAGCGTGGTCTTTGCATAGCTCTCTTCACAAGAACACTACAGAGTCTCGTTATCTAGTGACTCTTGGCCGTCGTATAATTTCAGGCGGAACACGTTGGGGCAATCTTTTCAAGATCAATGGAGAGTGGAGTTACATACCTCTATATTGGGAATGGCTCGAAGATGTTCTTTTTAGAAGCAAGAAGACTCTTGACAAGGCCCATATTTATGACGCAGTTTCAGCATCTCTGTACACATATGATCGAAATGCTGATGTAATGCGAGCATTTTGCGAAGGATGGTGTCCACAAACCAACACCCTTCACACATCACTTGGCGAGATGTCTATCTCATTTTGGGATTTGTATCGACTTGGCGAGCTTCCTATCTTTGGTCGTCTTTACGATGAAGCCATCCCTTGCTGCGAGGAATTGACAGGAAGTGACGAGGTAGAGAGGTTCATCCCAAAGAGTTGTGAGCACCTATTCGTGGCCTTTCATCTTCTTAATTCTAAAAAGGAAGGAAAAGACCCGCGTGTTTTGGCGAGCGATTGGGTCAGCTTTTGGTGTAGATATGGAATGAAATATTCAAAACCATCAAGTCGAATGACAAAGAGGTTAAGTCGTGCAATCAAGACTCATAATCCTGATGGTTCGCTTAATAAAATTCAAGGCTGGTCCAAATGTGGGGAAAAGCCTTTTATTGAACTCAAGATTGAGGATGGACTATGGGAAGAGACCTACTTAGCTGCATTACTTTCTTGTTGGCTTTGCACCTTTGTTTTGCCAAGTGAAGATCCCAATACAATTCGCCCTGGAACCTTCAAGATTGCAAGCTTCATGGCAACAAGTTGCCCTTTTTGTCTAGCAATACCAGTTCTAGTTAGTCTCTACCGAGGACTAAACAAGATTGCTCATTCTTCTCCAATGATTAGTCGTTCGGGTGCCTGCTTCCCTCTTCATTATATTTATGGCTGGCTAGGTCTTTATTTTAGGACTCATTATGAGATTGATGTCCCAGGACCCAAGATGGTTGTATATTCTAGGGAAGGAGGGGCCAAACACTTTGATGAACACGAAGCAAGGAAGTTGATACAAGGTACTTCTATGCAATGGGACGCAAATTTGTATGTCAGGAATAGGGAGGAGACTTTTCTTGATGATGGAGGACTTTCTCGTAATTCATCGTCATATTTTATAAGTATCCGTTCTTCTTACTTGTCTATGCGTCAAGAGGGTCATCTCATAGTGGAACCTTATAGTCCTTTTCGGTTTAGCCGTCAATTTGGACTTTGCCAAGACATTCCAGGTACCATTAAAAAGGACATTCGTCAAGGGACTTTGGATAAAATTGTGGAGTTTTGGAGATTATGTACTCTCTACAAGACTGGTTGCAAAGCATTCTTTCCAGTGCCTCTTACCCCATCTAATTTCAAACTTCATACTACAAGTGGCTACAAAAAGTGGTGGAATCATATTCATGGGAAGTATCTTGATGATGGTGTAAATATTTTGATTGTAAGTGCACATCCTCCTCTTCCCAAGAGTAAGGTAGTTCAGCCTATCAATGTCAAGAGCAACAATAATAAGGATATTCGATTACCCAAAGTTCATGTGGCAAACACCATCTCAAAACCTGTGAACCACCATATTCAGCCCAAGGAGTCTCAAGGTGTCACAACTAAATTGAAGAAGTCTTCTCCAAGGGCCCCATCTGTTGAAAGATCCTTAGAAGTGCATGATGCATTTGAAGGAGGAGCAAATCCAGTCCTTGAAGAAATGAGTGATGATAATTATAGTGATCATCATTGGAATCGGACTAAAAAGCCCAAATTGACAATACCTACCAACCCAAATTCCCTTAGAGGCATCACAAGTGCTTCTGAAAACCTTGAGGGTGCAAAGGATCATGTCTTTTTTTTTTTGGTCCTATTTTGTCCATTTTGTCTAGGGCTATTCAAGAACAAATCGGCATCGAAAAACCAGCCGGAGTCGTGCTGATCCGACCAACAAAAAGCTCCACCAAAGCTTTTAGGTACGGTGTCAGCAGTCCTTTTCCGTTACCGATGTCGGCTGGTTCGGTGATCGGCTGCAAGATTTGCACATCGAAAAGAAACCGAATCGACCGATATATTTGTATATATATTTTACGTGATTGCGTGATTCAAATTTGCTACTTGGCTTTCTTTTTCTTTTTTTTTTTCTTTTTGATAGAAATGTCTGCAACTTGATTTTGAAGAAGAAGAACTTGGGCTAAGATTTATATTATATTGTAATATAATATACTTTAATAGTTGTCCTTTTAAACTTCTATTTTTTAAACCAATTAATGACCAGTCTCCTCCTTTACTTTTTAAAACATTTAATGACCTTGTGCTTGGCTTTCTTTATTTTTTAAATTGTGTCGTTTTAGACTCTTTTTTTTTTTACACTTAACTTACTCTCATCATTCAAGTGAAATGGTGTTGTTCTATTGTGTAAGATATTTTTTTCTCTTTAAAAGCAAAATACACATAACCAAACTAACCGCACTGAACCTATGGAATGAGCTGCACATTGTGCAGATTGGTTTTTCCCTTCTATAGGAGAGATGTGGTTAGTTATGGGAGGAAACTGCACCTTATTGGCATGGTGCAAAAAATCCCTCTAAAACCGACCAAACTGAACCGTGTATAGGCCTAATTTTGTCCACTAAAGTTCTATTCAGTCCATATTGGTCCTCTTTTGTCAACTTTGGTTCGATTTGGTCCTATCCGGCCCATTTTATCCACTTTGGTTTTATTTGGTTCATTCTGTCCACTTTGGTCGTATTCAATACACATTGCTCCTATTCGATCCAATCTGTCCACTTCGGTCTTATTCGGTCTATTTGGTCCTATTTAGTCCATTCGGTTCTATTTTGTCAATTTGGTCCAATTCGATCTATTTGGATCACTTCGGTTCATTTTGGGTTGAAAGCATCTAATCTAAATCCAGATTTATTAAAAAATATATAAATTTCAAACTTGTAATATCTAAAATATTAAGCATAACATTTATTGTTGCTACGCTTTTGTTGAGCCACATTAATGTAGCATTTTCATCCACTTTGGTACAGCTAAATTTAAGTGAATGTCTTTCTAAACATAAATGCTATGAATGTACAAATGTAATCTTTAGGGCAATTATTCATTTGTTCTAACGTCGTTACTTTTAAATAAATTGCATGAGGTTGATTATACATTTAAGCAAAATAAATAAATATATACATATTTGTATGTATGTATCATGTATGTATGTATGTATAAATTTTATTTAAATAAATTATTCATTATCTTAAAAGAAATTATCATGATAAATCAAAACTCATATCGAGCTTATACTAAATCTGTATAATTTATTATATAAATTTTATTGTAGAGAGAAAGAGACTACTTGTGATTTGGAAATAAAAACTATAACACCAAAATGTATGAATTCAAAGTAGAGTTCTAAAAATCACAATTATTCATCAATATAAAGTAGAGTTGTAAGAAAGTATAAAAAATCAATTGGAATAAAATGACCACTTTTTAAGAGAGATTGTGAGAGAGAATAATAAGAAATTTATAGAAAATAATATGAGAAGAAAAAATGTAAAAATAAAAAATATAGTAATAAACACCAAATTATCCAACAAAGCAAAGAAAATGGCTAGCACAAGGAATTTAGATACAATCAGCTTGGATAAGATGTTGCACCATTGGAGGAGAAGCACCCACCCATATCTTTGTAACTTCTCTCTACCTAGCAAATGGAGCAAGCTCGTGTGTGACTCTGTTGTAAAAATGAAGCTGCATTTTTATTTTTTACAGATTGTATATTTAGGTGATATATATGACTATGTTGCTACATCAATAGCACGGGCAAATCTTATGGGAATACCTATTCTGTCAAACTTGAAAATATGTCATTGCAAAATGAAATACTTATTTTATCAAAGCTTGAATAAGATTTTTTTTTCTTGGACACAATTCTGGAATTTAAATTAGTATACAGTGTGCCGTTGTTGTTTGCCTTAATACCTATAATTTGGATTATATAGAATGCAACAATGTGTTGTTTACCTGCCTTAATTAGTGGTGTTATTTGTCTTTGGTACCCAGTGATTGTCAAAGTTAACATAAAGGTAAATTTTCATAGAATTTCATAAACACAACAAAAAGGTTAATCTACAATTGTCTGGTAAACCAAAAGCTAACATAAAGATACATTTTCTGATACATCACTATTCATTACTGATGGGGTATGATAAAATATAATTCCAACATCGTCCATGGAGGTCGTCTAGGACAAGACTAGGAAAGCAAAGGTTGTAAGAACCTCGTCCATAAAGAGCTCGTCCATGTAGGAAGATGCTTGGACGAGTTTCGCATGGTCAAGTTTGACAAAACTGCACTGTCTCGTCCAAGGGAGTCATCAACCTCGTCCTGAATAAGGTTGTCCATAGGGGAACGACCTTCCTTGGAAGCGGGGTACGCCCGACAGGAGGACCCCTGAACGAGCCCTTGACACTTAGGAAAATCCCTGAGTATGTACTACAACTCCTTATTATACGCATAACTTCCAGTGACCGTTATGTGAGAAAAATGTAACTCCTAAGCAGTTGTGGAAGTTATCTTTGAACCCTCACACCTTCTCAAATCTAGGGGAGGTTACAAGTTTGATAACTGTCTCTAGGACACTATATAAACGCTCATTCAGGCCAAATAAAGGTACGTTTTTTATATTTCCTAAAAAGTTGGAACTCCAAAATTTGAGAGAGAAAAACTAACTTTGTCATCGGAGGGTTCTTGGCCGGCGACCCCGGTCGCCTTTGATCGCATTTTTTTTTTCCAGGCCATCAAGACAACTAGTAGTTCTTTTTAATCCGAAGCATCCAACCTACTGATTTTCTTTGCATCATCAACTATTATTGGCATCAATATTCAAAAAGTTATATCAAGGTATAGGTTGCTTTTGTATTTATCCATCATTGATTGATTCTTCGAAACTTCAATTTATCTCACTGCTTCATATTTGACATCTTCATCACTTTAATGAAAAAACTTACATAGTAGACGACCCCCTACAATAATCCAACAAGAAAAAAATATTTTAATTAGTATAACCAACAACATATATATATATATGGGTAGGTGAATAAAACTTCACTGCAATTATGATGAAAAAGTACAAAGAAAAAGACAAAGCATGAAATGTGCTAAGAACCATAAAAATAGCAAACTAATATATAAGAAAGTATAACTATCTAGCAAGTCTTGTAAGGAATTAAAAGTAAAAATATTTGAACTATGGTTGGGTCACTCTTTGTGCTTACTGCCTCGATTTAGATTGCCATATTAACATGTATGTTGAAATGATAGTTGGGTAAGAAGTTGCATATATAGATTTGGAATTTAATTTAGTGATTTGTAAATCATGTAGAAAAATTTAATTTGCGGGAATCAGCGATGGGTGTGAAGCTAGAGACCAGAGAAAAAAATTTAGGAAGAAAAATTACTTAAGAAAAAGAGAGGAACAAAATATTATACGTGAGGGGAGTGAATTGAAGCGAGGGTCTTGCGATGTTTATAGAAATTAAAATGGAGGCAATTTGGTCTTTTTATTATTATTGTAGATGTCATACGCAAGTCACATGACATTAAATTTCATCTAAATTAATAGCTAACTAAGGGTTAGGTGCAATGCAAAGTATGCGGGGATAATAGTTTGACCTTGTAAACTATTATTGCATCCTTATTTTAAGCGTCTATCTGCATAGTTTAAGAGTGTAAGTATAACATTGTATAGTTTGGGGATAAAATGTAATTTTCCCATTTTATGTGTGTTCCAAACATAACTCCTAAATAAAACCAGTTTTGGTTTTTTGAGTTTCAATTGAAGCTTAGCTTATCAGTTATCACTCTACTAGTCTTGAAATGCGCCTCCACATCACCTTTCAAGCTTCTATCTTTTTAGCTGCCAATGACCCAATGTTCCATTTCCTCAACTTAGTTGTTTTCTAAAGTCTTTGGGTGGTGGGCTTTTTCTATATGGATTTTGGGGTGGTGGGTTTGGATGGGTTTGTGGGTTCAGAAGCTACTGGTTTTTCTTCACTTGCTTCCGATACTGAGACAAAGCAGAAGTGGTACGGATCTGGGTTGTTCAAGCAAGAGAGATCTGGCAACTCTGAAGATGACTGGAGGAGCTCAAAGTTGCCTAAAACTGATGACTTTGTAGCCTCCATGATAATGCAACTTCAGCACATAAACACTTTTTGAGATCAGAGTAGAGTACTCTCTACTTTGATGGTCAGCAACTACAACAACAAATGCTGACCTTCTCTAGTCCCAAATCAGAATCTTTTTTAGCCGAAAAGAATTCTCACAATGCCATATTATTGCCTTACTTTCATTACTCATTATCAAGCTATGGTAAAAATACAAGTACATATATTAAGGAGTTAAGGATGTGAAGGTGAAATGTCTTTATTTAATAGGTACTTGCATGGAGATTATTAATTCATGATCATATTGATTGGTTTGGGTTTAATGTTTGATTGTTGGGTTTAGATGAAGTTTAAAAATGGGTTTGTCATTGGTTATTTGGGTTTTGATTTCCCTGAACTGGTGGAGGGTCTTTTCAAGGAAATCTCCAGGGCTCTTTGTTTTGAGTCTTGTCAATTAAAAAAAGTCTTAACTATTTGTTGGAAAAATAAGAAATTGATGTTTTCTATGTTCACTTGAAGATGTTATTATAAGTGGTAAAAATCCTGAGTCTCACATAGAAAAGGAAAGAGATAATATATGAGTTTATATGCTTATGAGTTGGACATTGGGTTGGCCTTTTGGCATATGTGGACTGGGCCTACTTGTCCAAATAATAATAGTTTGTTATTTTAATTTTTTGAGTCAGTTAGTTTATGCACAGCAACTATTACTGAAACAGAGTGCCTGTTTAATAACGTATAATTTTTACATAGTCTCTCATTCATAAAAACTATTTTTTTTTCAGAGAAAACTCTCCTAGTGAGAATATTTTTGTGCATTTCATTTTGTGTCAAAGAGAGAGAAATAGTCATTGAGTAGTTCGCAGAGCACGACCTTATGTGCTTCGTTTTCGTGTTGTAGATCATTTTATTTTGGGAGGCAGACATCCGCGAGTCTCAAAGCACCACAGTGATTGTGTGAGGGGCGAAATTTGCTTTAAGGAGATTGTGTCAAACACAAGACTTGATCTGAATTGTTCATCCTTCACGCATTTGGTCTGTGAGTTTTTAAGTATTTGCAAATTTCTCTTTATATATATATATATATATATTCAGTATTTGTTTATTGCTTTTGCTTATCACATTTCTTGGTGTTATTGCTTATTCTTAGATCTGTGTATTGTTTTTTTTTTGCTTTATCAAAAAAGTAAATTGTTGAAATAGAACCAACAATCTTAAAGCAGATTTGTTGATTTTGTAATTTACTTTTTGTGAATTATGTAAAAGGATTTGTTATGGTGATTGTGTTTAAGAATTATCCGTTTAAATTCTTCTAGTTACGGATGGTTAGGTAACTTTGCGATTAGTTTTGTGTACTTGTGCATATGGAATCTTTGCAATTCAATCACCAACTAAACTTTAGAGATATTGATAATATTTCAATGCCGTGTAGAAACTAAAAAGGTATCAATTCAATTTTGAGGATTGGCATTTATTAAACCTTGTTTTACTTGATCTTGCTTTCTTCCATATTATATTATTGTATTAGGATATTTGCCTCTTGAATCTTTGGTTGACTGGCTTTGATTTATATATTTGCTGGGATTGTGTCTGCAGTGTTTAATTTTGAAGAATAGTTGGCTTATAAATATATTATATTAGGATATTTGTATTCTTTAATCTTTGTTTGATTGAACAATATATATTTGCAGTAATGTGTTTCTTAAATACTCTGTATGTAGAATTCTTTTACTATTTAAATACCTTTTGTATAGTATACTATTTGATGTTAAGCTTCTTTGTCTTATTTGCTTGGTTTGGCAATGTTTAAAGTCTATAGTTTAGTGTATGTGTATTGTGCGGCTCTATTTCTGCAATCCAGTATATTATATATTATATATGCTATGATCTTTCTTATTCACATGGCTCTGAATCTCTTACTCCGTTGGTTATGTATTATCTAGTCTTTTAAGTGCTTGTCAGTTGTTGATTTGTCTTTTGTACAGATTCATATTCTTTTTGAATTTTGATTGTAGTTCTTTGGTACCTGTGTAAAACACTTTTACTATCAAGGTTCTTTGTATATTTTGACATTGCATAGAAGCTAGATGGCTTTTTATATTGTATATGATTTTACTTTAAAATGATACTTGAATGCAGTGCCGTGTTTATATATTTTGGTTGTTTTATATTTTGGTTGTTGTGTAATATAAATCAATTCTTCAGTTGGATTTTGAGAATTCAATCTGAAGGAGTTTTATTTTGACAGAAATGTTAAATGAAATTGTGCCTGTTGCTGCCCCTATTACTGAACTTGTTAATCATGGAGAAAAGCCAGAGAAATTCAACGGTATTGAGTTTAAGAGATGGCAAAAAAAAAAAAAATGTTGTTCTATCTCACAACCTTGAATTTGGCAAAATTCTTGTATAAGAATGCTCCAAAACTCAAGGAAAATGAGACAGATAGGCAAGTGGTTGTTGTTGTGGAAGCATGGAAATATGCTAACTTTCTGTGCAAAAACTATATTCTGTGTATAGTGTGTATAGTTCAATCTACACAACAAAAGAATTATGGGATTTCTTGGATAAGAAATACAAGACAGAAGATGTTGGAACTAAAAACTTCATTGTGGGCAAAATTTTGGATTACAAAATGGTGGATTCAAAATTGTGCTTAGTCAAGTGCAAGAGTTTCAGGTAATCTTACATGAAATACATGCTGAGGGTATGTCTGTAAGTGAATCATTTTAAGTGGCTACTATCATTGAGAAACTGCCTCCATCTTGGAAAGATTTCAAAAATTACCTGAAGCATAAGCATAAGGAGATGCAGTTAGAAGACTTGATCGTAAGATTGAGAATTAAGGAAGACAATCGCTCTTCATGAAAAGCCGTAGGGAATCACTACATGGAATCTAAAGCAAACATTGTGGGGCATAATAAGAATAAGAAGAAGTACTCTGGTGAAAGTTCAAGTCAAGGAACTAGTGGAGGTAACTTTACAAAGTTCAATGGAAAATGCTATGTGTGTGGCAAGATGAGGCATCGTGCTAAGGACTGCCATAAGCGTAAAGGTCAAGGGACCAAGAAAGGCTTTCAAGCCAATGTTATTGAAGTGGAAGATCTTTCTAAAGATGTGGATGATATAGACTTTTCTGCAGTGATTTCTGAAGTGAACTTGGTAGGAGGAGATACCAAGGAATGGTGGATGGACACTGGTTCTACTCGCCATGTATATTTAGATCATAATTTATTTTCTTCATACCATCCTGTAGACAATGGAGAAGAAATATTCATGGAAAATTCCTCAACCTCTAAGGTTGTAGGAAAAGGAAAGGTAATATTGAAGATGACTTCAGACAAGAAACTTACTTTGAATGATGTGCTACATGTGCCAGACATTTGTAAAAATATTGTTTCTTGCTCACTTTTGAGTAAGAATGGTTTCAAATTGGTCATTGCATCTGACAAGTTTGTACTCACAAAGAATGGCATGTACGTGGGAAAGAGTTATATGAGCAATGGGCAATTCAAAATTAATATAGAGTAAATCTGGGTTATTGCAAGTGTGGATTTGGTTTGTAATAATTTAAGTGTAATATTGTAGTTGTGTGATATAGAGATGACTTTTATATATATATATTTAGCCAGCTTGTAGTTAGTAGTTTACATACCTTGTATTGTAAAGTTGACTTATATATGTGTTGATGTAAATATCTACACTACTTTATTACTTTTTGGCTTCTCTATATCTGTATATAAGACTCTTTCAACTTTCCTCTTGTCTACTTTTTAGAGAAAGTAGCTTGACATATTACAGAGGAAAAGGAGTTTACATGGCCTAGACATATAAAGTGACAGGATAGACTAGTAAGATTATTTAATATGCTTAAACCATGTGAACTTGTTCAGTGTCAAAGTGAGGCATTAGAGGGAAAACATTCCCATGTGTGAAAGGTGTTGGATATATTAAAAGGAAGAGTTCCTTTTGCTAATTTAATATTTTCTAACTTGTTGCCTCAAAGAAAATTTGTAAGACATTACGGATTATGGAAAGATCAAATAACTTTTTTATAATTCTTTAAATGTGGGGGTGTCTTCTTAAAAAGAAGGTGGCTTATTTAAAGAGGTTTTGATTGAGATACAAAACAATGAAACGAGAAATATGCTACCTAATTCTAAATGTGTGATTATAAATTAACTGTCTTGGTAGTACACATAGTTATGGTAGGTCTTGACATATATGTTAGAGACATATTACCATGAGGCAGTTGCTCTCAAATTGAAATTGTTCCAAATTATAAAACGGATTCGTAATTAGTTGTTTGAGTGGATAGCAAGTAAACTGCTTATCGAGGGGAATAGGGTTAAAGCCTATAACCTAAAATTTCAATGACGGTAACCCCACCTAGTTGATGGAGATCCCAAGATCTAGATTTTCAAAGGGATAACAAAATTGTGGAGACTAGTTTTTTTTTATCACTATAGAGATTACATCTTCTGTCCGTTCCTATGATGAAATAGTGATGCCTGTCAGCGATGTTCAGGGTAAGCTTTGCTTTTAATGATTCTTATATCTTAGAATTCCGAATGAGGTATAGTAGGATACTCTTAATAAGAATCACCTATATGAGTGTGAAGTGGGCCGCTTCCATGAGAGATTCAAGGCTGAATTCTCTAAAGCACTTCATGAATTTACCAGGATATGTTCAGGGCTGAAATGAACACAACTATAAGAATGAAATATGTCTGAATAGGAGTTGTGTGAATTCTATTGTCTTGGTATACACAAATGGCTGAACAATTCAAGACATTATGTTCACTGATTAGCTAATATATCCCAAAGTCTTTCACAAAGAAAATTTCAAAGCCACAAGCTATTTCTCCAGGTATAGTAACTTTTCTTCTACTCTCTTTGTGTTTGCATCATCATTTGCATTGTATTTATCGATTTCTATTCATGTGGGGGATTGTTGGAAAAATAGCATGGAGTGAATAAGAAATTGATGTTTTCTATGTTCACTTGAAGATGTTATTATAAGTGGTAAAAATCTTGAGTCACATATAGAAAATGAAAGAGATAATATATGAGTTTATATGCTCATGAGTTGGACATTGGGTTGGGCCTTTGGCATATGTGGACTAGGCCTACTTGTCCAAATAATAATAGTTTATTATTTTGATTTTTTGAGTCAATTAGTTTGTGCACAGCAGTTATTATTGAAACAGAGTGTCTGTTCAGTAACGCATAATTTTTACATAGTTCCTTATTCATAAAAAACTATTTTTTTTTTCAGAGAAAACTCTCCTAGTGAGAATATTTTTTTGCATTTCATTTTGTGTCAAAGAGAGAGAAAGAGACATTGAGTAGTTCGCAAAGCATGACCTTGTGCTTCATTTTCGTGTTGTAAATCATTTTATTCTGGGAGGCAGACATCCGTGAGTCTCAAAGCACCACATTGATTGTGTAAGGGGTGAAATATGCTTTAAGGAGATTGTGTCAAACACAAGACTTGATTTGAATTGTTTATCCTTCACGCATTTGATCTATCACATTTATTTGTGTTATTGCTTATTCTTAGATCTGTGTATTGTTCCTTTTGCTTTATCACAAAAGTATTGAAATAAAACCAACACTATTTGGGGTACTAAGAGCATTCCCTTAGAGCATCACATCAGTTGATGCAAATTTTTTTGTAAATTTGCACATCTAAAACCTACTTTTCCTATTTTACACTCTCATTTTTACAAAATACTCACATCAGTTTGTCTATTATATACATTTATTCAAATAAAAAAATTCATTTTTCCCATTCTCATCTCTCTCATAGACCTAACACAACCCGCATAGCCACCATCATCCAACCACCAGCCACCATCATCAAGCCACACAACAACCCAGCCACCATCTCATTCAACCAAGCTACCATCAATGAAATTCACATACCCATTCAACCGAGCCACCATCAACCAGCCTCCAAAAACCCAAATCCAAAGATCCATCATCAACTTACCCAATCACCATCGTCAAGCCACACAACAAAAAATCCAAAGATCCAATCACCATCATCACCATCATCAAGCCACCATCATGAACCTACCCAAATCCAAAGATCCAAAAACCCATTTATCAAAATCCCAAAACCCACTAGAAACAAAGAAAAACCATTGGTGATGACTATCCAACAAGATCGACGCCTCCCACTGTCTGGCCATGGAAGCTGTGTCAAAGCCCAAGTGCATCTAAACTAGATACCCATTCAACCCAACTCTGATCGACGCTCATGATGCATAACCCCGCTGATCTGTGGGTCTGGCCATGGAAGTGGAAGCTTATGAGATGAGAGAAATAGGAAGCTGAGAGGGTTGATGCAGAGAGAGAAAAAAAAAAAAAGAGAAAAGAGAGAGTGTTCAGAGGACCGGTGAGAAGAAGACAGATGAGGGAGAGAGAAAAAAAGAATAAAAAATTATTTGCACATTGAAGTAACTGTGCATATATGTACTGTTACTTTGTGCATAAATGCACAATTTTACACCCACTAATGTGGATGTTTTTTTACTCAAAATGTGTAAAATGAGTACTTTTTTCTATTTTGCAAAACTTTACATCAACTGATGCAGTTGCTCTTAGCAATGGTAAATGGTATATGTAGGGAAAATTTAGCATAAAAACACAAAAAGAGCCCATCAGTCGGACTTGTAAAATCTTACAATTGCAAATTCTTTTGCAATTGAGCTACAGTGCCATCCTACACTGTAGCACTTTAGTAAAAATTATAATATATTTTAATAGATAAAGTGGAAGAGAGATAGGGAGAAGAAAAAGAGAGAGTTGTATTAAAATATATTATATTATTTTAGTGGGGTAATATATATTATTTTAATTAGTAAAATAGAAAAATAAATATTAAAATATTAAGTGTATTGTAAAATAGTATAATATAATTGATAAAGTATATTTTTAAGATTATAAAATAAGATAAGATATATTTTCCATATTGGGAATTTTTCATTGGAAATGCTTTAAGAAATTCATGATTTTTTGTTGCGTAGCCTCTTTAAATATTGCAGACAAGCTAATTTTGTGTTCCCTCCAACGCACTTTTCCACACTTTTTGATTTTCCTGTCTTTTTACACCCAAAATTTTTTATTTTATTTTTTTATTTCTAGTTTGCTAGGAAATGGGTTAAAACTTTGGCTTCCTTGCCTCACACTTTCTATCTGTGGTTTATTTTAAATCTTTTCTGGTTTTCTTTTTCAGGCTATAGTTCTGGGAGCTTGAATGGTACAGGCATGCATGGGGCTTTAGCAGGAGCTAGAGGGCCATTCACTCCATCTCAATGGATGGAGCTAGAGCATCAGGCCTTGATCTACAAATACTTAACTGCAAGTATACCTGTACCATCTAACTTGCTCATCCCCATTAGAAAAGCCCTTGATTCTGCTGGGTTCACTAGCTTTCCAGGGGGACTTCTGAGACCCAATACATGTAAGTCTTTTTTTTTCTCTTCCTTTTAGCAAAATTAGGAAAGCAAGATTTTTTACATCCACAAGATTGGCATGTCTATCTCTTAATGCTTTTCTCAATATGCGTTTGATATTTAAAATTGCTGCATATGACACATCGCGCTCTCTCTCTCTCTCTCTGTACGAGGGAAGAAGTTTTAATTAATGTGCCACTGTATCTCACTTTTGAAAAATCCTACAATTACTACAGTAATCTATTAATTTTCACTTGTTAATTGTTATCCAACACTGTTTTTGTTCCTATATGCCACAGATCACTTTGTTTATTTAAATAAAAATCTTAGTACTACATAGTACTAACCAAACTTACTTTACAGATCAAGAAAAGAAAAGAAACTTCTGCATATAAACTAATATTGTGTCTGTTTTCTTGTTTTGTTTTTTGGTGTGTATATGTCAATAATCCTGTTTGTAATTGATATTTTATCTGGTTCCTAAATTTATTTTACTAAGTACCTACTAATCAAACCTACTTCAAAAATTAAGAAAGTAAGAAACTTCTGCAGATAATTGAACTAATATTGGGTTTGTTTTCTTTAGTGTTTATGTCAAAATTCTTGTTTGCACTACTATTTTATCTGGGCCTTTTTAATAAAAATCTTAGTACTAAGTACTCTCCGAACTTACTCTACAAATTAAGGCAAAAAGAAGAATCTTCTGCTTAGAAACCGATATTGGTGTTTGCTTTCTTGTTTTGATTTTTAGTGTTTATGTCAAAATTCCTGTTTGTTACTACTATTTTATCTGGTTCTTGATTTTGGATTTTTTTTATTTGGTTGTTTTGTGTGTGTCAAGTGGGATGGGGTTCTTTCCATCTTGGATTCTCCAACAACACCGATCCTGAGCCTGGAAGGTGTCGTAGGACTGATGGTAAGAAATGGCGGTGCTCTAGAGATGCTGTTGCCGACCAGAAATATTGTGAAAGGCACATGAACAGAGGCCGCCATCGTTCAAGAAAGCCTGTGGAAGGCCAAAATGGCCATGCTGTTTCCGGGACCCCAACTACTACTACCTCTACAAGCACTAGCACTAGTGACACTATCTCAAAGCTGATTCCTATTGCATCATCCACATCAGCTTCAGTGGTGGTTCCCGGTGGTGCGTCTAATAGCCTTGCCATTGCTGCTCACCACCAACAGCTCAAGAACTTGCAGTCCGGTGCATCTAATCCTTCTGCAGCCACCACCATCAATAGGTGAATAATATTTGCTATATCCCATGGACTTGAATTTTTTACCCTTTTGGCATCTATATATTCCCTGCCAGACTTCACCTTTGACATCTAAATTGGTGTGTTAGTGTGGTACTATATTCATTTTGGTTACTATTATCATATATTGTTTTATTTTATGACAGTTGACAGGAAATAGAATCATAGAATCCATTATATCATCTTTGCAGTGCTGATAGTAACTGGTCCTGGTGTCCAAGATTCATTATTAAGAAGGGTTTGTTTATATTTGTTAGGGAAATATTAACAAGCACCGGACGGTGCTTGTTAATGTTTCATTTTATGGGTCTTACTTAAAAAAAAGGAAAAAAGTAATCAAAAAATTTACTAAAAAAAAAAAAAAACTGTGAAAGGCTGCAAAAAGCTGCCATAAAGTTGCAAAAAAAGTTTTTATTAACGGGCACCGGAAGGTGCCCGTTAACACAACTCTATTTGTTAAAACTTTTAGTGCTACCACATAAATTGTGGGTATGGTTTAGGTAGTACTATTTAAATAAGGACAAGTAGTGGCTCTAATTGAATTTTCATACTACTATGTACTAGCTCTAAGTGATGTGTTGCTAATTTTTCTTGCAGGATGTTTATTCACAAAGAGAATGTGGGTGAGAGAATGCAACATACATCTGGCCTCTCCATTCTATCTTCCTCCATTGACCATAAACCTAAAGAAAACTCATTCATGAATCAAAAACGGCAAATCCCATATGAAGAATCCACTAGAACTGAGTTTGGGCTAGTCACTTCTGATGCCCTCCTAAACCCTTCTAGTAAAAGCTCAAGCTTAATGAACTGTTCATCACAAGAGCTTAGTGAAAGAAGAACCGAATCACTACAATCTCTTCGCCATTTCATTGATTACTGGCCTAAAATTCAATCTGATCGCTCAGTTGTTTCCTGGCCTGAGCTTGACATGCAATCTGATAGTACCCAACTATCCATTTCAATCCCTACGGCTTCCTCAGAATTCATCTCGTCCACTTCCTCTCCCAGCTCCAATGAGAAACTCACTCACTTGCCGCTCAGACTCTCACGTGAGTTAGTCCCAATAAGGATGGGTTTGGGAGTGAGTAGTGTCATCAATGAGCCAAACCAAAGGCAATCGAATTGGATTCCTATATCTTGGGAAACTTCCATGGGTGGTCCTCTTGGAGAGGTTTTGCATCATAGTAATAACAATGTGGCGGATTGCAGGAGATCATCTGCGCTTAACCTTATGACTGCGGGTTGGGACAGTAGTCCTCCCTTAGGATCATCTCCAACTGGTGTGTTACAGAAAACCACATTTGGATCTCTCTCTAACAGCAGTGCAGGAAGTAGCCCAAGAGCTGACAACCACAGGACCCTTGAAGGGAATAGCCTCTGTAATGACCTCCTTGGCTCAACTCTTGTGAATTCATCGTTGTCATTGCCTGCCTTGTAGCCACTTGACCAGCCAACTAAGGAGCTATTAGGTGATGCATGAAAAATGAGTTGAACACTGTAAGAATTAGTTTTTGGAGTTCCATTTAGTCTGTTAATCTCTCTTTTTTATTTTTTATTTTTGTTTTTGAGAATCTTTTTATTTATTTATCTTTCTATGCACATGTTTAGTAATATTGTTTTTGTTTACCAATCCTAAACTTTTGGTGCTGGGCAAGGGTGGTGGTTGGTGTGGTTGAGATAGTAGAATAGATGGTGAGTTCCAAATCCAAGTAGGATTATGATCCATTTTTAACGCCATAAAAGTAGATAGATTTTGGTTTGGACAAAGTTTAGCTACAATTTTAGTTGTAGCCTTAGGTTACAAACTTACTTAATATCTTTTTATTAGAGGTGAATTTTGACAAATCCACCATTGGATTACCTTTGCTTGAAATGGCAAATCAAGGATGCTCTCAATTTGTGACCTAGGAAATTAAGAATTACTCAATTTTTGAGATAAAATCATTGTTTGAATTCACTACTCAGACAGGTAGCAACTAGCATGTTATCAAAAAGAGTAATTCTTGCGCCACACAAAAAGACACAACTTTGGCCACAACTTGCCCATGTAGTAAGTTGTGGTTGGTGAAAGGGTGATGGTGGGCCCATGTGGGGACACCTCTCTACCAACCACAACTTGCCACATGAGCAAGTTGTGGCCAAAGTTGTGCCTTTTGGTGTGGCACCGGAATTTTTCTATCAAAAAGGGTAGTAGTAACTAGGAACTAGCAACTTTGACCTGATTCATGTGTAAAAAACAGTAATCAAAAAGAAAACTTAAGATAGTATCATTGAAGTTTTTTTTGGCCTATTTAAGTAGGTTATTTAAGATGATAGCTTTCTCATTGGGGACAACGTTTTTTTTTTTTTGGACAGATATCACTTCAAACCAAATTCAAATAATTTTTAAGCAACTGGTGAATAAAGCATGCATATCTATGTCATTCTCATTAAATTAAAACTTTTTACAGGTGGAAGTGAAAATAGGTTGGAACTTGCTTGATGCTTCATTGCTTCTATTAAATATTGTGAAAGAAAGAGTAGATAATTGATGAAGGGAATCATAAGCAAGAGAGAGAGAGAATAGCAAAAATGATGTGATTAAGCTTGAGGGCCTTTGTTCACAAGAGAAGCCTTTGTTGAATACATTTTTACAGCACAAATTGTGTGTCACAAAGTCTCCTAGTGGGGTATACAAAGGGATTAGGCTAATCCTACTTGGACCTGCAATAGACATTTTTGACCATTACACGAAACAAACTTATATTATCTTTAACACCTTCCCTCTCAAACTCAAGAAAGAGACTTTGTGATGTCTTGAGTTTCGCAAGTTTCAGAAGATTTCTCAAAGATGCCTTGAAAGTGACCATGAATGACCAGATTGGACTGAGAATGGATCAGATACAAATATACAATGTAGAATGACTTGTGCAAATTGGAAGAATGATGATGGATGGATGTTGGAAGACAACAACAAGGGCTTGAAAACTGCTGTAGGAAGAACTACTATGGCTTGAGGTTGACCACACTGATAGCCAAAGGAATGTTAGCGAAGGATGACGTTGTGAAGGTTGATACAAAAAAAAAGAAAAAAAAGAGCCAATTTGTGTGAATTATGAGTCTTATATATGGGAAAATTAAGCACGCGTAGGAAGTTCTGGGTGGTTGGGCTCATGGTTATGGGCTGCAAAAATTTGCATTGTGGGTTTTGGTAGGTAGAAAATTGGATTGTTGTGGTGAATCTAAGTGAAAGAAATTAAAATGTTGGATCTAATGGCTCTAATACCATGTCAAATATTGTGAAAGAAAAATAATAGAAAATTGATGTAGACAAGAAAGAGAAACTTGATGACCCACGTTGGCAGGAGAATCTTTCAATGGTTACATCTTTACTATATGAAATGGGTGTTAAAAAAAACATGAAAAAGTATCTATAGGGATTAGGCTAATAACCCTTGTTGGGCCTCTTGCATTATTGTACGTGACAAGCCCATATTTTTAACAGCTTCAACACTTTGTAGTAGCTATTTTTATCCCTTTTTTTTTTTTTTTTCCTTCCTCTTGTATCTAAAATCACTTATTTAATTAATTTTCTTAAGATTGGTAGATAATAGGAAAGAAGATGAAGTTCAAAACATAGACATAATGTCCCTTTGGTAAGAGTTTAGGTATTGGTTTTTAAAATGATGTGAAAACTATGGTTTAAAAAAATGATATGAAAACATGTATTTAAAGGCCTGTTTGGTTTGTGTTGAGGTTATATTCATTTTTTGCACTTATTTTTTTTCCATATATATATATATATATATATATATATATATATATATATATATATATACACACACACATATATTTTGTTTGGTATCATTTTCTGCTTTGTCTTTTCATTCACGTTTTTTTTTTGTGACAACCACCAACAAATAGAGAGAGAAAGTGTTTTTTAATGTGACAATTCAGTGATAGTGTGACTCACATATTTGACTTTAAAAAAAAAAAAACTAAAATGCTACTGTATTCATTTTCAAGAAAATGAATACATCATTATTGTACGTAAGAAGCCCATATTTTTAACAGCTTCAACACTTTGTAGTAGCTATTTTTATCTTTCTTTTAATTTTTTTTTTATATTTCCTTTTGTATCTAAAATCACTTATTTAATTAATTTTTTAAGATTGGTAGATAATAGGAAAGAAGATGTAGTTCAAAAGATAGACATAAAATGTCCCTTTGGTAAGAGTTTAGGTATTGGTTTTTAAAATGATGTGAAAAAAAAAAAAAATGTTGTGAAAACATGTATTTAAGGGTCTGTTTGGTTTGTGTTGAGGTTATATTCATTTTTTATTTTCATTTTCTGCACTCATTTTTTGTTTCAATCCATTTTTTTTTGTTTGGTATTATTTTCTACTTTGTCTTTCCTTTCACTTTTTTTTTTAAAAATTTTTTAAATTTTTTTATGACAACCACCAACAAATAAAGAGAATGTGTGTTCTTTGATGTGACAAGTCAGTGATAGTGGGATCCACTATTTGATTTTTTTTAACGAAAATGCCACTGTACTCATTTTCAAGAAAATGAAAACACCAAAAAGTTGTATTCAGTTTTTGTTTTCAAATCCTATTTTTTTGGAAACTAAAAATAAAAACTGAATACAAATACAAAGCTAAACAAGTTTTTTAGTGGTGGGTCCCACAAAAAATTGAAAATGAATACAAAATTCACCCCTTTCTTGCTCAAACCAAATAGGTTCTAAAGTACTCATAATGTAAAAAATGTGTTTGGTACTATGTTTCTAATAACATATTTTCAAAAAGTAAAAAACACAATTGAATGCTTGGTATGAATATGCATTTGTTTTTAAAGTGGTTTATGTGTTGTCAATATCATATGCGTCCCATAGTTTTCAAAATAATTACAACAATGCCACTCAAAATTGTTACTTAAAAACTGTACACTCTTCTTAAGGTGCTCTCAAAATACAATGTTTCTAAATTGAGAATTGTGACTCAATCATTATTTTGTTAAACTCTCTTATCATTCATGTTTTTTTTCCCCTTTCTTTTAGCTCATAGTTTTCAGTATTTAAACTGAAAACTGTTGTTTGAGCTCTCTAACTAAATATGACTATCACTTGGTTATTGCTTGAAGTCTTGGACCCAATCACATTTATAATTATACTACCAATGTTTGATATAAATCGCATTTGCGTTGCGTTTAAGAAACATGCTTTTTTGACGGGGCAAAGAACCGTACCAAACGCCAACAGGCACTGCCGCACTGGTTAGTCTCTTCTTCAATACTTGTACAATATGTTTACCTATTCAACGTTTAGATGACTCTACCCAAACTCTGTTGGCTCATCCTAGCATAAATTCCCCACTATCACACACTTCTTATAACTACTACTTTTATATTTATATACTTATTTATGCTTCTGTCACAGCCACAGGTGTCAATTTGTTTAATTTCTCAAAATTTAGATGTTTGAAAACTCCTACGCTAGAATCAGCCTTTTTATTAAATATTAATGCAATACGAAGCTACCACACGGTTTTAATTTATTAATCCATATGTCTTTTTCTCATACCAAACGAGTAAATAAAGTTGTCACTTGCTATACAAAGTTGGTTAAGCTCAATTAATTTCACTAGTGTTTGCCTATTTTATTTCCAACCTTTGGCACATCAAGCCAATGAGGAAATAATATATACTTGCATGCTTTATGACACCCATTTCTTATTTTGTTTTTCACACAATTTGAAGCAAACCTTGGTCAGTTGGCATGATTTGAGCATATTAATTAAACTAATCGGCAATATGAAATCCATAAAATGAGCACAGGATTTTACTCCTTGACAATACTGGCTACCTTAAATTTATGTGTGTTGCTTCATGCATACACATCTCAAGCACACAGCTAAAAAAAACAAAGCCCATGGGTGATGTAATATGAATTATCTTGAAGTTAATATTGAGATACTTCGAAATGTCTAAATTTGTGTGTGGATTTGATTGTAAATATATATGTTACATGGATCCGTGCATTGAGTCTTCTATAAATTAACTACAGAATGAAACGCACCGCTTAAAATGTGGATCTGTATGTTGATTGGTTAGATACATATTTAAACCAAGCTATAGAATGAAACATGCTACTTAAAATGTGGAAAACTTTAGAGATATATCCAAATTTACATCCAATTTCACAATATGTTTAAGTGTTAAATTATAATTAGTGCACAATAACTTTCCATTTTGTATTGTAATCTAATTATAAATTGACATTTAAACATTTTATAAAATTGGGCACGAGTTTGATTGTGTCCTTAAGCGGACTGTTAAAATATTGATGCAGGATCACATCCCATAAAAGCTAGCTACCCTTGAAATGAAGATTACGCATACATTATAAATATAAAATCGAAGGGTAGTTTACTCTTTCTTCTTTTCCATAAATTTCTTACTAAATCTCAGGTGTAACTAGGGAATAAAAGAAAAGTATTAACGTTGGCTATCATGTTATCTACCTGTATACATTTCAACTTTCAAAATATCTCTCAAGAGAAATATTAAATGCAATATGTATATGCAGGATGTATGGTCTATATACTATATTTCTTTTTTTTTTTTTCTTTTTTTTTTCCTCTTCCTATTTGGTTGTTGACTAGCTAGAGTTAGGTGTGATGCGAGTACTTACGAATGCAAGACATTAAAAAAAGAAAAGAAAAAACTTTTAGGCGACCCAAAGTACGTCCATCTTAGTATACTTTCAGACTGGACTTGAAAGTATTACTATTAGGTATTTCTAGAATATAACTTACATAATAGTAACTAATAATTACTCTAGAAATAGGCTTGAAAAATTACTGAAATTTCCAGACTGGATCCCAAAGGCCTTAACTAATTCGATTGATTCACTTGTTGGTTAAGGTAATTAATTAACACTAGGTTCGAATCACAATTAAGTTACAAAGAAAGAAAAAAGAACAAGCACAACTCAATAGAAAAAAAAAAAAAATTGTTTTACCTAAAGACAAGAATCCCAAAAATCAAAACCCAAAATAAAAGGTTGTTGCGGTATAAACTATACTCATATGAATGACATCCCTGTAAATGTAGATAGACACTGTACCGATTTCCCTATTCTTACTCTTAGAGATATATTAGTCCATTAGCATAAACTGAAGCCTAATTATACTTTGTGTGTAAGCCAAGTCTCCTACTTGTACTAAAAGTCTATTAGTCTAGGGTTTAATCTACTATATATACACATGTTATGGTTCATTGTAATATATGATTTGTACTACACTCTAATATATTATTGATGTAGCCCTTTAGGGTTTTCTCCGTGGATGTAAGCGGTTAAGCTGAACCACGTAATCCTCGTGTGTTATAGATCTACTAAAAACTGCAAACTTTGACAAATGCCTTTTATGTGATCCATTTTGCAAATGATCGCCACCTATAGATTAATCCATCAGCCAGTCCAAGAGTTATTGAAGATTTGAAGCCGTCTTTGTGTTTCATTGTTCAAATTAAGTCTAATACACTAGTGGGCAGTCGAGTTGTTAGATCAAAAGCCTCTCAAGTTGTCCGATCAATTTTACAGTGGTCTTCCTCACTTGAAAATAGGGTTAAATTTTGGCTTTAACACATGTTGGGATTACACTAAATTTCCTAACAAAAACAATATTGAAGACAAGCAATCTAAGACAACCTGTGTGTATGCATAAAGGTTGGCTGAATGTTCTGTATATCTGCCCATGAAGCCATGAACTCAATCGACCAAGAATTAATTAGTCCGATGTAGCTAATCCCTAAACTTCCTTTGCAGCTTTTCTAAGTTTCCCATGACGTAAAATCCAGGAATATGAAGTTTGGTCGTGTTGTCCTTATTATCCAGTTGTGATCTCTTCCCTATATTTAAGTCTATAAGCTAACAACCTTAGCTATATATAGTAGCCGTTAAAAAGTGTAAAGCAAATTATCATTAGCTCTTCTTAGAAGATCCTAGCCAAAACCTGCTTTCTTTCTTTATATCCACTCACTATGCAACATAGGAAATCTTTGCAAAGTGAAGTTTACACCGAAGTAACTGTACCATTTTCATGGGAGGCCAAACCTGGGGTCTGCAAAGTCACAAATCAAGCTTCTGGAATATCTATTACTCGGCATTTTACAATATCAAAGCTGCCTCCTCCTCCTCCTCCTCCTCATCATCATAAACTATGCACGCCTCGGCATTCAGTAAGTAGTACTGGTTCTTCTAGAATAGGGGTTAAGAAGGATCAGCCTGTGCCTGACCCTTTTCTAGCAGCTTATGAGAGATGCACAAAGAGCCCTGCTATTCCTAAATCATCTAGCAAAAAAAAGAAAGATGATTGTTTTGGGAAGAGAAAGATCATGCTTACTCTTTCTTGTAAGGATTCATGCGATGTTTCATGTTTGGGAAGATAATCTAGAGAGAATCGCTAGGTTTCCAAAATGCTTTGCGAGAGAGTGAATAATTGATTGATCCATTTGTGAAGATTGACAACGATTTGTTTGTTTTTATCTCTACATTAATTGATTCATTTTATTGATTGATTGCTGTAATGATATTATTAGGATGTGTATTTTTTATTAATTTCAGTAAAGAATAATAATAGTTTCAAATAAACCATCGGTTCAAGTTTTGTGTCAAAAACATTGCCAGCCAATTTAATAGCTCAATCAACTTGTACTAATTGTTAGAACTTAAAATTGTGTGGTTAAATGATTAAATTTAATATATTTCAATAGGTTAAGCTTTTGAAAGAATTGGTAATTTAGCATGATATCAGAGCATGAGATTCTGAGTTCCTTTTGGTAGAATTGGTAATTTATCACTAATATACTTTTGTGACTTTGTCTAGAAAAATTTATTTGGTTGAACATTTTTGTCAAATTTTAGTAGTGCTAAATGTCTTTGCTGGGCTAATTTCTAATCCTAGCTGGCACCCTCCCATCCATACACTATCACTTAGCAGTCAACAATCATAACGATTTCAATTCTAAGAGATATTATATTGTAATTATTTTAAGGAATATGTTAAAATGAATGTTCGATTGTATTTACTAGGAAAGAATTGAGCCAGTCTCATTATATTGAAATGGAGTACAAGCAAATAAATAAGTACTCTTTAACTGAATATTGTGCGATTCCTTAGAAAAGTTCATTGATTATGATAAAAAATTAAATTAAAATCAATGCACTTTGATACTCATTAACCTTATTTTAATACCTTTTATATTATAAAATTCTATGGTTTCAATACAGTGTTTTTTTTTTGTTTTTTTGTTTTTGAGAGAATGGTTTCAACAAAAATCTGACCATTTTCTTTCTTTTACCATGGGACAGAGTTCTTTGCATCCGGGTTTCTCTAGGAGCATCATCTTATTTAAGAGAAAGTTGATTTTCTTTTCCCCATTGTTCAATTGTCTCTTTCTCTTTCTCTATATAAAAATTTATAAGCTAACAACCTTTTCGGACTATTATGATAAAAAGCATGTATGAAGCACACCAAACTCTTTTATTACATCTTATTAAATCATCGTCCCTGTGTATATAATATCCACTCCACTTGCGACAAAGTAGCTTTATAATTTATCGAAGAAAGGTTTCCTCTAAAAAGTGATGCATTTCCTATGCAAAAAGTGTCTTATATAATGCAACATTATTTCTCTTTATTATATATATTACACATGAACCTTACATAGACTTGAAAACGGTGTTGAATATACCCAATTGCTATAACCTTCTAGGAAATTGATCTTTAAGTTCTGGTTATTGGGGCAATTTACATTAAAAAGATACAATCTCTTCCTTGTTTGTTAAGCATATTTGGTGGAATAGTAAGTTTTGATCACAACTTATCTACGCGCAATTCAGCTTTTCCAATGAAAAAAAAAAAAAAAATGAAACATCAGTAATTAATGTGGCTAATGGCAATGTCAATCATTGGACTATGACATTTAGGCATATCCCATAGGGTAAAACCGTAAAAAAGAAGAAGAAGTGGTTGAGGCATATCACATAGGGTAAAAAAGAAGAAGAAGTAGTTGATGACATGAAAAATATCTTTTTGAGAAAGTATTTCACCCCTCATTATTATTAAGAATTATTCATTTGATCTTTTAATGTATAAAATATTATATCACCACCACACGTGAGTTAGTACTTCCCCCAGCACAAAGTGCATGGGTCTTGGAGGTAAGGGGTTCAAGCGGGCAAAATAGTTATTACTTGTATTTTTAACCATTCCTCACAGTATATATTGACTTCCCTACAAAATGTATAGAATTTCCTATAAAATAATACACAAAATTTTCTATAATATTGAATACACCTTTAACTTTATAATATTTAATCTAAACCTTTCAATGAATCTATCTCAAATGGAGATAAATTCTATATAATTTTCTTTTTTATTTAGAAAATGACAAATTCTATATTTGATTCATATAGAAATCAAACTGATCTAATTGGTACAAAATACAAATTTCATTATTATTATTATTATTATTATTATTATTATTATGGAAAAGTATACAAAACCCTTCTTATGTTTTATTTATAGAACAAATAACTCCTAAATTTTTGAATGTAACACTTAATATCCTAGTGCAGTATTAATTTTATGTGTAAAATATTAAATATCTGTTATAGTAAAAGGTGAATTGCTCATGTGATGACACATGTCCATATTTAGAATTACACTTTCACATAAAACAATATCACATCACATGGAGAACAAGATCCTCTCAATTTCAAGTTTGCTCCATTTCGTCAATTTCAAAATTAAGATTTAATTTTTTCGATTATTTAACAATGTATACACTATCATGTTATTTAAAATTATAAATAATATAACTGTTTTTAGTTTGTACATCTTTATTTTTCAAATATAAATATATAGGGTCATTAAAAACAATAGCATATGAAGTGTTGCACTCAAACTCTGTAGGAGATCTGTGTTTGCAGGAAAAATCACATAGTGGATTTGTATAATTTTCCCTTATTATGTTCAAACAGATTGATTAGTCATCTTTCAAACTTCTATTATTTGATAAATGGCATTAATTCCGCCCAAAGAACAAGATTTTTCTTTTTCTGGAATATCATACAGAAAATTCCAACCTGTTATGCAATTTTTTTCTAGTGTAAAACAATCACTAGTTTGTTAATAACTGTTAGCTTAGTCCAATTGTTGTCAATTTTAGAAAAAAAAGCAATTTTTATGTATTCATTTGTTCAAGAAATACGTCTTTGACATTCCTAGACGGCTAGACTAATAGAATTTCCAATCACAGAGAGCTGGGTGGCAGATAAAGAGTAGGTTCATGTCTCCCTCAATCTCAATCCCAATTACGTCCATGGACACAGTCAAATATTTCCCCCAACCTTCTCATTTTTCCCTTGAACTTCGACCCTCACAATTTTGTTACTTGCCGCTTGAACTTCTATTCTAGCTACTTCATTAGCGACAAAAATATAAAGGCACCACAAACTTCGTAATACTTCTAAAAAAATTAAAAAAGTTGTAATTGATATATGATAAAAGTCATGATATTAGTGTCTCAATTAATCCTCACATTAATAATTTGTAAAAAAAAAAAAATTATGAAATTTATTGTGGTCGTAACATTTTTTTTTGTAGAGAATTTCAACCTATGACGTCTGCTCCTAATGATAGTTATTTATCATCAGACCAAAACACTAATCAATTTTTGGTGTAAGGAGAAATTGAACCTTAGATTTTTTTTATTCAACCATGAGAGACTTTCTATTTGAGCTAATTGGAACTCATTTATAAAATTATTATTGTGGTCATAACATGGTTGTTCTATTAAGCATTTTAGTTAAGGTTTTTTTTTTTTTTTTTGGGTATATAACTATATATAGTTGTCTACGATGTTGACTAATCGTTCTTTTTTGATTTTTCTCCACCTTCGTTGTCTCTTCCTTTAATGTTTTTTTAAAAGCTAATATATATCAACCTTCCAACCTTCACGATTTAGTGCCTTCAAAGAGTAATTTTGTTGTACATGAATACGCCTGCTATATAAGAGCCTAAACCAACTTACAATTCTTATACTTCAAATCCATCACAAACATTATTATACAATAATATGAGTCGCTCGAAGGCTCATTCATGGGGGACAATACCCTTTTCATGGGAAAATAAGCCCGGGGTCTCCAAGGTTACACAACAAGAGTGCCCTACAAAAGGTGACTTTGTGCTCAAGCTACCACCCCCTCCTTGTCCATCATCAGAAACTGCTAGGACTAATTCAGTCCATGATTTCCAAATCCCTCTCCCCCCTTGTGCTTTTCATCCTCCTTCAAGAAGTTCTTCCAAAAAGGGACTTAGAAAGCAAGAAGACCCTTTTCTGGCAGCCTACAAGGAGTGCACAAAGAGCATTAGAAATGGTAAGTCAGTTAAAAATGATATTGGGTTTGGTTTTAGGAAGAACTTGCTTGATTTCTCGTGCAAGCGCTCTTGCAGTGTTCGGGATGATAGTTTAGTGAGGATCTCTGAGCTTCCATTTGAGAGAGAATGAAGAGCACCATAAATGAAGTTTGACATGTTCATCAATATATCCAAGAGTGGTTTGTTTTTGGCTCTTCTTGTTTGTCTGGTTTTTTACTTGTATCATGACAAATGGTGGTGACAATTTTCAGATCATAAATTGTGTATATTTTTCTTGTGAATGTTCATGTGTTCTCTTTATTAATTTTAAAGGAATACAACTAAAAAAAGTTATCTACTTAAATTAACTCACAAGTGGCCAGATTAGATTTAAACCAATTTGTGACTATAAAATGGCCTTTAAAGGTATTTGTTCCAAATTTGCCTCATCAAAAAGTCATATAGCTTTCAAAGTAATGTAAGCACTTATTAGCCCATAGAATTGTTCATCCTTAGTAATATGATTTTTTTTCTTTTTTTTTTAACCGAATATAAAGGACAAATGGATGAAAATGGTAGACACTAATCTCATCTCTAAAGGGAAAATTTATCTGATAGGACGATCTCAGGAAATATCAAAACAAGACTTGTATGTTTTTTCTTTTAATTTATTTAGTTTGCAAAATGTGTTTTCTATTCTTGGTTAGAAAAATATTCAATAGAATATCTTTTAATTCTATAACTAATATGACAATTTAGAATCAATAAGATTGGTTAAGTCTACACTTGAAGTACAATAACTCATTACATTTTTGAGATTTTACAGCATGGATCAAACATTAATGCTAAATATTGAGGTCTCTTTTTTGCTTCGTGGTCACTTGGTAGTCCCTCGTTTATTCCTAGATGTCTGCTT
Source organism: Castanea sativa (assembly GCF_040712315.1). Taxonomy (NCBI): domain Eukaryota; kingdom Viridiplantae; phylum Streptophyta; class Magnoliopsida; order Fagales; family Fagaceae; genus Castanea; species Castanea sativa. Next base: position 14,907,225 of record NC_134024.1, on the reverse strand, counting down.
GGAGGTCATAATGTAAGAGAATAGACTACAACATATCCTAAGCCCAAGTCAAATATCTACATGGCATGAAGTTTTTGCCCAAATTTCTCGCACCCAGTGGTTTGAACTCATGGGGTGTTACGTGTCTTTTTCTTTTTGTTGGGTTAGTGTCATAATTTTCCTCTAAAAAAAATTAGATAAGTTTGTAAAGATTTTTTTATTGTGAAGAAATATATATATACACTTCATAATTGGGCTTACGGCTCATAATTTTCCTATATTATGGGATGGACTCGTGACGTGTGTTTCTCTTTATATTTTTTTGATACGCAACATGTGTTTCTCTTATATCATGGATTAGGCTTAAGGCCCATAATTCTCCTCAATAGATCAATATTCATGACACACATCATTTCTCTTATCTCTTCTAAAATGAGTTTCCCAAATAAAATTTATATTTACACAAAATGGGGTTTGGAGGAAAACAACTGAACTACAAGACAACTAAAAAGTTTGGGCAAAATTATGAGGCTCACACATGCTTCTTATTAAAGACCCAAACTCTATTGGGTGAAGTGTCACATTTGGACCAGAGACAGCACAACTCTTTAAGCCCCACTCCAATAAAAGACAAAATCCTAAGACAATTTGCAAAGTTTTAAAAAGTTTGATGCAAAGGATTTAAATTTTTTTAAAATTAAATTAACTTCAATGGCACTTGGCTATTCAAATTTCATGCCATGCACAACAGGCAATGACCTTAAGTATTGTAAGCAAACTTACAAATTTGTTAACCTTAAAAGCATTTCATGGTGTAGACAAAGTATCCTATGCTCCCAATCAATGTGCCCCTCTCACAATGGTATTTTTTTGTGGACCTATCTTCCCCTCCCCTTAATTATATAAAATACTGTAATGTTCGAATGGAGGGTACAACAAATATAGTAAAAAAGAAAATTTAAAAAAACATTAATATAAGTAGTCAAAAAAAATTTAAAATAACATTAATATAAGTAGTAAAATCAGACATGACAATTAAGGAGATAATGAAAAATTATGACTTTAGTAGATTAAAATAGCGAAAATATAACATCAATATCAGCAGCTGAAACCACTCGTCTAGCTAGGCCATGAGCCAGTCTACTCCTATCCCTTTTAACGTGTTGAAATTGACAACGCCTCAACAGCCTTCCCAATTTTTTTTGTCTCATCTATAATATGGCCATAGAGAGTATAGCAACAATCTACAGCTTGCAAAGCCTGTATAACACGAAGACAATCTCCCTCAACCTACACATCAAAAAAACTCAACTCCCTTGCAAAAGCAACTGCTCGTTTAGCAGCCAAAGCCTCTGCCATCTCCACCGACTAAACCAGCCCCACTTTCTGACTCAAGGCAGCCAACACATTACCCTCAAAGTCCCTACACACCACGCCTAACCCAACTTGGTTGTAACCATCCAGAATTGCTGCATCGAAATTTATCTTATAGCACGCAGCTGGTGGAGGCGTCCATCGCACAAGAGATGGATGAACACTGCTCTGCGCCTCCTTACAATGGACATCCCAGAACTCCTGAACCAGTTTCAAAGCACTATCACCAATTTTGTGGAGCTGCCAGGTACGTTGATGAACTCTTAAGCGATTCTAACGCTCCCACAAACACCAAGCAGTCATGGCGAATTGAGCACACCGAAAACCCGACGCAACACTGAATAGAGTCTCCAAAAAAGATCTGCACTTCTTCTGAGTAAGAAACAAAAACCCAGGATCAGACAACCACACAGACCAAGCTTGATCACAGAGCCATAAACAATGCAGTAGGGATTCCGATTGATCATTGCATCCTTCACACATATCATCGATTGGAATATGCCGAAGTCTTAGGTTTTGCTTGGTAGGAAGAGAATCTTTCGCAACTTTCTACAAGAAATGGCAAACCTTCTTGGGAACTTTAAGTTTCCAAATCTTCTTCCAAATACTCTGTTCAGACAGGGGAGAAGAGGAACTCGGCAAAACAGAGTTATCAGCCTCCATTAACATGCGATATGTATTTCGCACGCTATAGCTTCCAGACGAGGACAACGGCCAAATCAGAACATCTTCAGCGACATCTTCACCCACATACACTACAACAAAATGTATTTTCAGTGACGAAAAAATTCGTCACTAAAAGTCCAGTTTTTCGTCACTAAGAACCTTTAGTGACGAAATCGGACTTTTAGTGACGAAACTCATTTCGTCGCTGAAACCCCGACACTAACAGTCCTAGGCACGAAAAATTTCCTCACTAACAGTCCGATTTGATTAAAAAAAAAAAATTTTAGAGACGAAATCATTTCGTCGCTAAACGTTTTCCTCGCTAAAAAACTTTCGCCGACGAAAATATTTCGTCACTAAAAACACTTTAGTTTATTAAATCATATTTAGTGACGAATAATTTCGTCACTAAAACTATTTTCGGGTACATATAGTGACGAAAAAGTTCGTCACTAAAACTATTTTTAAGAAAATCCAGGCATATATAGCGACCAAAATTTTCGTCACTAAAACCATTTCTTACCAAATTTTGCTACATTTAGTGACAAAATATTTCGTCACTAAAACAATTTTTTATTGCTATATTTGTGATGAAAAAATTCGTTACTATAACTTATTTTCTGTTTTTATTTTTTCCATGACTTTGATATTAACCTGTAACCTGTTATTACATTACTAAAACCTCACATTTGAATAATACATTTATTTCAACAACACATTTATAAAAAAAGATCCATACATTCCACAAGTAAAAAATAAAACAAGTATCTAATTCAAACTCATTCCATACAATAATTCTTTGCAACATATACAATAACTCAAAATGTTTTATAACAATACAAAAAGTGTAACATAATATAATTAGAACTAACGGAAGATGTCCCCATATGTCTTCAAGTAATGCCAAAAATAAATCTCCTAAAAGCCACCAATAAAAAATCTGCACAAATATAAAAAAATACTACATTAAAATCGTAAAGTAAAAACATTAATTATGTTATAAGAAACATTTCTAACAATGCATTAAAAATAATCACACCATGTAATGTGGGTCAGTTGCTAAAAGAAAGTAATAACCAAAAAATGTTTTAACTTGAGGTTGAACCATCCCCATAGGTAAGAACGTCATCATAACCATTCCTCCTTAAAAAGTTAAGAATATTCTTTTAGACCTCTTCTTGCTTAGCTCATGCCTCTTGGTCTCTAGCTCGCTCTTCTTGGTCTCTAGCTCGCTCTTCTTGGCCCCTAGCTCTTGCCCCTTTGAGCTTAATGATCTCATTTTCTAACCGTTGAATATACTCCACCGAGAAATTAGATGAGGCGGTGGTTATTAAAGAAAAGGAAGGTCTCATGCCAAGTCCCTTTACAATACCAGACTTCTTCTTAAAAACCAAGTTTGAGATCTCCTCTTGTGTAAGGGGAATTACATTAGGATCTAAAAATAATAATAATATTTCCCTTAAAACAAGTAGTTTTGGATCTTTGGTTCTTACTTTCTCGTCAGAGTTGACTAAAACAAAACCAATATGCTAAGAATACAACCACAATAAGCAGTTGAGATTTGTAAACACTATAAAGAAGAAGGGCAAAGTAACTACATTTAGAGAACCTATAATTAATTCTTATTTTTGCACCAAAAGACACATAGAAATAGCAATAACAATAAATTTGAGGCATTAGTTTTATATGTCATTGGAAAATTCTGTTCTCCAAAAGCATCTACTAAGCCTTCTTGGGCGTTCCACATTTAGTAGTCAAAAGTCACATGTTAGCATGTTACTTCTACTTATTACAAAACACTTCTTTTATACTTCTTTTATATATAGACTGACTCATAGAAAAGTTTGTATATTATGGGACCCAATTCGATGGTTAACGACGAACCATATCTCTTCAATTTAAATGCCACAAAGTGTGAAAGAGATATGACAGACATGATGCTTATTATCACTAATCCAGTTAGGCCCAAAATAGAAAGCATTTATGTCTTCATATGGAGATGAACTTGGGCATTATCCTTGTACTTCTGTACTGCAATATTACTAATTAATTCAGCCACAAAAAAAAAAAAAAAAATGATAAAAGTACAATTTGTACTTAGAAAAAGTGATACTTTATTAGATACTAAATACTGATAAAAGTACAATTTGTACTTAGAAAAATCAACATTTTCAAAACCATATATGAACAAATCAATAAGTTAAAAAAACTAAAAGTTAAAACGTCGTAGAATAGCTATATACTAGCTTGGCAATTGTTAAGAATATAAAACTTATTGCTGTAACCACTAGGATTTTGATATGAACAATAACAAGAGCTTTGAAATGGCTCTAATGATAGTTTTGTGGTGAACTTACCTCTGTCCAACAAGTCTATACATTCTATAGATGAGATCTTCTTCTTGTTCAGTCATGCTTATAACCTCCCATTTAATACTACTAACCGCTGCCACAGATAAACAAAACAATTAAGGTTTAAAAGTTTTAATCGAAAAAAGAGAGTCCCATTATAGAAAACGTATATAAAATGCATAAGAATTGGAGAAAGGAAGAAGGGGATTGGGACACTGACCTTCAGACTCAAAAGTGGTGAAAAAAGAAATTAAAGATGCAAGATCCAACACTGGAAATTTATACCTAATTAATATATATATATATATATATATATATATATATATATATATATATATATATATATATATATATATATGATGCCCAAAGATATAAGGCCCAACCATTAATTTGAAAATATATAAGAATCAAACCCAATCAATTAGAAAATCTATTGAGACCCAAAACTTAAACCTTATGCCAACTTGTTTTTCTAATAATTTCCAGTTATAAAAAGGATTGGCAATGCAATCTAAATATAAGTGAACAAGGTTAGTGGAATCATCAACATAACTCATTCATGACACTACTTATTTCTCTCCTATACTTTCTCAACTTTTGCAATGTTTATTCATCACCATCATCACTGCTACAATAAAGAAAACTCTTACAATCATCAAATTCAGCCTCTTTACAATTACAAGTGCACCAATTTTATCTAATATCCTTGTCTATACATTGTTTATAATAAACTAAAGCAACCCAATTATGATAAAATATCATAATTCAAATGAACAAATATGCAGAGTATATAAGAACAGAACAAAGAAGTTGTAATTATAACTAAATTAAGCTTAATACCCAAATCAATCTAAGAGCTTTTCCCTCTAAAATATCTCATTCTCTCTCTCTCTCTCTCTCTCTCTCTCTCTCTCTCTCTCAACAAAATGTGTTCCCACTGAAGAAATGGCTCACTCATTCAAATTCCATTAAAAGGGTCTGAATTATCAAATTAAACCCACCTTTTTGAAGGAATTGACAAAATGATATTAGCAAGGCTGGCTGGCGAAATTTCCAGGAATGTGTGTATTTGTTCAAAAAGCAAAAAGATAGGGTTAGACTTTCAAGGCCAAATGTTAGTCCTACATTATTACCATGTCATGACAATTTCAATGTTTTAGCCCCACAAAAAAAAAATTCCAACAAAAATTTGAAAAAGGAAAGGGAGGAAGACCAACAGTTGATTTGGACAATTACATTTCGAAACTCAAAAACCCAAACAGAAACTAAGGTTCACACAAGAATTATAAACTAAGGTTCACATTTCATCAAACACGTGAAATTCAAAACTCCAAAATTAAATTTTTTTTAAATTAAAAATCGAAAATGACCTCAACAAAGATCCTTAAGCTTTGACGAAGTGAGACTTGAACATCAACATTAGCTAATAAAATTCCAAATAAAGCAAAAAATAAATTAAATTAAATTAAATTAAAAAAAATAGAGAAATCCAAAATTATAGAAACCACTTAGACCAAAAAAAGCCAGGCCTACCTAAATAAAAATAAACAAACGTGAATAGCTTAATAAAAGCATTAATTTTTTTTATTTCATAAAACAAAATCAAAAGCTCAAAATAGTGTTAGAAAATTTTCACTAAAAGAATAAGAATTACCTTCTAGTTTGAGGAAGACCAACAGTTGGTGCATAACCTTTGAACTTGTCAGATGGGTTTGTGATGGGTTTGGGAGGGGAAGGGAGGCGAAGAGACGGCTGGGTTTGGGAGGCAAAGGGTTGGCAGCGAGATGGGTTGGTGGTGGAGGAGAGAGGGAGTGGGTGATATGGAGAGGTGGGGAAATGGAGGGTCGACGGTGAAGTTCAGAGGACAAAATGGGGTTGTGGGTCGACGGTGAAGTTCAGCGGCGTGCTTAGATCGACTGCAGCGGGTCTGGGCTGTGGTGTTGACGGCGGCTGTGGTCTGGGCTGTGCTTAGACTTTTGGAAGTGAAAATAAAAGGGGCTGAAAATAAAAGGGGGAAGTTATGAAATAAAAAGGGGGGAAGTGAAAAATAAGGAGCTGAAAAGTAAGTGGCATCACCTATAGCGACGACACTTTTTTCGTCACTAAAAACTTACACATTTAGTGACGAATTATTCCGTCGCTGTAGATTAAACAATTTTCGCGCCCATAATTTTGTCTCGCGCCCTCAATTCACCACACCATACAGTGACGAAATCCAGTTTTCGTCGCTAAAAATTTTCAATTTTTTTATAATTAGTGACGAAATCTAGTTTTCGTCACTAAAAACTTTTAATTTTTTTATAATTAGCGACGAAATCTAGTTTTCGTCACTATAGATTACCTTTTTGTGACGAAAAAATATTTCCTCACTAAATTTCGTCACTGAAAATACATTTTGTTGTAGTGATATATCCCCCCTACCTTCTTAGCCTCCCAAGGTAGAAAACAAGCAGCCAATTTACCCGGATCCCAGACTCTAGAATTTGGATAAAACAACTCACTAATCCGAACCACAGCAGAACTCGCCCTTGGAGATATAATTTTACTACACCCCGGTTTAGGCAACCATTGATGATCCCAAACCTTAATTGTTTCGCCATTCCCAATCCTCCAAATTGCACCCTTGTGAATTACCTCACGTGCTTGCACAATGCTTTTCCATGCACAAGAACTCTTCGGATGGATAGGAGCATCAAGTATACTACCGTCGGGCAAATATTTGGAATTAAAAACTTTATAAAGTAGAGTATCTTTATTATGAATTAAGCGCCAAACCTGTTTGGCCAACATAGCATTGTTAAAATTTTGAAGATCCCGAAACCCCATACACCCAATTGACTTGGAAGAACAAAGGGAGCTCCACTTTGCCCAATGAATCTTCTTAGTCTCACCATTACCCACCAAAATTTCCGAATCATTGTCTCAATAGCCTTACATAACACCCACCCCCACCCCCCCCCCCCCGCACCCGGTAATTTAAAAACATTCATAGAGTAAATTGGAATAGATTGAACCACAGCTTTTATCATGACCTCTTTACCAGCCTGAGACAACAACTTCTCCTTCCACCCTTGCATTCGAGCCCAAATTCTCTCTTTGATCTTAGTGAAGCATGCTTTCTATTCCTACCAACAAAAGAAGGCAGCCCCAAATACTTATCATAGTGACGAATAGCCGGGACCTGTAAAGCTACTTGGATAGCCATCTGAGAGGACTCTTCAGTATTCCTGCTAAAGAAAAGAGTCGTTTTCTCCTTATTAATCATTTGACCGGATGCCACTTCATAGTACCCAAGCAACTCTTGAATTTTATGACATTCCTCCGAGGTAGATCTGCAAAAAATCAGACAATCATCGGCAAAAAATAAATGTGTTAGTTTGGGACCATTCCTACAAATAGAGAATCCCTGAATATCTCCCCAGGATGCCGCATCACATAACAAGGCATTTCAACCCTCCGCACAAGACAAGAATAAATAAGGAGAAAAGGGATCTCCTTGCCGCAAACCCCTTGACGGTGTGATCATACCCTTTGGTTCACCATTCACAAGAATAGAGTACGAAACTGTTGTAATACACTCCATAATCAAGTCCACCCAAGATTCCTAAAATCCCAATTTAAGAAGAATTTGCTTAAGAAAAACCCATTCCACCCTATCATAAGTTTTGCTCATATCCAACTTCATAGCCATAAACCCCTTCTTCCCCGAACAAGTGGTCTTCATATGATGTAAGGACTCAAAAGCAATTAAAATATTATTCGTAATCAATCTATTTGCAAAAAAAACACTTTGTGTTTCTGAAATAATGGAATGAAGCACAGGCTTAAGACGATTGGCTAACACCTTATTGATTATTTTGTAAATTACGTTACAAAGACTTATAGGTCTAAAATCAGTAACTTTCTCCGGATTTTGAACTTTAGGGATTAAAGTGATGAATGTATGATTAATAGATTTAAGAATAGACCCTGAATTTAAGCTAGAAAGCACAGCCTGAGTAACATCCATACCTACATCCGTCCAGTATGTCTGATAGAACAACGAAGGCATCCTATCCGGTCCAGGAGTTTTAACTGTTAATTAAGTAGCACTAGCTTTTTTTTTTCAAAATTTTGAGCTTAATTAAGGTTTTATATATTGTTATTGTTAGAATACAGTCGTGTGAAACTTAGGTGACCTTATAGGCTTTCTAGCCTAGAGTGAGCTCTTAGGAATGTGCAATATGTTGCAAATGAAAACACTTCAGTTCGAATTGTGACATTGCAGACGTTTTTTAAATTTCTTTTTACGATTGCTTTCTTCTAGCAGTCAATCATAACTGCTGCCCATTTTATTAGTATATGTGTAGGTTTCGAATACATTGCGAAGAAGCCACAATTAATTGGAATATTTTCTTATATTGAAACAAATTGGGTCAATATTTCTATGCTCATTTCTTGATTTGCCATTGATATAAACATTTGCTACTAAATTCAAACAATAGAAAGATTGAATATTCTACTAAATTCTTCAAACGAAATGTGATCCCACATCATTCATTTCTGTCGTTTAATTGCCTACAAACTAATTAATCAAATACCACCTTCTTCTCCAAGTAAATTTCTTCTTTACATGAATATGTTAAATCACTTGTCTACCTCTTCTTTGACTATTTCCAAATTTAAATCAATTTTATACATAATCTTTTATATCTTTTACGCATTTCATGCGTGTGCTCCAAGCCTACAATACCATATAACCAACGTTATACCTCAAGACATCTCAAGCTCAAAAATTATTAGAGAGAGTAAGGAGCTACAATGTCAAGTGAAATTGTGTCTTCAAATCCCATCGTTGATGCTTATGAATATCTACAAATTATTAACAATCTAGATGGCACGATCACACGTAACCCCAACAGATATCCAAACACCTTAGCTACACAAGATCTAGACCACCCCACCCTAGTTCTCTCCAAAGACATCCACATCAACCAATCAAAAAACACTTGGGTACGAATATTCATACCTGGAAACACACCGGATACTTTCTCAAAGAAAAAACTACCCCTCCTAGTATACTACCATGCGGGAGGGTTCATACATTGCAGTGCAGCCTCAACAATTTTTCACAATTTTTGCACAAAAATTGTGGTTGACCTCCACTTGGTCATCGCATCGGTTGAGTACCGCCTGCCAGCTGCATATAATGATGCTGTGGAAGCGTTGCACTGGATCAAAACCACCCATGATAAGTGGTTGAAAGATTATGCTGATTTCTCCAACTGTTACATTATGGGAAGTAGCTCAGGGGGTAATATAGCCTACCACGCAGGACTACGTGCAGCTGCAGAAGTGGACCATTTTGAGCCGTTGATGATGATTAAAGGGCTAATATTGTACCAACCATTTTTTGGTGGCACCCAGAGAACTGGGTCAGAATTGAGGTTGGTCAATGACCCTAGGCTGCCCCAAAGTGTACTTGATTTGATGTGGGACTTGTCCTTACCAATCGGAGTTGACCGTGATCACGAGTATTGCAATCCAACGGTGATGGGTGGGTCAGAACTTTTAGACCAGATCAAACGGCTGGGGTGGAAGGTTTTGGTAACTGGTTGTGATGGGGACCCACTATTTGATCGTCAAATTGAGCTGCTCAAAATGTTGGAGGCAAAGGGTGTACAAGTAGTGGGTCATTTTAGTGTAGGAGATTATCATATGGTGCATGTCACTGAGCCCTCCAAGGCTGAGGCACTGCATGCAGTGCTTAAAGGATTCATATTTTCTTAGGTGGCTACTTAGAAATGACAGCTGGTGGTGTTAATTTATAAATGATTGCTTTCAGTTAATACAAAAATCAACAAAATTTGGCTTATAGCTTATAACAATAAGCAATTTGTATGTTTATGTTAATTAAAAAAAAAAAAACTTATGATTTCTGTCATTGGTATTATTATGTTGAGAATTTGTTTGGAATTTGAATTGTTATACTGGGCATAGTCCTTTTCTTCTTTTAATGTGAAAGGTGAAGAATCCATATAAGCAAGTCAAATTTACAAATTTCACTGATATAGTATTTGTTTAAGTTAGGAATAAAAGGGATTTATTTGGAAAATAATTTATATTTTAAGGAAAAGAATAACAGGTGAAACTTTCTGATCTATGTCAATTGTCACTATCCATGAATTTTAGTTGGGCTAGCCCAAGACTGGTATGTCCATCAGTCCATGCCCAAATAAAAAAGAAATGGTTAGTCTTTTTCCAAGTATAGAAATGGGTTTACCTAGGCTGAGTAAGTACCCAAAAAAAAAAAAAAAAATGGTGATGTATACCAATGCTCTCTGCAAAGTGCAAAGTCTATAAATAACTTCTAATTTTTGTATGCGCACAACTTATAAGACTTATGTCTCACTGACATGTGGACACATGAGATACCATCTCCTAAATAACAAGTCCTCTTTCCAGACTTTTATTCTTAGCAATGAAAAAAAAAAAAAAAAATCTTAAATTGCTTTCACACACGCAAGTGTGGAGTCCACATGTCAGTGAGACATAAGTTTCATGCACCAGACACATGAGATACCATCTCCTATATAAAAAGTCTTCTTTTTAGACTTCCATTCTTAGCAAAAAAAAATCCTAAATTGCTTCCCCTCCCCCCCTCCCCGGCGATGTACGAGTCCTCTATTTGGTTTTGAACTAAGGAAAATTGGAAACCATACAAGACCAAGTGATGGGCCTACTTTGGGCTCAATCGTGGCATCTTGATGGACTACCCATTGTGTAGTTCATTTATTTATTTAATTTTTTTTTAAAGAGTTTCAATCTATGACATCTGCTCCTAATAATAACTTTTTATCATTAGACTAAAATACCTAATCGGTTTTTGGTGTAGACGAGAATTGACCTTAGATCCCTTATTCAATTATCAAAGACTTTATCAGTTGAACTAACTGAGCCCACATTAATTAATTAATTATTTTTAAAAAAACTTGTTAAAAGAATTAAGGAGAGTCCCATCCCAACAAAAAAATATATGTATATAACTTATATTTTTATTTAATGTGCCAAACGAAACAACAACTTTGATCTGCTACATAACTCTCAAGCTTGTTTGTTACAAATAATATCTTAAATTCTTTTAGGATCTTTGCATTTACAAATAGTACCTTAAAAGCATAATTGAAGTAATATTCTAGATCAATGATTCAATCTATGAAAAGTCTTCTTTATATGATATACCATCAAATCATGGAACATCATTAAAATTAAGAACATGTGGATATATAAGTTCGCCATGAGCTCAATCCTTCGTACACGTATGCCTACCATCTTCATGATCTTTCTTACCATTCAAACATGGATAAATGAGTATGTCACGAATCTCATAGATTCCATGGTTAATTAATTCTTGTTTGTTAGCGCGATTCACTACCTCAAGGATCTACATCCCACAATCACCGTAAATAAGTGGTTTCTTTCATCTTGATCTTTTTCTATATCACAATACCAACAAGTTCTAATACCAATTTGCATAAAACATAATAGCATGAAGATATTATATCTTATTCTAGCTAAATGCAAACTCTTAAAGGAAATAAATTTATTTGAATACGAATTATTATTTTCATTTTACTTACTATAATCCTATTTAAAAATTCTATAAAGCTAATTTTTCAAGTAAAATATTTCTAACAAATTCTAATTAATATATATAGTATATAGAATAACTCTAATTGAATTAGAAAAACCTTAAAAGCATTTGAAATTAAGGAAATTAAATTCTAAAAATTATAAAATATCAACCCCATATTTTGGTCTACATGCATGCATCACTATCAAAGCCAGGAGAAATATCTATTAATATGGTCTTTTTTTCCCTATATATCTTAATCATATGGTTTTTCTTGTTATCATGTGCTACTGGTACACGTCACCACTTTGCCACAGTCACCGCCACCGCCCATATATCTGCAGCTTCTATCAACTTCTAGCTATATGGATTGAGATGAGTCAGTCAGACAAAAAAGGAGTGTTTGATATAATCAGCTTAACTTTTGGAGGATGTTTTTTTTTTTTGTTTTTTTTTTTTTCATTTCTTTATAAACAATCTCTTTAATTTCTTTATCTCCTTTTGTTGTCAGTATGCATGACAGAGATGTAGCTTAATTTTGCAACTATGCATGGTTTCTATAGGTACACGTATAAACATCGATCCATTGGTCCATAAATCGCATGAGATTCTCAACATCAATTTCAACCTTGACGGTGTTGTGGTACAAGTGGTACAGGATGGGATAATGACTTAAATAATAAGCAAAAATGCAAAACTGACCCTTTAACTTTCAGTCTTTTTCATTTCAGTCCTTTAACTTTTAGTTTTGTCATTTCAGTCCTCTAATTTTCAATTGTTGTCAATTTAGTACTCCATTAAACTCCAGTTATGTCCTGCTGTAAATTGAGCCAAAACGATGTCGTTTTGACTTTTTTTTTTTATAGTAAATTTCGGAATTTAAAGAAAATTAAAAAAAAATTGATATTAAAAAAAAAAACCGAGGAATCATTCCACACCCAAATCACTCACTAAAATTTACATCTCACAACCTTACCTTCCCAAACACCAAAATCCCCTCCCACCCTTATCTCAAAAGACCAAACTGCCCTTCCTCCTCTTCTCCACCATTCCTTTCTCAGCTTTTCGACTTTGCCCTCTATCGCTGCCATCACAACTCCTCCTCCTCTTCCTCTGATAACTTGCGGTGGGACTCGCTCCTCAAGAGTGCAATCAAGACCTTCGATTCTTTCTTCAATCCTCGCCCGAACGATCTTCACAAAGACATCGGAATCGCTGCTGCCGACAACGAAGAGAAATGACGTGAAGAAGAAGATTGGAATTGGGATCGTTGGCGAAAGCATTTCGACAAAATCGACTCCCAATAGTGACTCGTCTCCATCTTGAAGGTATAGAGGTTTTTCATTTTCGGGTTCTTTACGTTTTGTATTTTTTTTTTAATATTAGTTTTTTTTTAATTTTCTTTAAATTATGATTTTTTTTTAAAAAGAGCCAAAACGACGTTGTTTTGGCTAAATTAACGACATGACATAACTGAAGTTTAACGGAGTACTAAATTGACAACAATTGAAAGTTAGAGAATTGAAATGACAAAACTAAAAGTTAGAGGACTGAAATGAAAAAGACTAAAAGTTAGAGGGTCAGTTTTACATTTTTGCCTAAATAATAATGGGTCTGGTTAATGTAAGACATACATTAATTATTCATATTTATAAACTTTTTATGAAAAATTTGTTAAAAAAGTTTAGCCATTTTTTTATAATTTTTTTTAATAAAATAGTTTACTAATGTATGTTATATGATAATAAAACCCAATTGTGGGGGTAGTATGATTAGAACAAGTATTTGGGCTTTGGGCTTGGTATTGGTGGTATAAGCCTGTCCGAGAAGATTCTTGGAGGCCCATAAGTTTGATCCTGCTAGAAGAGCAAGATGAGAATGTTCGAGGAAAAACATCTCCTCGGATGAGTTCAGTAGTGATTGCACGACACGTCGTGATGTTTAGGAGGAGAATTCTGGAAGGTTATGTGGGTAAAGATGTGTTTTATATAATCCTAAAGAGGAGGAACGTATAAAAAAATATCAGGGGAAAAACTGCTACCACCGCATTAAAGACCCTGCACCTACCTCTCTGGCCACATTAATGGAGAAATGACCTTTGAACAGTGGAGATCAGCCTTTCAGCTATTGTTTAAGGACTTCCAGAGGGAGGTGGATGTGACAAGTATCTAATAGGGTAAGTTTTTGCTATACGTGGAGGAGGAAGGGAAGAAGAAGAAGAATGATATAAAAGAAAAAGAAAGGGCATGGTGAAAAAGGGACGAGAGATAAAAGGGAGAAAGAAAGTACTGTATACGGGATCTTCAACTTTAGTCTATTGTTCAAAGAAAGAATATCTATTTAAAACTTCCTCGGCTTACGTCCAAGGAGGATTTCTTAATGTTTTCATCTTTTGATTGTGTGTGAGGTGGCATCCTAGCCCTCTATCTGTAGTCCAACATCCATAAGACCTAGGTTTCGAGTCCACCCTCTATAAATTTGATTGTATAAGGCCATTTGGGCCTGAACCCATCACATGTTTGGGTGTAGGTATAAATTGTGCGCTTACACCAATAATAATTAATCACTTAAGAAATTCTCAAGTAAATTATTGTTTTTCCAATGTTTATAGTACTGCAAGAGATTTTATTTGATTTCTTCACATGCATTAGCAAAGAAAACTAGTTGCTAGAGAGTAAAAGATCTATTCTAAACCATTGTACTATAAAGTTAGGCAAGAAAATTTTCATTAGGGAAAACATGCTACGATTTCATGTTTTGATTGTTGGAGGTATAGGGAGTACTAAATGCTATTTTTAGACAATGTGTTTTCAAAATCTATTACAAAGTAGAGTTGAAAAACAAACAAGAAAACAATTTTTCTTTCAAAATTCATTCTCAATCTTTGAAAATTTGGATATAGTACATTTTTCTGTAATGATAACAAGCACAACCTTAATTGAAGGGAGTCTCCAAGATAGTTTGAATTAGTCAAAAAAGCTTGTCAAAAAAGAAAAAGAAAGGAAAACACAGAGACTAGTTTAAAACCAAAAAATGTCGCTTTACACACGTAGGGCATGCCAACCACTTTTGTCATTATAAAGGAAAAAATTATATATTTGAAACCACATCTCAATATCCAGACAAACTCTATATGTTCATTAACAACAAATGTGTATACATCACTCATAAAGTGTCATTCAGCCAAAATAAAATCAATCTTAAAGTACCCAATGAGAGCTCATTAGTATTAACCATTATTATTGGGGTAGCACACCCAAACTAAGTTTCACTTTAAATGTTTATTACTTGGCAGGAAACGACATTTCAAAATCTAAAAAATGACTTCTCTTGCAGCCATAATGTTTATCAAATAAAAAAAAAAAAAAAAAAACCCAATGAGATTATAAAGAGGTTCATTTTCATGGTGATAGGAGCTCTACATGCATTGACATGCAAGTATAGACATAAGTCGTTTTCACTTTTCACATACAATAATATTAGACATTTTTTTAGTATTTTTGTTTTTGTTTTTGTTACGTGGCAATCTCTAACCCTACCATATATTACGAGAATTCTATGTTAAAATAATAATGTAAAATTACTGTTATTCTAAGAGTGTGTAAAGAAGATAAGAGATATGAGGATTGCATGTAATAAGCACTTCGTCGTGTTCCCCAAACGATATGATCACAACCCCATTTCTCTGTCACACTAAATTGCCGAAAGAAAGGACAAAAAAAATAGAAGAAATAAGATTTTGTTGTGATTGTTTTAACTGTTATGTGTGTTTGACATCCTGGCACGTAATTATGAAATTGGGTTGCACTGTTAAATACCACTAATTAATTAATTCGAATAGAAAAAGAGTTCTCACAACTCGATCTGATCGAGCTCTTTGTCGTGACTTGGTGTAATAGCTCACTAACTTGACCAACCCCAAAAGTGAGCTAATCTAATCTTGTCGATTATATTTGCAAGCAATTGTTTAAATATTTATCAACTCAACAATAAAAATAAAGGGTACTCTTATTTACAATGTCTTTGTTTTTTTTTTTTTCTTCTTCTTTTGACAACTATTTCCAATGTTTTTCTTATGAGTTATGACCATTGCAAAATTATTCTTGTTTTGTCGCTTGCCAAGAAAATGACATAACAAAGTATATATTAATTAAAGCAACAAAAAGACGAAAATGTAGCAGCCCTAGAGCTCGATTTGATAAAGATGTATATGAAGTAAAGATAAGTGTTTAAGCTTTGAAAATTAATTAGAAAAGAAGTCTTTTGAATGGATTTGTCATACTAGAATTTCAATATCTTATTTATTTTCAAGAAATTAGTTTAATTAATGAATTCAAGAAAAAATTTTGAAGACTAATTAAAGACTTGCTGCCACGGGAACTATATAAGATTCAGTAAGTTGAATTCTTGTTTTATTATTTTCTTAATACTTTTTATCTATACGAGATTATAATTGTAATGTTTGGTTTATTACTTTAATTTTTGTTTTCCACTTAAATGTCTCCTATCATATGATCATAATGACACAACAACCGATAAAAAGAAAAAGAAAAGTTTGTCCATTTCAATTATAAAATGGAGAAAAAGGTTTTGTTGCATGCATCGAAGCACTACTGAGGTTCCTCGTGTACATTGGCTTTGTCAATTATCACGTTGGATATCTCCTATGATTGAAAAGTTTTGACGGTTTGTAATATTGATTATGAAAGCAAACACTTTCTCAAATGTAGTAAAACTGTAAAAGCAACAGGTTTCATGTTATTAGTCAAGTTTTTAGGCGAAAATGGGAGAAATTATAAGATGCTCGTGGTTGACCATGTCATTTGTTTACTATTTTACTAAAAGACTCCCACCTATTTTAAATTGCTAAGTAGTTTCTATTAAAATTTTTTTTTTCTGATAGCATTTTTAAACATGTGTGAGTTTTTTAGTGAAATGGTGGACAAATGACGTGGTCTACCATGAGGATTATGTAATTTCTTCGAAAGTAGGAAAATCTAAAAGTCCAAGCATTTGATCATGATTGAGCTTATCTAAGATTTTTTTTTTTGGGTGAAGAAAGCTGATAATTGCATTAAAGAAAAGCCATGTTAGCTTGGATGATAGCAGAGCAGTGAGAAGGAACATCCTCCATTTACACTGAAGAATCTATGACATAAATAGCATGTCTAGCTAGGTTATGAGCATCGAAATTTCCTTGACGATGTACATGAGAGAAGATAATGTGTCTATAGAATTCCGCATAAGATTTTGTTGGAAAATCAGGTTTTGCATCTTATAGAAAACACATAGCGGAAGCAACAAACACGAATATACTTGATTCATGAGAGAGAACATGTAACCTTAAATTCTAGAATAAAGAATAGAAAGCGTACCTTGATGCAGTGAAATTCAAAACCAAGACTTGAGAATACCTTTAATCAACATCCCAATTCTACATGGTGTCCGAGAAGAGTGGTCTCTCAATCAGTCTTTATGTACATTAATTTTCCTTTGAAAAAAGGTATTCCAAAGACGCTGTTGAGAAAAAACTGTTTTCTTTTCTTTTAATCATATGTACATATTAACTACCCTTGGTAGTTACTTTATTTAATAACTCTTATTAAATAAAAACTGATTATCTAATTGGGTTAGCCTTTTAGGTCTGCCTAATTGGATTTTAGTTTGCAGCTTGAGATGAGACCAAAGGGAACAAATAATACTCTAACTCCAATGGGCCTTAGGCTTATCTGCCAACTTTTGATAAGTCCAAAATTACTATTAATTATATTTAATACCACTATATAAATATAATTGTACTCTAGACCTTATTAATAAATTATATTTCAAGACTCTAATGATACCATTTGACCCTCCATGAAATATCCATAGTGAACAAAGTCATAATGAACTGTCACTTTGTAAACAACTATTTTATCCTTGAGTACCCAGTTTAATCTTTTAGTTATTCATATTTATTGAAATCCAATTTCAATAAATATAAACTTTAGTAATTCCTTACTAAAGTGAGCGCCCTGAATAATCAGTTCCCATTAAACTTATCTCAACGGAATATTTCGTGTCTCTATAAAAAGAGATTATGGATTCTATATTGAGAATATGTGTTTCCTTAACACTACGTGTAGTTACCCAACATACTGAGGTTTTGACCGTTAATATTAGATCTCACTTCTGATGTATCAAAGTAACCTACATTTCATGATCAGGTTCACTATCTTCTTAGGATTGAGATTCTATGAAATTAGAAGTTGTGAGATTAATCATTCAGGTGGCAGTTGTTGATTGAATAATTAATCTCAAAGTGGTCCAGTTCAATATGTCTTAATACTTAAGACACATCAATTCATCAACTAGAAGTCTCCACTTCTATTATCAAGAAAAACCATCTTAGTTAATGTGTTATAATCTTTGTAGATGAAACGCCCAATTTCATCACCGACTACTAACTACATTTTGAGTTTACAAGAAATTTGTGATTTATATCTTCTATGACTAAATCACATAAATCACATACAATATGCTTCAAGGACTATGATAATGTCTCATTACTTCATTTACAAATAATCTCATATAATTAAAATTTTTTTAATTATTTATGACATGCCAATAAATTGAATTTTAGGGTATAAAGCCCAACAGATTTTGCATCTGCAATTAAATGGCCATAGGATGCCAGAGAAGAGGTAAATGAATTTAACGCAGAGATGATGAACTTGGAGTCACCTTCTAAGACTGCATCCGAGATACCTATTTAACGTGCAAACTCCTACCATAACTTCGATATCAGCCACTGAATGAGGAAGTACGTTCTAAGATAAAGTAGCTACCACAAAACCCCTTTCATTTCTGATGATCACCCTAATGCCAGCTTGGTTCGACTCGTTAAACATGGCTCCATCAAAATTTATTTTGACCAAACCTATTGATGGTGGAGTCCAATGAACTTGAGGCCGAGGATTTTAAATCCATTTAATTTAGTTGATCATAAATTTTAAAATCCTATGTGGTAGAGTACCCCATAAACTCTAAAAGATCTTGATCCTATCAATCCTTCTTTCCATAAAAGCATTGAAACATTTGTGGGCAAAGTCTCATCACCTATAGATCCAACTACAAAATAATAATAAGTGCAACAACTCTATTAATATGAACCCATTATAATAGCAGAATAGATTGGTATATAACTATATATGTTAATTTTTCCCTTTATTGTCACTCATTTCTTAACCGTCAAGAATAGCAACTCATTGAACGTAACCCAAATTTTGAGTATAAGCACGTAAATATAACATTTTTGTAGTTTCTGTTTTGATATTTTCTAGATATTGAGCTAGGGTCTATGCTTCCTAATTAGATTTGCACCTCTTAGTCTAAACAACTTTATTAGGGAGGAAAAGGAATAGGAATAGGAATTTAATGAAAATTGTAAATTGTGCGCAAAGATGATGCATACAAATTCTTATATAGTGTTAGGGTCAATTTTGTTAGGGACATATTTTATGTAATTGGTTTATTCTTTGACAAAATGCACTTTACTTGTAATTGGGTAGATCTAAGATGAGTTTAAGACTTCAAGAAACATGTTGTTCAAGTCAAGTGTTAAAGTCATGAAGATCTGACTAAGAAACAAGTGAAGAAGAGCTGTTCATTAAAGCTCGACAGATATCTCGACAAAATTCTTTCTATTGAGATTTAATGTTGAAACTCGACACAAGCTGTTTTTGTCGAAACTTATGAAATCAGATGTTCTAGATCTAATTTTCAGGCCTAGCTTATGTATTTGTGTAAGGTTTCTTTTCTCACAACTCTAGACATATATAAGGCTTATTTTAAAGGCCGTTACAAGTGGATGCTAAGAGAATACAAGCAGATTGTAACCTAGTTCATTATTCTCTCTGTAGAAGTTACTGCGTCTTTACGCCAAGGGTTTTGTGATCAAGGAGCTTCTTGATCTTCATTGTTGATGAACTGAAGAACTTTGTAGCCAACATCTTCTTCAAGTTGCTGGAGTTAGTCACGTACTGGGATTCGTGCATCATTGATTAGTCACGTAATGAGATTCGTGCATTGAACGGAAAGATTGCCGCTACAACACAAGTCAAATTGGGTATTGGAGTAAGAGTTCAACTATAGGTTGGTATTTCGGGATAGACCATAAGGTTTGGTAAGATTTCTTATACTTGTAACTACTTGTGATTGATAATAGTGGATTCTTGGAAGTGGTGACCTTAAATTCACCCGGTAAGTTTTTGCCTCGGTGGTTTTCCCTATTCGTAAACAAATTGCCCGTGTCAAATTTATTTTCCGTTGCATTTAATTTAGTTGGTGATTTGTTTGTGCTACCACGCCATTGCATGTAATTTGATCTAATTAATTAACTTGGGTAATTAATTAATTTGCAAGGGGTCAATTCATTTTAACCCAACAAATTTAGAGTTGGCAAATTCCATGTCATAGTTTCAAATTTATTTGCATTGATTTCCATGTAACTTTTTCATTTGAGTTGTAATCAAGGAAGAAGATCTTAAAGAGAGGGTTTAAGATCTAGATCGAATGAAGTCTAAAGTGTCAAGTGAGATGTCAGGGGAGTAAATTAAATTGAGCCATAGAGTGGCTCGCTCAACAGCTGCCTATCACCTCAATAGAGCGAGCTACCTAAAAACTTGCCATAATAGAAATTCTGAATTGAAGAGTAACCATCCACCCATTGATTTGTATTTACTATAAAAAAGAAAAATAAACCCTAATCCCCAGAGAACGAAGGTAGAGACTTCTATAACCTTTGAGAGAAAGCATATATTCTCTTATACCTTCACCCTCTCCCACTGAACATCATTAAGAGGAGAATTTCACAAAAAACACTGAGTGAGAGCTTGAGTGCTTTTGGATGGTTGAAAACCACAAAGATCATTATTAGAAATCTCAAGAGACCTTGAAGTGTTCGAGTGATCAGTTTTGTAGTCTACGTTGCAACTTGCGTTTGGGGACCCTGAAGAGAAACAATGATGTAGTTTGTTGCTAGCAAGAGCTAGAGGCTCAAGTACATGTACATTGCATAACTGGATATTTTGTATGTCTTTATGCACTGCAACTATCTTTATAGTGGATTCCGCTTACTAGGTTAGGCCTCGGAGAATTTTTATCCTTGATGGGTTTCTCTCCATAGTTCATAATCACATCACGTCTTGTGTGTGTGTTGTGGTTTATTTACCGTTGTGTTATCCATGATACTTACAAACTGGATTTGAATTAATCAGTTAAAATCAATAGCCAAGTTGTTCTAGAGGTCTTAATGTAATTAATATATGATACTCCATTTGTCTCACTTTGTTTGTCATGTTTGAAAAGTTAAAATTTTTAAGAAAATATTATTTATTGCCTTGTCTGCCTTATAAAATTGTATAAATTTACAAAATTGCCCTTAAATAAATTTATCAGTTTAAAAAAAAAAAAGAGTTATTCTTAATGAGGCAACTAAAAAGGTGTCCTAATTAAATTGATTTTTTAAAATATTTGTTAGTTTTCTTTTCAAATAGTTTTGAAAATAAAGTAGGGGTATAATAGGAATATTAGTAAATTAATTAATTTTATTTTTAAAAACAGGACAACATTTTGGGACATCCCAATATAGAATAGAGGACAAACAAACTCGGATAGAGGGAGTATATTATTTCTTTTAAGGTGAAGTTATCTTTTCTTTTTAAGGTATGCTAGGAGGCAATTATTGTTCAAATTTCTCATCCCTCAACTATCGAATTATAAAATTAAAAAAAAAAGTTTATTTTTCTTTTTGGAAAGTGTACATTGTAACTTGTTATTAAATATTTGCTATTTTTTAATGTGTATTTTAGGACACTCGTTTAGCAGGAACCTTGGCAGATTTCTAAGGTCCTTGGGTAATAGGAACAAAATTTGACAACTTATGTAGGGTTCATTATATTGATTGTAGAGATATTTATTAATCCCCTTTGATGGTTTAGGTTAAAGTATGTTATTCTTTGGAAATAAAATAATTTAGTTTCTCCAATGGTGGGTAAAGTGGAAAAATTAATTGAAGGCACGCTCTGTTGGCAGTTGGCAGTTGGCACAAAATTAATCTATGCAGTAGTAGTGTATGGCAGATAATCAATGTGATATATATATATATATATATATATATATATATATATATATATATATATATATATATAAAAGCATTAAGAAACATGTACACATAATCAATGAGCACTCAAACATGTAGATGTTTAATGTTAATCAACAGGTTAAAACAGTGGAAGAAGCAAGAAAACAAGAAAAGGTACAGATAGATAGGAGAAGAAGGTAGAATAGGTCGGGCATCCAATCTATGATAAAAATCCCAAAAAATGTCGTTTTATGTGAAAGAATTAATTGTTTTGTGCACAAAATGTTTTGTTTGGATAGTTGGATATGAGAAGTGATGCCAGAACAAACAACAAATGGTTTCCACGTGATGCGGGCCTTTTGGAAGGTAGTACGGGAATGGGAGTGTCATTGTCCTTACTTGTGGCGGCTGTGCCTTTGTGCTTTGTGGAGAGAGAGAAAAACAAAGAAAATCTAAGACAGCCACTTTGAGACCAAGTACCCAACCACTTGGCCAATCCCGCTAGATTGTCAAATTGTATTTACTATTTAGTCTCATTGACAACAAAATGTAGAAATTAATTAACATGTTGGAGGCATATGCTAAACCTTTCTATTATACTCAAAGTTTATATAAATAGCTAATTAAATTTATTAATTAGACCCCACCAATTAATAAAATATGTATATAATACTGTTTATTCCTAGTACGTTATTTATTTAATGCCATTATAATGTGTGTGTGTGAAATTTAAATAAGCAAATGTAAACAATTTGAAATTATAACATGTCATCCATTCCCATAACTAATTAGTCCATCAAGCTCCCTCAAAAAAAAAAAAAAAAAAAAATTTGTCCATCAAGTTTCACATTAGGGCCTAATCATATGACCATATCTCTCTCTCTCTCTTTCTCTCTAATGGCTAAGGCTTTACTTGGGAGGAGGGAATGGAATGGAATGAAAAGAATAATTTTAGAATATTCTTCCCTCCCTTTGTTTGGGAGTTTTAATGGAGGGAATGAAATGGATAGAAGGAAACACTCATTCCTCTCTATTCCCTTAAAACCTCAAATTATCATTCCCCCCGAAATTGGGAGGAATGGGAGGGAATGAAATTAGATTTAATGAATTTTTTACTAAAACTCCCAAAATATCCCTATATATTCAACCCTTTATTTTAAAATAGGGATCTAATAGTAATATTATCATAAATGATTTCATTCCATTCCATCCATGTTACTCCCAAACAAGATTACTTACATTCTATTCATTTTCATTCCTTTATTTTAAAACATCCAATCAAGGTTACTTAATTCCATTCCATTCCATTCTTTTCCATTCTTTTTCCTTACTTAAATACATTCCATTCCATTCCATTCATTTTCATTTGCTTATGATCATTTCATTCCATTCCTTTATGAACTCCCAAGAGGAGCCTAAAAGACCTCTCTCTGCTTATCATTTTCATGGCATTTAGTTTGTACATCTTGGTTAAGCCCTAATAAGCCATCATGCTCCATCAACAACACCCCTCTTCTTCACCCTCAAAACCTCGTAAAGACTCTCTTGGCACCATTGTCGTTGCATTCAACCTACATGCCTTTGTCTCCATCTCTATTTTCGTGAATGCATTTCATCGAGTCTTGAATGATCATCTAGAGAGGAAGAAAAGCATCATCACCTTTCAAACAATGAATATAGAGGCTTCACATTTTGAAGAGTTAGGTCATAGTTGGGTCTTGATGTTGGGATTTTCTATATAAGTTGGCAGTGTGTGAATGATCTAATTTTGATGATAACTTTGCACTGTGTGATGATCGAGATCTATCGATTAGTGGATTGTGTATGATTTGGGTTTGATGATGGCTTGATCGTCGTGAGTTGTGTCCAAGATATGCGTGTATGATAGAATATGTGCATAGGGTTGGTTTGGGACTCATTTAGGTTTTATTTTGGGGTTATGTACTTAAGGTGTTGGAAATTTGGTCTCAATGAGGTTTTCTAATCTAGTGAAATGGGATTGTGTTTGTTGTGGATAGTGGGGGAAGGGAGAATGATGATTAAAGACTTTAAGGCGTGTAGTCGCTGTCTTTAAGACTTGGATTGCCCTCGCTCCAAAGAGTTTGCTAAGAGTTACAGGCAATCAGTCTCTAGGATACAACAAAGCCTAAGTTATTGCATATAGCGATTTTGAAAATACTCAAGCACTTATATAAAATTTGGTATGCAGAAAATATTGCATCTCTTGTAGGAAATAATTTAACATGCCTCTATTTATAGATGTAGTGAGGATTTAAATCAATAGGCTTTATGAAATGATACTAATTAAGGGTTATATCCTTCCAAAGAACAATTGGACCACTTTTGACCACTAGGCACATGAAACCATGTCAAATAGATCAGAAAATCTCAAAAAATGGGAAATAACTAATTTTATTTCGTTAATAGCTAAAGTTTGAGTTAGATTAAATAATGCTCAAGATGATAAGGTTGATGACATAGGTGACATTAAATAATGCTCAGATAATGCTTATATGAAGGAAAGTTAGTGTAACACATTTGGAGAGAATAATAATTTTAGAAAAAAACTTGGTGACTAAAATGAAAATTTTAAAACTTAAGGGACCAAAATGAACATACCACAAACATAAAAAGGCAAAAGGGTAATTCAATTATAAATAATTATGTTTTTGTTATTATTATTTTTTTTTTGGGGGAAAACTATATACTAGATACTTAATTAGTGGTTTTTAATAATATCTTAGTAAATTATACTAAGATAATATAATTATGCTATTAAATTGAAATTTAATGAATATAGTCATTCTTTTAGTCTAGAATTTTCAATTATATATATTAATTAGATCCTACCAATTAATAAAATATGTATATAATACCGTTTATTGCTAGTACTTTATTAATTTATTTAATGCCATTATAAAGTGTGTATGAAATTTATATTCTCTATCAAAGTTCAATATTACCTGCTTCATTCTATTTAAAAATTTATAGTCAAAATTTGGATTTTGATTTGAGTTTTGTACATTTTGTCTCATGTTTTACCAAATAAACAATAAAATTAGTTTATTATTTTTATTTTTAAAACTAACTTTTATCTTTCTTTTATTCCTCACAATTAACAACTAAGTTATATATGTGTAAAGACAATCTCTTCTTTATGAAAATTTCATTTGATGCACCGTATGATAATGGGAAAGACAATTTCTTCTTTACCTTATATATGGGTTTTTTTTTTCTTCTTCTTTTTAAATGGGTTTAATGAACCTCAGTTAATATACCCAATCGCCCTATTAATATGTTGTGATCATATTTAATAATAGGCCTTGGTAAACCTTACTAAGGTAAAGTTTAGGGGTTAAATATGATATGTGATGATCGAGTTGATGTTCACTAAAACTATTAAGGATGTTTGCTCTCCATTCCTAGCATTAGACAAGACCCTACAACTCTATGGTTGGGGATCAGGGTGGCTTCACCCATTCAGAGCCATCTTGAAAGTAGTTGGAAGATGAAAGCTTATCTAGTATGTACGTTTTTAGACCCCTTAAACACAAGCTGTTTAACCTAGTTATTTAGCCAAGTGATTAACTTAGGTAAATTATTCAGATCTAGGTTAAAACAATAACAATCATATCATGTATTATAGCAGCGAAAAATAAAGAACACAACAATATGATAACTCAGGAAAATCAAACCGATAAAAAACCCGAGGAGAATTTAACCAAGTTATTCTCAAGTTAAAACAGATCCACTATGAAAGAATTGAAGTTTTACAATAGCGAATTAGACCACTAACATCCTATTGCTACATCGAGTAGAAAACTTACTACCACGACCACGTAATAGCTCTGAGTCCACAGACTAATTCTTTCTCAGATCCACAACATCCACAAGTATACCACTTGTATTTCTTTAAGCTCTTTATACAGCAACTGAAACGATCACCAAGCTCTCGACATCAATCTTGATCTTGATAACACTAAGTGTGTATGAAGGCAAACATCTCTAGATCTCACAAGAGATTCACACACACAACATAAACAACAACCTAAAAACGTGGCTAGGGTTTTCTCTTTTATACTTAAGCCAAAATATAAAACCCTACACGTCATATGGGCTTGGGCTGAGTTGGAAAATTCTGCATAAAAAAATCTGCATGAGCTTCGATCGATCGAGTATAATTTTCGATCGATCGAGCCTTGCAAAAAGTGAATAGTAATTTTCTGCAATTACTTGATTCCAAATTTACAATACACATACTTTGAGCAACCTAAATCTAGACTCTAAGTTTTGATCATGGTTTGTCAACATTACACATTGAAGTTCTAATACATCTAGATCCTAAATCATTTTTTTATATTTTTTATATAAGATAGAATTTTTACTCTAGCCTAATCTAAGTGTATATGTGTGTGAAGCTCATTCCTAGAAACGTGGACCCCGGCCCTTGCCCTCCACACTCCACAAGTATTTATACCTGTGAAGTGACCATCGCACCAAGAGTGTGCGGTGGTGATCCTAAATCCTTAGAACCTAACATAGTATATTGTAGTATCCACCTAAGGATTCATACCTAAATTTTACCTAAACTAAATATCTTCATGTTTTTCTAAATTTTTTAGTATCTAGCATGTGCATGGCTTTCTTTAAAACTTACCTCCACAGCATTCTGACTCAATTACTTATATATATAGATTTAAGAGTTGGAGATATATATTTGGAATAGAATTTAAATTGAAATTCTATTTTGTATAGGTTAGAGTAGAAATTCTATTTTGTATATATAAAAAAAAACACTCATATTGTCCTCTACAGTCTCTCCTTATGTGTATAATGTTTATAATATCATCAGAAGAATGTTGCAGCGTTTAATGACAAGCACCACGACAAACATCGCAAGTGTCCTTTACTACATTCTATAATACAGAACCTCCAAATCTGCAGGTCCAGAAAAAAAAAAAATTAATACAAGAATATATAAAACCAAAATTATTAACACTTGCAGAAGAATACAATACAAAAGAAAGCTCTGTCAATCCTCAATGGATAGTATGGATTCTAGCTCTCTAAACTAATCCTCAGAATCATTGAACTAGTGGACTACACTTTTTTGGATTTATTGCTGGTTTTAACTGTTCCTTTTTAGGTCCAAGAGCCTCATATGAAGGTTATTGGTTTATGCAGGCCGTGACGTATGATATATCATGCAGCAGTATAGAATCAAATGATTCACTTCAGATTTACATTTACAGTGAGAGTAATGATAGGTGCACAATAAATAAAAATATTGTTACTTTATGGGGGATTTTATTATGTATATATTTTGATTCCCTTAATTTTTTTTTTTTTTTGTATTTCAGTTGTTTGTTGGTAGTTGGTACATTCATTCCAAAATAAATAAATAAATCACAAATGTGGTTAAGTTTATTTGATTGAAATGAGTTGGCTTGTGTTCATTGAACCGGAATAAATATGAACATGACACAACATTTGTCTAACAATGGCCACATGGATTCGTTATTAACATCACTTTTATTCGTACGTATTATCATTGGCAGAGGGAGGGGGCACGCCCCCTCTCTCCCCCCCCCCCCCTGGGTTTTGAAAAAACTCCTCATCTTCTTTGTAATTTCTATGAAAAAAAAAAATTTATATTAGTTTTTACACATTGGCCCCCTCTAAAAAAAAAGTATGGCTTTGCCATTTCATATTACAATATGTCACTTTAACATACACCAATTGTAAAAAGAAAAAAAAAGAAAAAAAGAAAAAAAAATTTCTTGCTCCTCTAGACTTATTGTAATAATTATGCTCACATGGTTGCTAACAACATTATTTCTATAAAACTGGGTTCAGAAGTAGTAGGCTTGTAGCGTAGGTTGATTTGTTTCTCGATTTGGTAATGCAATTAGTTAGAACAGTTTGCCGGTTTGTGCTTAGGAGGTGAATTAGATATTTTTGAAAATCTTGCAAGGGCGATTTTTGTCTTTTACCTTATTTTTTAAGACATGATATGCGCAATGCTAGGACCACAAACAATCACACATCTTTTGCCACAAACTTACAATTAGCCAGGTGGTGAGTTGTAGCAAAATTTATGTAATTATTTATGATCCTAGCATTATTTAGAATGTGGTCCTAGCATAGAGTATAGGTGACGTGAAAAAAACACGTGCATCAATGCATGTAACACGATTAAGATTTAACAAAAAAATTTAACTGAATATCATATTTATCACAACCCCCCCCCCCTCCCTCACCAAATTTTTTTTATTAATCTATGTAATGTAAAGTAATTTGAATGGTATTTTGGGTTTTTGTACTAGTAGATGGATTTAATATTTTTATTTAAGATGGTATTTCGTAGACACATTTTTTATAAAACTTTACATGAGTGAAAAATTGATGTTTATTTTCCAATTTATATTTCAGATTCAATATAATGGTCTCACACTTGAGTGTAGTTGCATATAGTAATTTAATATTCCGAGCATAATAGTAAAACATTCCAACCGGAAAATTTCAATTGCCTTTGATTCTATACCCTTTTTTTTTTCCCTTCCCTTAAAATTTTCATGAACTAAACAAAAGGGTCAAAAAAGCAAGTGTGCAAAAACACAATGGAAAGAAAGCCGGTTTGTAATGAATGGAATTTGGGTTTGGGTCGGGTTTGAAATGATTATAGAGATGATTTCTTTTTCTTATTTATTAATTTTGCCTCCCTAACCACCTAGTAACTAGGTAGGTCCTCTCCCAACCCAACTAACATGCTACAAACATCACTTTCCCAAATATATGTTGTTTGCAACACTAAAGTCCCGATTATTTGACAATGCAATTTTACATAGAGGTAAAAAAAAAAAAAAAAAAAAAAAGCCTAAAAGGTAATTGCTATTGATATTTGATAACCTTCTATATTATCAAAGAAAATTACAAAAATTAGCTGTTAAATTAATGCAGCTCATTATTGGTTCTTTATATATATATATATATATATATATATCTTCTCCTTCTCTTGTCTTACTTGTAGTGATTTACAAAAAAAAGAGGTAATGTCTTGCTTTTGTTCATCACTAGAAGTTATTTTTTCATCAGACCCAAAACGTAAAAACCGGCTTTTCCTCCAACTTTGGCCTTGTCCTCTTTACCACTTTTCTGTAACGAAAAACTCCAACTTCCTCTGCCTCCATTTTCCTCTTCTTTATCAATGTCATTTTCTTCATCAGCATGGCCATCCATGTCTTTTGTTTGGAATTTCAGCTGTTTTTCTGTTGAAGCCAGTTAGAAAAGACTTCAAGGGTCTTCATGTCAGCCCTGTAATGCTTCTGTGTGAATTCAAGCAGCATAGGCCATGTGAAATCCGGATATACCCGTGGACACAAAGTGTCCACCAATTCACTTGGTGGGCTTACCACCTTATCATTTTTTGGACACAAAAAGAAAGCTAGAGATTTCCTTGGTGTTTTGCTGTTCACCACTGCCCTATGCAAGCAGCTCTTGTATCTTCCATTTGAAAGTGCCTAAAATAAAAATACACCAAACCCCATTAATTAATTAAACTTCTACATGTACAATTAATCCAAATTTCCAGATTTCAAATTCATATTATATACAAACTTTTGCAAAAATAATAGCTAGAACATATATAACATACCATGAAGGTGTCTCCGATGTTAACAACAAAAGCATTGAAATTTGGGCTAATTGATCGCCATTCCTCGTCTACAAACACTTGGAGTCCACCAACTTGGTCTTGGTGAAGGATGGTTAAAGAAGTTGGATCACAATGAGGCCCTGTACCTAAAGTAAGGTCAGGTTTTTGACATGGTGGATAGTAGTTGAGCCTCATTATCGAATCGTTCTCTTCAAAATATTCCCTATAATGAGCTCGGCTTACGCCTAGGCTCATTCCTAGGAGTTCCATGATCCCCAGAGAAAGAGTGCTCATGGCCTCGCAATAGTCCTGGTAAACCCTCCTAATGACAGCAAAAACAACCAACAAAGAATGGAATTAGTACAAACTGCATGAACAAAAAATGGAAATCGAAAGCTAATAACAAAAAAGGTAGCATTTGTATGTACCCAAATGGCTTGAAATCTTCACCCATTGTGTTAGATAAATAGTCTCGGACTATATCGGATGAATTAGGTTGAGCTGAATAGCGAAAAGAAAGTGTTTCTTTCCAAGGTAGCTTGTTGGAGAACCTGCCAGTGAAACTACTAGCATAACCACAGTGCTCACCAACTTTCCTCTGTGCTCTCTGCTTTGCTAACATGGGCAACTCAAAGAAGTGGTCCATGTATTGGTGAGCATCAGCAATTAGCTTATCATCAACACCATGATTGACAACAAGAAAAAATCCATGCTTTGCGCAAGCCTTGCCAACAAGTCTGGAGGCTTCCATTGCAGCAGTTGGGTCACCAGAGAGGAAACCTTTTAAGTCGATAAGGGGAACTTGAAGCTCTGGTGCATTGGCACAAGGCTTTTCCTCGTCTGGCCATATGAACTGCTCTGGTATGTGCTGTTGGTGTTTGAACACCGAGGCATCAAAAACTAGTTGCTTTTGCTGCTCATTGTGTTCTTCTTTTGGTGGGAGAGGCATGGAGGGTATGTTTGTGATGCACTCAATAGCCATTGCATTAATGAATTTTAGAAGCATAGAGTAAATCTGTGTGAGAGAGAGAGAGAGAGGAATACAGTAGTATTTATGTTATGGGAAAAGAGGAAGAGGGAGTGAAATAAGTTTGAGAGGTATGACAAAAGAAAAGCCAAAGGCCGCCCTCATTGGGGAGATCGGTGAACATAATTTGGGATCTTATAGCAAGCGCTTTCACAAATAAAGCTTTCTTTTTTGCAAAAAGGGCTTTGTAAAGTGGTGTATTTGCAAGGGGGCCCGGGGGTGTTTTTGAATGGAGGCAAAAATAAAAATTTACCCAATGCTCCAAATTCCAGGAGTATTTGTCTTTAATATTGTTGCCAAGAAATCGTTTCCCAATGGGATTTTGGCTGTTTTTGGTGAGAGAAATGCTAGTGTCACCCTCTTGGGACATACACTTTAAGCAAAAGAGTGTTGTTGTTGATGCCACTTTCAAGTCCCAACAGTTGGTTCTACCTAATGGCTAAAAAGCCCACCTGGGAAAGCCACCTCTTCATGGAAACACAACCTACTAAAACCTTTGGGAAATTCCGACCAAACAAAAAATATTGGAAAGTTAATGCAAGATGTGAGAAATGACTATGACTTCCCCACTACAATATGTCTCTATAGTTCACTTCTCTCTCTCTCTCTCTCTCTCACCAATTTCATTCTACTAATTTGAAGAAATTCAGAAAATTTTGAAGTACTACAATGAGAAAAGAGAAATTTGACATTGTAGAATCATCATTCCAAGTACTTGGGTTGGATGTTGTATATTGTGACAAAAGTATACAATGAGGCAGCTTTTGTATTAGCAAGGGCTAAGATATGATTGCCAATCCAACATGGCAGTGTGTGCAAGTAAGAGACAAATATTTCGCAAGGATTTTTCACAGGAACAAAATGACTGAAACTTTAAAGGGCTAGGGGTTTTCATGTTTGGTTTGGTAGCCTAACAGTCAGCATCAAGTAATGCTTATCCTTCTTTATAAAGTTCATTGTTTAAATTTGGAAGGGGCAACAACTTATTTGATATGAGTAATTGGAAAGGGCTAATGTATGAGGTTGGGAAGGAGAAGTGTCTACTCTGTGAGTGTCCGAGTGCATGTGTGTGTATGTGTGTGTGTGTGTGTGAGAGAGAGAGAGAGACAGAGAGAGAGATCTTGGTCTGTAAATCCATGCGAAAACAAGGGCCCTTTCATATGGTTAGAAAGTAGCATGTAATGGTTTAACTATGTCTGCTACTTTACTACATGCCCTTTCATATCAAAACTGCTGGTCATTTCAAAATAGACACTATTACTTTTTTCTAATCAATCCTTTTTCCCCCCTCACTAACGTGGGTGTTTAAGATTCTTAGAGCATCAGGTGACTAATCAATCCTTTTTCTGTAAAGAAAAAATCATTTCAGCCAAACAAAGACAAATTATACAAATCTCCAATTTTTCAAAGACCAAGGCATCAACAACCCTTCCTCGACTATGAATTTTATTTAGAATAAAAAGCAGCAGTTACATCCTGGAGAAAATGTTATTTTAAGAAATAATGACTCTCTTCAATCCAAACAAAAAAATCATCGATGCCTAAAGCACATTTTGCTAACAAATGAGCCTTAACTATAACACCAAAAATTTTACAATTATATGCACATTTAACTAGGCAACAAGTAACTTTGTTTTTATCTCTCTAGATCTTCCAAAACAAAAAATAGAATCAATGCATTAATAAGCTTCTGATATCATCCACCAATTGCAACAAATACGAGTTAGGCTGATTTGAGGAATCCATCACTGCATAGTCTGCATTGATGATTACCTTTGCATCACCTTCTAAAATGGTATGTTTGATCTCTTGACTAATCACCAGATCAGTTGCTCATCTCAACACTAATGCTTGTCACGCAAGTCTTAGTAATCTTATTATTAAATGATATGTACTTTTGTATTTGAGGTTCTTAAGTATGTGACATGTAGCAACTGAACTTGTTTGAATACAATTTAAACTTTTTTTTAAAAAATTAAAATTTTTCAATTTCAACTTATTTTAACTATGGAATTAGCTGAATTTAGTATCTTCCGACTACCTTGCCTATACTCTAATCTCATATTACCTCCCCCCATTATGTTTAGAGTCTTTCATGGTTCTTCTAATATATGCAATGCAGGTGATGTACAATATTAATTTCGATCTTTGAATAATTTTTTTAGATAATTAAATTATACTGAGCAATCATCAATTCAAATTCAAATTGTATAATGACGAGCTATGATTATGTTTAGAATTTTTTTAATAAATTTTGAATGAGGAAATTAGGTTCCAACCTTGAACATATTTATCGGAAACATCGAAAAATTCCATTTGACTAAGGGATTATTGGCATATTTAGATTTATATGTAATAATATAGTATACTATAATTGAAGTTCAAAAGAAACTGTAGTAATGAAATTTTCTTATTATAAAACTCACGACTCTGTAAGTAGTAATTAATATATGTGATTGCAAGAGCAATTCATATCATGTTTCCAATCATTTTAATATTAGCTTTTAAGCTACTCAACACTTTTTTAGTTTCCAGATTTCAACATCAAAGCAGCCTTAAATTAATATTTCTAGGATTGTCCTAAGATAATCATTCCAAGATGAATCTCCCTATTATGAATGGTTTGGGAGCAGGTTACCCAAAACCAATATCTGTGACTATTCTTATTGGAGAACCAAAGATTAAAACCCAATTTGGATCCTCAAAAACATAAGCACCAAACAATACGCTAGTTTTTGTGATTATAGTCGGTAAATAATTTTCCACTCCTTCCAATATTTTTGCACAGCAAGTCCTTCATCAAATAAATTTGAAAATCCCAAGGATACCAGTGGATAGAGTGGCGGAGGGAGGTTGCAGAAGGTAATAGCCCCCATCTTTTTTAATTCCTCCCTCCTATTATTAGAACTCTTCTAGTATGATAATTTTTGTTTCAAAACCATAATATAACAGACTATGAGTGATTGTCTATCATTTTCATATGAACTCACCACTCACAATCTGCAAGGTGGGAGTTATAATTAAATTTGTGGCATACAAGTTGTGTCAACAAATTTTCTCCTCCTATTATTACTAAAATTATAAAATATATGTTAATTTACTTAATGATGTTAGAATAAAGTTAAATGATTAAGTTCATAAATTTCTAACAACTTAGTTTTTTAGACAATTGATAATTTGTCAAGATAACAGCGCAAGTGGTCTTGAATTTAGAGTATGTCTCTACTTTACCTCTCATTTATTTATTTATTTATTTATTTTAAATCATGTGTTGCATCCCACTTTAGAGGGAAAAGTGTTAGGATAATGATTAAATGATTGAATTTTAACTATTTTCTAACGGTTTAAACTTCAGGCACAATTCATAATTTATCTAATGGTCTTATTATGATTAAAAATGACAGTTCCATATATTTTAATAACTAATATTTCTTTTAATCTCCTTTTTAATATAATTTATGTCATACGTAATAACTTAAATATGGTGAATAAAACTTTCTTAAAAAAAAAGTGAATGGAAAACATATGCCTTTACAAATAGAATATTAATTTTAATAAAAGTAATTAATCTTTGCAATTTTTTTTAAAGTTGGCTACATAATTAGTTTATAAAATTTAATATTCAAGTTTCAAGGTATAAGTAAATTATGGGGAAATCATCCCCCTCCCATGCATATATTTTAATTCTATGTTTGTTTTGGTGTAAATTGTTATTCAAAAAATATTTTCAATGTTTTCAGATGTTTATCATGTCGTAAAATTCTAGTCAAAACGAAGTGTTTTAAGTCTAAAAAGAGTGTAAAATGTTTTCCGCCATCAACCCCTTCTCAGTGTCCAAACCTAGCACTTAAAAAAAGAGAAATGATATATTCACAACATTTTTACAACAAATCCTAAGTGGCAAGTTGTTACTGGTTGTTATTGTTGAGGCAAAAAAGTAATCTTCGTGTTAGGTTCAAATTTGAACTAATAACAACTAACCACCTATAATTTGTTGTGAAAATGTTATAAAAATGTTGTGGAGGTTTAGGTGGTATTTTGTGGAGGTTTTATTTATGCCATCGAAAACTTCAAAACCACCAAAATATTCCTAAAATGCCTAAATTGGCCAAAATACCCATCGAAAACTCCCAAATGACCAAAATGTCTAATGCTTAAACTACCCCTGAAATCCATAAATAAAAAACATATCCTTAAAACCTCCAAAATAATAAAAAAGGAGTCCCCGAATCATCAAAATGACCGAAATACCCCCGGCCCCCCCCCCCCCCCCTCCCAACACTCAAAATTATAAACATACTCATGGAACCCTAAAATGACCAAAATACACTTAAAACTTCAAAATTGACAAAATTTCCATGAAAACTCTAAAATTACCAAAACACCCTCCCCAAAATTTCAAAATATCCCTAGAACCACCAAAATGACCAAAATACCCCTGAAATCACTTTGGCCATCTCAGACATCCAAGGGTAGTTTGCTTAATTTGGAAATTTTGGGGGTTATTTTTGGTAGAGGTTTCAAGTAATTTTGTTCCTTTTGGAGGTTTTAAGGGTTTTTTGATCATTTTGGTGGTTCTAGGGGCATTTTGATAATTTTGGTAATTTCAAAACTATATTGATCATTTTGAAAGTTCTCAGAATATTTTGGTCAATTTTTTTTTCAGGTATTAAGATTGAATATATGAAAAACGGGTTATCTTTCTGCTTTGAATTTTTATGTTTTTTTTTTTTTGTTATATTTAGTTTGGTCCTTTGAGCAAAATATTTGATTTCACCACTAACTGGATGGGGCCACTGTGACAAGATAGTGAATAGGAGATGGCAACTAACCATGGTGGTGGGATTGACACATTGTCTTGCAAATACAAAGCCTTTGAGTTTCTCCAAAATAGGTCACTTTGAAGTTGATATAAGCGTCTAGGTTGGATTGTTCAACTAGAAAAGGAAAGAAGGAAAGTGAGTGCCATGTAGAGGACAACATGGTTCAATTCATTTCGTCATCCACTAAAAGATCGCTAGCTTTTTGCCCCCATTTGTTCCATCATTTGCTCGTGGGTCCAATTGAGGTTACTATTTTTATGGAATAATATGGGTACCCTTACCATCTCAAATTCTCAATTAATTTGGTTGATTTATTATTATTATTATTATTATTATTATTATTATTATTATTATTATTATTAAATGAGTTTTACACACGTGGAGTGGGGTCAAAAGGAAGCTTTGTGCAACAATAGTCACTTGTTACATACTTGGGCTAGTCTCAATCAAACTCAGTTGTCTTTTTGCTTTGTAATTTGATGACCTCCCTAATATTTGAGGTTTTCTATGTTAAATTGTTTTGGGATGAAAGAGGAAAATAGGAGTAAGAATGCGTACCAAATCTTATTCCTCTCATATCCCGTAAAATTGGTAACTCTCTGCATTTCAATCTCAAATGCTATTTGCAAGTTGTTTTTCCCCCCCAACTTATCCTTTTTTCCCCTTCCAGGATCTGGCAAGCAAACCATAGAACAAAAAAATATGAATAATCCGTCTTTTAAATGGTATTAATTTTTTTTTTTTTGGTTGCTAAGAGCTCTGTAGTTTAATTGACACATCTTCATGGCCCATGCACAAAGTATTTGGGGTCTAGGTGAAGTAGTGAGTCTACACCTCCGCTACTCACAACTCGCCATATGGCATGTTGTGGTTGTTTTTATGATCTTAGCATTTTTCACCACAAACATGTCTCTTATTTATTAAAATTTGGGCAAATTTTTTACAAAATTGGCTGAATGTGGTTGGATCTCACCAGATCGGATTGTGATCTTGCCAAATCTGGTTGGATCTGACTTGAGTTTATGTATATCATTGGTTGGGTTGGGTGGCTCGGATTTTGGAGAAGAAAATCCGCCATTGGACCTGCTGGCATTAGTTCTTGGAGGTGGAGACCCACTGTCGACTAATGGGAGCTTTTAATTGGGTGGATTACAGGTTGGATGCGTTCGGTTTGGTGGTTTCCGGTCAAGTCTAGACACCCCTACTTCTTAGCAATAATGACTAAGAAAATGAGAAGGATAAATAAGGATGCAAAGAAACTCTTACTTTTATTTGGCAAATTAATTTATTTTTTAAATGCAAAAGATGATTTGATTACAATGCTAACGCATCCCCAAATTTATGGAAACAAATTATAAGAAAAAAAGAAACACAATAAGTAAGTATAATAAGTGTTCTCTAATTTCCTAAATTATACTTAGGGCCATTAAACTTATATTCTCCATCAAAAGAGAATTTGAGTCTTTGACCCATATTATATAATCACTTAAATAATTTACTTTTTTAAAGGGTAAATTACAAAAGTCTCCCTTAAGGTTTGGAGGAATGACATACCGTCCCAAAACTTAATTGAAATGACACATCATTCTCTTTAAATTTGAAAGAAATCAAGTAATCAACACATTAGTTCTTCAGTTAATAAAATTAATAAAATATTCCAAATTTAAAAAAGTTGGTGAAAGTGTGTGTGGTATAGTGGAATTATAGAGGGAAAGAGAAAATTACCAAAGGTAGCTAAATTTGCAGACCCACTTAGAATTGCTAACATGCAACAGAGTTTAATGACCTAAATAGTTCAAATTGAAGCATGGATATTTACTATCCTTAATACATTGAAAAAAGTATTTGAGAAAATGCTACTATAAGTTAAATTTGAGAGAGAGAGAACATCCATAGCAAAAAGTCAAGTGCCTATATCTTTATTATTTTACATGGTTTGTTACCATATATTAGCTCTAAAAATGAGATTTAAAATATTGATATTTTAATTTTTTTTTAAATCTTAAATAGGATTGTGTTTAATAAATTTGGAATAAGATTATATAATATACTTGAGTTTTGACTAAAGTATCCAACACTAACGACATGTAAAATAAACTTCATCAATAGTTTCACTCCAAAGGCACATCAATATGATTTAAAAGCATTTGAGTCTTCGGTGAAATCCCTTTCTCATCATTAAATTTATTGGACAAATAAAAAGTAGTGGTGACATGTTTCACATATTATAGATAGTAAAGGTGAGTTATTGCTATATTGATTTAGAAATTAGACGCACCTCTTATCCTTGAGCAATATAAAGACACAAAAAATTTCATAATTTTTGCTATAACTTGTCACATAATGAGTTGTAAGTAGTGGATGTGTGAACTCACTATTTGACCACCACCATTCATTAATCATCACATGACGAGTCATAAGAATAATTATAAGATTTTTTTATCCTTAAAATTTTCCCTTACCCTTTCCCCTAGCAAGGTTTGACTTGGAACATTTAGGTCCCATTTTCTGAGTGGCTCTTTTAAAACAAAAATACAACATTATACGTCGATTATGAACCATGAATCATCCCCAAATCTCAAATTTCTCAAACGCATAAAACCTTGTTAGAATACTAGGGCTCAATCAAATTGAATCACATATTGCCATCTGTTAAAGGAAAACACATCTACATAGGATGGAAATGTGTGTAGGAGCACTACGATCACATCACATCCTTGAAGAAGTACAATATATGTGTTTCACTTTTAATAATTTTTTTTTTCTTTGACAACAGGGCGGAGCTACATGCATGAGTTATGGCTCCTCCAAAAATTTTAAAAATATTTTAATTCTATATATAAATATTTAATATTTTAATTATTAGCCTACAAAAATGGGACTCACCCCCTCCTCCTCCAATATTTGAGCTAGTTCAAGGATACTTTTAAAAAAATTGTCTAATTGATTTAATAGTTATAGAGGAATTTTTTTTTCTCACATTTATTTTTTATTGTAAAATGTATTTTTTGTATTTGTTAAAGTTTTGAATCATTCATGTCTTAGAATACTTCATTAATTCAATTGAAATTTTTTTACTCACTTTGGTAGATAATTTGGTAACTTATATTAAAAATGAAAACTTTAAGGTTTCACTATGAAGGATATTAAATTATATGTGTGTATAGATGTATGTATTTGTTCATATTTATGAAATTTTGTATAAGCTAATAAATTAATATCAAAAGTTAGCCCCCACAAATAAAAATTTCTGGTTACGCCCCTGATTGGACATGAGTTGTTTCTCTAGTTGACTAGCATTAAATCTTAGTCCAAAACACAAGAAGGAAAATCATCACCCTTTTTTGAGGGCAAAAACACAAATTTGGACTTGTAGGAGTCCAAGTCTTGAATTAGTTTGGGAGAACCTTAGGGGGGATTTGTTATTTGGGAGTTCTCCTCTAAATGTGTATACACTTTGTAATCTTTCTTTGATATAATGTATTCTTCCATTATTATTTGTAGACGTAGGTTATTGCCCAACCAAACTCATAGTGTTCTCTTTTGTGTAAAACAGTTTTGAATAATGTTGTATATAAATTATAAAGAAAAAGTAAATTAAATTAGAGAAAAGAAACATATATATTTTGAGATATTAAAAATTGGTTTAGTAGCTTCACTGCATATTTGTAGCCTTCTTAAGGTAAGATTATTATTTTTTTAAATCATGAAACCAAAAATAAATGCAAAAGAGTAACGGAACCATGAAAATCAACTAACTTGTGTTGTGTTCACATATATTATACTATGAAATAAAAGTATACTCAACTCCCTGACTGTCTTCCACTCATCGATAGTGTGACATTAAAACATGGTGTAAGCAAATGTATATGCATGTCTTACAGATGATTTAAAATTAAACCATGGTAGAATATGACTTTACATTGCGCACTAAATATTCTCTCTACTTATATACCAAAAACAAAAACTAACTAACCAAATTACCTAAACCTAAATCATATTTAAGCCCTTAATTTAAAAAGAAAAAAAGATTATCCGTAGGGGTTTTGGTGTTTTGATAGTGGTGGGAAGCCAGTATAACGGAGGTGGTGACCCCTCAGATTCCTTCTTCTCTCTCTTTCAAATGTTTTGTTAGTCTCAGATATTTTATTTTGGTAATATATAGTGAAATAGTGCCTTTTATTTAACAATTCACAATATTCTTGTGACTCTCTATCTCTTTCTAGAGTCTTATCTAGTTAGTTATTACTATTAGTCCTTACTTATTTTTTTTTGTTTTTTTTTTATATACTAAAACAACAGGTGTGCTAAAAGACATGAAGAATAGTGAAAAGTGTGGTGTAAGCTTAGACAATTAATGAGATATTAATGAGATAACAGTAAAATAAGATAATGTGAACTTTTGGGTAATAATAAAAAAAAGCTTAATGATAGAGGAAAAAAAATGCTAAATGCAAAATTAGAGTGTCACTTGGCAGGACCTCATGCACTCTCGCATGAGATCTCTGAGAAAGAAACATTTTGTAACAACTTTTATTCTATAATATTCCTCAAAAAAAAAAAAAATTTACTCATTCCTTGAACTGAATAATTATAATGGTTATGTGTGTGAAATTTATAATTGTTGTTTCACTGCATATTTAAAGCCTTCCCAAGGTAAGATTTAAAAAAAAAAAAAAATCATGAAACCAAAAATAAATGCAAAAGAGTAACGGGACCATGAAAATCAAATAATTTGTGTTGTGTTCACATATTAAATACTATGAAATAAAAGTATATCCAACTCTCTCACTGTCTTCCACTCATTGATAGTGCGACATTAAAACATGGTGTGGACAAATGTGTATGCATGTGTCTTATAGATGATTTAAAACCATAGTAGAATATGGCTTTACATTGCGTACCAAATATTTCCTCTACTTATATACTCAAAAAAAAAATTTATCCAACCAAATTACCCAAACCTAAATCATATTTAATCCCCTAATTTAAAAAGAAAAAAAAATACCCGAAGGGGTTTCGGCGTCTTGATGGTGGTGGGAGGCCAATATGACAGAGGTAGTAGCCCCTCAGATTTCTCTCTCTCTCTCTTTCAAATGTTTTGTCGGTCTCAAGTGTTATATAGTGAAACAATACGTTTTGATTTTGTAGTGAAACAATGCATTTTATTTAACAAACAACATGTTTGTGTCTTTCTATCCCCCTCCAATGCCTTATCTGGTTAGTTATTACTATTAGTCCTTAATTATTATTTTTTTGCTTTTTTTAAAATATTAAAATGGTGGGTATGCTAAAAGACATGAAAAAGAGAGAAATGTGTGATGTAAGCTTAGACAATTAATGAGAGACTAGTAAGATAACAGTAAAATAAGTTAATCTAAACTTTTGGGTAAGAATAAAAAAATCTTAATGAAAGAGGTAAAAAAATGTTAAATGCAAAATTAGTGCGTCACTTGGCAAGATCTTATGCACTCTCGCATGAGATCTCTGCTTATATATATATATATATATATATATTGATGATTATTCCTTTATAACTCTTAATCACTAATCAACATGAGTCTTAATAATTTTTGTGATAGGACTTTATCATACGTACAAAATAAGTCTAGATTTTTTTATCTTTATTTTTTTTAAAAGGATATTGCTATTGTGCTCATCCTTATAAAAATTTAAGCATAGATTAAATTTTCATTATTTTTGACAATTTTTCTTTGATTCCTTTATAATTTATATATTGTGTTGGTTTAAATGAATTTTTTCTCAAGCTTTCAGAAGATGGACTTTAGATAAGATGTTCAACTTTTATACGCCAAGCATTGATTGTAAGTCTTGTACATGGAACAAATAGAGATAAGAAATTAAGAATATGGTCCATTTTGGTTGGCCTTAGCTTGATTTGTCTAGACATCAATTTTTTCTCTTGCCAAAAGTCTGACTTATTTTAGGCGGAAGTTTCCTTGATTATTACTTGTATACAAAATTCCAAGATCATTAACATTGTGCTCATCCTTATAAGAATTAAGCATAGATTAGATTTTCATTATTTTTGACATGTTTTCTTTGATTCTTTTATAATTTATATATTGTGTTGGTTTAAATGAATTTTTTCTCAAGCTTTCAGAAGATAGACTTTAGATAAGTTGTTCAACTTTTATACGCCAAGCATTGATTGTAAGTCTTGTACATGAAACAAATAGAGATAAGAAATTAAGAATATGGTCCATTTTGGTTGGCCTTAGCTTGATTTGTCTAGACATCAATTTTTTCTCTTGCCAAAAGTCCGACTTATTTTAGGCGAAAGTTTCCTTGATTATTACTTGTATACAAAATTCCAAGATCATTAAATTGGAATTGGTTTCTTACTAACCTAACCAATTGCAATAAGATGAAATTTCTTCCCATCCACACTAAACGTTGTGTACACTACAAATTTTTTTCTGCATATCATAATGATACGTTGTTGATAGGTGTCATCCAAGTACAACATGATTGAGAGTTGTAATTAAGACTATGGCCCAGAAATTTTACTATTCAATACTTTGCGAGAAAAATTAAACACTCATTTGATGTAACAAGAGATTATGGAATTTGACAATGTATACACTAGGGGTTTGTTCTTGATGTTGTGAAATTGCTATAAGTACTAAAAACTCTGGTTTGATTAGTTGGCAAGTCATGTTCTTTAATCATGAAAAGTATACAATGGAAAACTTTTATATTCCTACAATAAATATTTTGGAGAGAAAATTGTTAGCCACTTCATCTCATTGGGACCCCCTATTTATACAAAGGAAAAAGGGTCCAATATTCCTAAGTGTGACTTAGTTACATTGAATTTTTGTGCAATTGTGCCTAGATTTCTTTTTAAAATTTAATTATAATTTTAAACTCTAATTTTGTGATTTTTATATGATTTTTGTGGTTTGATTTTGATTTAGTAAAGACATATTAGCCAAAAGAAACGAAGGTAGAGCTATTAAAGAAATTTGAACTTTCAGATTAGTAATTACAAATGACTTATGTTGCATTGTCATTTGTGGTTGTGGTATGAATAAGCGGTATGTTGTTTGAGCGACTGATTGTGGCAAAACAATTAACCATATTAAAAGGAATTAACAACTTTTTCTTTCTCCTTTACCATTTGTGGTATGTATATGCCTTTTTCACATGTGCTCAAGTGAAGTACCCATTAGGATTTCCCTTAATTATGATAAACATATTAATTTTTTTAAAGGAAGTTCTATATTTATTAAATAAGATATATATATATATATATATATATATATATATATATATATATATATATATATATATATGTCGAGGGCCATGTAGCTGAATTGGCACCTCCCTATACACAAAGTGTCTGGGGTTTAAGAAAAGGTTCAAATTGCAGGAATCAAGAAAAAAATGTTCAAATTGCGAGATTAACAGCATATTGTAATTATTTAAAAAAAAAAAAAAAGATATAGAGATATATATTGTTTTCCTTGAGCTAAAGCAGTTGCGATGGAAGTGTGGAGTGGATGATTTTTTTTTTTCCAGTCCTTGAGTATTTTGGATTGTTTCAAATGAGTAATGGCTCCTCTTAGGCTCCTAAAATTTTTGGTTTATTGATTTTGCTATCTATAACTTTGATTCTTCTTTACCTAATAAAGTTTGGAATTTTCTGTAAGTAAATTTTTTCTTCAAGAAAATGAATAGAAATCTCCCTTCATGTTCATGTTAATGTTCATATTTATATCTTTTGCAATACTCAATAAGTTGTTTACTCATATTGTGAATTATCAATTGTAGTTAAGAAAAAAAGTATAACACATTACTATTCAATTAAACTAACGTGAAAAATTAAATCTATTAGATTAAAAAATGGACATGAAAATGAAAATTGCACAAAAAATTTCTTAAATAGAATTAAAATAATTTTTACTCAATATTGTTTATCAAGCAATCACGTACTAACTAACAACATTCCAAACATTACGTGCATAATGGGGTGATGAAATGGTTGTTCAGTTTATTTAAGAAATGTGATCTAGCTAATAGAAATTGTTTTTTAAAAAATACAATAACTTTCATGCATAGTCATGAATTATACCTTTACATATATCTTATGCATTTTATGAGTTTTATTTTATATAAATGCATTTCATAAAATTAACAAAATTTATCATAAAACCCTTCATTGTATTTTTAAAATCACTACATAAAAATGAAAGAAGTTTTTTTCCCAAAAAAATGTTCTCCAGTCATAATATT
This sequence comes from Castanea sativa, assembly GCF_040712315.1. Lineage (NCBI taxonomy): Eukaryota > Viridiplantae > Streptophyta > Magnoliopsida > Fagales > Fagaceae > Castanea > Castanea sativa. Next base: position 14,863,357 of record NC_134024.1, on the reverse strand, counting down.
TACCAAAAAAATCATACCAAAAAAAAATTCGTGCAACGCATAGGCCAAAAACCAATCTATATATACATATATATAATTAAAGCCAAAAGTGAGAGAAGATCCAATTAGAATCTAAATTGGATTCCAATTGTTGTCTAATTTTGCGCCACGTGTCCAATTTTAGGTTTTTTTTTTTATAAAAAAAACATTGATTTCCAAATACCGATGGACTCACCATTCCAAATACATTGCAATATACTAACTTTTTTTTTTTATGAGATAGTTTTTGTGATGAGATAGTGGCTCCTAAAATTGGGCCATATATGGGACTGTGATTTCATAAACAACATGTCATTTTAAATAGAGTGATGGTAGGTAGCTATATATATATATATATATAGCCAAAACTGAGAGAAATTTTAATTAAATTCTAAATTGGAGTCTAATTTTGGGCCACGTGTCTCATCTAATTTTTAAATTTGTGTGTCAAGTGAATTATTAGGTGCAAAATTAGATTCTATATTGAATTTTAATTGGAGTTCAATTTTGCGTCATGTATCCCATCTAATATTTTAATTTTGTAGCAAGTGAATTATTTGGTACAAGAACTGAAGACTTTAGATCCAATTATATTCTAAATCACACACACACACACACACACACACACAATTGTGATTGGTATTAAATGTACTTGTGCATATGCTCGGGGTTACACACTATTGTTATTAAATGAATGTATCAATTTTTAAACACAAAATAGAAAAATAATTAGGAAATTGATCTATTTCCTTGTTGACGTGACACTAATTATATTCATTACAATGTTAGTTTACAAGATTTTTATAATATAATCGGTAATAACTTTAACTTCTTAAAAAAAATGATAATGTAAAAAATTGACATTTGGCTTTTTTTTTTTAATTCATTTTAAAATTAGGTAAATAGTATGTTTTTTAGATGATGTTCATGAGCACTTTAACTAAAAATTCAAGACTTAAACCTCATTTGGTTGCCAAGAAAGCAGAGGAAAAGAAAACAAAAGAAATTATCAATTTCTGCTAATAAAATGACATCTCATTTACTTATGGAGATGCAATTAATACATTTTCAAATGTTTTATTTTATTTTCTAATTGAGGACGTGTGATAATTCAAAGGATAGCTTAGATGGCATAAAAATATTATTTTGATATTAATGTTAGATACATCAATTCTTTTCATGTACCGCTTAATAATAATAATTATTTTGGCACAATACCTAAAGTTTAGAAACAAAATTGACAAATTTAAGATGTTAAAAACCATTTTGATACATAGTACAACTGTACAAGTGTTAAAGACTAAAACGGTAATTAAACATGTTTTTTACATATTTTTATTAAAGATTAAATTTTATAAGAATGTGGTTTAAAATTCAAGTTTCATACCCTCCAGGCCCAACATGCCATATCATTTTATCACATATTGAAGAATAAGAATAACCAAACTTAATCAATTATAATACTCATTTGAAAATTCAACCAAATTGGGAGATTATTAAGATGTTATTAATTGTAGTATGATATACTGAGTTTTAAGTAAAAAACTGATGTGACATCTCTTATTGGATGGTGTAAAACATGAATTTTACACCCCATTCTTACCAAATTCAAACTCTTTTAATTAATATCCTCAAAACACTTTCTTTTTTTTTAGCTGAATTTGGAAACTAATATCCTGTTTGGTTGTAAGGGAGATGAAAAGGAAAGAAGGGAGGAAAAAGTAAGGGAAGAGAAAGGGAAGAAGAGAGAGTTGTACATAGTAGGCTTGCATTAAACAATTTCTTCAAAAGAAATGTCTTCTTTGAAAAAATAATGGGACCGTCTGAAGGATTGTGCTAAGAAATTTTCTAGAATACAAAAAAAGTATGAAATATTGGCGAATCGGTCAAATTGTATATTCACTTTTTAATGGAAAAGTGAAAAGTGAAAATGTTGGGGACCATCACAGCACATATTAATATAGAAAAACTTAATAAAAGAGGTAAAAAAAGGCTAAATGCAAAGTTAGAGTGCCACTTGACAAGATCTCGTACACTCTTGTATGAGATCTCTGCTTTTATATATATAAAATAATATTTATATTAATTTCTTTTTCAGATTTTCTTTATTCCTGTTATTTATTTTGGAGATCTTTCTTAAGTTTATAAAAATTTTCGTAATCAATTTTGATATTTGAGCTTCCGTTTTCTTAAGTTTATTACTCTTTCGTTTCCTCCAATTTGTGCAAACTTCATCCAAGAAGTAACAATTTATGTGACATTTTGTTATAAATAGGCATACACATGGATCTTTATTTTATTTTCTTTATTCATAGGTGAGCCAAGAAATGGGCACAATGACCATATTCATGCAAACCGGCATAGGAAAAGATACGTTGATAAAGTAGTTATAACGTGGATACATTCTATTATGCACTAAGAAATTGAAAGCTATTCGGGAAAAAAATGAAAACTTAATCATAAAATACGGACGAATTTTATTAGCCATGCCAACAATTTTTCTCATTGGTGGAAATGAAAACAATGAAACATGCTTCAAAAGAGTAAAAATTAAAATTGAAAGAAAAAATTATGTGAGGACCTAAATGAAACCATCCTTAAAAGTTGAGGATTAAAAACATAATTAAACGAGCAGCTTAAGAATTGGACAAAAAAGAAGAAAAATTACTAACATACCTTTTGGTCCCCTTTTAAAGCAGTGTGATATTGAGTGAAGGGTTTTTATTTTATTTTTTTATTTTTGAGTATTCCATAATTGAGGTGGGGGATTTGAATCTTAAATGACCTCATTGAAAACATCAAAATATGTTAACTAATTGAAGTACAAGACTCTTAGTGATAGTGAGTAAGAGTTAATGACGTAACTACACAATTTAAAATACCTTAAATCACCTTGAATCCACACGGTAGAGATATGGAATCTACCAAAAATATATAACAAAAATTTGGAATTTTATTAATAATTGGATTCTCATTTTACAACCTAAGGGATGTGACAATTTAAAGATTTATGAAAAATTAATTTCCAAGCAATGGTTTAAAAAATAAATATAAAAAAAAAATCCAAGCAAAAGGATTCAATTATGACTAAAAACACATGGAATGGAAGAAACTGTTAACCTTATCTTCCTTTCAGCTAAATGGCCATGCAACAAACAGTAATCACCAATGAGGAAATGACATAATATAAAGTGAAATCATTAAAAAAGATACGAAATTGAATTAATTCCTAACTTAAGATTAAACTCAAAAGTCAAAATATTTTCAACCCCAAAATCATAAAACTCTCTCTAACAATTACTTGAGTCTTTCTCTTTCACATCCCCGACAAGATCTTGTAAAGAAGATTGATCACCCTCTTTGCCATGTTACCTCTAAATGCCCAATAAAATCAAATTATGATGCACTTGTTTCATTCGTGACTTCATGAAATTTGATTACCCTTTAATATACCCAACATTCACAAAGATGACAAACTTAGATATTTAGCTCGACATCCCAAGCTGCCCAACTCGATCATCTCGAGAAAAAGGTTTTCATCAAGAATTGACTCATAACAAGTAATGGATTCAGAATTTTCCCCACTAATGAAGTCAAGAAGTTCTTTCCCATACAAACTATAAGTCCAAAACGTTGGGTTGGTGGGGGATAAAAACCATGATAATTGAGTTTAAGTGGCTTAAGTGCTTTAACCCCACGTGAACAAAAGAGGAAGAGATGTTGGGAACCAATCACAACATGATTTCATGTACACAAAGATTAGAAAACTATCAAAATATATCTTTAATTTTCGAGGTTTTTTATAAATCTCATTATTACCACTGTGCACTCTTAGTGCGGTGGTCACTCCACAAGTATAAATACTTGTGGGGTGTGAGGGGAGTAAGGGCTGGTTCAAGTCTCCAGAAGGGAGCTTCACACACATATATACTTAGATTAGGCTAGAATAGAAATTCTATCTTGTATTAAAAAAAAAATCTTATCATTAAAATTTTTCATGAGAATCTCAATTTAGACCCTACATTTCCTATTCCAGCGGCAACAATTGACCTTTGGGCATTATGTTTATGATAAACAGAGCCTTCTTTTACAAAATTTTTCAGTTTAATTGAGTCAATGATCACATTATATGTACATGATTTTGCCACATCACTCAATCATTCATATTTAATAAAATGATTTTATACTCTCATTTATCAAACTTATTTATGAAAAAAAGGGTCTTACAAGGTCGATCGAGTTTGGCGTTGACTAAATTGTTCAAGTGGAACATCCTCACATAATACCATAAAAAGGAAAAACGAGGAAGAAAGAAATAATAAGAAGAAGAATATGAAATAATAATAATAAGAATATCTTCGCATATGGTCAACTTTAGAGAAAAAAATTAGCAACAAAAGCAAAAGAAAACTAGGAGACAAGTCTTATTAAAAGTACTTTGCAAACTTGATGCTATCAAAACATACAACACAACCAAAGATTAGTTAAGATCAATTTATGAATTTAGCTTCTAGTTGTAGAGATCAAAAGGCATATTTGCTCTTTGTTTGAACCAAGTCTCTGTATTCAGGGGATTCTTTGTGGGTTGAAGCACATGCTTCCTTGCTGACTACAAGTGCCTTCCACAAAATGCGATTGGTAGTGAGCTTCACCTTGGGAATCAATCTCTAAAAATAAAACAAAAAAGGATAAGGCTATCTTCTAATTATATCTTCCAAACTCTCCTAAAAGTGAGAGTTTTATATACTGCATACAACATTTTATATTCTAGAAGGAGATGCACTAATTGTAACTCTTTTTTTTTTTTTTTTTTTTTTTACAAGATAGAATTTCTACTCTAGCCTAATCTAAGTGTATATGTGTATGAAGCTCCCTCTTGGAGACTTGAACTCCGGCCCTTTTCCCCCATACCCCACAAGTGCTTGTGGGGTGACCAACGCACCAAGAGTGTGCGGTGGTCTAATTGTAACTCTTAATTATTCTACTGTAATGTCCAACTAGTCTATGATTATTAACTGCTATTATTGTAGATATTTTGCAATTGTTACATTCATTTTCTTTTTGCAAGGTTACACATGTCGGGGGAGATCGGGTAATTCCCTTGCCCATGCAGTTGCTAGTTGGGTTGTCTTTTGCAATTTGAGTGGAAGGATTTCCATCTCCTCCATCCTGAATTATATTTTGAACTCTTTAGTTGGAGATGATGATTCTTCTCCTCTCACTTCTCTTAAGTTTTTAATAATATTATGTTAGGTTCTAAAAGTTCAGAACAATTGGCAAACCGTGAACAAAAACTTGTCTAGATATAGATTCCTAAATCTATAGATATGATAAGACAATGCTCAATGTGTTGTAAGTCAAAATACAAGAATAAAGAAGTTGCAAGTTTAGGAAATTCGAAACATGCTAGGTTCAACCAATCAAGAAGAAAGCTCGACCGATCAAGACACAGATCTGCAGAATTTAATTAAGGTCCAACAGCTCATTAACCCATTAAGTGATTAGGGTTTCAAATCTAATTCTCCTAGTATTTAAATGAAACCCTAAGGCACGTTTTAATGTGGTTGATTAGAGAGTGAAGAGTGCATCTTGTGCCTCTAATTGTAGATCTAGGGTTCTATGTGTTGTAGAAGTTGTTGCATACAAGATCAACTGCTGCTAATGGTCTAAAGCCTTGAGTAGGATCTCAAAGTCACAAACGTGGGTAAATGTGTTCAAAAAAATCAAATAGAAGAACCCGTGGATTCGGAGCTGCATGAGGTCACATGAGCAAATCTATTGTAACACTTCCATTCTATTTAGTGAATTTGTTGCCTTGAGGATTGTTTAGGTTAAATCCTCTCTAGATTTTTTACCTTGAAATTGGAAGGTTTCATTGGTTTTTTTGGGTCTTTATAACGCTTGTCTTCTTTATTATTCCGCTATTTGTGATATGATTGTTTGTATTTAACCTAGATCTAAATAACAAACATAAGTAAAAACTTGGTTAATTAATTAGATTAAATAATCTAAGTGTACAGGGGTCTAAATAATTCAACATATTCTTATTGCTTAAAGGGGGTGGGGGGGTGATTTAGCAATGGAGCCCGATTCATTTTCATTACTATATGATTACAGGTTTAAAGTTTATATAATCTCTAGAAAGCTGGCAATTGAAGTCAAAACTCTTTTTCTTTGCTTTCTGTGACATTCATCTATCAATTCATTTAGGATCATTGAATTTGCCACAACTTGATGATGTGTGCGATTGTGATTAGTGAATCATCACTTTCAAATTGACCCATTTTTTTTTCCATCACTCACAGTCTTACAAGTCAAGGTTATAGCAAAACTTGTGATACAAAAATTGTGTCCACAGACTTTCCCTTCATCTATTGATTGACATAACCACGAGGTAGTGACATTATTCATGTTATAAAATACCTTATCATGTGCCAATAGGAATTAGTTCAAAAATTCATTTGTATGATTTTATACATATCTACACTTCTATATGAGCCCACTCACTTTATTCTCCATGATGCCACATGTCCAACCAATCGAGGCCAAAAAAGTTTCGAGAATGTGAAGAATCGACACATCTAAAATTGTCTGCATGGTCATTATCATGCAGTCCAATTTAATTTCCAGCAATATGGTTGTCTGTTTCCCAAGACTTGGTCTATTTAATTTGAAATGAACTGAAAATCAAATGCTGCTCAATTCCAAGCTTCCCCAAAATCCCAGATTCTGACATTCCTAAACTACAAGACAGAGAACATTAGCTGGAAAAGAGAGTTAGAGGGGACACCAAGGTCCATCACTAGAAGCAACTAACATGGTGGTGGAGTTGTCATAATGTCAATGTGTCATGCAGATAGAAGAGATTATGGCAAATGAGTTCTCACTCTTAAGAACAAATCCCACGAAACTGATTGACCCAACGAGGTTGGATCCATACACAACAATGGTCATCATAGAGAGAGTGTCACAATTAGGACAAACACAGTTCTGTCCTCTTATTTTTCCCACTAAAAGATTGCTTACTTTTCTACTTGTCTATACCATTATTAGTCGGTGGGTCTGGTGGAGATTTAGCTCATATTAGAAATGGGGGGCAAAGACAATCCGAATTTGATTTTGGTCTTGGATATTTTAGGGAAAAGGCCGGCCTAATGGCTAGGATAACAAAAGCTTGTTTTCTTTTAGTTTGGGAAAGGTTATTAAACTTGGGTCTGGTTTCAAACTTTCTACCTTCAATCCAAATCATGCATTGCGGTATTTGCAAAAAGCTTTGTAACTTTGATGGTATTATCAAGTTTTTCCATGGAGAAGAAATTGTGTTCAATTCCTCCCTCTACTACTTGTTGTTAAGGACCAAATTGTTTCAAGTTTATTGTCACTTCTAACCAATCTTTTGTAAATCAAAGTAGGCATAATATTTCTATTCTCTAGACTTTTCTTGGTGAAAATGTCGGAGTATAATATTTCTAAATACAATTGATAAGACTTACCTTTATACAATAATTAAGTTTTAGTCTCAAAATTTTATAACAGTTATGGATCCTCACCATACTAATCAAGGTTGATCACGTGCATCATTATTTTTCACAATTTTATCATATCTAAAGTCAGACCATATATATATATATATATATACACACACACACTACTCAATATATTTTTTATTGGACAGGAATTTTGAGAAATCCACTATTGAATTGTATTTTTCTTCTTATATCCTAAGTGCTTACAAAATTTTAAAGATGATCAAAATATATCGAAATGTTTAAATTTCAAATTCTTATATTTTAAAATTGTACATAAAAATTGGGTTTCTAGATCAAATAATTAGCAACATACAATTGACACGAACTTCAGCATGCATATTAGGAACAGAAAGAACATCTAAACCAACAGTGAGATTTTTGAAATTTTAATTCAATAAAAAGTTATTAAGTGATATAATATTACTTAAAATTGCACTAGTTGTATTTTATTCTAACCCATTTATCAGACCGTGAATTGTGTCATTTTATCTCAAAATCAATTGGTGAATAAGAAAATAAACTAAAGTATTCTATGGCATTTGACATCGTCCCATGGGCCCTATTTTAGAATGGTTATAAATAGCCGAATTGCGGTTTCCCCAACAATCCCTCTCCCCCCCCCCTTGCTTGTCAAAAAATGAGCTATGACACTACATCATAAAACCAATTTGTGATGAGAAAAACATTCATATATTTCATTGCATTTAACATTGTGTCGCATGAGCCTGTTTTTAGAGTGGCAATAGTGAGTCAAATTATGGGCTCTAGCACAATTAACTCTTGTGACCTATTTCTAGAGTGGTAATAAAGAGTCGAATTATGAGTTCCAGCACCATTAACTCTTCGTATCGTATACTCTAGTAGTCATGATTTTAACACTTTCTTACTCAATGTAGTAGTTGAAAACAGAAACGCAAAGCACAAGCACGAACGTGGCTTTTCAGGTCAAAGTTTTATCTTGGTCCCTCATCTGGCTCCAAGTAATTTCCTTTTGATTCATTGGGCAATGAAAGGAGTACTCAGTCTGAGTGGCGCAACTTGACATTGTCACATCCTGAAAAGTACTTTGCTTGATACTACTACATAGATCAAATAGACGGTTGAGGGACAAACATGGTGTCCAATGTTGAGTGAGTGCTGTACCATTATCACACACTGGGTTTTATTGGGATACGGGAGATAAGTTGCTATTGGCTTTGCTTTCCGTAGAAGACTACTGGGTACCAAATTATAAATAGGGCAAAGCTCTTTTTTTCCCATTATACTTACACACACAAGGTGAAGACTGAAGATGGTGGCCTTGTCTGTCAGTTGTACACTCAGCTTCCATATAAGGCGGTCGGGGATATGCCATTGGGTGATTTTGTTTATGGACAACTGATCAGCTCAACGTTGTTTTGTGTTTACATTTCAGTCGATACCTCTTCTTCTTATTGTTTTTCATACTCTCGTAATTCAATCGGCATCTCTTAATGCTCTTTAACTATCAAATATTAAGAAATATAATTAAAAAGTTAAAGTTTATAAACCTATGTATATTAGTAAAAGTTTGGTATATTAACTTTTCTAGTAGCTTATTTATTAAATACGAGATTAAAAGAAAAAAAAAAATTCTTAATTTTATTAATGAAAAAAAGACTTGTACTATTTGAAGATACCTAGACCAATGGCGGATCTCTATGTCATGCTACCTAGACCAATGGCATCTCTTTGTCATGCTCATCTTGTTAAACCTTTGGTAACAAAGCAAGGATAGCTTATCAAAGAATGAAAGCCAAAGGATAGCTTGTTGTATTTAAATCTTACACATTACAATAGGAATAAGAACAGTAAAGTTTTTCACAATTTTTTTTAATAGACTTAGTATGTTGTAATTTGTGTTAATAAAAATGATTAAGTGAAAGCGATGTTACTGATATCACAATTTCCTACCTCAAAAGTAGTTAAAAATACTGAAAATTTTTGTTTTTCACAATTTTTGTTTATCACATACTCCACTTCTTTCTTTTTCTTTTTCTTTTTTCTTTTTTCTTTTCCTCTTTTAAGATCTGTGAAAATTCAATCGGACTCATGAAGAGCAAATATATGAAACAGAGTAACAGACCGTATCTCTCACACAAGACAGGTTACAATGAAATATACAGTTGGCCCTCCTGTAAGTCATATCCATGGTAGAAACAAAAAGTACTGATTATTAGAGAATTTTATTTATAAGCAAATGCCATTTCATAATGTTTTTTTCTTTTTCCCTGCTCATTTATAACCATTTTTCCAGTTTTTCTTTATCAAAGTCAAGCACTAAATAAAGTTCAAGTACAAAGACTATATAAAAGGAAGAGACATATCATACTATACCCTATGGACTAGTGCATCAACTATGACCCCCAAAAAAGAATAGTAGACAGATGACTGATCTAACTAGTCAAAAAGATGTTATGTTACACTAAAGAAATTGGGGGCAGCACTTATGTAATGTGATCGTAGTATGTCATGTCTGTTGGACTAACCTATGGTGTGTTCCGGCAAATCACCGGGTTGTTGGTAAGGTGCCAAAATTCTTGAATTTGGATTAGTCAAACTTGTCTTAACATTCTAAACTGATGAATCTTGATCTTGTCGAGATTTTTCTTGTGCTCTCACTTTATGTTGTTCTAAACAAGTGATGGCATATATTTAAAGATACACAAAATGCATTATAACATACATATAATACTACAACTCGATTTTTTATAAATAGAAAAAAAACACACACACACACACACACAACAACCCAAGTATAGGTCATTAGTCTCATATTTGGTAATTTATCTTTAGAATAACATGATGAAATAGTCAGGTCAAATTTTTATACTATTGAATACATATATATTCTTGTAATACACACACATAAATTGCATATGTTAATATTTAGATAAGTATATGTAACATTTGGATAATTCATGGAGCATTATAAAACAAGTTTCTCAAAATAAAAAAAAAAAAAAAAAAAAAAAGAATAATATTAGAGAATATGTATTACAGTCTATGAAAAAAATTGATTCCTCAAAAATTTATGAAACACTTGGGGCTGCTGTATAAGTCAAGAATCCAGGGCAGCCAAGATTCAGTACATGATCAATTCACTGATAATTCTACATAGAATAAATCAAAATCCACAAAACTTGTACAGCTGGGGAAAATATTTCAAACAATCTGATGACAGTCCAAGTTTTTTACATTGCTTTTACTAATTCGAATTGAAGAGTGATACAAAATTGGCAATGCCAAAAAACTCATAGCTTATTACAGAGATACATATTCTAATAACTTAGTTTGGCTAAGCTTGGCATTAATTAATATAAACTGTGGGGTCATGGATTTTGGGATTTGGCCGAGAGCATGTGGTTTTGGCCGAGAAGCATGGGTGGTCCGGGTCCGAGTCCGAGGAGTACTATCTCCTCGGATAAAGCCAAACGCAAATCTAGTATAGATCCTAATGATCAAGGATGACCTTTCAGGAAATTCTAATGATAGCAACGAGCATCATGAACGTACAAGAGAAATAAAGACTCAAAAATATCTAAGGGAAAACTGCTACCACCGCATTAATGAGGAAGTGACCTCTGAACAGTATTATGACAGCCTTACAGCCACCCCAGATGACTTTTAGAGGGGGCTAATGGGACAACCATCAACTGTCCACATGTGGTCCACGTGTAGGGTAAGGATGAAGGGAGAGATGTAATATAAACAATGGTAGAGATCCCAGAGAAGGGGGATGAAAAAAGGAGAAGAGAAAGCACTATAACAATCTCAACAACTCCTGTAACTATTGTCATCCAATATATGCTAGAACAGAGCTCCTCGGACTGTGCCGAGAACCAACTTTCTCGCAGAAACTGGGTTCAATTCTTGTTGGCTCATCATCCAAAACCATATTAACTGTTATCCAAGCACTAAAACCTAGCTCTTTGACCCATTCTCTACAAATTTATTGTACTGGGTTCATTGGGCAAAGATCCCTTACATAAACCATAAATAATCCTGTCACCTATTAGCACTATCAGCACTATCCGCCAGTGAAATTATAAGGTTGATCAAATGCAAGAGGATTACCATAGTTATTTTGGTACATGTCCTCTCCTTATTTTGAGTGTGATGTTCAGTTTGCATAGGTGCTGAAGCAAGATAGGTAAAGCATTAACTCTTCTTGCAGAGAAAGAGTATATTATTCCCCACATATATATTTCGGAAATTTACATGGACTGGCTTATTCTTCTACTAAGCCAGGTTGCCTATTGCATAACCAAAACTGAAGGGAGGAATGTGCACGACAACTCAAGAGAGGAAAAGATGGACTGGTCAACTTGCCTCTGGCATAACTTAAGATAGCACTGGATACATCATTCATGATTTATCGTGATCGTGGTTTAGGTGATGACAGTAGGTTTTTCTCTTCCTGTGAAGTCCTTCAACTTTGATACAGATAGTGCCAAATCTAAAGCATGAAGAAACAAACATTTAGTAGTTTATATTAATTCAGTTTATAAAAATGATGATGACAATGGACTAACCAATTAACGGTTTTAGGGCTGTTTGGGCATCTTCATCATGTTTAGATACATCGGGTTCAAACTGCTCTATGTAAACTCTAACAGTAGCACCTGCTGAACCAGTTCCCTGTAAATATGAAGAAGTTATTTTCCACTTAAAAGATGTATCCTCAAGGTTATTAGTTATAGACAGAGAGAGGTTGGCACATACTGATAAACGAAATATGATCCTTGATCCATCTGTGAAAACAAACCGAACACCTTGCTTTGACACCACGCTCCCATCGACCTGGCCAATAAAATTAGTGAGTTAAACTGTCAAGAAAGGACAGTTCAGGGTTCAATTTCTTGAGCCACAAGTAAGCATAGGCAGTAGACATGTATGCTGTTGAAACTTACAGGGTCTGTATACATAAAATCATCGGCAAATTGGAGGATATAGCTTCCTGTACAAGGATATTTTTCAGCATCCAAACATTATTTATTTATTTTAAAGTAGCATCTAAACATTGCTGAGAAGTGGTGATTGCATGAACAAATCTTAGGTACGAACTTACCACACTTTTCACCTGCCTTACTCTTAGAGACTAAATCTCTAAGATATCCTATCATTTTATTGGCACCTTCAGATTCACATTCCTGGAAAAGGAGTTACATTAATCAATGAATCCATCTCTCACAAGACAATGATTTCAAAACCCAAAACTCAAATTGGAGTAACAACATTGTGCAATTTTTTGTTTTTAAATTTTCAAGAACTGGTTATGAAACTTACCTCATAGTCATATCTAGAAAAGAAATTCCTTCCATATGTTGCCCAATATCCCTTCACAACGTCGGAGACAGAAACCAACTTCTCCCCTGGTTTCTTGTCTTTGTTTCGGTATGCAATAATTGAAAGCCATGCTAAGACAGCCCTGTCATTTGGAGATGTTGAAGTCAATTCACATGGGAATGGATTGATTAAGTGATAGAGACAGGATACAAATATCTCCTTCAATGTTTACATATGCCTCATTCACTACAAAAACTTGCACTGAGCATTAAAATTAAAGTCAAGTTTTTCATTGGCCCAACTAATTGAAAAGGTAATTTAAGGAAACCAAATTTTTAGAGTAAAACTATGGCCAAATACCGATTTGCTACACTATTATTGATAAAAGAGTATAATAGTTAACCAAAAAACCACAGTGCCATTTTATAAGATCCAGTGTCATTGATTCAACCACAAAATCAAATTCAGGTGATGCATCAAATCTATTTTGACCCAGCATGAAATTAAATATTGCAACATACTACACCATCAAATTCATACCAAAATTTACTTGATGAAAATATAAAGTCAACCACTTGGGAATGGCACATTGCTCTTTCAAGTCTTGCAAGGCCATACACCCAAGAGAAGTATATGCAGTTCTATGTATCAGAATGGCCACATCTACCCTCTCTCCTTAACCTTTTTTCCTGACAATAATCTACCCTCCTCATCCAGAACTTCAACTAATATATGAATCTGATAAGGCTTCTTGCTAGTCCTTGGTAACAAGTGTTTGAGCAGCATAACCATATACTGTCTGTTCCTGCCTGATCTCAGCCAAGCTCTATAGCAGGATCTCTTGTGACCAACAAGATCCAGGAATTGGGTATTATTTAATTTAAGTATAGAACTAGGTGTGCAACCAAGCAGAGCCATTGACGAACCCCTTGAACAGCCTGAGTTTGTTTACTTACTAAAATAAATCGAGTTCAAGCCCCATGTAACAGTTAATCTTACAACTACACTGAGACAGCTAAAGCAGCTCTTAAGCTTGCAAGCGGCTTCCATCCTGAGTTTCAACAGGTATATTGTGGCTCGAGAATAGGTGACTTGAGCTGAGCTTGAAAAATTAATTTTTCAGGTGATCTGAGTTCAAACAGCCAGATAGTCAGAATGGGTCAGCTCATTTGGAGCCCTATTAAGCAATGTCGACCTTGAATAAGGCTTGTGATTCTCCTTGTATGGCTACCCAAGCTTTTTGGTATAGAAGGTTGAGCAATTTAAAAATGTATATTCTCAAAGAATGAGCATAATAAAAAATAAAGATGTTCAAATAGATGAGTGGCAACATTAAAAATCACAAAATAAGGATTTTGTGTCATACAACACCAAAAGTAGGCAGAAATTGAGGCGAGGAAGGAGAGAAGTTGATGTTATTTTCAAAAGTTACATGGAACAAAATTAAAAAATGCCCTAGCATGGGGAAGTGATTTGATTCAAGCTGTAGAAGCTAAGATGAAAAGAGCAAGGCCAAATAAAGCATGCAATAAGGCAGTGAGACAGTAGATCACCACAAAATGAATTCAACTAATTGAAGTCCTGTAACCAATTATAGCATTTCTTTAGAGTAAAACAGTGTTAAGATCATGAGAAACCCTAGCAAAGACAGAGAACATATAGAATTAAATAATTACCCTACAGTACAAATGCAGACAATTACCATATGCCATCCTTCTCACGAATGTGATCAGAACCTGTTCCGAAACTCTCTTCCCCACAAATGGACAACTTCCCAGCATCCATAAGATTTCCAAAGAATTTCCAACCAGTGGGGACCTGAGAAGATCCATTGTTCATCAGTAGAGATATATCTCTAGATATAAGCCCCATTCTTTAAGTAATACAATAGTTCAAAAAGAGCTAAACCTCAAAGAATGGAAGCTTCAATTTTTCAGCCACGCAATCAAGAGCACCACTTGTTGGCATAGATCGAGCTAAACCCTATTAAATTTGAAATATGAGTCATTTCTTTTTGTTCAACAACTAAAATATTGATAAAGAAAATCCAGAGAGAGTTTTTTACCTTAATGCCACTACGGAAATATGGAATGGCTTCTTGTGCATTGGCAGCAATAATTGCGACAGAATCCGAAGGAGTAACAAAAAAACCTCTACCCAAAATCATATTTCTATCACCATCTCCTATTGATGATAAAGGTATACGATCATTCAACATAATAAGAATACTAATAAGAATATTAAAAATGTGTGTGCATGTGCACAAGAAATCAGTGACCATTTAGTATTATAGAACCATTAAACACAAATTCTGCCTCTTGTAGTCATCTAAAGTACCATCACTTGCAGCACCAAAATCAGGTCCGTTTTCACCATACATTGTGTTGACCAAATCCTTGGCGTATCTGTTTAACATGCAAGTCAAAAATAGCAATGCTCCAAGATAATGACAATCAGCAACTATCAAACAAACTATTTCACTCTTACGTAAGATTGGGATCAGGATGACCATGCCCAAAATCCTCCAAAGGCACTCCATTTGAAATTGAATCCTACGTGAAATAGCAAACATCTAATAATATCAGGAACTCCAACAATACTAGACTATAATTGCTTTAGGATGTTTTATGTTCACAACATACCAGACTGGCTCCAAGCTTGTCCACAAAGATGGGTTTTGCATAAGCACCAGTAACGGCATGCATGGCATCAAATATAAACCTAGAAAGTCATAATATCAAATGGTTCAAAACCATGAAACCTAAATGATTTGTATATTGGAAATTGAAGACCCAATCATGATCATAAACTCAAGGTTTCATCATTGCCCATAAATAAATAAGAAATCATAAGTACATCTTTCTATACAGGAAAGGGAGATGCATAAACCACAAAGAAAAGAGTTCAAGCTACAAAGTGTATATATAAAAATTCATAAACCTATCTAAATAAACTACCTTAGTGCTGATATACTAACAGTAGTGAATATTTTTAGGGGAGAAGAACCCAGGGGGTTTGGGCACAAGCAGGGCAGGGGTCAAGAATCATGAAGTAAATGCAATTTGAGAAAACATTTAATGCATGAATTTTAGTAAGATCATGATACTAAAAATACAAGTATTACAAAAACGTACATAGAAATCAGTACCAAGGTTATACTGTGAAGCAAACACCTCAGTGCCTCTAAAAAACATGATATGTATGCAAATTTTCAAAAAGTAGCCCTAGTGTAGAACTACTAGAAAACTTTTGATTAGAATTAAAAAAGACTGATACGGGTTGTCACTAAGAATGCAGCTTATGAAGGTTAATGCTAGTATATCGATTACCTAATTCTTTAAATAGTTGTAATCCATGAGTAAAAAAGCAGGTTAAGGGCAGTGGGAATTGTGAAGTCAATGTGACTATTTCCATGCATATATGGTTTCAGATACCTTGGGATTACTACAAGACTTGAACTTAACAGTTTTTCAAAGTGATTCAAAGAAATCCAACTTCAGCAAAATTACTGGCCCCTAATGCAAATCAACAGATGCCATTTACAGGTGTTAACAAAAGGATTAAAAGAAATCCAAAAGATGACAAGTTCAATGGAATAGAAAAACGAAGAGTATGAAGATGATGAAAGCTTGGTTGCAAAATTTTGTTGAAAGTCATTCCACAGATTTATGTTCAAGATTTCACGGTACCTTAAACCCTATTTCTCTGTTATTGATTGGTCAAGTAAATAGCTTTAAGTTTTGGGTTGAGGAAGCAATAAAAGACACAATGATGACTAAACCTAACTGTAAATATGGGTGGCCCCAGCAGTCTAACAAAACAGGATTCATGTAGCAGATTGCACAAAGTAAGGATCAAGGATTGTCATTATCTTTCGGGGCCACATTAAGAGAAAAAACAACCAAGAGATAAATGAAGAGACACAGAATAAAGGATGACTAAGAACCACCCAATGCAATCAACAGAATAAACCTGTTAGATAGAGGGCATATGATACCTGAAATCTGATCGCGACAAAAGACTTTTGATAAGCTCAAAATCAAATACACTCTGCACAAAAGCCCATAAAATTAGTTATCAGTAACTCATATGAATTTCCATCTCAAAATTCCAAAGATGCATATCCCTGTTCCCTACCTCCAGTAGCTCCAAATAGTCAGAAACTGGGTCAACAACTTCAACACTGAAGTTCCTGAACTCAGTAACTCCAAGATGAGATAGGTCAACATCAGGAATGTCTGCCACCTTTATTTCACTGATCTGCATTACACTTACAAAATTGAAACAATATGCAAATAAAATAGAAAATGAATCAGGTGGAAAGCACTTAGACTGCTTTAAATCAAACGGGATAGTTGAAAATATTAAGTTGCAGCTCAAAAATTTTCACACCAAAAGTGCTCTTTTTTCTCTCAGATATTAAAAGAGAAATCATTTTCAAAGACAAGGATGAACAATGACCCGGTAAAGTGACTAACATAATAGACAAAGTATCGAAGCATGGTCGTGAGCAAAACAATTCAAAGAAATGTTTGGGAAAAATACAATTTACACCCTATGAGTTTTGTGAATTGTCATTTATTCCACTAAGTTTGAATTTGTCATTTTAGTATGTGAACTTTGACAACAATGTCATGTTAGGAACCTATGAGTAGAACTCACCCTTGAAAACCAACTTGCAAGGGGAAGGTGCCTAAGAGCTTATAAACACGTGGTTAAGCTTACACTTAATCCATGTGGAACACTAGGATCATAACATACTACCACATTTCGCAGCCAACATCCACGAGGCTCACTCTAGCAACACTGACCCGATGGTAGCCCTTTTTCTTTTGGTGGTTCCACTCACCTATCACTTATTTTAATCTAGTCTCTAGGTTGCCCCCTCTAGGATCCGACCACAAAGCCACAACTCATTTGATCTCATACTCAATGAGCTACGCCCGATTACTAGAGGTGGTGGTGGTTGGCTCTAATACCAAATGTTAGGAATCCATGGGTAGAACTCACCCTTGAAAATCGGCTTGCAAGGAAAGGGTGCCCAAGAGCTTATAAACACATAGTTAAGCTTACACTTAATCCATGTGGGACACTAGGATCATAACTTGTCATTTTAGTCCTTCCATCCATTGAAAGACGTTTTTAAAGAGAATTAACAACATTTTCAAGCCGGTTTGTCTCTTTAAAAACGTCATTCACATTTATAACATTAAAAAATGATTTAAAACAGCAATATAGACCAAATTGGCAGTCTGCTAATTCTTTCTTGTTACATTGCTCTGTTACTTGAGTGCTTTGGTATATCATGTATTCCCTCTTATGGGTGTTCTAAGTGCATCCTTATTCTGTTTTAGGACACTCTCTGGCTAGCATGGCAGTTTTGTTCAAAAAGGTAATATATTAGCTTGGAAGGCTACTCCCTTGCAGTTCACCACACTTTCAATGGGGTGGGACGGACTGCTTTAGAAGTTAAGGATGACCTGTCACAGTCCCCATTGGCAAGTTTGCAGGTCTTTCTCCTCCTTTCATGGACAATCTAGATTTTTTACATACACATAGTGGGTTTTGAACTCACGACCTCACCCACCACCTTATTCTTATGAGGAGAGGAAGCACCATTTGAGATGGACCTCAATGTCTAGATTCTTTACATGTTCTACTTCTTTTTTCTCCCTTGCCTGTGGTCCCCCTTGGGTTATTTTTTTCCTCCTTTAATAGGATCTATCTATCGATCAAAGAGAACAAAAAAGAACCATCTTAAAACAAGAAGTGAAAGCAACAAGCAATTAACAGTATAAAGGAAGATAAACAGCAGCACAGAAAAATTAGCAAGCAAAAAGATAGATCCAGATACTTACAGAGAGAGTGTTTCCATAAATCTTGTCAGTGATGGATTCAGGTGCAGGCTGACCACTGCTGTAATTGAACTGGAAAGAGAACAGTAATGGCATTTTGAGTTGGATACATTGAATGGTGCTATTAGAAACAATAGAAAATTCTCAGATTACGCAACAAATATCTTATTGAAGAACACCATGCTTGAAGATAATACAATTAATACTGAATTAAGAAACTTCCAAACTAATATAAGCAAATCCTTTTCTCAATAAAATACAGTAACATTAGGGAGAAGTGTAAACCTAATTTGAAAGGAATTCAAAAAAACCAATATTTGATTGGGTGCAAAAGTTTGAATTTGGACAATTCCAAGAACTATGGTCATAAAGACCATTAGGTTTGATTGCATTATACATACTGGACTTGTAAGATTAAAAACTCACCTTGATACCCCAATCATATTCAGGCCCACCAGGATTATGACTTGCACTCATTATAAATCCACCATTGGCCTGTGAAAGTAATTGTTTAATTAAATCCCACCCAAAGGAACAAAAGGCAAATGAGTTAGAATTTGAAATGCTATGTCAAGATGCTGAACCATTGATCAAAAGTAGCACAAGCTTGCCTTTCTCTTGCGGATCACAGCAGAAACAGCTGGTGTTGACAAAACACCTTCCCTACATTGACACAATTTATGCTTATTCTCTATGACAAAAGGCATCAAAGTCAAAAATTGCAGAAAAAATGGCTTTGCAGCTTCATAACACCATTACATATGAATACAACTTGAACAGGATATTAGTGGTGAATAGACTCTCAATGCATTTAGCTACCAGACCAATTGATTGAGAAGATGTTCTATAATATCAAAATGGAACACAAAAATCTCTAAATAGTTGTTTTATAAAATTAAAAAAAAAAAGAATAAAAAATGGGGGGGGGGGTGATTGGAAAATAAAGAATATTCTACGGGACTGCTCTGTGACTGAACAGATACTCCCGTCATCTAAATTACTGGGAAAACAGAATTAGCATAGAAACTGAAATCATTAACAAGAGACACAAGTTTTGGAAGTTGACTTTCATTTTTTTTTAACACATGATGACATATCTCTTAATAATGTTTGATCTAAATAAATGAATTTTCAGACATATAAAGTTTCTAAGACTAAAACAAGAGAGCCAACCCTAACCATACATGTTTTATTGCATCAAATACTTATATTTAGCTATATCTGAGTTTGTGTGTCCAAATGTTACCAGAAGAACCATAGAAAGCAATACAATCAAAGACAGCTCAAAACAATAAAATGGCATAGCAAGAGAGCACAAACAACAATTGTTCGTCTAGTCATTCCATACATAATTAAAGGTGGAACCTGCTGTAAGTGTCACTCAATTAGGTCTATGGACATTGGCTAGAACAATTGTAATTTGGACAAACTATTACAACAATTTTCTTTTTCATATGTGGACAAGCATAGCGTCTTACATATCACTGTATAGGGTAGACTTATCTGTAAGTTTCCAACCAGATGTAGGACACAGGTAGAAACAGATATATTCATTCAAACAGGCGGAAGAAGAACATACATAAGCACCTTACATAGTACACTGTAATAGAACTTGGTTAACAACTTAACATCAATTGCCCATGAAGATTATAATAACTCAAATAGATGCCAATTAAGAAACTTACTTGCCAACCAAAATTTTCCCAACACCATTCCCTGCAGCTATTTTGATAATTATCTGCATTTTAAATTCAAACAGCCATACAAATTCGTTATACAATTGGAGACAGATAAGATTGACTTAAAATGTTGCATCGAGCAAGTAAAGATAAAAATAAAATAAAAACCTGTGCAGCTTCTCGATTAAAATAACGCCCATCACCTCCTAACACCAATAACCCATTCTTGTAATCCTCTGCTGGCAATGAATTAAACAATGCCTACATACACGAAATTCTGATTCATATTGAAACCGTAATGCACTAAACGCAGACAACTTCAATATTCTGAAAGAAATTTTGAAAAATAAATAAATCAAAACCTGGATCCAATTGGCAAGGTAATTTTCTTGCGTAAAAACTTTCACCTACAAAACAAACAATCAAACAGAATACACAGGACACCCATCAGGCTCTTTTTGATTGCCAAGAACTTGCAGGTAAAAGAAAGGGATGTAAAAATTCGATCTTGCAATTACTTGAATGAAATACTTCACATTTTATAAACCAGGAAGAAAATATCATAAAACCCCAGATTTCCATTTCATGTTTCCTTTATTTTCTTGCCAAACAAATCTATAAGTACTTCAAAAACCACCAACCACATATCCCAAAAGTTTAAGCTATTAGGAAAGAGTGAATTTAATCATTTTAACCATAATTCTAACAGTACTCATTACATGTGAGCCCAAACTCCCAACCCCTAACACTTGACAATTTTAACTTTTTAAATATGAAGTAGAGTGGAGACAAGTTCAAATTCATGAACACTTATGATCATTTGCTCTGATAATATGATAAATTATCGATCCTCACAAAAGCTTAAGTATTAGACAATGGAGAAGTTAATCATAATTCTATGATTCAAACAAGTTAACACTAATAGAAAGAACAATAAGAGAAAACCTTCTTCCGGAGTCCACTGGTTCCAGTCTTCTGCCCCTCGATCGGCTTCGTTGCTATTGAATTAATCTGCAAAAACTCACACACACACACACACAAATAAGGAAACCCCAAGTGTTAAACAAAACCCCAAAAGCCAAAATGCATATAGAAAAACATATAGATAGATAGAGAAAGAGAGAGAGACCTTGATGCCTTCAGGCTCAGCAATGGTAGTGGAAAAGGCTTTGATGGAGGGAAAGTGTGAAGTTCTGAGAGTGAGTTTTGGAGAAGGTAGGGAAGAGAGGAGTGAAAGAGATGGGATTGGAGAAAAGAGAGTGATTGCATTTGATGCCAATGATGATGACGATGATGATGATCTGGGTCTTGAGGCTGTGGTGGAATAGAGCAGGTTTAGTCTCACAGAGTGAGCCATTCCTCTTTCTTTTTGAGATTTCAGAGAGTGTTAAGCTTGAGTTTGAGAAGCAAAAAGAGAAGATCTTTATTAAAATTTTCAAATAAAAAGTTGCTGACTCAAATGCTGAGAAGTGTTTGTGTCTTTGTGATAATTGTTGTTGTTGATTGATGCAGTAGGAGAGTGAAGTAGCTGTTTAGAGGAAATAAATGGCTGCCACATGTACTTTGGGAACACTTATCTAGACCCAATATACCATGTTATCATGTCATGTGAGAATTGTGAACTTGTGAACTGCTTTTGCCTCTTCCCCAATGACAAAGTATATTCCAATTTCCAGTTCTCTTTTTTTTCTTTTTTTCTTTTTTTTCCAATTTCCAATTCCTATATCCATATTTTATAGTATTTTTGTTACCTTAAAGTTTGAATTTCATTTTCTTAGGAAAACCTCAACAACAACAAAAAAAAAAATGTCTAGATAGATTGTCCTCCTTATACTTCGCGGTCACACGCCACAGGGGCACATCCCTTGTATCTATTTAATACCTCTATCTAAAGTGAGCTAAGCTTACATTGGACTGAACAATAAGTCGATTTTATTGTTTTTAAAAAAATAAATGAAGGAGAAAATCATATTATGTTAAAAATAAGTTGATTGACTAGTTTGATTTTAATTTTAAATCTTGATAAATACAATGAGTGAAATATTTGAATAGATAAAGTTTTTTTTTTTTTTGGGTACTCCAAATGTAACATAGGAAAACCTATAATACCATTACCATTATTGTATAATGCTAGTAAAAATTAGAAAAGAAGACATATTTATTTATATGGTTAAATTAGATAAATTTATCTATATCTATATCTATACTATTATTTAAGGTGTTTTCAAGCATTTTCAAGCCGTTTAAGTCGTAGTCTTGAATATCACTTACAGCTTCTTAGTTAAAAGAGAAATTAGTAAAATAAAAACTCACAATTTAAAATCTCCGACTAAACCCACATTCTCATAAGTTTACAATCTCCTTATCTCTTATTATTTTTTAAATTTAGACATACAAATCATATTTTCCTTCTCATTTCTTATCATTTTTTAAATTTAAACAAACACACTTTCTTTTTCTTTTTTTGCTTTTTTTATATTCTCTTTTATTTTGAATAGAAAAATTTCTAGGCATTCAGCAAACTCAAATTTAACATAAACTTTCATTGCACGAAAAAAAAAAAAGATGAATAATGAAAAATTATAATATTAAACCTTAAAAAAAAAAAAAAGGCTTCATTGCACACGCGAGGCCGTGTGATGAAGCTGGTTATGAATCTTATGATTAAGTAGTAGTAGTATAGTCCACAAGTCACAACTAGAGATGTCAGCTGATAAGAAGTGGCCATGGTCTGGTCTAATCTAAGGCCTGGCCCAAGTGGTCACAACTAGCCCAAACTAGGCAGCATCATTAATTCTGATTGTTACTTCTTACGTCTCTCCCTCTCCTATATTTTCATTTAGCCTCATATCATATTCCTTTTTTTTTTTTTTTTTAAATAAATAGTAGTATAAAAAAAACTGCAGCAAAAAAAATTAAACAACTACAACAAAGCCAGCCTCTTCCCCGATAACATTAAAAAAAATATAAATACATAAATATATATATATATATATATACACACACACAAACTAAGCTTTTTAGCATAAAAAAAATATTTAAAAAGCAAACATACATAGTGGTATTACATCAACCAAGTGAGAGTTGTAAATAACATAATCTTAATTTCTGAAGCATCTTTCCCATCAAGGCATCTGCACACTTATTCCTTTGCCCTAAACTAGTGCTCAGCTGGAACTAGCACATTAGATTCTAAAGACACAGACAAGAATTCAGATTTTCTAGATTTCCTAAGGTACTCTACCAATAGATTTCTTTAAATCCTAACCACTCTTTTATGATTTAAGGGTCTAAATTATGTCATGTCAGTATTTTACTAACAATACTTTTAAAATAATATTGCAAACAAAACAATTAAGATTATTGTTAGTAGAATGCTAACATGACAAAATCTAGACCATTAAATCATCAAAAAATAGTTAAGATTTAAGAAAATCTACTTAGTAAAGTACCATAGGAAATCTAGATGATCTGAGGCTGCGTTTGGTTCGACAGAAAATAACTTTCAGAAAATGTTTTACGCATTTGCGGGTGTTTGGCAACAACTGAAATCTTGGTCAAACGGAAAATTAGTAACATTGACCGTAAAATACTCCCTCCCCACCCGTAAAACATTTTCCATCTCTATTTTACCTTCAAATAGAAATTTTCCAGAAAATCCAGAGAGACAGAGCACGAAGAGAGAGAGAGAGAGAGAGAGAGAGAGAGAGAAAGAGAGCACAAAGAGAGAGTAGAGAGAGCGAGATCGCGCCCCAACCCGAGCCGGCGAGATCGCCGGCGAGATCGCACCCCAACCCGCGCCGGCGAGATCGCGCCCCAACCCGCGCCGGCGAGATCGCGCCTTCGCCATCGCCATCGCCGCGCGATCTCGTCTTTGCCATCGCCATTGCCGCGCGATCTCGTCTTCGCCATCGCCGCGCCAGCGCGATCTCGCCTTCTCCATCGCCATTGCCGCGCGATCTCGTCTTCGTCATCGCCGCGCCAGCGCGATCTCGCCTTCTCCATCGCCATTGTCGCGCGATCTCGTCTTCGCCATCGCCGCGCCTGTGCGATCTCACCTTCGCCATCGCCATCGCCGCACGATCTCTGATGAACCCAATCGCCTCTCTCTCTCTCTCTGTCTTCGTTCTTCTCTGACCAGATTTGGGTTTTGTTGTTCTGTATTGAGAAAATTTGATGATGAGTTTTTTTTTTTTTTTTTGGGTTTTGTTGTTTTGTATTGAGAAATGATATTTGTTTGGAAGCTGAGAAAATGTGAGCAACAAGTAGAAAATGTATTTTCTATAATATTTTCAACATCACAACCAAACACCTGAAAATATTTTCCAAAGTATTTTTTAAAATGCTACCAAACACCTAAAAATATTTTCTTTTCTCGAAAATATTTTCAACTGAAATTATTTTACACCTGGAAAATATTTTACATCCAACCAAACGCAGCCTGATCTGAATCTCGCAAACAAATGCATTAAGTGTGGAGGAAAATGATTTTTCTTAGTATAGAAGGAAAGTGTTTTCCTTATTAAAGAAATAATTAGGTATTCTTTCTCAATTAAAAATAGAATTAGAGTTTTATAAATAGATATTATTGTAAAGGGTTTGCTGACTTTAGTCTTTGATAGGGCTCTAGCTAAAACAGTCATATTGTATGAGCAATGGTATGCTACTATTTCCTTTGGGTTGAAAGATACGCAAGTGTGTGAGTTAGTGAGTTTAATTTTTATGAGAGTGTGAGAGAGCTATTGGGTGTATCGATTCTTTGAGGTCATGAGTTTGTGTGATGTGAGAGGTTTTGTTCATGTTTCTGTTTATGAGATTGTGGGTGTTGTTTGCAAAAGTTGAAGGTTTCATTTGTGAGTGCTTGAAATTCATATTGTTTAGTGGTGGTTGATATTGTTCGTGGACGAGGTTTAGAGTTGACCAAATCATAATAAAATATTATTGGTTTATATTGTTATTTTATTTTATTATTCGTGTGAATGCATTTTTATTAGCCGGAATCACATTAATTTGTTATATTTAAAATATTAAAAATCATCTTTATTCCATTAAACCACTTTAGCAATGCAATGAAAAAATGTAAAAAACAACTACCACCAAGCAAGAAAGTTATTCATTGGTTGCCAAAAGCTATGGATATTTCAAGACGGAAAATATTTATACAAGTTTACCTACCTAATAATCATAAAAAGATTTGTTAAAGCCCATTTTTAATAGGCCCAACACAGGTGACCCAAGTAGAAATGAAAAGCAATATACTGCAAGCTATTGACACAAATAATACCAAGCCCATTATTTTATTTTTATCATTATCTCCGGGTGGCTGCCTAGCATAGCCTCTCATAGATCCCTTAAAAGTGAGAGTTTTATGCATTAAGCATGACCTTAACGTGGCCCAAGCCCATATAGAAAGCCCACTGAGAAAATTGAAGGAATGATTTAGATTTTAGAGGGTAAAAGGGTTTTTTTTAACTCACCCATGGGTTTAAGAAAAATTTTCTTATCATCGCCTTTGTTTTAAAAACCAGATCGGCCGGTTTGACCGGTTCAATCGAGAACCAGGAGCCAACCTGGTCCAATAAAAACCTCTAAAACCGGTCAAAAACCTAGTTGAACCGAAAATTTAAAAAAAAAACGATTCAGCTCTCGGCTCAGTTTTTAAAACCATGATCATCGCGCACCCTTGGTGCGATAATCACTCCATAAGTATAGGTGTTTGTAGAGTATGGGAGACAAAAGTCGAGATTTAAGTCTCCAAAAATTGAGCTTCACACATATATACACTTAGTTTAGGTTATAATAGAATTTTTATTTTGTATCAAAATATATATATATATATATATATATATATATATATATATATATATATATTTGCAAAGTATGCGTGGAGCACTTGCAATATCCATAAGCCCATGAGTGACACACGTGTAAGCCAAGCACATACAAAGCCCAACTCAAAGTATGTCGTATTCACTGTAATTTTCGACCAAAACAACCCCAATGAAGCTGTTGGGGAGTTGAAAACAAATTGGATACCAAATGTGAGCATTGAATATTACCATTATATAGTAGGCATTCACATTAGCTTATGAACTTTAAAGTTACAATTTTTTTTTTTTTGAAAAGAAAGTTACAATATTATAGTAGGCATTTACATTAGCTTATTAAAAATCTATGTATATTTTAGCATATTTAAGAACTTAATTTTTCTATTTTACACATTCACTTCTCAAAACACATCACATTAAATTTTTTATTTACACTAAATTTTATTAAAATGTCAATTTTTCTTGATCTCTCTTTCTTCATACACAACAACCACTATTCACATGTTAGTTCTTTGGTCGTGGTTATTGACCGGTTTAATTGTTTCTTTTTCTTCACACACAACAACCATTAAAACTGGAAAAATCAACAAAAAACTGGTCAATCTCTTTTTCAGTTCTTTAACCGTTTCAATTTTTAAAACCATGAAAATACACAGTTATTGCAGTAACCATGTATTTTTACATAACTTTGCATGAACTGATGCAAGTGAATTGTGGGCTTTATTGGATAAAATTCAATACTTTTTTATACAAGTACTAATGTGAATACTCTAATTTGTTGGCAAAAAAAATGTTGAACTATGTTTGGTTGGAGGATAATAGTCAAAGTCCTTACTACTCTTCCATCATGTCCTCAACTCCTCATATTCTAAACACAACTTCTTATAGCATTAAGAGTTTATTTGGTTGGAGGGGTGGAAAATTTGGAGGATAAAAATGGGGGAAGGGATAGAAAAGTGGGAAGATAGAAGATATTTAGTATTCTTTTATATGTGTATTCAATGGGAGGATGGAAAAGTAGAAAAATGGAAAACTGTTGAAAAGAAATTTACAATTATGTCTCTATTAAATAAAACAAAAGGTAACACATTTCTTTATTAAAAAAAATTGTGTAAGGACACTTAATTTTTTTTTTTTTAAAAGAGCACGAGTCAAAGGATCCAAAACAAATGAAAAAAAAATAATCAGAAGTACATGAAAAGAAAACCAAAGAAAAAGAAATAGATGGGTTTAGAAAAAGACAAAAATTAAAGGAAGAAAGAAAAAAAAAAAAAAAAAAAAAGGCCAAAGAATTTATCACAAACCTATGTGCACAAGTTTTTAGTCTTTTTCTTCATCTGAAGTTTGCCCTCTAGTTTTTTCCTCATTTTGGTGGGCCTGAGGAGAAAATACTTTACTCCACCACTTTTTTTTTCCTCCATTCTCTCCAACTAAACACATACTAAAAATATCTTATCTCCACTCTTCTATCATTTTTTTTTTCTTTTTTCTATCCTCCCTATTCCAGATCTAACCAAATTGACCCCAAAGGGTTGTTGGTTTTTTTTTTTTTTTTTTTTTTGTAATTTGTTATCCCTACCTATAGTAAACCATTCAAACTTGGTGTATAATGGTCAAACTTATCTTTACATTTTTCTTTTCATTTTCTTTTCAACCCATTGAACAAGAGGATGAAAAACATTGAGATGGTGTTGGTTTGCTTGTTTTCATCACTCAATTCTCACTTTTCATAATTCAATTCTCAAATTTGGTGGGCCCCACATCATTTTAGTTTTTTTGGTTTAGTTTTCAAACTCAATTTTCATAACTCAATACTCAAAAAATTGAGTTTGAGTTTTGGAAACTGAGAACAACTATTTTATTGTTTTCAAGTTATGAGTTATGAATTAAGTGGCATTTTTGTAAATTGCTACAAACGAGTGGAACCCACTCAGTGTCATGTCCCATCAACGAGAAATTATAACCTTATAATTTCTCCCCATCAACATACACCCAATACCCACTAGCCAACGACTCTCTATCTTCTTTCTTTTTCTTTTCTTTCTTTCTTCCTTAACCTCACGATGCCTTTTCTCTCTTCATTTCTCTTTGCTTCTTTGTTTCTTCTTCACAGCCTTTTCTTTCTATATTTTTTCTTCTTCATAGCTACTTCTTTCTTTCTTTTTTTCTTTTCTTCATCATCTCTTCTCCTGGTGATTCTTTCTATTTTCTTCATCTGTCCACATCGATGCTTCTTTCTTTCTTATTTCTTTCTTTGGTTTAGGTGATTTGGATCAAGATCTGTGGGTTGGGTGGGGACAGAGCAAGAGGGATAAGGTAAGCGAGGCAGCGAGCGTAACCAAAGAAGAAAAATGAGATTTGCAAAAGAGAGAGACAATAGCCGGCCGCCAATCCAGCGAGTTCTTCAGTTTCTTTTTCTTGTTTTTACGGATTTTGGTTGTGATCTTGGTTGTGATTTGATATGTGGGGCTGAATTCAGGCGGGTGAAATTGGTTAAAGAGGCAATATAGTAATGACAAACTGACTAGCACAGTGTTAAGTTTGCTTTTGTAAGAGAGAAAAAATTTTGGGTTATGGAGTGTCAAACACAAATTGTTATGGGTAGGAGAAAATTGAGTAACAGATTTGAGTTAAGAGTTAAGGATTATGAGTTATGAATTATGAGTGATGGGTTATCAGTTATGAGTGATGGGCTAACTAAACAGGCCCTAACTCTTTCCTTTTTATCTTTCTCGATCCCTCCATCCTTTATTTATTTTTTGTCCCTTTTACAAAAAACATTTTGTTTATCCCTTGAATTTGATGGTGGCGCTTTGGTATAGACCTCGACCTGTTTATTAATAAAAATTAGAAATATAATATGTAAAATGGGATATAAGGGTTGTGAATTTAATCATATGTTGGCTATTATGCTTTGCTAGTTTATTTGGAGTGCTCATTGAATTTGCACAAAGAGAAGAAAAAATAATAATTTTGTTGTCTTTTGTTATATAAATTGACTCTTTTTCCCAACAAGTGGTATGTGGCAAGATGTTGTCAAAGGTCCCTTTTGTAGTTGGAGTAGGGTAGGAGTACGTGTACTTAATTATTGTGCATCACATAAGATAAACCCAAAAAGTCCATCCAAATGATTTTTTTTTTTTAAATGTTCAACAATGTAATATTGCTAATGGTGTTGGCTTAAGAGAAGAATGACAATGTGAGTCTTCCATGGACATAAATGTACATGATTCTCATGGATGAACATGTGGGACTAGCATGTGGTTCCTATGGATGGTGTACACAAGCCCATGGATAACATGTAGTGAAACAAAAAAGTATATATACTAAGAAGGGCTAATAGGATTTGTTCATAGTCCATGATGTTGGATAATTTAGACCCCGGTTGATAGAATTAACAAGTTTTAAACTCAAGTTGTTAATTAGATTTATTATGAATAAACTTTATTAAAACAAACAAACATCAATATCATGTCAATATCATACATAGCGGAAAAGTAAATAAGACAAGATATGATGACTTAGGAAAACCAATGAAATAAACTAGTTTCACAGTAAAAAACCTAGAGGGAAACCTTTGCGAAAAGCAATACACTATAGTAAAGAGAAGTTTCAGATCTAGTACAAAACTTTTGTTTCTAGACTCTATAATCTTCGTAGATGAACTTACAGTAGAAAACTTCTACCTCTTCAGAACTTCTAAACTCTTTAATATATGAAGACCACCCTTTTGCACGGATCCAAATACGTGACTAACTCCAACAACTTGAAGAAAATGTTGTTGGCTGCAAAGTTCTTTACTTCATCAACAATGAAAATTAAGAAGTACTTGATTACAAAACCCTAAGGTGCAAAAGATGCAGTAACTTCTTGCAGAGAGAATAAGGTACTATGTCACTCTCTGCATGTGTTCTCTATGCATAACGGCCTTTAAAATAAGTCTTATATATGTCTAGAGTTGTGAGAAAAGAAACCCTACACATACATGTCAGCATGAGCCGAAAATCAATTCTAGAAATTCTGATTTCGTAGATCTCGACAGATTCAGCATCTGTCGAGCTTCATTCTTAAGTCTCAATAGATACTGATCTGTCAAGGTATCTGTCAAGCCTTAATGAACAGCTTTTTTCACTTATTTCTTGATTCAATCTTCATGGTTTTAACACTTGACTTGAACTTTTGTTTCTTGAAGTACTAAACTCATCATAAATCTACTCAATTATAAGTAAAGTGCATTTTGTCAAAAGATTAGCTAATTACATAAAATATGTCCTTAACACATGACAAAAGGTCTCGAAGCTCATAAAGAGATAATGACTCACACTTGAGGGAAAGGGGGGAGATTTTTGGGTATACATGGTTATCGGAAGTCTTATATTGAAAAAAAGTACATTGAAGAATTACTATAATATAATTGGACCCAAATTCATGAGTTTAAGTTTCTAATAATTAGTGTCTATATATTGGGTAATTTAAAATACTCCTAGAGTATCATAAATACATACTCCTCATTCTCACAAAATTGTGGGTCTCACTAATTAAATTAATGGTGAGATCTACAATTCATGTGAAAGAGGGAAGTACACATTTATAGTATTCTTCAAGTATACAACAATTTTTCCTATATATTATATTAATACCTTCATCAGAGTATCTCCATTCATTATTACCTTCCCAAAAATAAAAACCTTTTACAATGAACATGTAGACATTATTAAACCCTTATTTTCCTTCCCAACAATAACATTTTGATACCACACACTCTTAGTGCAGTGTCACTTCACAAGTAAAAATGCTTGTGGGATGTGGGGGGTAAGGGCCGAGGTTTAAGTCTCTAGGAAGGAGCTTCACACACATATACACTTAAATTAGACTTGAGTAGAAATTCTATCTTATATATATAAAAAATAAAATAAAAAATAAAAAAATTTGATGCATAATAAACTCGTATCTTTAATTCTTTCAATTGGAATTCTCTTAATCTTTATGAAAGTTTTATTGTTAGAATTCAGGGAGGGGATATTAATAAGCGGTGTGTCCAATCAATTAAATAAGGCATTGTAAAAGATGAATAAGGGTATATTAATATCTAACTGTTTATTAAACAATGATTCTATATGTTATATAATTAAGACCTTAATTGAATTATCTCAATCTTAAATTTTGATTTTATTGGAAACCCTCTTTATCGTCAACATCACCAAAAAATTTTATTTTTTATTTTTTCATATTATATAGCGTCACCAATCTTAGTTATTGTCTGGGAAGCATGGGTGTGGCTCCAAGGGTGTCACACCCGTGTCTATCACGCACAGACATGCTATGGAGTTGTCGACACGGCTGCACGCACGTCTAAGGCGAATCCCTTCTTTTTTTTCCCGATTTTCGATTTGGTCCAAAACGAGCTGAAACAGCCTTGAATCAGTCCAATTCAGGCCAAAATAAGGCCAAAATAAGTGTTTTTTTTAAAATAAATAAATAAAAAGTAAAAAAAATAAGGCAAAAACGCATCATTTGACTCTAGTGTTTTCTTTCCCTTTTTGTTCCCTTTCCACGTTTTTTTTTATAAGTTCGCAAATAATTGGAAATTGTATCAATTTAAATAATTACTTATCATTAAAAAATATTATTATTTTTCAAAATTTACCCCCCTAAATATCGACTATAAATATTAAATTGATCCCAAAGTTTCTATTGCTCTTAAATTGGTATATGTTTACCATTATATTGAAAAATATGCTTAGTAATATATAGAAAATAAAAATAAAAATATATTTAAAATTTTTTAATAAATGTATCCCGCCGCACCCGCATTTTACTTTTTCAAAAATTGTCAAGTTACCGCACCGCACCCGCACCCAAACCCGAATCCGCACCATACTTCCTAGGTTATTGTCCAATTATATTATTTCTCGTTCGTTATAGAAATTAAAGGTTTCAAGCCATTGTGGTGAAGACACATTAATTTCCACAACTTCCTTTTACCTAAAAAACATAACTAACGATTTTTATTATTTGTCAACATGTTTTTCTTAATGATTCTTTCATGTTGCTATTCCTATTTGTACTTCATGACTACTAGTACAAAATTAATACACCAAGAGGCAGTAAATCGATAACAAGTTTCATACCATTTTTGCATCTGTAAAGTTGAATTTATTAAACTATGTATTGGTTTTATTCCATGCCAAATTTGTTTGTAATTCAACATTTAGAAACCCTATATTTATGTGAGAATAATGTAAAGGTTGTGTGTGTGAGAGTGTGAAGAATTGATCAAGTGTGTGCAACAAGGAGCAAACTGGCAACTGGAACTGGAACTCACACTGACTCGTGAGTGGCGACCCGCCAAAATGTGGCACACATGTGAAGCATGCAAGAAGTTGAAGGGTCATAAGTCATAACAGCTGGATCACTACAGGACAAAAAATACAGTCTACCCTTTTTGTCATCTGGCGACTGGAACTCACGACTCATTCCAGTTGCGAGTGACTTGCCAGTGCACCTTGTTTTGCTAAAAATTGACTTTTCACATTCCATCTCATACCCTGCTATAAATACCCTTATACTCACGAAATGCAGAGAGATTCCAAAGAGAATTTTGAGAGAAAAACCATAGAAAATAACAAGATTGATTCACCCACAATCTTATACATTTGATTCTCTAAATTATTGTACTCTCATCCTCTCCATTGTCATACCCATGAGAGGATTATAAATCAAATACTTACCTCACCATATTCTAAGTAGTGAGAAGGTTCTTGGTGTTTGGGAAGCAGTTCAAAAGAGAACCAATTCATATTGGTTGATGCAATGGGCTAATTGTGGGATCCGGTAAGCTAGAGAAGACAAGGTTCGGCATAACCCTATTGGAGCAAGAAGGTTGGAGAGCTTAGGTGCATCGGGTAGATTAGGCTTGGAGGATCTATTGCTATACATGTATTCCAACTGATTTTCTAGTAGATCATTAATCGCTTGGAGGGCGGTGGAAAGGTTTTCACCAAGTTCTTAGGTTTCCTCTTCGATAACACGTGTCGGTGTTATCTTGTGTTTGCATCTCTCTTTCACTTACTCTTTGCTTTTAATTACTACTGTGTTGTGATTAAAAAATGGCTTAGAGTTGTTTGATAATTTGGGTATTGCTTATAGTTCATATTCCGCACATATATTGTTTGAATATAAGCTTGTTTTGAAATTTTGTAATTGGGGATCTAAACATTCACAAGTGTTTTACACACTCAGTGAACTTTCAATTGGTATCAAAATTGGTACACTTTGACAGATTTCTATATCTTTAGTGTGATCCTAGACCCCTTGTAGCTATGGATGAAGCTATGGAAAAGACTATGTTGAATTGTGATACAAATGTTTGTGATAATGACTCTATGAGTATTTTTAAAGATTGTCCTAACAATGAACTCCTACAGTTATTAAAAACAAAGAAACATGCTAGAATGTTTGTTCACGTGCTAAAGTATCTTGAACACAAGAACCATGTCTTACACAATAGTCTATGTGAGTCAAATTCATTGATTGAGAAGTATAAAAGAAGAAATAGAATATTGTGTGACAAGGTTGATCATTTTAAAGAGAGAATTCAATCTAGTAAAAGAATAGAAAATGAAGATGATTCTCTCTTTAAAGATCAAGAATGCTTATCTCGTGCTTGCTTATTTGTGCACACCTGTTTGAACGTATTCAATGCTTGTTTATGTTATCTTGATAGTGGATGTTCTTGTCATATGACAGGAGATAAATCACTTTAAGTCTCTTAAAGAGAAGATTGGTGACTATGTGACATTTGGGGATGGAAGTCATGCTCAAGTTCTTGGCAAAGGGATTATTGAGATACCGGGGCTACCTCTATTGAAAGATGTTCTATATATCAAAGGACTTAAGGCGAATCTTTTGAGCATCACTCAAATATGTGATGAGGACTTTCTTGTTCATTTCTTAAAGAAGGGGTGTGTGATCATAAATAAAGCAGATATTCAAGTTTTGGAGGGATATAGGACCACCGAAAATTGTTACGGAGTGGTTCCTACGCCAAATATCTCTTATAGGAGTGCCCGAGTCGATATGTTGGCACTTTGGCACCAAGGCCATGCAAACTTCAAACAAGTGGTGAAAGTGTCCAAACTTGAAGTCGTTGTGGGGCTCCCAAAACTTGGGAAGTTGGAGAAGACTATTGTGGTGCTTGTCAAATGGGAAATCAAACAAAGGCGAGTCACCAAAAGGTGAACGTGATCTCTATATCAAGTTGCTTAGAGCTTCTCCATGTTGATTTAATGGGGCCCACAAGAACAGAAAGCTTAGGAGGAAAACGGTATATTACGATCATTGTCGATGATTTCTCAAGATACACATGGGTGAAATTTCTTAGAGAGAAATTGGAAGCATGTGAGAAGATAAAGACTCTTTGTAAGAAGCTTTAAAACGAGAAAGGTTTACCAATTATCAAGATAAGAAGTGACCATGGCAAGGAGTTTGAGAATGCAAAATTTGAGTCTTTTTGTGAGAAGAATGGGATCAAGAAAGAGTTTTCAGCTCCTAAAACTCCTCAACAAAATGGGATGGTCGAAAGGAAGAACCAGGTGATTCAAGAAATGGCTAGAGTCATGCTACTCAACAAGCAAATTCCTCAAAAATTTTGGGTGGAAGCCGTGAACACCTCATGTCACATTGGCCATAGAATATTCTTCCGAGCGGGAACAAAGAAGACCGCATATGAAATTTGGAATGGGAAGAAGCTAAAAGTAAAATACTTCTGAGTCTTTAGGAGTAAGTGTTACATTTTAAATGATCAGGAGAACCTTGAAAATTTTGATGCAAAAAGTGATGAAGGTATCTTTCTTGGGTACTCAACCACTAGCCGGGCATATAGAGTTTTCAAAAAGAGAACAAAAACGGTGATTGAGTCCATTAATGTAGTTATTGATGATGCCATAACACACGTAGCAAATGATGATAGTAGAGAAGGAACACGCTCCAAAGAAGCTGCCATTAAGACTGAAGCCCAAAATGTTGAGGTGGAAGAATGTTCAACGAAAAGAGAATCTACTCCCATGAACTCTATAATGGAGACAAGATCGTTGTCTAGATCCTCAAGCCCTTTCACTCCTCCGGAAGTTCATCCTCTTATCTCTCGGAATAATGAAGCATCCACCTCAAAGAAGCCATCATCTAGAGTGGTTAAAAATCATCTGAAAAGTAACATTATCAGTTCTTTAGATGAAGGTCTTCGTCTTAGAAAATGGAACATGCTTGTTGCAAACCATGTGACTTATCATTACTACCTTACTCAATTTGAGCCAAAAAGGGTAGAAGAAGCTCTTCAAGATGAGAATTGGGTGGATTCAATGCATGAAGAACTGAATCAATTTGTAAGGAATGACATATGGGAACTTGTCCTAAGGCCCAAAGACACTCATGTCATCGGCACTAAGTGGATTTTTAGAAATAAGACCAATGAGGATGGTGAGATAATAAGAAATAAGTCTCGGTTGGTGGCTCAAGGTTACACTCAAGTGGAAGGAGTAGATTTTGAAGAATCATTTGCATCCTTTTGTCCATTGCATGTATCATGGACTTCAAACTCTACCAAATGGATGTGAAATGTGCCTTTTTTAATTGGTTCCTTAATGAAGAAGTCTTTGTTGAACAACCCAAAGGTTTCCAAGATCCTCACTTCCCGGATCATGTTTTGAGATTGAAGAAAGCACTTTATGGATTGAAACAAGTACCAAGAGCATGGTATGATCGACTTACAAGTTATCTCTTGGATAGAGGATTTCAAAGGGGATATGTCGACCGAACATTGTTTGTGAAGAAAAAAGAGAACTATCTCCTTGTAGTTCAAGTGTATGTTGATGACATAGTGTTTGGAGCCACTATAGACGTCCGTGCTATAGAGTTCTCTGAATAAATGAAGAAGGAATTTGAAATGAGTATGGTGGGGGAACTTACATTTTTCTTTGGTCTTCAAATTAAACAAAAAAAAGATGGTATGTTCATCTCTCAAGAAAAATATGCAAGAAATATTGTCAAGAAATTTGGACTAGATTCCAAAAGCATGCCTCCACTCCCATGAGTTTATCTACCAAGCTTAGTCTTGATTCTTTCGGGGTAGAAGTAAGTCCAACTTTGTATAGGAGCATAATTGGAAGTCTCCTATATCTCACTACAAGTAGGCCGGATATTGCATTTAGCGTGGGAGTATGTGCTCGTTATCAAGCAGCCCCTAAGAAGTCTCACTTGACGGCTGTGAAAAGAATCATATGCTATATTAATGGCATTCTCAAGTATGGTCTATGGTACTTAAAAGACTCTCATGATTGTCTAGCCGGTTACTCTGATGCAGATTGGGCAGGAAGTGTTGATGACCGAAAATGCACTTTCAGCAGATGTTTCTATCTCAGAAACAATCTTGTATCTTGGATGAGTAAAAAGCAGAACTCGGTATCTCTATCTACAGATGAAGTCGATTATATAGCTACTGGGAGTTGTTGTACTCAACTTCTTTGGATGAAGAAACTTCTTCACAACTATGGGATTCCTCAAGAAACGATGAGTGTGTTTTGTAACAACACTAGTGCCATAAATCTTTCCAAGAATCCTGTTCAGCACTCAAAGTCTAAGCACATTGAGATTTGCTATCACTTCATCCGTGATTTGGTGGAAGATAAAACCGTATGTCTAGAGTTCATTCACACAGATAACCAAAAGACGGACATCTTCACCAAACCTCTCGATGGCCCTCAGTTTGAATCACTTTGTAAGACCATCAGTGTTGGTATTATTCCTTGAAACTCATGTGTGTTGTGTATTTTACTTATCTATCTTGAATTGTTCTTAATTGAGTAAAGCATACACTATTTTGTTGGTAGCACTTCATTTTTTTTTTTTTTTTTAAAAGCTTTGGTTGTTTGTTGTTTTGTTTTTTTATCATTTTTTACATGCTTTATGTCAAAAATTCAAAAACACATAAAAAGTATAAAATCCAAAATGTTTGATTGGCGGTATTGTGCATTGTCACATGCATGTTTAGCCTTGTATTTTCGTACTAATGACTTTGTGCATTAATAAGCTTAGCTTGTTCTCTATGTTTTTGGTGACTCACTCGGTGACTTACTCGCAAGTCAGTTGAGTCACGAAAAACGCGTTTTTTGCAAAAATAGGGTTAGAAATCATATAATTTTCCAAAACTTTTCATTTTTCCTCGCATCACGTGCATGCCTCTTCGTCTTCTCCACCTCTCCCTCTCTCAAAACCGCCATTTTCACTCCAAAAACCTCCATTTTTCTCTTCAATTTTCACTTCAAATCCAAGAAAAGGTATGGGTCTTTACTCCTTTACACTTTATTTCAAGTTTAAAGCATTATATTTCATAGATTTGTTGTTTTTGTTGAGATATTGAAATATTGATGATGAACAGGGGTTTTTGTTGTGTTTTGATGAAATTGTCATATGGGTTTTGTTGAGAATGATAGTATGATGCTTGTTTTACATGTTTTTACTACATGCTCATGCATTATATGATATATTGTGTTGTGGTGTGCATATCATCTTGTTGAGAAAATGTCTATTTAGATGTTTTTGTGTGCAATGTTGGACTCCTTTGAGTACAATATTTGAGGATAATCATGTTTCCATGTTTGGAACAACTAATGATTTTGTGTTTCACACTTTTCCCCTTGCATGTTTTCATGTTGTAGACACTCAATTTTGCACCCATGATTTAATAAACCCGAATGACCATCCATGTTCCCCAAAAATCGTAATTGCATCACATGCATCAATTTATTCTTGCATTACATGCATCAATTTGTCTTTGTATTACATGCATTAATTCATTCATTGCATATCATAAGAATGATCTTGAGATTCTAACAGTCGCAACGGTGAATCTGGTTTTCAAATCGAACCATCGGATCGAAAGATATCGCATGATCAAGTTTGCACTATCCATATGCATTGTGTCTAGGAGGAGTCAACCACACACGATTAATTTAAATTAATTTTGATTAGTCAAACAATTAAAATTAATTAAATAATTTTGTGATTGGTTGATAATTAGTGTTTAAGATAGAGATGCATGCATAGGAATAAAAAGAATGATTGGATAACAATAAAATTGTAGATAATCTAAATTTTATCAAGATCTATTTTAAGGGATTTATCTACAAAATAATGGGTCAAGATAATGGTCCAAGATAATTGTTCTTAAAAAACTTGAATTATCCAAAAAAGAGATAAAAAATCATAGACAGAGGATGAAAACGCGTCTAGGTACAAGGACCAACCAAAAAACCCTAGAAAGAGAGTCCAATTGGCACCCGAATACGAAAGCGCGTTTGAACTCCAAGAGCCAATTCGGCACTTTTGGAGTGCCTGAACAACACTTTTGGAGTGCCGAATTGCACTTTGAAAGTGCCGAATTGCCATCATTTGGGTTTTGGCCCAACGGCTTTTTGGTGACTATAATGCACACCCTTTTTAACATTTTCACAAAAGGATGCGTGCGGATTCAAACTCTAATCGTTCATACCTATTTTTTAGGGATTTCTGACCTCTATAAATAGAGACTGAACCTCATAATTCAGGACCCTTTTTTCTACGCTCTAAGAGGCATACGTTTTAGGTTCTCAAATTGCCCATATTTTCTGATTCCTTCTCTGAGTGTTGCTGCATCAATTCAAGTTTTTAGGTTTCAAAGAGAATTGAAAAAATTTCTTTGAACCCTAAAACATCCTCTCAAGAACAAAGAATGTTCATGCAAAAGGTTATTTCTTAACCCTTTTTCATATGATGTGATGATGCATGTTATATCTATTTCTTTTTCAAATAGTCATAATATGAATTGTTGATTGTTGTTGTATTTTTATGTGATTGTTATAATCTCTTTTTTGAATGTCAATGATTTGCATGTAAATAATTCTTTTTATTAAAATAAAATAGATCTATATCTTTTCTAGATGTTGATAAGAATTTTTCTCAAAACAGAAACAAATCTGCATCTTTTCTAGATGTACATATGAATTTTTCTCAAACGAAAAGAGATCTGCATCTTTATGAGATGCAGATCCAAATTTTTCTCAAATCAAAATTGATTTGTATCTCTCTTAAGATACAAATCTGATTTTTTTTTTTTAATACATGCAAGTCGTTGAAATAGAGAAAGAGTCATGTATTACTGTGTTTGTGTTTGCTTTAATTCATGATTGCATAAATTCATATTATGAGTGAAACTCTCTTCTTAAAAACTCTTTTTCATCCTTTTTTAAACATATACAAAACGGATCTCTTTTTTTTTGTCATTAAAAACCATTTTTTTTATCATCACAAAATAGATCTGAATTTTTATCTCAAAACCCACTTTTTCTAAATACTACAACACAGATCTGATATTTTGACAAATCAAAATCAATTTTTTTACCAATCAAAATAGATTTGAATTTTCAAACAAAATAAGAGACTTCATTCATAAATAAATTTATATGATTTAGTTTTAATTCACATGTTCAACATATCATTCATGACATGCATAAAATGGTACATTAGTCACAAGAGTCTAGAAGACTAGACTCTGTCTGGGCAGAATGGGTGCCTGACACCTTCCCATTCAGTAACCTAGCTTCCAGATTTAGGTCTTTCGTTAAGTAGATCTAGCCTTGTCTTTGTTTTATTTTGGGTAGAATGTAACTAGGATAAAAAGCCTTATAATTACTTGGTAGTTTATAACTAGGACCCAAAGCCATGTAATTTTTCAATTTTCCACTTGTGTAATTTTTCATTCAATCAATGAAGAGAATAATTCAGTCGTATATTTAGTTTTTCTTATTTTTTGTATAAAAAAAAATAAGTGGCGACTCCACACCACTTACCCAAAAGGAGAGGTGCCCTAAAAAGCACACCACAAGATCTCTATTTTTTTAGAGGCAACTCAATTTCGAGGTCTCTCACACATGCCTCTTATGTGCACATTTTTTCATATGATGCACACACACACACACACACACACACACACACACACACACACTCTTTGACATGATTGAGTGTTTAATGCCTTAACTTTATCATGCTTTGATGCTTAGCATCTTCACTTGTTATTTTTTTTTTGAATTGCTCTTTAAATTCCAATTTTTAGGGCTTAATTCGTAGTGTATGTTTTTGGTACTAACTTATTGCTAATCAAGTTTGTTGCCGTTTATTGTGCTCTGTTTTTGTGGAATCTACTACGCTGTGTTGTAGATGGCTCCACGAAAAACTATTGCTCAACGTGGTGATAAGAGAAAGCGCCTTGACAACAGCCTGTTTCGTTCCCCTCAACACTTTGAGAGATATGCCAATCAATTCGAAACAGCTCCTATCATTTAGGAGAGACATGTGAATCTTGTTGACCTCAAGAACTCCTTCATTCCTAGCTATTTTGAAGGATGGGATTGGGATACTCTTCTTAGTGGATTCCCCGATATTTGTGAACCGTTGATCAGAGAGTTCTATGCAAATGCGTCCCTCAAAGAGGATCACATAGAGTGCTGGGTTAGATGTCGTCAATTCACTCTTGACATGGATGACATTAATGCTATACTTGGACTTGGAGAACAAGATCATGAAGGGTTCATTCCGTTCAAGGACAGAATGATTTCTCTAGAAACTGTGCAACATTGCATTAGTAGCTATAGGGAAGGAAGAAGCCTTAACACAACCACCTTTCCTCTAGATTTGAGATGCCTAGCATACATCATGTTGTTCAACTTGTATCCAATCAAGAAGTTGTCCACCATCAATAATGCGAGAGCCATCTTCCTTATGGAGCTTCATGAGAAAACCTTCATTGACATCGGTGCACACATGTATAGCGTCATTGCCAAGTCCACTAAGACAACATCAAGATCAAAGCTGGTTGTCCAAAGTCTCATTATGAGGATTCTTCATGAAAATGGTGCGGAGACTCCACAAACCATAACTCTAATGTCTCAAGCTCCTTCCACCAACTCTCAAACCATCTTAAAAATTAGGGTTTGACTTCCTAGAGATGAACAAGCTAAAGAAACTGAAGAAGCACCTCATGTGGATACCGAGACTGAAGTGAAAGGACAACAACCTCCCCCAAGACATGGTGGTGGTTGAGGTAGAAGCGGAGCATCATCGTCTTCATCAATCCCTCCCGATGCTTTTCAGATCATACTTGAGAGGATTGATGGTCTTTGGGATGTGGCAAATGAGCACTCCAACAGCCTTGTAGTAATCTAGGACTAAATCAACTTATTGGCAGCCAAGTCTGACAGCTTCACTCACTAGCAGTAGCCCTTTGGTCATTTCGGACAAAAAGGAGGAGTAGTATTGGGTAGCTCTTAAGGGGGAGAACATTGGTTTTAAATTATATTTTTATAGCTTTATTATGGTTTTTATAGCACTTTATTTCAGTACTTTATGGTTTTAGTATTTTGGTTTTAATATGTTTGGATGCTTGGATATTTTGTGTTACGGATACTTGGATATTTTAGACTATGTTTTATATACCCTTACTAATGTAGCTTAGTACTTTTAGTTAATATTTTGCA
Source organism: Castanea sativa (assembly GCF_040712315.1). Lineage (NCBI taxonomy): Eukaryota > Viridiplantae > Streptophyta > Magnoliopsida > Fagales > Fagaceae > Castanea > Castanea sativa. Next base: position 14,821,575 of record NC_134024.1, on the reverse strand, counting down.
TTTTCTTTAGTACTCCACTCTTGTGCCCTTGTTGGATCTTGTATCCTTGATGCAATTCAAACCTAATGCATTTGTGCTTCAGTGTTCTTGCATCGGTTGAGTGTTGGACATGCAAATGATACTTTGCATTGAGCTTATTTGCTTGCATGTTTGGATGTTTATTTACTTTGTAAATGTTCATTGTAGTCACTATTTATAGTGATTGTTTGTATCTGGTCAAGTTATGCTTAATTGTCATATTCATACTTGCTTGATCGCATTGTGCTTGCTCCATATGCAATCTAAATTTACCGCTTACAATAAACTTAATGGTTGCATTTTGTGATATTGTTTTCAAGAAACTTGCTCGTATGGTTCAAGAGCTTCACAAAATCTAGAATTAGGTGTGAGTGAGTTTTGGCAATTGTTCCAAACTCACAGTTTAAGTCTAGAGTCTATTTTAGGGTTTTGTCACGGAATAGCCAAAGGGGGAGATTGTAAAATTGAATTTATTCAACTATGTGTTGGCTTATTCTGTACCAAATTTGCTTGTAATTCAGTGTTAAGAAATCCTGTACTTAGGTGGGAATAATGTAAGGGTTGTGTGTGAGAAAGTGTGAAGAATTGATCAAGTGTGTGCAACAAGGAGCAAACTGGCGACTGGAACTCGCAACTAACTCATAAGTAGCGACCCGCCAAAATGTGGCACACGTGTGAAGTATGCAGGAAGTTGAAGGGTCACGACAGCTGGATCACTACAGGACAAAAAGTACAGTCTGGCCTTTTTGTTATCTGGCGACTGGAACTCGCGACTCATCCCAATCGCGAGTGACTCGCCAGTACACCTTGTTTTGCCGAAAATTGAATTTTTACATTCCATCTCATACCCTACTATAAATACCCTTATACCCACGAAATGTAGAGAGCTTCCAGAGATAATTTTGATAGAGAAACTCTAAAGAGAAACTCTAGAGAACAACAAGATTGATTCATCCATAATCTTATACATTTGATTCTTCAAATTCCTCTACTCTCATCTTTTCCATTGTCATACCCATGAAAGGATTATAAACCAAATCCTTACCTCACCATATTTTGAGCAGTGAGAAGGTTCTTGGTGTTCGGGAAGCAATTCAAGAGAGAACCAATTCATATTGGTTGATGCAATGGACTAATTGCGGAATCTGATAAGCTAGAGAAGATAAGATTCGGCGTAACCCTGTTGGAGTAAGAAGCTTGGAGAGTTTAGGTGCATCAGGTCTATTAGGCTTGGAGGGTTTATTGTTATTCATGTATCCCAACTGATTTTCTAGTGGATCATTTATCGCTTGGAGGTGGCTAAGAGGTTTTTTGCCGAGTTCTTCAGTTTCCTCTTCGATAACACATGCTGGTGTTATGTTATATTTGCATCTTTTTTTCCCTTACTCTTTGCTTTTAATTACTACTCTGTTGTGATTAAAAAATGGCTTAGAGTAGTTTGATAATTTGAGTATTGCTTATAGTTCATATTCCGCACATATATTGTTTGAATATAAGCTTGTTTTGAAATTTTGTAATTGGGGGTCTAAACATTCACAAGCGTTTTACACACTCAGTGAATTTTCAGCATCAAAACAAAATAAACGAGAGACCCATCATATCATATACCCCTGCATTAAGTATGTGATTGTGATATCTTTGGGGGTACTTTTTATAAAATATTCAAATTTTGGAAAGAAAAAAAAATTCACATGTTTTGTTGCACATGTATTTTGAAGTACTATGTCAAGGTAGGCTTTTATTTTATTTAAAAGAGGTGGTGTTCCAGACTTTAGCTAGACAATTTCACTCCATGCCTATTAAATACATTAAAATCTCATGAACAAATAATATGGTGGTTTAAATATGAGACCTCTAAATTTATGTCACGCTCCAAATCAATGATAATAACATACTAGACTTCTGTCCGTTTTATGTTGATAGGAGCACCCAATAGTTATAGTCATAATAGTAACATACTATAATAAAAATATATATTAAAAAAGGTAACACCATAGAATAATAGTACTCTTAATTTTTTTTTTTGAAACGGAAAATAATAGTACTCTTAATTTTTTTTCTAGTGGATCATTTTTCGCTTGGAGGGTGGCTAAGAGGTTTTTCGCTGAATTCTTTGGTCTCCTCTTCGATAACACATGCCGGTATTATCTTATGTTTGCATCTCTCTTTTCCTTACTCATTGCTTTTAATTAATGCTGCGTTGTGATTAAAAAATGGCTTAGAGTAGTTTGATAATTTGAGTATTGCTTATAGTTCATATTCCGCACATATATTGTTTGAATATAAGCTTGTTTTGAAATTTTGTAATTGAGGGTCTAAACATTCACAAGCGTTTTACATACTCAGTGAATTTTCAGCATCAAAACAAAATAAACGAGAGACCCATCATATCATATACCCCTGCATTAAGTATGTGATTGTGATATCTTTGGTGGTACTTTTTATAAAATATTCAAATTTTGGGAAAAAAAAAATCATATTTTTGTTGCACATGTATTTTGAAGTACTTTGTCAATGTAGGATTTTATTTTATTTAAAAGAGGTGGTGCTCCAGACTTTAGCTAGACAATTTCACTCCATGCCTATTAAATACATTAAAAATCTCATGAACAAATAATATGGTGGTTTAAATATCAGACCTCTAAATTTATGTCACGCTTCAAATCAATGATAATAACATACTAGACTTCTGTCTGTTTTATGTTGATAGGAGCACCCAATAATTATAGTCATAATAGTAACATACTATAATAAAAACATATATTAAAAAAGGTAACACCATAGAATAATAGTACTCTTAATTTTTTTTTTGAAACGGAAAATAATAGTACTCAATGTGAGTGTCTATCACAAATAGAAAATCCACATGGTAATTTCTTTGTTAAAATTTGTTTAAGTATCTGAGTGTTACACTCGAATCTTTGTAATATTATTTTATTTGTATGCAAGTTGTTAATTGTATAACACTTAATCTTCTAGGATTTTTGAACGTAACACAAAACTTTCATATAGTAATGCTTTATAGGGATTTTAAAGCGTAATGCATATTAAACCCCCTCGTGCTATTGTGTGAAAATAAAGTTCTAGATTTTCACATAAAACAAAATTATAGGGGGGGTTTTGTATTATACTCAAAAACTCCAAGGGATTAAGTGTGAGACAATAAAAACTTACACATAAAGTAATATCACATGGAATTAAGTGTTATACTTATATTTCAAATTAAGAGAGATTATGTATTTTATGAATAAACCCCATGAAATTTTGTGTTAAAAAAATAAAATAAAAATATCTATGGGACACATAGTTGGATTTTGGTATATCTTTAAATCCCAATTTATTTATATGTATTGAATAAAGATGCTAGTTATTTTTAATTTAAAATGAAAATTTATTGATTCAATAACAGTGTTAAAAAAAAAAAACAAATCCTTAAAAAGGTGTCAAGAGCCTAGCTCAGGGCATTACCCAACCTTTTTTTTTTTTTCTAATAAGAAGAACCATGATTTAAATTTTCCTACTAACTTAATAAAAGAATGTTCACACTAGGCGTCTATTTTAGACTATTAAAACCTTTTTTTTTTATAATAAAAATAAACACACACAGGACAGTAGGGTTGTAAATAAGCCAAGCTTTATTAAATAGTGAGTGTTCAAGTTTGGCTCAACAATAAATGTAAAATATTTAAGCTAAGCTCGAGCTTGACTTAAGTCTATAAAATTAATGACGTTAGAGCTCAAGCTCCTCAAAAGTCTAATAGCTTGAGCTCAGTTTGATTTATTAGTCAAGTCAAATTTGAGCTTAAAATCAAAATTTTGAACTTAAGATCCAAAAAAAATACATTATCAAACTCATTTTAATGTTATTATCAAGTCTATTTGGTTTGAAAGAATAATTACAACTCTCAATTACTTAGGCTCCGTTTGGTAGAGCATCTTAAACACACATTTTCAGTTTTTAAATAACATTACACTCATTTTCACACACTTTTTTACCCACATGTATTTCATAAAACTACAAACAATATTACTCAAACTCCTCTACCAAACGGACCCTTAAATTTTTAGTAAAATATGAGTTTAATTTTCAAGTTCATGTCAATCTTATTACCAAACTCGTAAGCAAGTTTAAACTCAATTTATTTTATATCCAGTTTTGATGTTCAAGGGCATATATTCATGAACAAATTTATTACTTCACCTTGACTCGTTTATTAAATAAACCTAAAATTGAGACTTAAGCTTGACATAAACTTCGTTAATAAACACACCAAATATCAATTAGTTTAAAGTCATTCCCTTTACAATAGCAGAGGAGAGAGATGATACTATGAGTCTATACGACACAAAGTCACACCACTGTCCACACCACAATCTGTAAAAAAATGAATAGAAAAAAAAAAATGGTAGGACATCTGTCGAGTGGGAAGTGACAACTGTGAATGTAGCAGAAACCAATTTTACTGCCATGGAAGCAAAAGTGGGTTTCGGGCCGTTACGAGTAATCCGGTGTAGCAGAGCTTGATATAAGCATGAAAACGTGTCAACACACAAGTCGCTGAAAGTTTAGATAAATCACCCAACTGTCCAATTTCTGAGACTTTCTGTGATTCAAACGTGTCAGGTTCAGACACGTGATCAAGCTCACTAAATTCATGGTAAATTTTTATTTTTTCCTCTCTTCACGGGTCTCCATGGACCCCCATGCACATATATGTAGCCCCCTCTATATAGGGGTCCAGTTATGGCTCTAGGTAAACTTCGTCCACAAAAAACGAAAAAAGCCTAAGGTGACAGTGAAGGCTACCAGTTATCACTAAGTTTGGTGGTACAAATGGGAGCAACAGAGACTTTAGAAATTGTTTTTCAATTTTGTGATTCCAAAAGATGCATAACTCACTGTTCTAAGATCGACACGTATCACTGCCACTTCCCTCATTTAACTCACAGAGCACTCCAATAAGACATTAGGCCCCACAACCCATCTCTCTCTTTCTAATCTCTTTAGCATTTTGAAAGGGAAAGCTTACCATGAGAAGAAAGCGACAACAGAGAAAGAGAGAGTGGAACACTGTTGTGTGAGATGAGAGGTTTTCTACTATATTGCCTCTAAGAGGGAAAAAAAATAAATAAATAAATAAATAGTAGGAATCTTTTTTTGTAAACAAAAAATAGAGTACCCTTCTTTTTTGGGCAAGTAAGAATACACACCTTTGTTGTTTCTGATATACAAATTGGTAATTTTGGTATTTCCCATTTGTTTCGTAATGCTCTTTTGAGCTTTACTGCTTTCTTCGTCTCCTTCTTGTCTTTCTTCTTCTTCTTTTATTGGTTGAAAGAAATTTTACTTTCACTATAATGGGATTTTTTTGGTTTGGTAAGAAAAACAAAATTTGTTGTTGTTTTTGTACTTCTCTTTTTAACTTTCTATGTTTTGCTAACCTATGTATTGTTCTATTATTTACATGAACATAAATACAGTCAACTATAGAGTAATATAGCTTATGTACGAAATATCAAACACCAACAATTTTTGTATATAGAAAAGGACAGGTTATTGAGAGAGAGAGAGAGAGAGAGAGAGAGAGAGAGAGAGAATATATTTGCTTTTATTGGTGCAAGAAGCTAAGAGAAAGAGAAAGAGAGAGATGGGGAGGGGGAGAGTGGTATTGGAGAGAATAGAGAACAAGATCAACAGGCAAGTTACCTTCTCAAAGCGCAGGAATGGTTTGCTCAAGAAAGCCTACGAGCTCTCTGTGCTATGTGATGCTGAAGTTGCCCTCATCATCTTCTCCAGCCATGGCAAGCTCTTCGAGTTTGGCAGCACTGAGTAATGTCTCTCTCTCTCTATCTCTCTCTAATCAGTATGCTAATAATCTATTTGATGAGACGTTGCCTGACAACACTTTACAGTCTTAACTATGCTGATTTCTCTTCTGTGTACTATTTTGGTAAATTTCACAGACTAGTAATTATTAACTTCGCTTAAGTACATTTGTTATTACTAAATTGTGAAAGAAATCTAGGCAAAAGAAGGCAATAAGGAATAAGAAAGCGAGAGAGCAAGGGTTTTGTTTACTTTTTTGCTTTGATCTTCGGCTTCTTTTTGCTGAAAAGTTATTAACTTTATCTTATTCTCGTGGATTTTGAAACTGGTTTTGGGGTATTGACTTGGAAAAAAAAAGAGAGGATAAAGGGGTTTTGGGGTAGTGATGGTAATAGATAGCCAATAGTTTAATGCCATTCGGTTGTCTTTCCCATATATCTATATCTCCCTTCTTTGTGCAGATTGAAGTATAGTACTAGTTCATGTCAAATCGAAATGACAGGTTATTGATTGTCTAGGTTTTTTTTTTTTTTTTTTTTTTTTTTTGGGTTTTAATATCTAGGGTTTCTCTTTTATCTTTGTGTGCTTTGCCAATATATCTGAGCTTGAAAGAGAGAAATGTTTGAGTTCCAGAAGGAGGGAGAGGAAAAAGAAACACCCTTCTCTTCTTTGTACTAGAAACTGTGTGTTTATGCTAGCTATGGACATGTATGCATGGCTTCTGATTTTCACTACGAATTCATTCATGGCGGTTTTGCTAAATTAAGTACGCAATATATAGTTTCTAACTTTCCATGTCATTTTATTTCATTCTATTTTAGTTCTGGTTCTTCTTTTACTTTATTTGTTTTGGTTTGTGTGTCTGTGTGTGCCTTTTGCCCTTATGATAATGAAAACAAAACAAATTATTTGAGAATATCTTCTTTGTTTTGAGTATATGCATTTGTTTAAGCTCTAGGAATGATTTGGAGCTGATTCTTTCCCGTTGAGAGAATGGCAGATGAACTGCTTTTCAAGCAAGTTCATGTATAGATATTGGACGCACATATTGTGACAAATTTTAAACAAAAAAACAATATCCTTCCCCTGTATCAGTATTTCATGCTACATGAAATTTAGATGTTGTAATATGAGTTATTAATTATGAACTAAAACATAATGTGAATTATATTTTTTGTTAAATAAAAATTAGTTAACATATATAGGGCACTATTTTGATGTGGTAGTCTTATCATCAGTAATTTATATTCCACCTGAACTGCACACAGCTGCTAAATGACCTACGCACAGTGTGACTCTTGTAGATTTCTTGGTTGGATATTGTCTTGATTTTGTATGGTGTTTTAGAATGATGTTATGTACATAACAAAAAGGTACAACAATTTCGTAACATTTCCAAATTAGTATGCCACAAAATTTTAAACTGAAGATTGTGGGGGGCTATGTGTGAGTTTGCATGTTAAATTTGGGACTGTTGTAAAATTGTTATGGCTTTTTGTTGTGTCTTAATTATAATGCCAATATATTTAACTCTTGTGGTTGCAATACTCAATAATTAATTCGCTCAAAACATGGAGAACATTGAACAAGGATTAGGAATGATTACACTGATAAATTCAAAGGTCTATTACAATTTATAGCATATGAGAGCTTATTACTAGAACTACATCGTACAGGAAAAATGCTTCATTCACTTTCTTTTGACCTTTCATTGTCAAACAGAAGTGGCTATTAATGAGATTATTACTTATGACACTTCTACTCTCTCTCTCTCTCTCTCCCCATTGTCAGCTAAAGCTTCGTTCTCTCTCAATGATAGTAGAAACATGTGCTAAAAATAAGGAATTTTAAAATATATATTTGGTTTTGGTGGTTGTGTCATATGTAGAGGACAGTTGCCAAAAAAATTTGGCTTTGGCACTATTAATGTTGGGCTCTTTTTGGTGTTTGAGGTGGTAAAATAGCTAAAAAAACTATTTTACCACCATCAATACTGAATACTGATGCTCTTAGTAAGGGTTAGTTTTGACAAAACAAAAAATAGACACTAAAAAACATATTCCAATTACATATATAGATTTCCTTTTTACTACGTTTACCAATGCTTTAGGATACACTAGAAGGTTGCATTACCCAAAATGGCAATGCAAGATAGATTTTGTACTATCCAATTAATTTTGCTACTTGAAGCTTTCACATTTTCAGCATCCCATTATTGGGAGGATGAAGGAAGACTCGTGCCCTTATCTTTGTAATAAAACACTTATGGTGCCTTTTCAAATGTGTCTTTCCATTATGAAGAATCCCCAAAGACTCTAAAAAAATTTAGTGTCATAATACCTCTAAGTTAGGACAGTGGCAACACTACATGCAAACCAAGATGGTCACAAGACCACCCTGACTTGAAAAAAATGTATATATACACTTACCAGAAAAATATTATATACTAAATTAACTTATTGTGACTTCCCTAATAAAAATTTGGAACACCCTGACTTGAGAATTACAAAAATTTGAGTTCAACAAAAATAAGAGTAGTACTACTACATTCACAACATTTTTACAATAATTTCATAACAAATTTAATGTGGTAAGCTGTTATTGATTCTAATTTGGACCAAATACTAATATTATTTTTTTACCCACCAATAATAGTTTTTTGCATAAAATTAATTGTAAAAATGTTGTGGACGTAATATTACTTCAAAATTAATTCTGCCCCCAAACAAGATTCTTAATCCTTTTTTCAAAGCTTAAATAACAACAATAAATATTAGCCCAAACAAAAGCAGTACAAGACCAAACAACAAGAAGTGAAAAAATTATTTAACAAAAAACCTATTATAAAACAAAAGATTAAAATTTGTAGCTCGTTCAACCTATTAAATAGAAATAATTTCTAATTTCATTTTTCCTTAAAAATGATACTAAGAAAAATACTGTGGTAATTTAAATTTCTTAAAGACCACCCTAAATAAAATTCCTAAAGCCACCACTAAGTTGGGAAACCTTTTAGTTTAAATTTTACGAGAACGAGGTGGCTTAAACACACACTTATATGACATGAGAGCTAATACCCTTTATCAAAGCAAAAAATGCCAGGATTAGTTAACTCTACATTCTAAATGGAAAAACAAAAAGTTATAACTATCTCTCTAAGTTTCCAACATACTTCATTTCATTTATTATATATACAATTCATCAAACAAGTTAGTCTTAATGATCCATCATCACTTGTCTCTATATTGCTCTCTAGAATGCCAAGACATATATAGGTCAAGAGTCTTGTAGCTCAATTGATATTTTTAGTTTTTTCAATAAAGATGTTTAATGCTCAAATCTTCCATTGCTATAATTATCAAATTATTAAAGAAAAAAAAAGTCATGACATAGCATTATAGGCAAATTAGAATAAAACTCACGAAGCATTGAATCCAAAAACTATCACATATGTGTAAATGACATTATATTTTAAGAAAAATAAAAATCAATGACTAATTAAAACTCCTAACTATACCAAATTTAAGAAAAATAAAAATCATGGACTAATTAGAACTCCTAACTATACCAAATTTCACCATACTCCAAGCTCTCACATATTATCGTTTAGGAGTAGTGGTGGTGCACAATTGTTTATGCTCAATTAGCAACACCATTCCTAATGAAGATCTTAAACTACTTCCATAATTTAGCTAATTTTTCACATTTTGATAGCCATACAATTAGTCCTACTTTTGTAATTCCACAAAGAAGTGAACAAGAAATATGATAACATTTAGCAACAAACTTAATTGTAGGTTAAGGTTACAACTCCACTTCACTTAATATCTTTTTATTGGATATGAATTTTGACAAATCCATCATTGGATTACATTTTCTTCTTATACCCTCCATATTTGTAAAATTTCTAGATGCTTAAAGATCAATAATTATGTCATCAATCAAATATTTAATTTCAAGTTTTTGTAGTCTAAAATTATACATAAAAAATAAGTTTATGAATCAAATTGTAAATAACATCCGATTGTCATATAATTTGACACGTGTTAATAACATAAAAAACATACAATTCAACGATTAGGTTTTCAAAATATGTAGTCATATTAAATTTTTAAGTAGGAGTTATAGTCTTAAACTATAACTAAATTTGTAGTCAAATTTTATCCTTAAAAAAATCAAACTATAAATAAGTTAATCTATAATCTAACAGCTTAATCTTTAGTCTAATAGCGATATTACATATAAATTTGTAAGTTAGCAATTAATTAATTAATTATATATACACACACATACGCACCACACTTACTCTCATTGAGAAAATATCTTTTGTAATAATGTTACCAAGTAACTCATGTAACCCAAAAAAAAAAAAAAACTACCACCCTTCTTTGCATCTTATATATATAATATACTAACCCAATTGTTGAATACTCTGTGGGAAGCTAGTGGGACCAACTATGCCAAAAAGTATATAATTTGATCGCATGTCATTCATTCGTTGGGTTATTCCATGAATGATTTTTTTTTTAAATTTTTTGAGAATGCCATGAATGACTTGATATAACTGTTGCATACTTTTATTCCTTCTACACTGCATGTGGTTTTACTTGCCATTCAAGGATTGAAAGTTATTACTTATTACAACGTTATACCATGGCTTTTGCTCCAGGCTTGAATGTTTATATACATGAGCCATTTATAACAAGCATCAAAGTGTTTCAACATTGTCGTTCGGTACATATCTAAAAAAAAAATGCCATTCGGGTCTTCATATCAAGGTCAAGATGGTACATAAGGTCTTTGAATGTATAATTGTTCTCTTTGTACTAATTCGCATTTGCACAACCTCATTACGATTGCCCTCTTACTCAAATTACGGAATTTTCAACAACCAAGATAAATTTTAATGTCAAATTTTATTTATAAGAGTGGCTAAAGACATACTTGGATAATCTAAGGGATGTTGGTGCAATTAAGGAGACTTGGTAGTAGAATAAGAAGGTTCAAGCAGCAATTAGATTAAGGAGTTAGAGCTATTGAAACCTAAATAGATGTAGAGACAATACTGCTTATGATAATTGTGAAGTGGCAAAGAGCAAAGCAAAAACAATTGTGCAAGAGGCTAAATTTAAGGCTTATGGTTAATTATATAGCAAGTTGGGGATGACTGATGGAGAAAAGAATATTTATAAACTTGTTAAGATAAGGGAAATAAAACAAGAGACTTGAATTGTGTCAAGTGCATTAAAGATGAAGATTAAAGAGAATTAGTAGAAGAATAATAGATTAAAGAAAGATGGAAAAGTTATTTTGATAAAATTTTTAATGGAAATGATATAAAAAATATTGGAGTGAATTTAGTAATCCAATTGAGGATAGAAAATGTAGGTTTATTTGAAGAATTTGGGTGACCAACGTATAGAACACATTGAGGACTTAGGTCATGTGGTTGTATGTTGGTTGACAAACCTTTTAATAAGATCTTAAGGGTTAATAAAATTCCTAATGAGTGGAAGAGAAGTATTCTAACACCTATTTACAAGAACAAGTGAGTTATTCGAAACTATACAAATTACTATGAAATTAAACTTATGAGTCACACTATGGAACTTTTGGGATAGAGCGACTGAACATAGATTAAGACATGAAACAAAAATATTAGAGAATCAATTTAGTTTATGCCAAGGCAATCTACCATGAAAATATTTTTCTTACTTAGACACCTAATGGAAAAATAAAGAGAGGCTGGTAAAGATTTTATATGGTTTTAATCGATCTAGAGAAAACATATGACCAGGTCTCTAGAAAGGTTATGTGGTAGGTTTTGGAAAGAAAGAAGTTCTTACAAAATATATTGAATTGATTAAGGATGTGTAAAACATAACAATAATTAATGTGACAACAAGTAGATGCATCATAAGTGAGTTTTCTAATACTATATGTTCACATTAAGGATGAACAATAAGTGCATATCTCTTTACACTTGTGATTGGTGTATGCACTTGTCATATGATAGAGATTTAGTGGATGAAGGTAGACATGAAGTTAATGTCAACTGGCGAGATGCTTAAGAATTTAAATGCATTCAATTAAGTAGGCCTAAACAAAGAATATAGAATGTAAATTTATTAAAGGTATAAATAGAGATAATGGGGCTGTAAGATTTGATGGTTAAAAAATGTCTAAGAGCGAAAGTTTTAAATATCTTGGATCAATAATTCATAAAGATGAAAATATTGAAGATGATGTTTATTATAGGATAAGAGTATGATGGCTGAAGTGGAGAAGTGTATCAAAAGTATTGTGTAATCTTACAATACTTATTAGGATTGCTATAAGACCAACTGTGTTCTATGATATTGAATGTTGGGGTCTTAAAATGTGTGCAATTAGAATGAGAATGATATTTGGATAGTTGAAAATAAACAAAAAAAACATTGTTCAAAATATAGAAATTCACTTAAAGATGAGAGTGCCCCTTATTGATGAAAAGGTGCTAGTGAGTGGCTTGAGATGGTTTAGTTATGTTTAAAGAAGAGCAATTAATGCACAAGTGAAAAAGAATGAGTTGATTCAAGTTGAAGGATAAAAGCAGTAGAAAACGATATGTGAATTAAGGAAATAACAAGTATGACTTTCATACAAAATAAAATAACAGAAGAGAATATATGTGATTGGCCTTGATTAATTTGTTGAGAATCTATAATTGACCCTAAAAGTTTAATGTTAAGGTTTGGATGTTGTTGTGTATTGTATGTGTTGCTCATGAAGCACACTTAATAACCTCTAAATTATAGCTAGTTAGAATTTCTCTGTAGCTAGGATCAGACTGCCTTCATGAGTGCTTGTTGAGGCTTGTGACCTTGTCCCTGTAGGTGCAATGTCAACAATTAAGATGCAGAAACAATCACCCAGTCAAATAGAAGAGTTTTTCATATGTAGAGCATCAAACCAAAAATTATAAAAGAGCAAAATTTTGAAAAGCAGTTAGTAAACCTCAGTTCCTTATCATGATGTGACCTCATATTCCTTACATCAGAGGTAAGGGAAGTCGGCGAGATAATAATGTTAAGTTCAACATTAAGATATGGAGGGTAGCTAAGAGTTGAGTGAATGAACAAGTTTTATGTGGTACCATGTGAGGAACTTTGTAAAACCAAAAACCAATTGCTTCAGATTTTTCACAAAAACAAAAGAACATGTTGTTCTCTGGGGAAAGTGAATCTAGTTGCCTTATTCAACTTCATTTTCAAAGGAACCACTCAAAGTTCCACACAAAAAAAAAAAAAAAAAAAGAGCTGCAGCCTCTTTTTTAACTTATGATTTATCAAGATTCCCATGTTTAAAGACAAAAATCATACTAACTAAAGGAAAAGATGCCCCAAAATAAGCTTAATCGTTTAGGAAATTTGTGAGATTTATCAATCACTAATCTTCCTCATGTATAGGCTCCTACATTTCTCTCATGTGTAAGCTTATCCAAGTTAAGATGCTATGATCTAAATATAGGGTATTGCAGTCTAGGACAACATAAATTGCATAATTTTCTAAAAGCATAATTTAGTTTTCAATGAACAAATTTCACAATCATCATGAGAGATTTTATGGGAATCGTTTCAGAAGATTAATAGGCCGCCTGATAAAATCTCATAATTTTGTGTTAGTTATGGAACTTAAAAAACATCAAATAGGTGAAATTGTTAATCTGACTAGTTAATCGTTGTCAAGCAATTTTCGTAAAGATCTAAATGATTACTTTTGACCTTCTTCATTGTTTGTGGGAATCTATATGATGAGGGTCATTTCAGTTTTAAAAAATCTAGTATATTGTGAATCATACTAATATTTAGATAGCAATTGGTAATTTTTGAATATTTTGGCGCTCCCTTGAAAAAAAAGTTGAAAAATCGTTGAATTGGTTTGAATATTTTTAACAACAACAATTAAGTATTAGTGTTGAATTTTTCCTGTTTTCCTTTACTTTTTTTTTTTTTGGCGTTCCCTCCAACTTGGATCAAGTTACTTTTTCTCATTAGTTCATTAATCGTTCTTATTTGTACATGACCAAACAATCTTAAAGCAACTCTCCTTAACCTTTTCATTGATAAGGGCTATCCTCATCTTTAACCAAATTTTCTCATTTCGAATCCTATATTTCTATGTATTTTAGCTTTTCATCTTAACATTCTTATTTCAGTTATTCTCATATTGTAAATATGTTGCCTCTTAATAATCGAACATTTAATACCATAAAGTATAGCTAGTCTTACAGCAATTTTATAAAATTTTCTCTTTTAACATAATAGATATTCTATAAACGCACAATATTCTTGATAAGTTTCTCCACTTTATCAATCATGTTCTAATCTTATGATTCACAATTGACATTCTCTTCAATCTCTTAATTTTTATAAATTATTTATCCGAGATATCAAAAGCCTCATTGTTTAATATCTTTTAACAATCAAATTTGTACTTTGTTTTAGTCCTACTTAATTGAAGGCTTTAGGTTCTAAAGTTTCTCGCAAACATTCAAACTTAACATTAACTTAATGTCTAGTTTCATTCACAAACACTATATTGACTGCAAAAATTATACACCAAGGGATTTCTTTTTGAATCAATTTAGTGAGCTCATCTATCATTTGTGCAACTGATCCTAGATAGAAATCTATGGTAATAGGAAACTCATTTGTGATGCCTCCACTATTTTCCACACTAGTTACAAGTCTATCATACATATCCTTAATTAACTCAATAAGCTTTAGAGAAATATTTTCTTTTCTAAAACCCATCACTTAGCCTCTCTACGGACTCTTATCATATGCTTCCTAGGTCAATAAAAAATCATATAAAAATCTTTGTAGGCTTCCCAATATTGTTCTATTAGGCTTTTAAGTAAGAAAATAACTTTTATGGTAGATAGTTTTGGCAAAAAACCAAATTAATTTTCTGATATTATTGTTTTGTGTCATAACCTATGTTAACACTTAAGAATAATTTATTGAAAATATTTGTTAAGCAACATACATCCACGTCATCAAAGCACTTTTAGATTTCAATAATTTCATCTGGTCCCACAGCTTTTCTGATTTTTATCATCCTTAATACGTCCTTTACCTCGGTCGTACAAATTCTACCCAAAAAAAAAACCCTATGATTTCTATCCTCAATTGGGTTACTCAATTTACTCGAATCTTTTTTATCGCTTCCAATAAAGAGTATCAAACTAACTTTTCCATCTCTCTTTATTATGCTATTCTTTTACTAACAATTTTTTTCCCTTCATTTTTAATGCCCTAGACACCAATAAAGTCTCTTGCTTTCATTTTTCTCATCTTAACATGTTTATAAATATTATTTTGTCGTTCCATCCTTCCCAACTTGGTATATAATTAATTATAAACTTTACATTTAGCCTCTTGAGCCACCTTTTTACTTCCCTCTTTGCCACTTTGTAATTTTCATAAGCAACATTGTTTGTACATCTAGGTGTGCTACTCTCTCTCCTCTCTCTCTCTCTCATATATTATTGCTGCTTGAACCTTCTTATTCTAGCACTATGTCTCCTTAATCAGTCGCCCACATCATTTAGGCTTTTAAAGAAACTTACAGTGATGTATATCCAAAAAAGCCTAATTCTTGGATACACGATATAGACTTTAAACCTCTTTAACTCACACTCATTTTTCAACATAGGATTAACCCACTGTTTTTTGTAATACACACACACACAGAGGGGAAAAGGTTTTTAAATAAACTTACAACGATGTATATTCAAAAGATACCAACTTTTGAATACACAGTACAAATTTTAAACCTTTTTAACTCACACTCATTTTTCAATGTAGGATTAACTCACTATATTTTCTTTTAAGAATACTAAATATTTGTAACACCAAACAAAGAGAGAGGAGAATAGTATTTCATGTTTCATTATTTACTCCATATGACCTCTTTGAACTCTTTCAAAGCCTCCACTATCTTTTCCAACATGACTATTCAGTTTTCCTCCAACATATATAGCCCCAAGGCTTTGAATATCCCAAAAAGAAAACTGTTAAATGTCGGTGAATACAGCAAAGCAAATGAGGAGTTTTTTGAGAAACAAGCAAATGATGAGTCAAATTGTTTATTAATCATACTCTTATGTACAGAATATATTGTGATATAATTTATTTTTTGAAAAATAGTTTCAACCTATAAAGTCCGCTTTTGATAATTTCTTATTATCATTAAACCAAGAAACCAATTGATTTTTGGTGTAAGTGGGGAGAATACAATTCCTCTGTACCACTTTTTATGTTTCACTTTATGTTCCACCAATCACAACTCATCATGTATTTGTTTGAATTTCTTTATAGAATAGCCCAAATTTAAAATGAAAAAAAAAAAATTAAATACATGCAAGTTGTGATTTGTGGAACATAAAGTAAAATACAAAAAATGGTACAGAGAATTTGTATTTAAGTAGGGTTTGAACCCTAAATCTTTCATTCAACAACGAGAGAAGTTCAATTTGAGAGATATGAAAATCAACACATTGGGCCAATCTTTTTGTTTCACAATCTGTTTACTGCTTACAAGATTATCAGTCTAATCAGTATCAATTCTTTACTTCTTGAAGCTGTAATATAAGTATTTGACTCATTTTTCTTTGTTTTCAGCGTGGAAAAAATCCTTGAACGTTACCGCCAATGTTGTTACTCACAAGCCAACAATGTGGCTGAGGAGGGAACGCAGGTTTTGTTTGAAAAATCTCTATCTGAATTCCAATCTAGACGTGTTGAATGCTATTTCCATTTTGAAGAGTATCTTCATGAATCCCACATGCATGTGTTTCTAGCATGTTTATGTTGTTATTTGACAAAATGCAAAATGCAAAAAAAAAAAAAAAAAAAAAAAAAAAAAACCCCATGAATTTTGTGTCGTTTTCAAACAAACTGCTATTGTTTCAATTTATGATCCGTTTGGGCTGAGGGGAAAGAGATGAGGAGTAGAGTAAAGTAAAGCATAATTGGCTCAAAATTAGCTTATTTTCAGCTAACTCTACTCTACTCTCCTTTCTACCCCCTCAATCTAAACGGGCCCTTTAGGTTTTTCAATCTTGAGGTTTGCTCATTCTATCACACTTTCACTTTAAACCCCACACTTCTTCCGTTCACAATAACTTTTAATTTGTCTTAGTAGAGAGACTTGTGGTGCTGCAAATCAGTGTGAAGTTTGTTATTTATGAATAGAAATTCTCTATTTGTTTTTTGTGTATTACTTTATGTTCTACTAAGTATAGTATATGCATTGTGTGTGTTTTGTTTTAGAGAAGATATTTTTTAATTTTATTTGAAAATTTGATTATTTATAAAGAAAGTAAAAAAAAAAAAAAAATACATGACAAATTGTGATTTGTGGAGTATAAAATGGAACAAAAAAAAAAAAAACAAGCAATTTATATTCATTATTTGCTCTCTTTTTGTGCCGCAATTAGTGCAAAAGAGATCATTTTGTAAGGTGCTGCAGTTTGGAATTTGTCTTTGCTAGATAGTATCCTTTCTCTCTTGTTATGTAGCTTGGTTATTCACTTATTTCTTTGCAATGTGCGGAAAAAAAAATTAAAAAGTTTTTTAAAAATTTTGAGTTAGAGAGAAATCTCTTTGAAAGCACTGCAAAAATGTGAGGTAGAGATTTTTTTTTTTCTTTTTTCTTTTTTTTTGTATGTGCAAATCCTTTTGGGGCTCCCAAGGAACCACACAAGGGGAGGTGGAATAAGTCAAATTGATAGATAGTTTGGATTAGGGTATTGGTTTAAGGGTTTATGGTTGAGGGTTTGGGGCTTAAGGGTTTAGGGTTTTTGGATCTTGGGAGGTGTTAGTGTGTTGTATGTGGCTTTTGAAGGTATAAAATTAGTTCCCCATTTTTCTCCACTTTTAAAATTTTAAACTGAGTTTACGTTGGGGGAACTATGCAACACTAATCTTAGTATTAGTGAGGGTGAGCTATTTGGGTGAATTTGGGATTTGGGTTGTGTGAGAATGCCTCCACCATATTTGGATCTCCAAATTCATTAATGAAAGTTTCTCTTCATTGCCCATGGATTTAGGCTAATATTTAACCTTTATGTGTTTGTGTATATTTTTCTTCATTCCTGTTATTTGTTTTAAAGATTTTTCTAAAACCTATAGTTGCGGGAAATTTTGACCCCCAATAAAATGAATCAATTAATCAAGTTGATTAATTAATCATATTACGCAAAAGGTCCAATTCAATTTATATTGGGCATAACCATGTCATAAAAACTAAGTGCAATGGAAAACAAATTTTTGATACAATGATATTGTTATAAATGGAAAAAATTTGACAGGAAAAACCCCAATAGGTGGTTAAAGGTCACCATTAATTTAAAGAATTTACTATGAAAAAAATGGAAGTTACAAGAACAAGAAATATACCTAAATCCAAAGTTGCTACGTATAATAGAACTTACCAACGCTATCCAAGTAGAACTCCATCCTAGTTGGACTCATCTAATTTGTGAATCTCTTTGGTGCACACTCATCCAATTCGTGTCTAACACACCATAGCAAAAGCTTAATTGTACTAGGTTACCTTTACAGTAGCTTCACTTGGAACATCTCAGAAGTCCTCAATACATTGCCGGATGATGCTTGATACAAAACTCTTGGCACACAAATGTCCCAAAAAAATATCTTTCTTCTCTTTCTGAACTCACAAGTTCAATAGATGAAGGTTAGGATCTTCTTTCTTAATACCTTAAGGTATCTGCCTCTACAACCCTTTTTTTAAAAGTTGTGCTTAATGAGCCTTTATATAGCCTTTTTAATTAGGGTTACAAAAACCGGTTTTTGTATAGCCTTTTTAATTAGTGGAACCACTTGTTCAATCGATTTTAAAACAGGTTTTCTCTCTTAATACCTTAAGGTATCTGCCTCTACAACTTTTTTTTTAAAGTTGTGCTTAATGAGCCTTTATATAGCCTTTTCAATTAGGGTTACAAAAACCACTTGTTCAACCAATTTTAAAACAGCATGCAAAACAAAGAAATTTGGATCCGCAAATCTTGATAGGTTGACTAATGTCGAGGCAGCAGTCGCTTAAGTAAATTTCAATTGGTCCTACTAGCTCTCTATAGACTCCCATGCCCCATCCATGAGAAATTTTTTTTTGGTCATTTTCAATATCATTACATAAATAAATGTGCACTTGGCCATTTTAAAATTTCTTGTTAATGACTTCAAAGGAGAGAGAGAGAGGAATCATTTCTCTTGTTGGAGAGAACACCTTACAAAAACTTTAATTGAGGTCTTAATATAACATATATAGTTTTAATCTAAAATTTTAAGATTATGAATTTGGGTCCAATTTTGTTAGAATAATTTCTTAACTCTTTACTTTTTCTCTATATGAACCTTCCACGCACACATGTATATCCACGATTTTAAGAACCGGACCATACCGGCTAGTTTAAACAGAAACCGAACATCAATTCGGTCCAGTAAAAATCTCTAACCGGTCAAAACCAAGAACCGGAACCAAAACCGATTCTTTAACTATACCGGTTTTTAAAACCATGTGTATCCAACAATTTCCTTGTCATGTGTGGGTCAAGCTTTAAGACATCTCTCTTTCTTGACTGCAAATAAGTATTACCAGTTCCCCTTAGGCTCACGTACATTGTCAATGGGAACCAAAGATCATTTGTAAATGCTTTGTCGGCTTGCGTTGTGCAAAACTTTGATAAGATTGCCACCTTATGGCATACCACCATTTACTCTAATACCACATGGAGAATAACACCTTAGGAGGATTTCAGTTGAAGTCAGAATATAACATATAAGAATATCACTTAATTTACAAGTTTAAATTTACAAATTTAAGACTAAATATGTTATATTAATTTATCTATTTTTACATTCTTCCTTCATGAAGGATTTTCACTCAAACTTTGTATTCCTAACGTCTCTATGTGTTTTTTTTTTTTTTTTTGGGAACTACTTGTATATTGGTTGATAAAGTATGATATTGTTAGATAATGAAATGCATTGGCAATGAGACCTATATTTTATTCTCACTCAAGGATGTCTCCAAACCAAACCGCTGTCAAATATTGTCTCGATTCTAATTAGATTTAGTTTGAGTTTTCTTGGC
This sequence comes from Castanea sativa, assembly GCF_040712315.1. Classification (NCBI taxonomy): domain Eukaryota; kingdom Viridiplantae; phylum Streptophyta; class Magnoliopsida; order Fagales; family Fagaceae; genus Castanea; species Castanea sativa. The sequence goes on along the minus strand of NC_134024.1, from coordinate 14,801,567 downwards.
TTGGAAGGAAATATTTTTCCTTAGTGTGGAAGTAAGAGATTCTTACTGATATGAAAGGAAAAATGTTTTCTTGTTTAAGGAGTAATTGAGTATTCATTGTCTATTAAGAAATAGAATTGAAACCTTATAAATAAATATTGTTGCAAAAGTTTTGGTGGCTTTTGCCTAAAGGTCCTCCCACATGTGGAGATGAGAAGCCTCTTAGAAGAACAAGGAGTGGGTTTCTTGGAAAACTAATTGGGTAGATTTTTGGGGTTAAAAGCTACCTGGGGCTGTGGTTATGTGTTGAAAGTTTGTTTTATAAGTGAGTTTTTGAGTATTGAGGCTTTAGAGTTGTAAGTTTGTGGATGAGAGAAGTTTTCTTTTATGTTAATGAGACTTGAGTACTGTTTGTGTGAGTTGTTAGTGTTGTGAGGTTTGATTAAATGTGGTTGTAATCCATATTGTTGATGATAGATTTTAGTTGGCATAGCCCATGACATTTGAATGGAGTTGGCCAACCACGTTAAATATTGTTGTCTTACATGAATGCTTTACCCTTTTTTTTTGTGAACGCACTTCTACCAGCCTCAAATCACAACAGTTGATGGTAGAGCTTTCACTTTTACACAACAGCCAAATTCCATTTCAGCCCTTCTCCCCAGGGCGGCAGACAAATCAAATTCATTCTTTTCTTATCTGTTGGTATTTTTCAGAAACTCTGCAAAATTAACATGTCTTCTCACATCACAACCCTTACCAAGCTCAAAGCACAGATACATTTATGTGTCTAGCTATAATATAATTCCAAATTTCAATGATTTATTATTTTTGAGAGCTATGGAAGTAAGCTAATATCACTGACCCCTGCATGATGCAGATTAGTAATGATTAGTTCTACTAGAAGTCACTTCTTTTCTTAATGTTCTTGTTTCTCTTTTTGTTGTTCAACTTAGACCTTATACCAAGAAGTCTCAAGGTTACGCGCCAATTATGAATCTCTTCAGCGCTCACAAAGGTTAATTCATTCATACCCGAACTTCTATCCATTACTCACTTGTTCACCATATGAGGAATGCAATTGAGATGTAGCTTTTTTGAGCGTGTGCATATATTATATACACATTCAATCTCCAGAACACACAAATGAATATAAGCTTTGTATATGTGTTAATAAGGCATATGCTTGGAGAAGATCTTGAATCACTTAATCTGAAAGAGTTGCAACATCTTGAGAAACAGCTCGATAGAACTCTCTCACAAGCAAGACAGCGGAAGGTATGTAACAGGATGATATTGGAGTATCCATCTCACACTTTCACATGCACAATTGCACACATCACTAGCTATTGGCTATATTGGAATCTTACACACATGAACTCCCTTGTTAATTCAAAACTCATTAGGTATGTGTATAACTTACCAATAAAAAAATTGATATGATTCTCTTTGATGCATTTACAACTCGTTTGAGAGACAAGAATATATAGGCAAGAAAGGAATGAAAAATTAAAGAATTTGGGAGTTTAATAGGAACGAATATATTTTAACCACTTTAAAATTGAGAGAAATCAAAGGAAATAGAATATGGTTTAATGGAATTTTAAAGGCCCCTATTCTTGTTATAGAATATAATAGTAATTTTCTTTTTTTAATAAAAAGATTCATTTCAATTTAATTCCCAGAAAAAATTACTTTTCATTCCATTCAATTCCTTATAAACAAGAGAGAACAAGAAAGAGATATAAATATTTAGTTCAATTCAATTCCTTTATAAACTTATGAAAATAATGCTATTTTCTTTCCCATCATATCCTCATTAGAGAAACAGAATATCTCAAAAGTGAAACAGACTTTCTAAGATCATCATGCTCAATCATCAACTGTTAGATTACTATAAGCTAAAACATAGATACTGTGGACCATGATTTGTAATACCATAGATTAACTTGGTTTTGTAATACTATGAGTTATCTTGTTTTTTTTATATATATTAGTATTGTATTCATATTTAGGACATTGTAACAAACAATGGTCTTAGGGTTATTATATTAAAGATATTGTATTCTATATATACCTTTATGTAGATACATTGTAACAAGCAAAACTCAAGACTAAAAATTAATATTGTTGTTTAGGACACATTAATTCACTGCATGCATTCTTTTTGCTATCATCTTCTCCTTTTATTTCATTTTTAATATCATATATATTTTTAACAGAAACAAATAAAAGTTGCCCAAAGTCAATTTTAATATACCTAGCTACTGTATATAATCATAACATTTCAACTGAAATGTAATTTTAATTTTTTTTTTTTTTTTTTTGAGAAGGATGTAATTTTAAATCTGATTGAATATATAGAAGTCATATATAAGTGACAGATTGATACCATTGCAAGAGTCAACGCAGTCTTTTACACAAGGAATTCCACAGGGGAAAGTGATTTGATTTGCCTTAAAGAATAACCATTGTATATATGCAGAATGATAAGAAGCTTATAAAGCAGTGTTTCTGATAGTTACAGACCTGGCAGGCTGGCACTAAAGTAGTGAATCTCGTTGTCCTGTATGTATAATATGGATTTTGTTAATGTGTATTTTAAGGGTATATAATAATTTTTATTTTTGAAAAAAATTATCTTAAAAGTTGAAAAAATATTGACAAATTTTTTAATTATTGAAAAAATATTTTTAAAAATAAGTAGCTTAATGTGTGCTTTTAGGACACACATTAACCAGACCCATATAATATACCATACACCAAACAACTGATATATTAATTGTATCTTGTTTTTTTCTCTCTCTCTCTTCATTGATTTGCGTGGATATTAATGTTGTTGTAATTAAAAATGCATTTTCTTCTTTAAATGCAGACGGAGATGATGTTAGAACGATTAGAAGGACTACGCAAAAAGGTAAGGCATTCAAAACCAAGATCACATTGCTTTGCTTTTATGCATTGTTAGTATGGAAGGTCATAGTGTTGATCGTTCAGATTAAATATCATTTATCCCCCCAAAACTTAAGCTAATATAAAATGGTATATTTAATCATGTTGATTACTGTTCTGAACATAAAATTTGTGTGCTTTGTGAAAATCAGATTTGGTTTGGTTGCACTAATCACATTTTGGGTAAATTTTGACAAATAATTTGGGACATGATAAAGACCTGTATGCTGTCTGTTTTTTCATAACTATACTTTGATATGTGAATGTGTGTAACCAATTTTTTTGTAGGATTTTTTGTGTTAATATGTCATTCTCAATGCTTTTTGCATACATTGGCAGGAGCAAGATCTAGGAGAAATAAACAAACAGCTCAAATCTAAGGTTGTACCTTGAGTTCCTGGCGGTGTCAATATGTGCATAATGATTTGAATGTTCTGGTAATAAGCCTTTTATTTGTGTACTTATTTGCGTACTCCAATAACAATTTTTCAGCTTGAGGAACATGGTCAACGTACTGAAGCTATTCAAGAGCCAGGAAATCCTAGCACAGTAGCACGTGATAACCAGCTTAAGGTGCACACTCCACAAGACAATCACAAGGACACTGAACCCAACTTACAGATGGGGTACTGATCTCTCTCTCTCTCTCTCTCTCTCTCTCTCATATTTAATTGAAAGCATGGTTATTTCTTGGTTGGAGTAAACCACTTTCTGTACCACGACCTCAGTCCAAATTTTCCCGAAACAACTTCAATAAAGATCAGCATTTTGTAACAGTTTTGCTTTATAACCAAACCTATTTATAGAATTTGCAAGTCAGATACCTTTGATAGAGAGAGTTCATTGATGCAGGTACAACCAACCTCTTCCCCCAGAAGAAGCAATGGCAACAAGGAACTTAGCAGGTGGGAGTAGCCGTAACCAGGGATGGCTTCTTTGAAGGATTCCCACAAGCTTTTCCAACCTGAATTAGAGGATGCCTCGTGATGTCTCTCCAATTCAGCTGTGTGACTAATAATTAATTATGGAACCATGCATTTGAACTAGTAAATAATGAATAAACATGTACATATATCTATGAATATTTGTGATACAGTATGCAACATATGATTGTAAGTGTGCATTTGCTAATGATGATTTAAGAGCTTTACATTTATAATAAATATATATAAATAGTCGTATGTGAGAAGAGAGAGTTAACCTCTCTGTCTCCCTTTTGGTTAATTAGTTTATTACACCATTCTCAGTTTTCCATCTTGTTGTCCAACTTTGATGAATGAAAATTAAAGGGTCAACAAGAAGGAAAAAGTGAAAAAATAAAATCTAAAGATGAACTTTTTTGCATATGCACTTAAAAGCTTTTCAACTGGAGAGTTTTTCCCTTTCTTTGTGAACACAAAAAGGCAAACTAGTCTAATGATTCAGTTAAAATGCGAACTTTTATTCAAAGTAAAATGTTGGCAATCAAACTCTCTTGATAACTTTTTCATGTCAAACTTGCTTTAAGAAACACCAAACGTTGCAATGATGTATTAGTTTGACTAGTTTCCCACCTGCAGTCTGCAGATGCTGCGTATTGTAGTTTCAGATTCAAACCTTGTTAAAAAACAAAGACTATTTTATAAAGCTGCAAAATCCGTGACAGCATGGGATTGGGCAAGGCTTATATGAGTAGACTATAAGCTTTCAGGATTAGGTTTTTTTTTTTTTTTTTTTCCCAAAAAAAATCTTTCTCTTTTGGTTTGGTACGTCAAGTCAGAATTATATAGGGTCTTTTCAAAATCTTATTCCTTTTGCTTGGTACGTGAAGTCAGAAACAGTTTCTGCTGAGAGCTTTATAGGATTAGCTTATATTTGCTGTGTAAATTTACGTTAAAGATACATGGTAAATATTATACATATATTCACACACAAAAAAAGAAAGATATATATTATATATTTTTTGCAAATATTGTTATTTTGTGTATATTTACTATATAAATTTATGTTGCAAGTACAAATATAAATATAAAATTTTCCAAGTTTTTCAAAACAAAATCAGGTTAGCCAGCGGTAGTTCCTGTCATCCTGTGGCTATGAACATAGACGGTTTAAAAAATAAAGAAAGGTTGTACTCGTACCGTCTATTTCACCGGATGCTTTTGAACGTTTCAATTGGGACTATCGCTCACAACATTTTTATTTAAATTTTCGAATTTCAATAATTTAATCACGTTTTTTTTTTTGGGTATATCTCATAATCCAACCTTTTTGGAACCATCTCATTCATCAGCATCTTGCAACTTTCTCACCTGTCTTTGCCAAAATTTTATAAACATGTTATCTAAATTATCTGTCTATAGCATGGACTGCAGTAATTTCGATGGTATCTTGGATGTTTTTGGAATGAGATTAAATTCAACAAGGATGTGGTATAAAATCTTATGTTTACACCATCCAATAATATTGTGTCATGTCAGATTTTTTAAAATAATTGCACATGAAATATTAAACCGTAATACACACAATTATTATCTATTTCAATAGAATAAAACCTAAACTAAACTTCCTCCAGAACCAATACACCTTAGGAAGTTGCTGGGAATATCAATCAAAGCTTCTGATCTAGGCTTTTTGATCTAAACTCAAAGCCCAAAAGGTCAGAGGTCATGGCTCATGTATTTTTTTGATTTACAAACACCACTTTTACTTGTACTGGAGAGTAGAACTCTTGCCAACGCCAAGTCCAATCACTATTTCAATAGATTGTTTTCATATTTTCAAGATAAGTTACTGTCATATTCTATAAAATAATGAATGGACTTGGAGTCGGCAGGAGTTCTGCTCTCAGTACAAGTAAAAGTGGTGTTTGTAAATCAAAAAACTACACGAGCCAAGACCTCTGACCCTTTGAGCTTTGAGTTTTAGATTAGAAAGCCTAGATTAGAAGCTTTGATTGATTCCCAGCAGCTCCTCAAGGTGTAGTGGTTCTAGAGGAAGTTTAGTTTAGGGTTTTAATTTATTAAAATAGATAATAATTGTGTGTATTATGGTTTAATATTTCATGTGCAATTATTTTTAAAAATCTGATGTGGCACAATATTATTGGATAGCATAAACATAGGCTTTTACACCACGTCTTTATTAAATTTAATCTCTTTTAGAATATAATATCTAATGTGAAGTTACCATTTAATATGACGTAAGCTATTATTAGTGAATATGACATATATACGGTCATATGTGAAATTATTATTGTCAATCCAAAATGACCAAAAAAAAAAAAAATTCGATTCTCAAAAAAATAAAAAAAACAAAATGACAAAAAAAAACAAAAAGAAAGGAAAAACATGTGATATCTTAACGACGTGTGGAACCTACAATTGAATATAATACAAATACTATTTTATTTGATCATATCACATTTTAATGTCAAAAATTAAATTATATGCTATATAATAAAAGTTAGAGTTAGAAGCTGTAGTTGCACTACAAAAAACGGGGTCTATAGCCGCGTTTTTGAAACGCGACTATAGATCCCGAAAACGTGGCTATATCCTATAGCCGCGTTTTCTAGAGTTGCATTTGTAAACGCGGCCTAAGCGGCGCAACAACAAACCCGCGGGGTCTGTAGCCGCGTTTTTAAAAACGTGGCTACAGACCAGACCTGAAGCCGCGTTTTCCAAAAACGCGGCTACAGACCCGCTTGAGCCGCGGTTATTAACGCGGCTATAGCCCTTTGTCAGTTCCTTTGCCAATCTTGCATAGAAACTATAGCCGCGTTTTTAAAACGCGGCTATAGCTTCTCTTTTTTGGCTGTTTTTTCCTGCCCTCTTTTTTGGCTGTTTTTTCCCTGTTATCAGAACTAAATAATTTTTCCCTGCTATCACAAGTTTCCAACACAACACAACCATCCAAAATAAACAAGTTCCAACACAATGCAACCAGTCAGACTATATTCCATGTCTCCAGCTAAAGTTTGTAGGCCACAAACATTTCAATTATTTTCATAGGCCTTAGCAAGGATCTAGGAAGAGTACCCAAAACAATAAAGATAAACTTTCCTTCAAAAGCTTAGAATTCCAAAGTAAAATAGAACAATAATATATAATTAAAAAATTGGTGAAAGTAATGATAAGACAAGGGTTACATTAACCCAAACATGACAATCAGTAATAGTGAATGGTAAATCTTTACACGCCTCATGAAGCGGACAATCAGTAAGAGCGATGCTTAGGGACAATTCCTTTAGTGTTGTACCTTATCTTCCCCAATTAAATTTAAGCATGTGACTACATTGGCCAGTGCAATACAAATGTGTTATCTATCTCAAGGACAATTAAATTTAACAATGTGGCTCATGGATTAATACAACCACTTCCAGAATCTTGTTCATCATGTCACAAAGCCAATTTAACAGTCCAAGAAAAAGAATTCTTTTTCTATTATTTTTTATAAGTAAAAACAAATTATTAAATACAGTCTCCATCTTGCAAAACAGGGCATGAAGCAGCCAAATAGGTATAGAGAAAGCTCAAAAAGGGGCAACGTTGGTATTGCACAATTTGTGGTTGATTAAAAAGCTTTTACTTTCTTTTAGAAAATAAAAAATAAAAACAACGTAATACATGAAGCCCTTCTTTAACCTAGGCACTTTGTATCTTCATTAGCACTCTGCCCTCACGGTGACTCCTAGCCTCTTCTGCCTATTTTCCAACCCAAAAACCTGTCCACATGAAGCCCAATCACGAACTTCAATCAACGCAACAATCATAAGAAAAATATACTATACGGAATCACAAATTTTCAAGAGCTACTGCTTAATTTTCATGCACAATTAGGAAGAAGTATTACATCATCTTTTCGGCATCATACCTCGAGTTTTCAAAGAAGTTGAGGATTGAGTTCTAAAAAGGGTGATGGCTGAATATGACTTGCAGTGGGCAGCAAATCCCGAGATTGCCTACATTTGAGGGGCTGAGATCATCCTTAATTGACAATAATGGTGATGTTGGTAGTACTGATAATAAAGGAAAAAGGGTTATAGATGTTACCAAGCTTGGAGCTCAAGAACGCCATCACTTCATAGAGAAGCTCATTAAGCACATTGAGCATGACAACCTTCACTTGTTGAGAAAAATAAAAAACAGGATAGACAAGTAATCCTTTTACTCAATTTTTTTTTCTTGTAAAAATCGTGTCTAAGTATATACAAGCAACATATGTATGTAGAATCAATTTCAATGGAATTGATGTCATAGCAACTAAGTCATACATAGAGAAGCAAAAACTTGCATGCTAGAATTGAATTCACAGACCATGTTGTTGTTCATTGCTCTTGCTATCTTTTTCATTGCTCAACGAGTTAGTGTTTTTTCCATGCATGTACTAATGAACAGTTCATTTGTCTGAATTGTTTTTGAAGTTTACCCAAAGATGAATTGTTTTTGCAGTGTTGGTGTAAAATTGCCCACTGTGGAGGTGAGATACAAAAATTTGCGTGTGGAGGCTGAATGTGAGGTGGTTCACAGCAAGCCCCTTCCAACACTATGGAATTCTCTTAGAAGCGTACTCTCTGTAAGTATTTTCATATTTGGAGAGTAATTCAGAGTTAGATTTATGGATTTTTAGCTTTGACATAGAAGTTTTAAAAAACAAAAAATAAAGATAAAAGGCATCATGGGGTATAAATATGCAAATACACATGCATGTTTGTGTGTCTCAGTATGACCATTTTAGAGCAAAGAAAATGGGATTAATTTTTGTCATTTGTTATATTTTCATACTGCTATGTGATTTTCATAATTTTAGCATTCCATTTTCTTGATTTTAGGTGATTTTAAGGTTTTCCTTATCAAATTAGAGTCTTGTCTATTTTGAAATATTTTTACTTAAAAATAAAGTTTTTGGGGGCCTTTAAATAGGCTTAAAATTTGCTTTCAATAATTTAATTAAAAAAATATGGCTCTTTATTTCTGATGGATACTAGAGTTTTTTCTTGAGACTACTAGAAGTTCCTTATAGATTTAATGGTTTACATCTAACTAGAACGATATCTAACACCTTTACACTTGTCATTCTGCATCATAACCAAGAAAACCTGGGTTTTCTGAATCTTGCTGAATTGCAAAACCTACAATTTATGAATAGTTTAATTTTTTATTTTTTATTTTTTAATCTACAATAAAAAATATATTGCAGTTACAGCTTATTATATAACAGGTATGAATATTGGAAAATCAAGATTGTCTTCTTTCTAACTTAACAGGCATTCACTAAGCTGCCAAGTTCAAAGGCAAGTCAAACCAAGATAAGCATCATCAATGACATTAGTGGTATCATAAAGCCAGGAAGGTAAGCTATAGCCTATATACTGAAATAATTGAAATTGAGTTCCTCACGTTGTTGGTTTGTCTTTATATCTTCTTTAAATAGTATCTTTCTTGCAGGACATTTCTAAGTGGTATCATATATAGAAATTTTATTAAGTAAAGAACCTTTGTACAATTTAGATTGGGGTATTAAGGAAACTTTGAGGATTGGTAGTATATTGTTTACATATGTGAGGGACATGTAATTGACTTGTCATTCTTTGTTCACCAGAGGTTCTTATTTAGAGCAAAATTTTCACTTGGGAAAGAGATTATACTGTGATTTCTTATCACTTGGTGCTATCCCATTTTTATGAAATTTTCATTGATACACTACCTCTATACATAAATTTACAATGCTTTGGATGGGGGGGATATTGTCCCTTCGCTTTGAAATACTTTCTAGAATCTGTAATACATTTTCATACTATACTCTTAGAAGGTTTTTTTTTTTTTTTTTAATAGTCTGTCTAAGGGCACATTAAAAGTTCACTTGAATTTTACAGCATTCCCAAATTATACTAGAACTCTACAATTTCACTACAATTTTTGTTGCGTCCCTAGCTTCAATGATTTTTGTTTTTTTTTTTTTTGTAACAATAGAGATAACTGAAAAATGTGCTTTAATGAGGCTAGAGATGTGTTCACATGGCCTTACCTTTCTTGCAGGATATCTCTACTGCTTGGTCCCCCAGGTTGTGGGAAGACCACCCTTTTAAAGGCTCTATCAGGGAATCTAAACCAATCTCTCAAGGTTTCTCACTCACAATAATTACAATGCAAATTGCAGAATGATCACTACAGAAAATATCAAGAAAAGCTCAAAGCATTACCTATGTAGATCCTATCATTTTAAATTCATAATGTTAAAATAGAAAGAATTAAATAAAACATGTAAAAAGAGAAAGTAGAAATAAGAGAACCAATTAACATAGTTCGGCTTGATGGCATATGTCTATGGCAGAAAGACAAGTAGTCACATCTTTGCTATATTGAACTATATGTTACAATATTTAATGTAGGGTATATATAAAAGTAGATTAGGCTTAGTATAGTAAGCCTAAACCACAATAGTCCAATGCATTACAAAACCACAAAGCCTATGGTGTTATACATCATGGCTTATGTATTTATGGTAATCTATTTTAACATCCCCATCAAAATCAAGTGTAAACTTGAAGACAACTTGAATTTGGAATATACGCTCATGAAGGAAACCATGTCCATGAAGACCAAAGGACAACTATTATGTTCAGAGGATGGCTACACCAGTGGCCTGGAGTTGCCAACATGTTCAAGTTAGCGAAGGTGTAAGCCATTGGCTTGGTTGGAAGAACTTTCTAAAAAATTGAAGAATTTGAATTATATGGGCAAAAAAAAAGGTTACCTAGCTTCAATGATCTTGACGTTGGTTTTCATCCTCTATTCCACTAAGCCATATACACAACCCTTTTTCTCAAGTTGCTAAAGAAGCATTTAAAGACAAAATTGGGGTTTCTAATCTGTAAAAGTTGTTTGTTTTCATGTCAAACATTTGAATTAGTGATTTTTTCTAGTTTTTTATTAGACACCCAAATAAATATAAAACCAAAAATAAACCTTTAGTATACAAACAATAAGAATTGGAGAGACAAACATTACTACAGAAATGAAACCAAAGAGACAAAGACACACACTTAAACAACAATAATATAATATTTATATAATTCTAGAACTCCATCTACGCTTCTCACGATTTGGCATACCATCAGATTAAATACATTATAATCACAATCCAAGCAAGAAGAACATATATGTTGTGTTTAGATTCTTTTCCGTGTTCATAATCATAACATTAAAAAAGTTAAAAAAATTTCGCTTCAATTGATTAATGAATAACTGAAATCAACATAAACTCTTTTTGGTTTTGGGTAAAAAAAGAAAAAAAGAGTCGTTGAAGGATAGAAGGGAAGCAACCTTGGAGACGCATTCCAACTCGGCGAACTTGAAAGCGAGGCCAATCGACGGCGGAGATTGAAAGACGAGGGAGGCCGTTGGATGGGTTGGGTTTGGAAGAGGAGGAGTCGGTGAGGCCTTGAGAAGAGCTTCGAATAGAGTTTGGGTTTGGGCAGGTGAGTGAGAGAGAGCGGGTGGAGATGATTTAGGGTTTTTTGCGATCTAATTTAGAGATAGATTTTTTTTTTATTTTTATACTAAATGTTGAAGCTGCGTTTAATGAAACACAGCTTCAACATTTAGGAGCTGCGTTTAATGAAACGCAGCTTCAACATGTTTGGAGCTGCGTTTCTTAAACGCCGCTCCAGAAATAATGAAAAACAAAAAAAAAAAAATTCCCTAGAGCCGCGTTTCTAAAAACGCGGCTGAAATCCTACCAGCCAAACGCAGCCTCAACACCGAAGAACGCGGCTTCAATGCGGGTCTATAGCCGCGTTTAGTAAACGCGGCTATACGTGTTTCCTGGAGCTGCGTTTTTTATAAACGCGGTTCAAAACCCCTATCTGTAGCTGCGTTTTAGAAAAACGCGGCCCAAAAGCGCGTTTTTTGTAGTGTTGTGCCAAGTGTCTTCACCAAATTGCATAAATTTTTATAGATTTTTTTAAAAATAGATATATTTTTCTTAGAAAAACTGCACTCCACTGCCACTTTAGAAAAACTAGCACTTTGACAGAAGAGTAAGGCCTTTCTCATCACATTAGCTGCTGTACACGGGATTTAAGCTCTTCTCCATTCGGTCACAAGATGCAGCAAGCACTTCACCTTTAATTAAAAGAAAAGTTTGCTGCCCCAAATTGCAAGAAATTTATAGATAAGATCAAAAAATAAATAAATATTAATCCCTATGTATATCACTATATCTTACCTGAATTTGATCACAATTGAAATACTAATCCAAGCAAAATCCTACCTCCAAAACTAATTAGATTATAAAGCGTGAATACAAAAACTTCTAATTAAAATGAATTACAAGGATCAACAAAGCTAATTTGATAAAGCCTAAGACACCAAAACAAAAATGAGAATACTCATAAAAAATGAGAAGATAATTTGATTACAATTGAAACATTATCTGCATCAAATACCTATTCTAAATATTAATGCTTTAGCTATTATATATTGATTTCTTTTTCAAATGATGTCTCTCTCTTAGTTTGAAAAGAAAAAAAAAAAAAAAAAACTTTCACTCCCTCTCCATGAAGTGGTTTGACATTGAAGACATAACCACCATAATAGGCAATTTTTTTTTTTGACACTTTACATGAATTTGATTTGCCTTTCAAATATGCATACTGTTAAATTTATGACTATTCAGCCAACAAAAGACAAAGAAACACTATTCTTGCAAACAAATCATATAAGCAATGAACAATTGAAGGTAGGGGTGTTCACCAAACCGCATAAACCGCACAAACCACAAAAACCGCACCAAAACCGCCCGCAAAAAGGTATAACCGCACCGCAAGTAATAGTGCACCGCACCGCACCACACCACACTGCATGGTGCAGTGCAGTTTGTGGTTTTACAATAAGAAAACCGCACCGCATCCTCTCTATATATTAATATATTTAATTATTTTTAATATTAAATATATTATTAATAGTTTAATAGCCCTAGTTTTTTTTTAAAAATAGTTTGATAACCCTAGCAAATGTTGATTAAGAAAGTCAGCCCAAAATAAAGAAAAACTAGCTCAATAGTTTAAAACTTGGACCAAAATAAAGGGAAAAATTAGTTTTGGGCTAGGTAAAAAAAATCTAAAATTTGAAAAATATAACAACTTCAAATCATTCAAACCGCATCTTATACACCGCACCGCATATATGATCGCAAAAATGAGGTGCGGTGCGATTATGGTTTTGGTTAAACTTTAAAACACACTGCACTGCACATGTGACCGCAAAAATAAAGTGCGGTGCAGTTATGGTTTTAGCTAAACCGCACCGCAAAGTGCGGTGCTAAAAATGACCCAAAACTGCACCGCGAACACCCCTAATTGAAGGTAATCAATATAGTCATACATTTATTTTACATAATAAATTTGTATTGAACTGCTTCAATTGTGCATATTTATTTTATAATAAATGTATGAGAGGTAATTATCCTATATTTGTTTAATAGAGTGTATCATGTAATACTTTCCACTATAAGTTTGGCTTTTGAGTGAAGTTTATGAAATAATTTTATGTTAAATTCTATATCAAATGAAACTCTACATATATATTAAATAAATTATATTACAGTCATAAGAAAAAAAACAACAACAATATTGGAAAAACAGAAGATAGAAAGTCTTTTGTTGATACCGATTTACCAAAAATGTTTTTGGATAAAGTTAAAAAAAAAAATTGTAAATAAGGTAATAAGTATTTGAGTTTTAAAGTAAACACATTCTCTTTCTTCTCAAAAAAAAAAAAAGTATCTATATATAATGAATGTTTGTTTGTATTTTTTCTTTTTTTTTGGGTATAAATTACAAAATTGGTCCTTATCCTTTACACTATATGTCAATTTGGTCTCTTACCTTTCAATTGTGTCAATTTGGTCTTTAATTTTTTCAATATCATGTCAATTTAGTCACTGCCATTATATTTTGGATGAAAAAAGTTAATGTGTCAAACAAAATTATAAAAAGAAGAGATGCTACATCCACAACGTTTTTACAACATTTTCACCATAAATCATAGGTGGTTATTTGTTATTGGTTCAAATTTGAACCTAATACTAAGATTACTTTTTTGCCCCAACAATAATAACTAATAACAACCTGCCACTTAAGATTTGTTGTAAAAATGTTGTGAAGATGTTGTGGACATATCATTTCTCTATAAAAATTACTTTATATGTCACATCAACTGCAAACTGTATTGCCAAGTCATATTGAAAAAAAAAAAAAAAACTCTAATATTAAAATATTTACGCATTTACTTTTGGGACGGCTACGCCTGGTTGTCGCTGTTGTTGAATTTTTTTGCAATAATTATCATCATCGCCACCATTATTCATTACTCACAATCATAATTCACAATAATGCGTAGAGCAGATATGAGATACCACACACGCTCATAGATGCCCCTCTGCCTTTTATTTTTTTCTCCTCACAAATTCAAAATTGAATTGAATAACTTTCTTTTTTTCTTCTTTAATAATGGTCTATGCTACGGAGTTGCCGGATGCAATACACAGACAAAATGAAGTCTATACATATATATCTGTCAAAGGTAAAGCCACTCTCTAAATAAAGCTCTGGTTTGATACTGAGCAATACACCACACAACCACAACAAAATACAATTGTCTGACTAGTTATATACAGTAGCTATCTGAAACAAAACTAATTCCCACTTTTGAAGGGAAAGTAGTTACAAAACTTATACTACGAGGGCGTTTGGTTTCAACGTCCACGTCCTGCGTTTACGTTTTGGTTTTTTTTTTTTTTTTTTTTACAGCGTGTCTGTCACTGTTTATTGGCCATGAACAGTGATTTTAGGCCAATAAACAGTACTTTTTGGGCATGAACAGTACTTTTTACACCTTTAAAAATTATTTTGCTACGGTGTTTTTAATTTTCAGCAATAAGTTCTATCTAAACAGAACAAGATTACCTAAGATTACAAATATTTATATCACAGCCCTATCTTTTCAAGCCACGTGGTAGCAACTTATCATAACTATGTATAAACAAATCATGATAAGGTATAGCTTCTATCGTCTCCATCAAGTAGCCCAAGTCCATTTTCTCATGCTCTGTCCTTGGTGCCGTGGTCTTGCTTTTCACTGTGCTGCTGTCAAGTCTGCACTTATCTTCTCCCTCATCCTCACGCGAACTACAAGAGTCAAGATATGAAGTTGCAGACGGCGGCGGCGGCTATAGGTTCGTTTCTCTCTATTTCGCGATTTTTCTCTCTCTCGTCTCTCTCTTAGGCGGCGTGTTTTCTCTCTCTCTAGTGGGTTCAGGGTTGTGGGTCGTTGCTCTCGTTGAACGAGAACCCGAATAGCTAGCTTGTTGGTGCTACTACTATGCCGCTTGATTTTTTTGTAGGTCACAGTCTTGATCGTCATCAGATCCGTCCTCGATGACCACGGCGGAGGAGCCTGAATTTGACACGAATACGACCTGTTTGCCCTTGTCATCGTCTCCATCAAAAGAAGTCTTTTGGGAGGAGCAGCCTTCAGATTCATCGTCTCTTTGTTGATTAGGCGAGTCATTTAGATTCCACATTTTTTGTTTCGGTCTGTGAAAGACAGGTTTTTTTATTTTAGGGGGAACATACCTTTAGTGTTTTGCTGTGTTACAAATTCTGATCATAAGTCATTCTTTAGTCTCACTCTCATATAAACACCAGAATATTATATGTGTGTCTTTGGTACAAAAGTTTATTAAAAAAGGATCTTGGTTTCTAGGTAAATAAGAGGAGACGTGTAAGGAAGACAATACTGAAGTGAAGTGTGAAGAAGGTAGTGAGTCGATTATATTCAACCAACAAAAAAAAAAGAGTAAGACAATTACGAAAAAGAAGGAAAGATGACTCACCTGAGTGAACATTTTAATTTGTGTTTTTTTATTTATTTAATATGATTGGCAGTACTGTTGGTAGATGATGTGTCTTAGAGAGTAAGTTTATATTATTCCGTTTGACATATAAGCTTTTTCTATTCAGGGAATAACGGAAGGGATTAAATTGATGCAATGCTAAAAAAGTTAGAGACCAAATTAACACAATTGAAAGTTTAAGGACCAAATTAACATATGATATAAAGGATAGAGGTTAAATATGTAGTTTACCCTTTTTTTTTGTTATAAAAAAAAAGTTTCTTTTTTTCCGTATAAAAAAAAAAAGGTTCTCTTTTTTCTTTCTATTCATATGACCTTTTTTTATTCCACTCTTTATGGGATTTATGAGATAGCAACAAACACATTGATTAGAAATCTTAATTCCAATAGGATTTTTTTTTTTTTTTTTGAGAAAAAAATTTCAATATGATTTAAATTCTATGTCAAATAAAACTCTACCTATATATTAGTAATATATATATATATATATATATATATATATATATATATATATATATATATATATATATATCCTTTTTGAAGTAAAGTTTACCCTAATTTGTGAATGTCTAAATCCCATGACAAAGTAGGTTTGCATTCTTTCTTTGTTATTATTATTTTTATTTTGTTTGAGATATTTTTCTTTAACTTCAAGAAAACTAATATAAAATTCTCACATACGTACTTAAATTCATGAATTCTGCATTAGAAATTTAAATTTAAATTGTTTTTTATAAGTTTTTAGTTGTAAAATAAAATAAAAGAGTTTATATAAATTTGGCAACAAAGCTAAATAGATAAGCCTAAGAAATTATCAGTAACTTTTTATTAGCGTGATTTAAAAAAATTGAATAGAGAGTTAATTTATTAGAAATAGAAATAAAATAAAAGAGTTGATATCAATTTGGTAACGAAGCTAAATAGATAAGCCTAAGAAAAGTTTAGTTTTATCAATAGCTTTTTATTAACGTGATTTTAAAAAGAAAATTTGAGTAGAGAGTTAATTTATTAGTGTAATTTAAACTCTTCTAAAACTTTTTAAAGGGATTTGTTTAAAAAAATTTCAAAGTAATTTGCGAATTATTATCTACTATAAACTGACTTTTTTTTTTTCAAAAGAAGTGTTTCTCTCCCCCTACAAAATAAAGAGATTATAAAAAGAATTAGCTAGACAATGGTAAGATTACACCACTTCTTTTCTGTGATATGCATACACACATACATGTAGCGTGATTTTTACTTTCAATTATATAATAATAATTCATTTAGCTATTATTTTTTAATAAAATTATATGTCTTATGAGTTTATACTTAAAACCCATGCAACGCACATGACTTAACTTAAACTTGAAGTGTGTGTGTATATATATATATATCCTCTTTTGTTTTTGTTTTTTGTTTTTTTGGTAGGATGAAACTCACTCAAATTTTAGTGTCTTCTTCCATGTTCTCAAGGACAAAAATTAAATTCTTATGTGAGTCTCTCTACTTCAAATTTTAAATGGTTAGTAATTTAGATTGTTCTTAATTATTGAATTGAGGTTTCCACTTAAACATGATTTTAATTATTGTTTCGGATCGCTATTAATTATTAAATTCAAGGGTTTTCCATTTAAATATATGCAATTAATTGAGCGTTAAATTTCAATGTATTATTGAATATCATTTTATATTTTTTTAGGTATCTCTACCATCTTCCATTATATATATATATATATATATATAGAGAGAGAGAGAGAGAGAGAGAGAGAGAGAGAGAGAGAGAGAGAGAGAGTTATGTTCAAGTTACACCTGGTGTAACTCTAAGCAATGTTACACCACCCAATAACTTATTATTAAATTTATATTTTAAGAATCTCACCGTTGAATTACATGTTCTATATGTGCTTAACATGCATGCCAATTTTCATGTCAATCGGATGTTATTTACCATGTGATCTATAAACTCATCTCTTATGAATTATTTTAAACTACAAAAATTTGAATTCAAACAATTGATTGATAATATGACTATTAATCTTTGATCACCGTGAAATTTTGCAAGCATGGAAAGTATATGAATATAATGTAATCTAACAGTAGATTTGTCAAAATTCACATATAATAATAAGTTATTAAGTGATGTAATATCACTTAGAGTTACACCAGGTATAATTTGAACCCAACTCATATATACAGGGTTGGCCCTAGGCATAGGCCACTTAGCCACTTCCTAGGGCCCTCTACTAGAGGAAGACCCCAAATTTTAGGTCAAAAATTGATATATTAAAAAAATTTGGAGATATTGGGAAAAAAATTAGTTTTATAATTTTTCTCTACTTTTAAGAAGTCCCAAAGTATTGAGTAATGTTAGAGATAATACAACTTTAAATACATGAGTCTTAAAAATAGAGTAATGCTATAGTTTTACAAACTATTTTACAATATTTTTACAAACTGTTGTTATAGCCAACTTCTTACTGGTTTTCATCTGGACCCACCTGATAACATCACTTTTTTTTTTATTTTTTATCTATAATCATTTACCACATCATCAATTTATAAAAAAATTTGTAAAAGAATTTGTATCTTTTTCATTTTCCCTTACAAATATGTGTCACTAATCGCAATAAATAATTCAGATAGAAAAATACTAGAAATATTATTAATTTTACTTGAAAACTTTACAAATTAATGTGACAATTAATATGATATGCGGACGTCAATAACCTATTAAATGCATTTTTGAATTATTTTTTGTGATTAATGATACATCTTTGTAAGCCTCATGTTGTAAAATTTATAATATCCCTAATATCATTCATTCAAATACTTGTTTATTACCTTCTTGAAGTGTTGCTAATCGCATTCATTTCTACATCGTTTGAATTTTTTTTAGTAAAATTTGTTATAGTTTCAGCATTTTTCCAAAAAAAAAGGCATATTACAAAATAAAATGAATAGATTTTTGTTATAAAAATTTATGGTATTAAATACTAGTTAAATATTATTTAAGTGATAACAAAAAGCCCGATTTAAATATATCACCTTAGGCCTCCAAATTTGTTGGGCCGCTCCTGCATATATATATTGTAAGTGCACAATTGCACCTGGTCCCAAGAACAGTTATGGGCTCAGGCCCAATGAGCCTTAAACAATATGAATTTGTAGAGTGTGGGCTTGAAACCCAGGTTAGAAGCGTGTGAGGATTAAATGACAAACTAAAGATTGCAAATACTTGGAAACAACAAGGAATATAGTAAATCAGCTTCCTCGGACATAAGCCGAGAGTTGTTCTTATATTATCTCTCTCTTTGTTTCTTTTCTTTTTAGGTTACAAAAAGTCCGTCCCTCTTTCCTGTCTTAGATTGCTCTTTAAATACTACTCCTTTGAATACTTTATACACGTGTTGCCCCACCTCCCCCTTAGCCTAGATATTTCTTTTCTCAGTGCCTTTGAATAGTAACCAGAAGTTTCCCTTCCACTGTTTAGGTGTCACTTCCCCATTAATGCGGCCAGGGCGGTAGGTGCAGGGTCTTTAACGTGGAGGTAGCAGCCTTTATCTTTGATATTTCTCCTACATCGGTGCTCCTAGGACATTCAAGGGTTCACCCCCTTTAACGACTGGTTTTGACCGTGTCCTTCCCTAACCTTTACCATGAAGTCCCGGATTCTCTGATGTCAGTCCGAAGGGAAAAATCATTCTCGGCTGGATCCTCGGACCCTCGGCGTATGGGCCGACCCGTAGTACTAACAAGTCCTAAACCCAAGAGCAGGTCGGCCTTCTTAAGCATGACCCAACGGCCCATATTCCCATCAAGGTCTTTTTACTCCCCACATATATATATACATTTTATGATACCTTAGTCTCACACAACATGCATTCATTCTATTATTCAAGTGTAAAATATTCATTTATTTTTATTATTTATTTTAAGTAAATTAATAAAAAATTATTTACATATGAATTTTGATTAAGCCATGCATTACACGGGCATGATACTAGTTACAATAATAAAATAACAAAAATAATATGGGGTAAATTATCAATATATGTGGAAAAATTATTATCATGTGCCATGTTACCAATAGAGATACCATACCCAAAAAAAAGGTGTGGTTATTATAAAAATTTTCCATGGCTTTATATCTAATTATATGGTTTAGAAGATATTTCTCAATCTTACTTTTAAGTAATTTATGGTTAATTTCTTTCTGTTTCTAGGTTTAGAAGGATTTGGAAAGTTTCACAAAATATGATGTTTTAAATTTTTTTCTTAAATATAAATAATTGTGATAGATATTGTTTGGGGGCCTTTTTCAGTTGCTCGACCACATGTGGTCCTTTGGAGGGGTGACCTTGCTAGACCCAAATTCGTTTGGGGAGTTGCGTCCCGGAACTCAACATTGGGCCACGTGGTCCAACGGCTACCGGTGTACTTTTAAGCCTACCAAACCATTAAAGCTAAAGTCTAAAAATCATGATAATGGTCGAATAAATATACAATATGCATTTGATATGATAGCTTTAATTAGTAGTTGAAATAAAGTAGTATTTATTTAGAAGTAAAGTAATCATGTACTCAATGATGTAAATTTAAAGATGTAGGGCCACAATTTTCAGATCAAGCCCAAAATGTAAGGGATCTTGGCCCAGTGAACCCAGTACAATAAATTTGTAGAGAGTGGGTCAAAGAGCTAGGTTTTAGTGCTTGAATAACAGTTAATATGGTTTTGGATGATGAGCCAACAAGAATTAAACCCGGTTTGTGAGAGAAAGTTGGTTCTCGACATAGTCCGAGGAGCTCTGTTCTAGCATATATTGGATGACAATGGTTACAGGAGTTGTTGAGATTGCTATAGTGCATTTTCTTCTCCTTTTTTCATCCCCCTTTCTCTGGGATCTCTACCCTTATTTATATTACATCTCTCCCTTCATCCTTACCCTACACGTGGACTACATGTGGACAGTTGATGGTTGTCCCTTCAGCCTCCTCTAAAAGTCTTCTGGGGTGGCTGTAAGGCTGCCATAATACTGTTCAGAGGTCACTTCCTCATTAATGCGGTGGTAGCAGTTTTCCCTTAGATATTTTTGAGTCCTTATCCCTCTTGTACGTTCATGATGCTCGTTGCTATCATTAGAACTTCTTGGAAGGTCATCCTTGATCATTAGGATCTATATCAGATTTGCGTTTGGCTTTATCCGAGGAGATAGTACTCCTCGGACTCGGACCACCCATGCTTCTCAGCCAAAACCGCAAGCTCTCGGTCAAAACCACATGCTCTTGGCCAAATCCCAAAATCCATGACCCCACAAAAGATATGGAAGCAAAGTCACTTATCTTCATATGGTTTGTAGCCCAGCTATATAGCATCAGTGAGTTGATAAGATTCCAGTAGAATGCCAGCGATAGAGGTTAGTTAAGCTTGCCTCTCTTATCATGCATTTAAATGAGTTTAAGCCTTAGTTAATAGTTGTAATAGTAGTTGGAATAAAGTAATATGTATTTAAATGTGAAGTAATCATGTACTCAATAATGTAAATTTAAAGATAAGGAAGCAAAGTCACTTATCTTTGTATGGTTTGTAGCCCAGCTGTACAGCTTCTCTGAGTCGATGATACCCCAACAGAGTGGTCCCAGCGGTAGAGAAGCAGTTTGTCATAACAGCTTCAAGATTGAGGGGAAAAAATTGGTGCAACTGGGGAGAGAGAGAGAGAGAGAGAGAGAGAGAGAGAGAGTATGTCCAACTATGCGTAGGGGTTGGTTAAGTTTGTCCCTCTTATCATGCGCTTAAATGAGTTTTCTCCTTGACAATGCTCTTTTAGTTGTTGTGAAATTATGAATAGTGTTGTCTTCCATGAGAAGGGTTTTTGTATGGAGTATTTGTGTCTTCAAAGAGAAGGGCTTTATGTAAGATGGATTTGTGCCTTCCATGAGAAGGGCTTTAATATGAGATCTGAGTACCTTCTAGGAGAAGGGCTTTAGCATTAGAAGTTTGTGCCTTCCATGAAAAGGGCTTTTAGTATGAGAGATAGAGAAGAATATTGATATGTGTTTATGAGCAGCAAAACAGTAGAATTTCAGAGTGAGAGAGTATGAGAGTGAAGTTTAGATGAGTGTAGTGACTCATATGTAATGGTGTAATGAATGTGTATGAGATTGTGTAAGAGAAGTGGAGAAAGAGATGTTTTGTGGGATGTAGTATTTGCAATATGTATGATATATGAAAGTATGAGAGATATGGTGGTTAAAGATAGTGAAAATATGAGATTGTAACCGTTGGAGAAGTTGTAGAGATTGCTTTCCAAGAGGAAAGATTTGTAAGAGAAGAGCATGGAGGTGTGTTTAGGCATTTGGAGATGGGAGCCGTAAGATAGGTGTACTTTCTGAATATATAGAGTGAGAGAATGAGTATATGAGGGGTAATAGTGCTGTAGTGTGTTTAGCAAGGTTGCTGAAATTTACTATTGGGCTTTACTACTGGGCTTTTCTGCTGGGAGGGTGTATAAAGGCTTATGAAAGGCATTTATGAGCTAAAGGTTGAAGAGTTTAGTTCCTAATTTTGAAACTAAAAACTCAGAACTTCATTAAGAGTTTCAGAAGATAATTAGAGGAAGAGAGAATAGATAAGTTCATGAGGGAGTTGCTTCTCTCCCCTTTTAGGTGTCCCTTAAGGTGTTGAAGAAGGGTTCTATTTAATTAAGTTTAAGGGGGTATTTTAGTAAAGAATCTCAGCCAAAATCTGTCTCAAATAGTAACGAATCTTCGGAAAATCCATTTTAAGATTTGGCTAAAAAAGGTATATTTAGCTTTAAGGTATTCTTGTTGTTTTGGGTAAGAGCTGCTGGGGAAAAATCAGCAGAAAAGAAAGGTATTTTGGCAAGAAAAGTATAGTTACTTAGTTGGTTTTGGTTTTAGCCAAATGTGGAAAAAAATAGTAATGCTCAGGCTATTGGGTCAGCTGTTACATCTGCTCCGAAAAAGCTGTCACAGCTGTCATAAGACAGCTGTTGCTTTGGGCAGAAGCAAATGAGGTCAGCTGGGTGATTTCAGACTGCTGGAGGTAACATTCAGCATTTACTTTATGGATTTGGCTAAAAATGGTAAGATCTCTTTCAAGGGTATCTTGCTATTTTGGGTATAACTGCTAGCAGCTGGGATTTCAGCATTAAATGGTTGATGATATCACTTCCAGCTAGGTGTCAAGTGCTGAATACGCTGCTGGGGTTCTGCTGAAAATACTTCCTTTTTGGGTGTTTGTGTATTTGGTGCAAGGTTCCATTACAACACATTTCTAGTAAGTAATAAAGGGATTGGTTGAAAGTTAATGAAGTTTTAGAGATTTAGTCAAGGTCTCATTGTGTTGTGACATAATCTTGGTGAGCAAGAAGAGCATTTAATGTTCTGCTCTGGCAGCTGGCAGAGAAATATATGGTTTGATTGTGGCAGACAACAGCTAGGTGTGAGAGATATCATGAATATTTTGCATATAGTTGGAGATTAAAGATAGCCAATTAGATTAAGTCATGTGTTTGAGTTGGATTTTAGCTGAAAGTAATAATAAGATTTATGTAGAATAATATAATGAAGTTTCCAAATTTGTATAATAACAGTTGGGGATTGAATGAACAGTTATGTTTCCAGCAGTTAGATGGCTGG
Source organism: Castanea sativa (assembly GCF_040712315.1). NCBI lineage: Eukaryota > Viridiplantae > Streptophyta > Magnoliopsida > Fagales > Fagaceae > Castanea > Castanea sativa. Next base: position 14,778,095 of record NC_134024.1, on the reverse strand, counting down.
GGATATTGTGTATTTGTCACATGATGAATATTATGTTTTAAGAAAAGAGCAATGTGGAATTTTATCATCTAAAGTGCTATGTGATAAGAGATGTTTACCATATGTTACCCGCTACACACGGACTCGTCAGAATTTAGGGAGTTGAAGATGACACGCCAAGCAACATGTCTCTTTTATTAACTTTAAACCGCTGGAGTTTTACTGAACATACCTCTTGGCCCTTCAAACCACAACTCCCAAAATTTTCTCAAAGAGACTCATGAGCTTGGATCATAAGCCGAAGATGAGATGACATACCTCGGATTTTGTTGTCATTTTGTGTAAATATGGACTCTTGTTGAAGAAGCCGCTTGCCATGAGTGTAAGAGAGGTAATATGGGTCGTAAGCTTGAATTCATTGCTTAAGTCCAATCCATATGTTGATGTTGATGATGATGCGGGGTTATGATCCCAATTGATGAAGAGAAAATGTGGACTATGAATTCACCTCTTGAAGTAAGGATCTCGCGGGCCATGTGAGCCTAATCCATGTAGTTGAATGAGATATGAGCTTATTTTGGGCTTTAAAGAGATTTACCCAAAAAATCAATAATATGTTGATGTGGCATGGGTTGCAAATGAAGTAATGCCATGTAGGCTGAAAAAGGAGTCCTCAACAGATATTGATAAAAGAGCGCACGCACACACACGCACACACACACATATATATATATATATGGATATTGTTAATGAGTGCCCTTAGGGAAATTGTTAAATTTTTAATAATCCATTTAAAGAAATTTTTTACACCAAAAAATTAATTTCTTTTTTCTTTTCCTATAAAAAGTTTTTTAAAATATTTGTATTTAGAGAGAGAGAGAGTTTCAACTTATGGCGTCCGCTCTTGATAATAACTCTTTTATCATCAAACCAAGACACCAGTTGGTTTTTGGTATAGGCGAGGATTAAACCACAAATCTCTTATTCAATTATCAGAGACTTTACTAGTTAAGTGAATTGGAACCCACCTTAAAATAGTTTCTTTTTAATATCCACTAGAATTATACCCATGTGATGCACAGCTTAATAAAAGAATTATATATAAATTTAAAAAAATATTTTTTTTGATAATATAATTAAATTTAAAAACAAATAAAATAGTATAAATATTTTAAAGATTTTGGCAAGTTTTAAATTTCTAAAAGCGCTTAGTGGTAAACGGGTGTTGCACGGTTTTGGTCATAAACTTATAATATAAATAATTTTATTGAGAAACACTAATTAATAGTTGAAGAGAAATGCTATACACGGATTGGACTAAGACATAACTTTTACTTATTCAAATAACAATTAAGGCGAAGTAGGGCGAGGAACAACAAATAATATTTATAACATACCGGCATAATAACATTTATATTTAATTATAATGAAACTTTACATCTCAAAGTGTCAAATTAATATCAACTCAAAATATGCTAAGATGTTTATGTTTATGTTTTTTTTTTTAGGGGACTAAGATTTTTATGTTAATTAATGTAAATAAGCATCAAATTAATATCAACATCTAACAGTTTATTATTGCATGAATTATGATTAAAATTTACCTAATATTTTTACTTTAACCCCAAGAAATCATCCCGAATTTACAAATTAAAACTATCCAAATTCATAAATAAATAAATAAAAATTGAAAGCAAAATTCACTACAACACACACATAAATATATAGACACAAAGAAACTCTGAATTCAATAATTACAAACAATATAAATTTCTAAACATTGAAAAAAATCTGGAATTAAAGTTAAAGTAAAAACACTCAAATGAAAATTTGAATTAACTTTGACAGTAAGGGGGAGGCAGCGAAATCATGGAGATTTCACATCACCTTAAATAACCATTGTTTTTACAACACCCTTTTTATATTTAATCAAATAAAGAAGGGAAATTTATGAAAAAACAAAAAGAAGAAGGCAAATACATACATACAAGTTTCATAGGTAAGGAAAGCATGAGAAGGAAAGAATACATCAAAAAACCGTAAGGTAAAAAAAGGGAAAAATATACCAAACCATATATATATCCCCACTTTTATATTAGATAATTTTAAGTTGCGAAGAAGTTGATAATTTGATTTGAACAAAAAGAAAAAGAAGTTTACGTCATTAAGAAGTTTACATTAATTACATTTTTTTTTACTTTATCCCAAAAAATAGTTAATGTTTTTAGATTGTTATTAGTTTTTTTTTTTAGTTTACGTTAAAGTTAATACATATGAGCTATTTTTTTTATTAGTTTATCCCCAAAAAAATTGAGAAGAAAAATAATACTTTTAAATTTGTTATACTTTATTATTAGGAAATAGATGATGTAGGATAAATGTTTATCTCAAAAAAATAAATACTAATGTAAGCTAAGAGTAAAATTGTTACTGTATAAAATAAAAAAAAAATTAAAAAAAATACTCATTAGAACACTTATTGTTACTTTATCTAAAGAATTTGATAAGATCAAAAACTTTTTGTTTTTATCTTGGCACAACAATTATATATATATGTGTGTGTGTGTGTGTGTGTGTGTGTGTGTGTGAAGGGTGCTCCTGTAATTCTGACACCCCACTCATACGAGTTACAAATTTCATTAACAGTTTTTACTCAATATCTTCACATTACAAGATAAATGCACTTGCATCATAGGGATGAACAATTTAAAAAATTATTTACAAAATAAATAATTAAAAAAAATAAATAGTGCATTTCTTACGATCATCGTATGATTCGTTTTTCCCATTGAACCCAATTCTTAGGATCTATAGTCCTTATGTTGGGTATCCTCATACATGGCTCATGATTCTATGGACTTTAGTCTCATCCCCCTCGATGTATTCCGGACCCTATCTTTTTCCAAGGCCTTGGTAAATGGATCTGCAAGATTATCATTAGATTTAATATAACCTATAGTTATGATGCCACTACTCAAATAAGATCGCATGGTACTGTGCTTTCTTCTTATAGGTCTAGATTTACCATTGTAATAACAATTTCAAACTCTACCAATTGCAGCAGTGCTATCACAATGAGGTGGAATTGGCTTTTCCCAAAGTGGAATTTCATATAACAAATCTGTTAGCCAATTTGTCTCTTCACTAGCTGAAACTAATGCTATTAATTCAGCTTCCATTGTTGAATTAGCAATAATTGTTTGCTTTTTAGACTTCCAACAAATAGCACCACTACCTAAAGTAAAAATATAACCAGTAGTAAAGAGAGAATCACTTGACAAAGTACTCCAATCGGCATCACTGAAAGTTTCAATCACAGCAGGCTATTTTTTATAAAATAAGTCATAACTTTTGGTACCAATTAAATATCTCATGACTCGCTCAATAGCTAGCCAATGATCTTTACTAGGCTTGCTATTAAATCTGCTAAGCACTCCTACTGCATATGCAATGTCAAGTCTAGTATAATCAATAGCGTAAAATAAACTACCAATGATACTAGCATAATCCTTTCGATTAAATCTCATCATCATTATTCACAGGAAATAAATGAACACCATAATCAAAAGGAGTAGCTACACTTTTGTGATCATGAAAATTATATTTTTTCAATATTTTCTCAACATAATGTGATTGATCAAGAAATATTCCATCACATGTTTTTGTAATTTTCATGCCCAAAATAAAACTAGCCTCACCAAGATCTTTCATATCAAAATGGCTTTTAAGCATATTTTTTGCCTAATTTATAACAAGCATATTTGAGCCAAAAATCAACATATCATCTACATAGAGGCTAAAAATAACATATAAATTATTCCATGATTTTGAATAAATACATTTATAACATTCATTTGATTTATAGTCATTCTCAATTATGTAGGAATCAAACTTTTCATGCCACTGCCTAGGTGCTTGTTTTAAGCAATATAGGAACTTAATTAGCTTACATACCTTACTTTCTTGTCCAGGCTCTACAAAGCCTTTGAGTTGATCCATATAAATCTCTTCCTCTCTGTCCCTAGTTAGAAAAGTAGTTTTTACATCCATTTGATGAATTTTCGAATAAAAAATTGCAGCAATAGCAATTAACAATCTAATAGATATAATTCTTGTTACCGGAGAAAATGTATCAAAGAAATCAAGATCAGCTTTTAGTTTAAAGTCTTTTGCAACAAGTCTAGCTTTAAACTTATCTATTGATTTATCCGGTTTCAAATTTTTTCTAAGGACCCATTTACAACCTATGTTCTTACAACCCGGTGGAAGATCTACTGATTTTCAAGTTCTATTAGAAATTAGAGATTTCATCTCATCATTTACAGTCTCTTTCCAAAATATAGCATCAGGTAATGTTAAAGCCTCTTTTAAATTTTGGGGATTTTTCTCAACGTTAAAAACATAATAATCAGGATCAAAATCCTTTTCAACTCTAGATCTTTTACTACTTCTAGGTTCCATTTCAAAATTTTCTTGATTTTGTAAATGAGAAGTAGAAGAATTAGGTTGTAACAAAATATTTTCTTCAACTTCACAATTTTTCAATTTAAAAGGAAAATTTTCTTCATGGAAAATTGCATCACCAGATTAAAAAATTATTTTGTTTTCAAGATCAAAAAATCTATAGGCTGCACTATTAATCGCATAACCAAGAAAAGCACAAGTAGTAGCTCTTATACCTAATTTATGTATTTTAGGGTCTGTAAATCTTGCATAAGCAAGACAGCCTCATACTCTCAAATATTCCAAATTTGGCTTATGTCCTTTTCACATCTCAAAAGGTGTGGTATGTGACTTTTTATGTGGCACCCTATTCAAAACATGACATGCAGTTAAAATAGCTTCACCTAAAAAATGTAAAGGTGCACCATATTTAATTAACATGGAATTCGTTAACTCAATTAGAGTTCTATTTTTCCTTTCAGCCACACCATTAGAAGCAGGTAAATATGGTGTAATAGTTTCATAAATAATTCCAAAAGACTGAACAAATGAGTTGAATGCACTTGATTTATACTCATGGGCTCTATCACTTCTTATTCTTTTTATTTTCCTATCGAATTGATTTTCAACTTCTTTTAAAAAATCTTGAAATTTTTCAAAAGCATCACTTTTATTTTTCAACAAATAAATAGTTGTATATTTTGAGAAATCATCAATAAATGTGATAATGTATCTATTTCTCTCACGAGTTAAAATTCCCTCAAATTCACATAAATCAGAGTGAATTAACTCAAGCAATTCAGTATTTCTTACAACACTTTTATGAGGCCTTTTTGTAATCTTAACTTAACTACAAGTTTCACATTTTTCAAAATCTTTTGGCAATCTTGAAATTAATCCTAAACTATTCATGATTCCCACATATCTTCTACTTATATGACACAAACGAGCATGCCAAAAATTAATAGAAGAAATCATATAAACTGAACTGGTAGATGCTTTATTATTCTCAACATTCAATTTAAACATTCCATCACAAGCATAACCATTTCTCACAAATAATCTCTAATAAGTGATTACATAATTATTAGATTTCATAGTTTGCTTGAAGCCAGCCTTGCTAAGCAAAAAACTTGACATCAAATTCTTCCTCATGGACGGAGTGTAAAGTACATATTTCAATGTTAGCAAACGTTCAGAAGTGAATTTCAAATCAACCTCACCACTCCTAAGAACCTTGGTTTTGCTAGAGTTACCAAGTATAATAGTTTTTTTTTTCTTCAAAAAAAGTGTGCAATTTGAACCAATTTTTGTCATAGCAGACGTGCCTATTAGCACCAAAATCTGCCCACTACCCTTCAACATATTGTACCATATTGATGTCCGTAATCATGGCCACTAAAGGCTCTTCGGTTACGTTAGCCTGTAGGATAGATTCACGTTTCCGAAATTTACAAAATCAAGCAATATGCCCACTCTTGCCACAGACAAAACAGGATCTATTAAATTGATCTTGTGAAAGGGGTCTTTGGTTCTTATTGTAATTTTTATTTGGGTTTCCCCTTCCTTGAGTTTTATTATTATTTTTAGAGGCTCTCCTTTGAGGCTTCAATTGACCATTTCTAGGATAATGATTTTTGGGCATATTATTATTGGCTGAAATAAGTTTTACCTTTGTGGTGGAATTACCATTACTCTCTTGTGTCATAAGTGCATCTTGTCCTCTAACCTCCTCTTCCATACTGATGCGTGTGATCAAAGTCTCCAATAATGTCTTCTTTTGTTTATGCTGCAAAGTCTATTAGAACTCCCTCTAAGATTGTGGTAGTTTATCAATTATGTCAGCTATCGCCAAATTATCTCCAATTTTTATGCCCTCAGATCTCAATTCTGCCACAATCATTTGAAAGTCTTGTGCTTGACTCACTGCTGATTTTCCATATATCATTTGGTAACGGAAAAATCTACTAGCATCATACTTCTTTGCACCAACCTCCTCGGTATCATACTTGCTTTGTAAAGCTTTCCAACTTTTATTGGCAGAGTTATAAGTTGTATCATAATAATCATAGAAATAATCAGCAAGACAATTCAAAAGATAAGAATGACAATTATATTCATCTTTTGTGTACTTATCTATTTTTTCTTGATGAAGAGTAAATTCTTCCTCACTCATCTCATCGGTAGAAACCTTTGATGGATTCTTGTCAGTGAGGATGTAGGCGATTTTGAGAAGACTCCAATAGAAAAGGACATTTCCTTTCCATCTCTTGAAGTGGGCTCCCTTAAAGGGAAAGGGCTTGTTGAGATCTCAAATTAGCTCATTTGGTTTCTTTTGTGTAGGCTTCATGTATTGAATCTTCTTAAAATTGTTGGTGCAAACACAATAATAATGGAAATAACACAAAAAGAAACTAAATAATACTTTTGAATTTTATTAAAACACTATTTGGACTGAGGCGCGACACTCGCTCTCTTTATGAAGATTGAAGCCATTAGTTGGCTAAACTTTGTAACCGGTGTAGACCTTCTCTGACTTGTCTCCACCATCCTTCACCTCCCCCTTGCACACGTATCTAGCATAATATCTGATTCAATTCATATTAGCCCATTAATCACTACAATTAAGAAGAATAAAATAGTCTCTCTCCTTTTCAATGTGGAATTAAATATTTTCACTAACTCCTCATCTTCCATATTCACTCCTACATCTTTACATTTAAGTTGTAATATTTATTCATTTTAATTAATTAATATTAAAATACTCCAACATATATATATGCAAAACTACAATATTGGTCCCTCAAATTTACCCTGTGTGCGCAATTGATCCATCAAGTTTGAAGTGAGCACAATTGGTCCCTCAAGTTTTAAAACTGAATTGTATTAGTCATTTTACTAACTGCCGTTAGTGGTGTTATTTACATAGCTAACAAAATAATGACTTTGCATTTTTTTTTTAATGATGTGACATTTCTTTTATTAAAAAATTATCAAATAAATTTACACGTGAGATGCTGCCAACAACTTTGCCCGTGGCCACTATTCTAGTAAGCATTTCACACTTGTCAATGTTTTTTTTTTTTTTTTTGGTGCAATTTTAATTACAACATCTAAAACAAAACTATTTCCTCCATACCAAGTTTCTGATCCGCCATTTATTAAAAAAAAAAAAAAATACTAATCCGCCACTCTCACCCCACCGCCACTGCCACCATCCTCTACATGAACCCGAATCGGCCGCAAATTCACACGAAGGCGAAGAAGAAGTGGACCCAAACAACGACATCATTTCCAGCATCGGCGAATCAAGCACCGAATGAACATCCTGACCCAACTTTGCATTCTTACCAACTTGACTCGCCTAAGTTGGCAAGGAGATTGTTTGATCTGTGCTTGGACTGTATCAAAATGCTTGCTGACAATTGCACTGGTCTCCAAGGATTTCTGGTTTTTAATGTTGTTGGTGGAGGCACTGGTTCTTGGCTTGGCTTCCTTCTCTCAACTGCATTTGTCTATTGTTAATGGGAAGAAATCAAAGCTGGGTTTCACATCCTGACCCAACTTCGCATTTTGTAATTTTTAATAATAGAAAAATGTCACATCATTAAAAAAAATGACAAATCATTATTCTGTTAGCCACGTAAGTAACACCACTAACGGCAGTTAGTAAAAGGACTAAAACAACTTAGTATTAAAACTTGAGGGATCAATTGTACTCGTTTCAAACTTGAGAAACTAATTGTGCACAAAGGGTAAACTTGAGAGACCAACATTGTAGTTTCGCTTATACATACATACATATATATATATATGTATGTATGTATGTATGTATGTATGTTTGTATGTATGTATGTATGATTCTTTCTACCTTCTAGGTAAAAATAATAAAATAAAATTTAATATTATTTTTATTTAAAGAAAATGCTAACGAATACCCTTAGAGTATTGGTTAATAATCCATTTAAAAAAAGTTTTTATGGGAAAAAAAAAACAATTAATGTTTTGAAAACTTTTTTTTATTTCCCATAAAAGTTGTGTCAAAATTTTCCTAAAATTGATTGTTAACCAATATTTTAAGCGCACTCGTTACCATGAACCTTCATTTAAAACTAAATTTTTGGGGGGATAATATTCCCAGATTGAACAAATTTCAGAATCAGTTGCCAAATATTTTTTTCCGAAGCGTCTCAAACTGTGTGAAGTGTGCCGCTTGTATTTAGGTATATGTCAATAACATACAAAAGGGAAGATTCCAGGTTTGTCAAAGGGCAATCCAGGTTTGGCTGGCGTGGAGGGCTGATCCGAAATGAGAAGGGTGAGTGAGTGAAAGGGTATGCCCAAGCCATCGGTATCACGACTAGTGTTATTGCAGAACTGTGGGCTTTACGAGATGGCATTCGACTTTGCATTACTCTCAAGCTTCCAGCAGTGGAAATAGAGTTGGATGCGAAGGTGGTAATTGAATTAGTGAGGAAAGAGACTAGTAAATTGAACAGCTTAGATGTGCTAATAGCTAACTACAAAGAGGGCCTGAAGAAAATTCCTAATGTCAAATTTATGCATTGCTTCAGAGAGGCTAATAAGTGTGCAGACAATTTAGCTAGGCAGGGTGCTCTTTTGGACCAAGATTTTGTTGTTTTTATCCACCCTCCTCCTGGGGTGGAATTGCTTATTAGATTAGATGCCGTGGGCACAATGCATGACCGTTTTGTATCCTCTTCTATAAAGGCTTTTTAGTTTGTTAATGAAAGTTTCTGTTTACCAAAAAAAAAAAAAGGGGAAGATTCCTGCCTTTATAATCTACTAGTATTGTATGGTTTTGACTATGAACTTATAAAATAATTTATTTAGAAATAATAAATCAATCACTTGAGTTGAGATTATATAATTGCATATAAAGTATTTTTTTTTAAAGACATTAAGCAATCAAACAACATATTAAGGGGTGGATTTTTTTTTTTTCATGATGTAGATTTTATATTACTTGGTTAAAGTGATATTGTGAAGGAGTAGGTGCTACTATATAATTTTTATAAATATTGATATTTGTAAAAACCAATACACAAATTAATTATAGTAAAAGTCCAGTAAATAGAACCAAATTCTTACCAATAAAAAAGAAGCATTTGCTAATAAACTAATTGTCATGATGGACGATCTGGCGTGAACTGGTTAGATCTTTTCTACACAGTACACACATATGATATAATCACATTATTACTAACAACAAAAATAGAAAAGATGAGTATTAATTGAATCTAATAATATGAAAGAAAAGATGATTAAAAAAATTTAATAATTCTTAAATAAATCAATCAAAACAAAAACTCAGTACTAAGAGTATTGTTTCAATGGGTATACTTCGAACCTCAATGGAACTCCCTGAAAAAATAAAAAAATAAAAACAACATGAATAATTATAAATAAAATATAAAAAAAAGTGGGAAGTTATTTTTTGAAGCTAAGATGGACTGAATTTGAGAGAAAAATAAAAGCAATTAACAATTAACCCGAAAAAATGATAGATACTTGAATGTTCAAAATATTAATAATAAAAAAACATAGAGAAGTCATGAATCTCGCCTTATCTATCTATTCTTTTATGCTATTTATAACAAAATTCCTTTCATTGGATTGAACTTTTAAGTATTGACAAGACTTAAGGACAAATAAGTAATATAAAACTCATTAGCCCTACTTACAATTTTTAAATACATATTCAAATCCATATAAATAAAGAAAAACACATTAAAAAATTTGTTTACCTCACAATCCATTCCAATTCAATGTCTGTGACTCTGCATTCTATTTAAATTCAAATACTAGGCCTTAGCCTACTGTTCCTTAAAAAAAAAAAAAAAAAAGGTTCTTATCAATATTATCCTTATCTCAATCTTTTCTCTATGTCTTTATATCGAAATAGATTCTTACAATCCAGCACACACATGTTGATCGCCTTTTAATTGAATTCAAATTTCTTAATCCCTCGTCTAAAAGAAAAATAAGAATTTTTTCTTTAAAAAAAAAACTCAAACAGAAACACACGCTAAAAATAAAAAATAAAAAACAGCTCCCTAACTTATTTTACAAAAAAGGCTCTTAATCTCTTAATTTTTAAACTTTTCCAAAATTTTATCAAGTCTACAAAACAGTGCACCAGTGTTATTTTTGGCCGCCGGGGGGGGGGGGGGGGGGCACCAACGAAAATCCAACCACCTTTTTACCCATGTACAACTTTAAATTCCCCATTATCTAGTGTGCACACGTTTGATCACATATTTTATTTGAATTAAATTTCTTACTCCATCATTTGATCAGCTGCTACAAGCTTTAAAATCCTTACTCTATTTTAATATATTTCATGTTTCAGTTTTTACTTTTTTGCACAGACTTTGATATCCTCAATTTCTTTTTTGAATTCATCATCAACATCTTTTCATTGAGAAAGGTACATCTCCTTTGATATTGTTTCAATTATTAATTTGTATTTCTCATTGCATTTTCCTTTTCTTTGAAATAATCTCATGTTTGATTTGATTTCCTATTTGATTTATTTCTTTCTCATAACTTTTGTCACTCTTTTTCAGGTTCTTCCCACAACTCCATTGATTTCCCCTTAATTTTATCTTACTATAAACCATCTCTTCTTTGAAAAAGGTTTTTTTTTTTTTTTTTTTCACTTTTTAAACATTCATGACTCCCTAGGATTTTGGTGAAAAATTTTGTCCTAAAAAATAAGGTGCATAGAGACTAGTTATTTATAACTAGACTCATCACACATGCAAAGCACGTATAATAATACTTTTTTTTTTAATTTGTTTTTTAGGTTTAATGTTATAATATTTAAAAGTAAAATATAAATAACCATGTGTATTTTTTTTTTTTTAAGAATGAGGTAAGATAATGTGGAATAATGTTTTAAAATGAAACAGTGAATCATAAGAAGTTGAACCAATGAGACATTTGAATTTATTGATTGGGATAAGAATTGTGATAAATAAATAAAAAACTAAGATTTAAACAAAAGAAAGATAATATACGTTAGCGTGGATGAATGGTAATTTGTGATAACAATATAGAATTTAGATAACAAAAATTTTGGAATGTTTTAAAGAATTTAAATAAAAAAAAAACCATAGAAATTTTGGGATAAGAATGAGTAGTTTTTATATGAGGTAGTGGTTTTTTTTTAAAAAAAAAGTAATGTTTTTTTTTTTTATAAAGATAATTGAAGTATTTGAATTCAGATAAATAACAAATACAGATATGAATCGGACATTTGAATACAAATGGGTGTTGAGAATAATGGTTCTTTTTTTTTTCCCCCTTGTGAGATAATATTACTGTTCTAACTTTTTTGCTTTTTTGTAGGAAAAAAAATTAAACTAAAGGGTATGTTATTTTAGAATTTGTATGAATATATTTTGGTACGCGAAAAATTGAAGACGAAAGAGGGGAATCCTTTTATTAATAGTGTAGAAGATAACTTGGAAATCTAAAGATGAAAGTCATAGTATAATAAAAATTGTTCTTAATCATTCTTATATTTATTCAACCAAAAAAAACTACAACAACAACAACAAAAAAGTTGATAAGAAGTTGTTAAAACAATAATTTTAAGTTGTGAAGGAGTTGGTATAAACAAAAAGAAGAAGAAATTTATTTAAAATCAAATACCAAAAAAATCAAGTTATTAACGTTAATTACAATTTTTTTTCTATTATATTGTAAAAATCAAGTTGTTATGTTATTAGTGTTTTTTTTAATCCCAAGAATTTATATTTATCAAATATATATATTTTAAAAAAGTCGATAACAAATTTATTATCAACTCCTCCCCAGGTATATATCGTTCCAATGAAAGTGATTTTTTTTTTCTTCATGGGATTAGCAATACTTCTACGTACACAACTATACATTTTAATATTTTATGTTTTGAAATGCTTTGTTGATAATATTTAGATAGACACAATTGCAGGTTGTAGTTGTATAACACCAACCAAATTAATTTGCTTCTAAAAAAAAAAAAAACTAAATTTAATCTCTTTTTAAAATTTTATGGTTGCATGTTTTGTTAAAACACTTATTGTTATTTTATCAAAATATATTGATAAGAATAAATAAATTGTTCTTTTTATCTAAAACTTATGACTGTGGGGGGTAAAAACTCCTGAACAAACATTTGGGCTTTAAGCATGATTGGCTGGTACCAGTTTGTTTTTTATCAGGGCCTCCAAGCCCATAAGTCAGCCTGCACTGTAAATGTCCGAGGAGTTGTCCGAGGAGGAATGTCTCCTTAGACAGGCTCGGCAATGACCTTGGGACTTACTAAAAGGATTAGGGGCAAGCTTCTGAAAAAACTGATGGGTAAGAGGGTGGTCCAAGCACCCTTTAGAAGCAAGGATGTGTGAGAAATATGTGAGGAAAAAGCTGCTACCACCACATTAAAGACCCTGCATCTACCTCCCTGGCCGCATTAATGGGGAAATGACCTCTGAACAGTAGAATTGAGCCTTTCTGCTATTGTTTAAAGACTTCAAGAAGGTGGCGGATGAGACAAGTATCCAAGGGGAAGATTTGTATGACACGTGGATGAACCAGTAAAGGAGAAGTATATAAGGAAACGAGAGAGAAAAGAGAGAGGGATCTGCACCTTCTACGAAAAAAATAGGAACTAAGGATTGTAAACTTTGGCATAGAAAGAGAATATTTATATAACTCGTCCTCGGCTTACATCCGAGGAGGTCTCTTTGTCATATTCGTTTATCATTTGCACAGATAGTGGCACTCTAGCCTGTTAATTAGACTTCCAATATCCCGAACCTCGATTTCAAATCCATACTCTACAAATTTTATTGCATAAGGCTCATTGGGCCTGAGCCCAACACTGGTTTTTGGGTCCGGGTACAACTGTGCGCTTATAATTGGCGCCGTCTGTGGGAAATCTAGCGTTGAAGGAATTGGAACATCATGGCAGGCTTGGGTTCGCATCATGCAGAATCTTAGGGATCACAGCCCGAAGATCTTTTTGAGCGTCTTAAGCGCCGGAGGGATCGAGAAGGAAGTGTTCATACCGTATATCCTGGCGCGAGTCATACGCGCGGCGGAGGTAGTGCCACCCATGAGGATGATGCCAAGGCCATGTAGAGGGAGACTGACCACCTCAAGAAGAAGCTGTGCCGTGTCAGACGAAGGCGGGCTTCACCCCCATCCAATCCTTCTTCAGGGGAATCTCGGGGAAGCAGTTACAGTTCAAGGTCCAAGACTCCCCCTAGCGAAACCTTCTCTCGCGAAGAGGATGACCTACCAGGTCGTAAGCATAGGAAGCTTCCTTTTAGGGGCTTGGGGAACGATGCTATGAGCCAAGCGTTATACCAACTCTCCAAATCGCCCTTCTCACGCAGGATTGAGAATGGAAGGCTCCCTAGAAGGTTCACCCAGCCCACCTTCACCATTTATAATGGCCGGACAGACTTGGTGGAACATGTGAGCCACTTTAACTAGAGGATGGCGGTGCATTCTCACAATGAAACCTTGATGTGCAAAGTCTTTCCTTCTAGCCTGGGACCTGTTGCTATGAGATGGTTCAATGGACTAAAGTCGAGGTCTGTCGGTTCGTTCCGGGAACTTTCTAGGGCATTCGCGTCTCGGTTCATTACATGCAGCAGAGTTCCTCGACTGTTGGACTCGCTATTATCTATGGCCATAAGGAAGGGTGAGATATTGAAAGCCTACTCCGACAGGTATTGGGAGATGTTCAACGAGATAGATGGAGATTTTGACGAGGTGGCGATTAATACTTTTAAAGTAGGCCTTCATGATTTGAAATCCTTGACCAAGAAGCCCGTACGGAGTGTACGTCGCCTCATGGACCGCATTGACGAGCACAAAAGGGTTGAAGAAGATCAACAGCAAGGTAAGGGTAAGGCGAAGGTTATCCCGCAGGAGAGAAGGGATTTCAGGTCGAACAGGTACCATAACAATAAGCCGAGGAGAGATTACTCTAGGCAGTCCGGCTCAGCCACTCCTCAAGCAGTTAATACTGTATTCCAAGAACCAGTGCACCAACTACTGGAGAAATTCCGTAAGGAACCCTACTTCAAATGGCCCAGTAAGATGGCGGGGGACCCTACGAAGCGGAATCAGAATCTTTTTTGCCAGTACCATCAGGATGTGGGTCATACTACCGAGAATTGTCGGACCCTCTAGAACCATCTAGAGCAGCTTGTTAGTAAGGGAAAATTGAAGCAACACCTGTACCAACCTAACGAGCAAGGTAGTCAGTCAGGTTCAAATAATCAGAAGAACAACTCATCTCGGCCGCCCTTGGGAACGATTAATGTCATCTTCGCTGCACCTGGCAGGACCGGTTTATGTCCTACCAGGGTGATGGCGGTATCACACTCCCAGGCCGAGGAGTCGGGCTCGAAGCCGAAGAGAATTAGAGTGATTGTGCCTGTCTTGGGGTTCTTGGAGGAGGATAAGGTTGGGACCATCCAACCCCATGATGACGCCCTGGTGGTCACTTTGAGGATAGGGAATTACAACATCAAAAGGGTGATGATCGATCAAGGCAGCGGCGCGGATATTATGTATCCTGACTTATTCAAGGGGCTAAGGTTAAAACTGGAGGATCTCACTCCTTATGACTCCCCACTAATAAGCTTCGAAGGGAAGGCTGTCATACCAAAGGGACAGATTCGATTACCTGTACAGTCTGGCTCGAAAATGGTCGAGGTGGATTTTATTGTGGTTGACGCATATTCCCCATACACGGCCATCCTTGCCAGGCCTTGGTTGCACGCTTTAGGTGCTGTCTCCTCAACTTTGCATGTTAAAGTAAAATTCCCTTCGGGAGGACTCATCGAAGAAATTCTTGGTAGCCAAGCAGTGGCAAGGCAATGCATATCGGCTGCAATACTGCATCAAGCCAAATCAGAGTCCTCGGCCTCGATTATGAAGGACTTATAGCAATTAACAACTCTGGATACGCCCGATGCGGTGACAGCAGAGGAAGCCATGTGTGAAGATTTGGAGAGGTTTCTAATAGTCGATGATCCCAAGAGGTTCTTTCAAGTGGGGATACAGTTACCACACCAGGAGAAAATAGAATTAGTCAAGTTTTTGAAAGACAATACAGACGTCTTCGCCTGGGATCCTTATGAGGCCCCGGGAGTTGACCCAAGCTTCATTTATCATCATTTGAACGTCAACCCTGCTGTTGTTCCTAGGAGGCAACCACCTCGGCAATCCTCCAAAAAGCATTCTGAGGCTGTCAAAGAAGAGGTGCTTAGGCTCAAAAGGGCTGGTGCTATTAAAGAAGTTTTCTACCCAGAATGGTTGGCGCACACAGTCGTGGTGAAAAAGAATAATGGGAAGTGGAGAGTATGCATGGACTTTACAGACCTAAACAAAGCCTGCCCAAAGGACTCGTTCCCGATGCCACGTATTGATCAGCTTATGGATGCCACGGTTGGGCATCCTCGGATGAGCTTTTTAGATGCCTTCCAGGGTTTTCACCAAATTCCATTGGCGGCGGGTGATCAGGAGAAGACTGCTTTCATTACTCCAACAGGGAACTATCACTATAAAGTAATGCCGTTCGGGTTGAAAAACGCCGGGGCTACTTACCAAAGGATGATGACCAGAATGTTTGAATCGCAACTTGGAAAGACCATTGAGGTATATGTGGATGATATGGTAGTAAAGAGTAAGGCAGTGCTTATGCATGTAAAAGATCTCGACAACACCTTTCAAATACTTAAGAAGTACAAGCTGCGCCTTAACGCCTTAAAGTGTTCTTTTGGGGTGGGTTCCGAAAAGTTTCTGGGCTACATGGTGACTCATAGAGGGATAGAGGTGAATTCGGCGCAGGTTAGAGCCACCCAAGGCTTACAACCACCTCAGAATCCAAAGGAAGTTCAGAAGTTGACTGGGATGACTGCCGCTCTTAGCAGGTTTATCTCTCGTTCAACTGACAGGTGCAGACCTTTTTTCCAACTGTTGAATAAATGGAAAGGATTCTAGTGAATAGAGGAGTGTGTTTTAGCTTTCGAGCAACTTAAGGAGTATCTTTCCCGGCCACCCATTATGTCTCGGCTGGAGGTTGATGAAATCTTGTTTGCATACCTAGCTGTGGCCGTCCATGCCATCAGCCTGATCCTTATAAGGGACGACGGCGGGGTACAGAGACCGGTCTATTACATCAGCAAATCTTTGAATGAAGCGAAAGTGCGTTATTGCCTTTAGAGAAGGCAATTCTTACTGTAGTCCATGCCACGCGGAAGCTTCCTCACTATTTCCAGTCCCACACTGTGGTGGTTTTGACCCAACTGCCTCTCAAGTCAGTATTGCGAAGTGCTGACTATTCAGGGAGGGTAGCCAAGTGGGGAACTATTCTGGGAGCTTTTGATATCAAATACATGGCACGCACCTTGGTGAAGGGCCAAGTTCTCGCGGATCTGGTGGCAGAGTTCGCCGAACCATCATTAGAGGAAACTGCGAAGGAATCACACATGGATGAAAAGTCAGTCGGCATGATCACGAGCAAAGGACCACCAATTTAGAAAATGTATGTTGATGGGGCAGCCAACCAAAGGGGGTCTAGGGTTGGACTCGTTTTGGTATCCCCTGAGGGAATCGTCTATGAAAAATCATTGAGATTGGCGTTCTCGGCTACTAATAACGAGTCTGAGTACGAAGCGGTCTTGGTGGGTATGAATATGGTACGTAGAATGGGGGGAAAGGAAGTTCATATGTTCTCGGATTCTCAGTTAGTTGTGGACCAAATAACGGGGACCATGGAGGCTAGGGACCCAAGAATGCAAGAGTACTTGACCTAGGTCAAGTGTTTACAATCCGAGCTTGATTCTTTTATCCTATCTCACGTTTCTAGAAGTGGAAACACACATGCGAACTCGCTGGCCACTTTGGCAACATCCTCGGCTCAGTGTTTGCCTAGAATTATCCTCGTTGAAGATTTGCTAGAACCAACACTGACCACTGCAAGTGCCGTCCATATCTATCTGATAAGGCCCGGACCTAGTTGGATCGACCTTGTGGTATCCTTTCTAAAAAGCGACATTCTTCCCGAGGACAAGTCTGAAGGAGATAAGATTCGTCAAAAGGCACCTCGGTTCTGGCTGTCCGAAGATCAGAAATTGTATAAACGCTCCTTCTCTGGACCATACTTGTTATGTGTACACCCTGAGTCAACGGAGGCACTTTTGGAAGAATTGCATGAGGGAATTTGCGGAAGCCATACTGGGGGAAGGTTCTTAGCCTATAGGGCTCTGACTCAGGGATATTGGTGGCCCAATATGTAGAGGGAAGCTCAAAACTACGCGAGAAAGTGTGACCAATGCCAAAGGTTCGCTTCCAACATTCATCAGCCTGGGGGAGTCCTTAATCCTTTGTCCAGTCCTTGGCCTTTCGCTCAATGGGGATTGGATATAGTAGGGCCTTTTCCGAGGGCTGTGGGAAACAAAAGGTGGCTACTCGTGGGAACCGACTACTTCACCAAATGGGTCAAAGCTGAGCCCTTAACAAATATTAGGGATATCGACTCCAAGAAGTTTATCTGGAAGAATATTATCACTAGATTTGGGGTACCCCACACACTTATTTCAGATAATGGCGTTCAATTTGATAGTAGAGCTTTCAGGGAGTATTGTAGTGACATGTGCATCACAAACAGATACTCCACCCCAGCTTATCCTCAAGGAAATGGGCAGGCAGAGGCCGTTAACAAAGTCATAGTCAGTGGACTCAAGAAGAGGCTGGATGACGCGAAGGGTAGATGGGTAGAGGAGCTACCATATGTTTTATGGACGTATCGGACTACGCTGCGCAGATCCACTAGAGAAACACCATTCTCTATGACTTATGGGGCCGAGGCAGTGATACCTTTAGAATCTGGTTTTCCCACGCTAAGGACGAATTCTTTTAGCCCAGAAAATAACGATGGTCTCTTGGAGAAAAGCCTGGATTTGGTGGAGGAACGGCGAGAGGCTGCTATGGTCCAAATGGCTTATTATCAGCAGAAGCTTAAACGAGGGTATGGTGCCCATGTGAAGCTAAGGCCACTAGCGCCTGGGGATCTGGTGCTGAGAAAAGTTGTGGGTACTGCCAAAAACCCAGCATGGGGAAAGCTAGGACCAAATTGGGAAGGACCCTATCGGATCATCTCTGTAGCGGGCGTAGGATCATATCGACTAGTTGATCTAGATGAAAAAATTGTACAACACCCCTGGAATGTAAACAACCTACAAAGGTATTATTATTAATAAAAAGCACTTTTATCGTTCGTGGTTCAAATTATCAATATGTACTTAGGCTTATCTCAAATTACTATTTCTAAGTGTCAAACAGAAACTTGATCATGGACGGTCCTCGGACCACATACCTTGTGAAAATTGATATCTTATCATTTGTTAAACAGAATCTTAGTTATGTCGGGTCTATAGACTTTCTACTTTGGGGAAATTAACATCTCAAGTTACTATTACCAAGTGTCAAACAGAAACTTGGTCATGCATGGTCCGAGGACCACATACCTCGTAGAAATTGATATCTTATTAAGTGTCAAATAGAAACTTGGTCATGGATGGTCCTCGGACCACATACCTTGTGGAAATTGATATTTTATCATATGTTAAACATAACCTTAGTTATATCGGGTCCACAGACCTTCTACTTTGGGGAAATTAACATTTCAAGTTACTATTTCTAAGTGTCAAACAGAAACTTGGTCATGCATGGTCCTCGGACCACATACCTTGTGGAAATTAATATCTTATTAAGTGTCAAACAGAAACTTGGTCATGGATGGTCCTCGGACCACATACCTTATGGAAATTGATATTTTATCATGTGTTAAACAGAATCTTATTTATGTCGGGTCCACAGACCTTCTACTTTGGAGAAATTAACATTTCAAGTTACTATTTCTAAGTGTCAAACAGAAACTTGGTCATGCATGGTTCTCGGACCACATACCTTGTGGAAATTGATATCTTATTAAGTGTCAAACAGAAACTTGGTCATGGATGGTCCTTGGACCACATACCTTGTGAAAATTGATATTTTATCATGTGTTAAACATAACCTTAGTTATGTCGAGTCCACAGACCTTCTACTTTGGAGAAATTAACATTTCAAATTACTACATCTAAGTGTCAAACAGAAACTTGGTCATGCATGGTCCTCGGACCACATACCTTGTGAAAATTGATATCTTATTAAGTGTCAAACAGAAACTTGGTCATGGATGGTCCTTGGACCACATACCTTGTGAAAATTGATATTTTATCATGTGTTAACCAGAACCTTAGTTATGTCGGGTCCACAGACCTTCTACTTTGGGGAAATTAACATCTCAAGTTGCAATTTCTAAGTATTAGATAAAAACTTGGACATGCATGGTCCTCGGACCGCATGCCTTGTAAAAATTGGCATCCTACTTGTTCTAGAAAGGAAGTTTGGTTATGTTGGGTCTTTGAACCCTTTACTTTGAGAACATTAGTGCTGAGGAGTTGATGAAACACTTGGATTGCTTTACGTCCCAAGTTAAATTCTAAGTTAAGTTTTTGATTGTATATTGCTGTTTCACATATGTTTTGTCCGTGGGTCATGATTTGCAAAGTATAAGCTAAGTATGTGTGCTTCTATTTAAAGTCATGACAAATTAAAATATTGCAAGTGGTGTTAATTGTTCCATTCATTCATTTTTGTGCTGATGAACATTATTATACTAAAAAATTGGAAGCAAAATGAAAATCAAACCAAACAGTTTGTCATTAATTTCTGTTAATGTACATTCCAAGCAAAAAGTTTAAAAATTTGTTACATAGCAAGAAAAGGGAGAAGTCCTAGCTAGCCTAAACCCTAAGCCTTAGAAGGGGGGTTCTGCTCGGAAGTGCTGACAGCTTTTGTGCTTTTTAGCTCCATTTCAAAAGAGGACTGGACTTGTTTTCCCTTGTCTATTGCCACTGGTGGAAGGACATTAGGCTCGGTGCTTTGGCTTGTAACCTCCTCGACACCTTCACCATGTTCCTTCTTTTTATTGGAATCGTAGGTTTTGTAGGAGTAGGAATGGGCTCTGAGATCTTAGGAGGGAGCATGGAAGGTGCTGTCTCAAGGGCGAGGGTGACAGGAGGAAGTTCTTCTATCTCCTGGATGTCTAGGGGAAGCCAAACATTTTTGGGCTTCCTCAACTCGGAAGTTGAGGGAATCCCTGCCACATTTAAAGCTTCCTCCCAAACTTGCTGGCAGTACTCTCGGCACAACCCAGCGAACTCCTCAGTTAGCTGGTTTTCTGTCACCACTACCCCTTCCTTGTAAGCGGCCTTCTTCGCAGCCTCCATAGAGTCCTTGAAGGTACGAGCCTCGTCCTTCATCCTGGCAAGCTCCTTCTTCAAGTCGGAGTGTTCTTGTTGAGCTTTGGATAACTCTTCATCCCTTTGACGAAGAAGCTTGTGTTGCCCCTCCACCTGGGTCCTCATTGTCCTCAGGCTGGCCTCGGCACCATCTTTTTCCCTTTTAAGCTCCGCCAGCTGCATGGTTAGCTTTTCATTCTGCGTAAGGGCCTAACCTAAGGACTTCTCGGTCTCCAGCCTAAGCTCCAGTTCAAGTCCAGCCTTCTTCCGAGAATCCTTCACCCACTTCTCGGCAGCAAAGACTTCCTAGATGGCCTGTGGCGAAATATCAAAATATCTAACGCATAAGAATGTCTCTTACAATAAGGTGTGATGAAAAAATAAGGTGAGGATAAGACTTAAATACTTACCAAGGCCAAGGTCAAGTCCCTTTTTAGCGAAAGGAACAGATGGGGCTGGTTTATCTTGTCTAGGGCTTCCATGTCCTTGGGCAGAAGAAGGGGACGTTCCAAGGCATCGGCCAGGTGGAGAACATGGCCTTGTTGGAACGCCCTAATATTAGACTGGGAAGGGATTGGTACCCCGTCCAGCATAAGCTCGGGAGACCAGTTAGTCGATGCACGGCGCACCTCGGTAAGGTCCTTGTTCTCCCCGCTTTCTACCGAAGAGGCACGTCCCTTACCCTTGTTGGGTTTTTTTTGTTGTTGTTGTTGTTGTTGTTGTTGCTTCAGCTTCTTTTGCCTTTCCCCATATGCCTCCTCGGCCTCACCTTTCCTTTTCTTCTTTGGCTCCGCAACGAGAGGCTTAGGATCGGAGGGAGGAGGGGGTGGGGGCAAGGATGGGGGGACTTGCGACCCACCTGTTCCCTTTTGAGAGACTCTCGCCCCCCTCTTGTGCATCAGTTCCTTTAAGGCATCCATCTCTTCTTCTTCGGAGCTAGAGTCAGGTTGGGCAATCACCAAACCTTGTATCCCCGAAGTCTCGGCGGGCTCGTGCTCCTCGTCCAAAGAATGACAAATGGATTTCCCCGAGGCCTTTCGACGTCCTCGAGTTGAAAGTTGTCTATCTCTTCGTCCAACGAGTGTTGCGAGGACGCTTGCTCTTCTCGAACGGTGGTTGTCTGGGAGTGCGCTGAGAGGGGAATCGCTGCGATTGGGCGCGTGTATAGAATGGTGGTGGGATCGTCGGGAATTTCGCGGTCGGAAAGGAAGCCTGGTCTTGCCACGTCTATCCTTCTGCGTTGCTTATCTCCCGCGATGATGGCGTTTTCGATTTCTTGGAAGTCCACTGATATGGGGTCGTATCCCAGTATCAGGTGGGCAGCTCTCAATTATAGGTCCTCACTGACGAATACTTCAGAGCGAAGGACACGGTTCAGGTCGGCAACGTTGCAGAGGCTGAGACGTGCACGTACGTGTTGTTTGTCTGTAAAGAGAAACATCCGAAGAAGAACATGGTCAGACTAGTGATAAACATTAAGACAAAAAGGAACAATATGCAATAAAAATTAAAAAATGGTAAAGGCAACGGGATTGAATCATGGGTTAGTAAATCTAACTCCTAAGGAGTCACACCTGGTTCTCCCCATTCGACTAGGCAGTGAGGACCGTCATACCATTTTCTCGAGGCGATGAGGTAGTCGTCCTTCATGCCTTTGTTGGATTTAGGAAGACAGGAGATCAGTCTAACTATGCTAGATCGGGATTTAATGTAATATCCTACATTTTTGAGTTTGTGGTACTCGTACATGAAGGCAACGTCGTACCATGTGAGGTTTAGGCCCATTTGCTCGTTCAGAGCATCGACACTACCTAAGACCCTAAACACGTTTGGTGCGCACTGATCTGGGCATAACCTATGGTTGCGAAGGTATTCACTAGTCACATTTCTCATGGGGAGAGTCATTCCACCTTCTATGAAGGCAATCATGAGAATGATGACTTCTCCGTCTCTCCTAGCGCCACCTACGGCTTCTACTAGACAGTATCTCAAACCTATGTCATTGGGAATATGGTACTTGGCCCTAAAAACTTCCATACCGGCGTCAGTATCAACTAGACACTTAAATCTACCCATTTGGGAGAAGTGAAAATGAGAGTTTGAAGAAGAAAGGAGGTTTAGATAGGAGCCGAGGACAGAAGTCGAGAAGGAATGAATAAAGAAAAGTGAAAACTTACTGGAGTTGGTTATGCGATTCTTCACGAGCTTCTGGAGAGAAAAGGTGATGATTAACACTTTGATACAATTGATTTCTGAAGAAATGAATGAAAGCACGGGTTTCCAGGCGTTTTGACGTGCGAGAGGCGGCCTCGAAATTAAATTTGTCCCGCTCAAATTTTCAGGGCCAACCTGGACCGTTGGATGTCCATCTTACCGTTGAACGTGGGGAACAGGATGTAACTTGCGGTCATAAATGCGCGCATTTCAGGTTTCGAAGCGTCAGAAACATTTTCAGGGAACGAAAGGACCCATACATGCGTGGTGGTTTACAAAGCGTGTGGAAGGTACTCTGGTCGGATCAAAACTCTATTTCTCTCCTCGGATGGGTGGGAAAAATAAAGTTTTGAGGGGCTATTATGGGGGGTAAAAACTCCTGAACAAACATTTGGGTTTTGGGCCTGATTGGCTGGTACCAGTTTGTTTTTTATCAAGGTCTCTAAGCCCACAAGTCAGCCTGCACTGTAAATGTCCAAGGAGTTGTCCGAGGAGGAATGTCTCCTTGGACAGGCTCGGCAATGACCCTGGGACTTACTAAATGGGTTAGGGGTAAGCTTCTGGAAAAACTGATGGGTAAGAGGGTGGTCCAAGCACCCTTTAGAAGCAAGGATGTGTGAGAAATATCTGAGAAAAAAGCTGCTACCACCACATTAAAGACCCTGCATCTACCTCCCTAGCCGCATTAATGGGAAAATGACCTCTGAACAGTAGAATTGAGCCTTTCTGCTATTGTTTAAAGACCTCAAGAAGGTGGCGGATGGGACAAGTATCCAAGGAGAAGATTTGTATGACACGTGGATGAACCAGTAAAGGAGAAGTATATAAGGAAACGAGAGAGAAAAGAGAGAGGGATTTGCACCTTCTATGAAAAAAAATAGGAACTAAGGATTGTAAACTTTGGCATAGAAAGAGAATATTTATACAACTCGTCCTCGGCTTACATCCGAGGAGGTTTTTTTGTCATATTCGTTTATCATTTGCACAGATAGTGGCACTCTAGCCTGTTAATTAGACTTCCAATATCCCGAACCTAGATTTCAAATCCATACTCTACAAATTTTATTGCATAAGGCTCATTGGGCCTGAGCCCAACACTGGTTTTTGGGTCCGGATATAACTGTGCGCTTACAATTACAATATAGGTTAAACATGTTTTATTAAAACACTTAGAAAATGTTCTATTGTGCTTTTATTGAATTTCCATGATTTATAGTTTATATATTTTTCTCATAATTTATTTGGAGGAAGTTAAAAAAATAAAATAAAGACTTGATATTGTGTTTACTAATCAAATGGTTAAAAAAATATTTATTTTCACTTGTATTGTATTAGTATCAAATGGTTTTAAAAAAAAAGTATTATCCATTAAAATTCAAATGAAAAAAATATATGAATTATTTATTTGTATTGATTGATATCAAATTTAAATTTGTTCAACTGGTTTTTAAACATTAGCAATGTCGTAGGCCCATGACACACCATTATAGTTTAACTATACTAGTTTTGTGAGTTCCAATTAACTCAATGAGTAAGAGTTTTTCTGGTCTAGTAAACAACAATTATTGATTGCAAATTTCGTAGGTGATAACTCTGTAAAAAAAAAATTATTATACTAGATCTGCTGAGCATTATTTACAAAAGAATATAAAATTAGTGGAGCCATAAATAAAAAACAAAATGAAATGTTAACATTATGAAAAATGTTAACGGGCACCGTTAATGACGATTTATTGTGGGGTCTATTTAGTATAAATTGATAAAATGACAAAAAATAGTACCGAAATAACAAGTGAAAAAAGTTGGCTATATTGGCGCAGTACCCTATAAAATTAGTAAAAATCTTACAAAAAATTAACTTTATTGATATAAAGTTATTTCTTAACGAAAACCTTGAGTATCTGTTTGAACACCTGTTAACACTACCCGCAAGAAGAATAAAAACCAGTGTACCATTGATGGAATATTGAGTCCGGTTTGTACATGTGTTTTTTTTAACTTTATGCATGCCCTGCAAATTCTAAATTTCAGACATTAATTATTGACATTCACATAGTTGAAATATTCCAGTCAAAAATTCCTCCTAGTTTGGGCCAATTCTATTGAGTCTTTTCAAGCGTACAAAAAAGCTTATCAAATTCAAATAGTGCACGGATCTAATAAAAGCCAATATTGACAACTTAAAAAAAGATCCTTATGCTTCGACATAATCAAGCTGCATATTTAGGTTTTGCTTTTATTCTCCATGTCCATATCAACTTTTTGTTTCTTGGCCCTAAATTCGTATACGTGTAGTGAAGATGCAAACATTTTAGTAGGTTCCGATCGATAAGGTGCTATCAAAAAATAAAAAGATTGAAGAGATTCTTTTTCTGATTTCATATGATAAGATATTATCTCATAAAAAATGTTTCATAATTAGCATTTATTGATAGTCGCCATAACTAAGAGTACTGATTTTTTTATTTGAAGAGTCTTGTAACTTTAATTAATATTTCCCCATGCATAAAGTACTTAAAAATTTAAGGGGGAAAGAGTTCAAGTTGTGTGATTAGTAGTATACCGTAACTATCTCAATTTATAAAAAATAAATAAATAAATAAAAAAGGAAGGAAGGAACGGTGACGTGGATGTGGAAATTTCAAGATCTCTGCCAAGTATGGGCGGAGATATAGAAAACTCCCGAAAATAGGTGATTCTTTAAAATATGGCTCAAACGCATTGCGATTGTTCAGATTCCCATATGGGAAACCCAACACTTGACTCGTTAGAGTTGGGTTTCAATGCATTTTACATATCGCCAACCACCCCCACAATCGTTGAAAATTGGCCAAAGCTTGACAAGTCGGCTGGGGTATAGTGTGTGGGTTGGTTTTTGTGTATATAAGGATAGTCCTAACTAAAAAGGGATTGCATCTTAAATTATGTAATAAGTCTTAGGACACAATATTTTTTTAACAGCCACTAACAGAACTCGTTGTGATTGATACAAAATAAAAATTATGTTAGTGGTAGGTCAAATTAGAAGTTGCCAACTTAACATGTTATAGATAAGTTAGATTGTGAAAAATATTATATCCTTAACATTACTCTAAATTAGTTGTTAACTCGTGCGATGCACGGGATAGTTAAATTTAAAATCACATATATTTTTTAAAAAAAAACAAATAGAGAGTCCTATATGAAAAAACTATTAATTAAAAGTTAATAGAAAAATTATTTTATATAATTTAAATAGTTTCCCATAGGTATTTTATAGGTATCAATCAAGTAGGATGCATATTTTAAATAATAATAAAAAGACCATAATGGTGGGCGGTGGCTGCTTTTGTTTTATTATTTATCCAAAAAAAAAAATTTTTGATAGGATATGAACAAATAAATTGTAGTAGAAGAATTGGAATTGTAATCAAATTAAAATTTTTATCAACTTAGAAATTATAGGAGAAGAAGATAAGACTAAAAAAATTAGAAAATACAATTTTGTAAAAAAATTATAAAATGATAATAATGTGGCAAGCTCTGAAGAGGTCAACAAAAAGTCAAAGATTCCAGTTATAAAATTATCCCAAATAGTTGAATACTGAATAGTTTAATATTTGACAAAACAACATTAAAAATAATAATATAAAATATTATTAAAAAAAGTGTGAATCTATCGATGGCTTTAGACCACTGTTTAGGTGTGAGACTGATATTTTACATTACCTTTTAAATTCAGTAGGTTTAGAGTAGTAGTCTTACTCGTAGGTTTAATGGATGGACATAACTGATATAAAAAAAAAAAAAGATCGACATTGTAAGGATAAAAGACCCAAAAATGGATATTGGGTCATGTCTGAGGATATCAAGTCATCCAAGGACAAGTAAATACTAACGAGGGCATACAAGTCAATAGTCCGTGGAAGAAGTTTAGTCATAAGTAGTTGGGAGTGTAGTTTTAGGAGAAACACCTCCTCGGCTAAGTGGGGTAGAGGTCAAAAACTCTGATATCTCGTCAAGAACAAGGCACCAAACGATCATGTTAGTAAGGATAAGTATCAGATGGGGAAAAGACAAAGGAAATATGAGAAATATCTAAGAAGAAAGTTGTTGCTACCTCATTGAATGTTCTACAGCTAACTCTCTGGCCGCATTAATGTGGAGGTGATACCTGAACAGTAACCTCCAGCCTTACAAACTACCCATGAAAGTTTCAGGATGGTGCTGATGGGACAAGTATCAAAGCTAGCAATCTGATTTGCACGTGGAGGGCTGAGATGAAGTGAGGAAGGGGAATATAAAAGAGGAAATCCCCATTACAATGGGATCATCAAATAATCTGTGGAAAAATCACTGTACAATCAAGAACTGTAACTGTGTTTAAGTCTAAGAAAAATATATATAAGAACCACCATCCTAGAACTTTGCCGAGAATTTCTTTGCATAAAACTGTTTATCCATGCTTTCAATTATCATTTGGCCTACTGTGATTATTGTCCAACTCTTTGGAGTTCAGTTTTTTGGTCACTCTCTACAAATTTATTGTTTTGGGCTCTAGTCTTTTTCAATTTTGGGCTTTAGATCCAAAACTTGTCCTTACAGACATAAACATCCATAAAAAGTAAAAAAATTGTCATATGAATTTAGAAATTTGTGATCTTTTGATCTAATACTCCACTGGGGTTGTGACTTAACCGTTGGACAAACGATAAGTATATAACTTTTCGTGGTTTTATATGGGATGATGCCATATAAATGCTTAGAGAAAGAGAGTGATAGAGGTGGAGGCTTCCAACTTGAAGAGAGACAATCATATTTAAGAGACTAAAAAGAGTAGAGGAAGAAAAAGAATTGGATACCATCTAAAAATAAGCATAAATTAATAAATAAAAAAGAAAAGAAAATATGCATAAAAATAACAAATAATTAGATGATGTGTAAAATTAGGAGGCTTCTAATAGTAGAGTTTGTTATGGATTGAAATTCTCAAAAGTAGATGTGTTCTAGTTGGAATTAGTTTTATATATATATATATATACACACACAAACACACATAACAACGGAGGAAGTTACACTCATTTTACTTTATATTAAACCCTACCAAAAAAGGGGGGGGGGGGGGGATCCTAATTCATGTATACGTGGTTTTGTTGGACTAGGATTAGGCCTGTGCTAATAATTAAAGTAGAACTGTACAATTTTGTAGCTTAGTTTTTTTTTTTTTTTGATAAATAATATAGCTTAGTTATTCATGTATAGTTTTATGAAGTCTCATGTTTTTTTTTCCTCAAAAAAGAAAAAAGTCTAATGTTTTTCTGTGCAACTGTTCTTTTATCATTTTAAGCAAGTAAAGAAAATAAGTTTTCAACCCAAAAAATAAATAAAAAGTGATCCAATCGCAAATTAACTTATTACAATAAGATTAATGCGTCATATACAGCTAATTCTTAACACAAAATAATTTGGACAGCTACAGCCTAGGTGGCTAACCACTAACCTTTTTTGAGAATCAGCTAACCACTAACCTATATATGAATTCTTTGACTTCCTCAACTTTTTACATAAGCAACATGTTTATGTATTTTTTTTTTTATTAAATTAAGTATGTACTATGTACTATATCTCATACATAAACTACTCTTATAAATGCACAAGGTTTTTTTTTTTGTTTCTCAAAATAGTTTAAATATATAGAGACAGCTCTTAATAATTACTATTTATTATTAGATCAAAATACTAATTAATTTTTTAATATAAGCAACGATTTTGAATTTTAAGTATTTTATTTAAAGACAAAAATTTTATTAATTGAGTTTAACTGAATCCCATATAAATACACAATGCTAAGTCATCAAAGGAGTGTGCAATAATCACCTGAGTCATTATATTATTAGTAGATGTGCTTGTGATTGTGGTCCAAAAGAATATATATATTACTTTGCCGTGTCACTTTAGGTAAAAGCAATGTTTTCAACCTTTGTCACTTGTCAGATACGACGTTGTTCACGCTTTTTTGGTGATGTTCAGGTGTGATTTCGGTAAAAATTAACTATGACCAATCTTGTTTTTTTTTTTTTTAAAGAAAGCTATGACCAATATTGTCTTTAAAATCCTAATATATAAGAAATTATAGGATAAGTTTTAAGTTTTAAATTCATAAAAGATTAAAGGTGGAAGGGAAAACAAATTTCAAATAAGCAAAACCAAAATTTTAAAGGAACAATAAAAGTCAAGTGATAACGTATCAAAGACTTTCTAATGTAAAATTGGGAAGCAAGCAATCTAAAGAGAAATAAAAAAAAATTACAAAATTTTTATTTTTTCATAATTTACTAAATCGGTTCTTGTTACAAGTTACAGCATCACATTATCTTAAACCAATGTTAACATTATTTTTATTAATTATGTATAAATCACAATAAATTAAGTTAACTGTTATGAAAATTTTGGTATTTTTAGAGTTATTTTAGACAAATATTATTAATTTTATTATAACAAATTTACAAATTAATGTGACATTGGATATAATTGGTCACCTTAGTATATAATTATATGGTAGAACCTATACTTTTTACTCTCTTGCTTTTGGTTTTATGTTGCTTGCACAAAATAAAAAAATACAATAAACAAAAAAAAAAAAAAAAAAAAACAATTTATTGCCTAGAAGCAACATTGCTTTTCTAGTTTCTAGAAAAAATATTGCCTTCTTATTTTCCATCTTTTCTCTTAATTTATTTCATCACCTTATGATTTTTTTTTTAAAGAAAAAGTCCCGACCTTATTTTGGGAAACTTTATAAATCAGTATAAATTCAACGATTAGGTGAAACACTTTCCATCCAAACTAAAATTAGTAATTAGTACAGATTTAACGTCTAATGAAACATTTAGTGTCTCACTTTTTTATTATTTAAAGTTAGTAATTTATTCTATTTTCTTGCTTGGTTGTGAACTAGTAATAAAAATATAATAATAATTCCCTCCAAATAATAATAATCACATAATTTCCATAACTCTCATTTCATATATATTGTCAATTTGTCATTGGTGCTCTCATTGATTTCTCTTTGCTTTAGTTGGCTCAAAAAGTTCAAAGATCCTCTTTTGGAAGATTACTACAAATTTACAACCATCTCATAACATTCAGCAAAAAAGAAAAGAAAAGAAACCATCTTATAACACTCTCACACCAAGCCTTCTCTCTCTCTCTCTATTTCTCCGCAATTATCGTTGCAGTAAAGCTCTGTTCAATCTCACACTTCCATCAGAACTCAAATGGCTAAGAACCCCACTTCAGGTTCTCAGAATTTGAATATTGATCATGATCTTTTGGATAATTCTTGATTGAATCTTTACTTTCCATCAGAATTTGATCTCTCTCTTGTTTATTATACTGTTCTGAGATTTCATATTTTGGTCATTTGAGCTGGTTTTTCAGTGAAAGATTGTTTCTTTGTTTCTGGTTGTCTTTTTTTTTATCTGATTTTTCTTTATGGGATTGGTTATGCTGTGTCTTTTTTTTTTTGTTCAGTGCTAGCGTTTGTATATTTCTTAACGTGAAATTTCAGTTCTTTACTTATTTATAGACATGTATTTGGTATTCGTTATCTAATTCGTGTTAAAGATTTAATCTTGTATGATTGTTTCTATTGGCATTCGGTTTGTAAAATTTGTTTCTTATATCTTAAGTTTTGTGAGGGGCACATACGTTTGGTAATTGGTAAATGATTTGGGAAAAGTTGAACGGGCTATTTGCAAAAACCATAAAATCTGATCGAAAAAAGTTTACTTCAGAATAGAATTATAATGATCATATTTGGCAGATAATTTTTTTTTTTTTTTTTAAATATCCAAAAATGTTGTTTTGGGATTATTGGATCACAAAATCTGAATTTTTGTTTTAACAAATATGGGCTTTTGAAAAAATAAAAAACTTGGACTATTGCAGGACATGGTTCCCAATTGGATTGAATTTTGATTTTGATTTAAGCCAACTGTTTATGCAGGCAGGAAATAGTAATTTATGCAACATATTTGTGTAGGAAATGTTTGTTTCAAGGCATAATGTTTCAATTTCCTGCTTTCTGATGAATATTCTTGAAATCATTTAATCTTGATTCTTACTAATTTGAAGTGATTTGATTTGTATAGGTGGTTCTGAAGACCTTTCCTCAGATGCACATGGAGGGTCTCAGGATAAAAAATCACTGGTTGTTTGCTTTGGGGAGATGTTGATCGACTTTGTGCCAACAGTTGGTGGAGTTTCACTTGCTGAAGCACCTGCTTTCAAGAAAGCTCCTGGTGGTGCTCCTGCTAATGTGGCTGTTGGTATTTCTAGACTAGGTGGTTCAGCGGCTTTTATAGGAAAGGTATTTTAGCCTTCATCTGATTGCATGTCAGTTTCTAGATAAGTTTCATTTCATTGTTCATTTCTTTCTATTTGGTATCTGTATAACAGAGAAGAATTGATATAAATATTTACATGCAAACAGGGACGCCAGATATGTGACTAAAATATCAAAGACCTGCTTCACTTGTTCGGATCCCCCCTTCCCCCCCTAAAAAAAATAATAACTAACATGACATGAAGAGAGCGCTAAATATTTAAAATTTTTGTTTTGGCTATGAAATTTGTTAGAATTGCTGATCATGTAAATGTGCTATTATTCTTCTAAGATGCTTTGTTAAATTGCTTTTCCAGTAATATTTTGTAGCCTGAGATGTATACTTTTTTGGGCTAGCTGTTTGTGTCTTGACCCCATTGTGTGGAAATCCTCTGTGGTTCCAAAATTGTGACTCAGAGAATATCTTCTCTAAGATTCTGCAGTACCTCCTTCAGACTTGATTGCATTAAAAAACTATTTGACCTTATGTGTAATGGGATATGGATTTTAGCTGCTTATGTTATCAATGGCCTTTTTTTTTAAATTTTTTTATTATAATTCAATAGTTACAATGGAGGAGGGGGGGATTTTAACCTTGGATGTCTTGGAAACACCAGGAGGTGCCAAACAGTTAAGTTTCAAGGCTCTTGGCTTACCAATGGCTTTTGGTAGCTCCAAAATTGTGCTTTTTCAATCCTAAAGATTTTTTGGTGGTGGGTTTGTGTATGTGGTGTACAGTTTTTATGTATGACAATGGCTCCTTGATTCAACTTAAGCTCAAGTCTAGCACTGATTCTAAGTTATTATCTATGACAGGTAGGTGCTGATGATTTTGGGTATATGTTGGCCAACATTTTGAAACAAAACAATGTTGACAATTCAGGCATGCGGTTTGAACCCACTGCAAGAACTGCACTAGCTTTTGTTACGCTCAGAGCTGATGGTGAGCGTGAATTCTTATTTTTCCGTCATCCAAGTGCTGATATGCTTCTTCTTGAATCTGAACTTGATATAAACCTTATTAAGAAGGTATTTCCTTTTAAATTCTATGATTAAGAACACATCACCAGAGTTATTGATTCTACCACTGATGCTTTTATTGATTTAAAAAATCTCATATCCAAGTAATATTTCAATACAGGCAGGGATCTTCCATTATGGTTCAATTAGTTTGATTGACGAACCATGCAGGTCAACCCATCTTGCTGCGATGGGCATTGCCAAAAAGTCTGGTTGCTTCCTCTCCTATGATCCAAACTTGAGATTGCCATTATGGCCATCAGAAGAGGCTGCTCGGAAGGGCATAATGAGCATTTGGGATCAGGCAGATTTTATTAAGGTGTAATATCTAATGATATAGGATTTATATATGAGTGTTGTTTGACGCTGCATTGCTGCAAATTTTAATAGCGTTATTTATGGTATGTGACCATGACAACAGAATTCAATCATATGTAACATATAACTCATCTGGGGTTAAATAAATTTGCAGATAAGTGAGGACGAAATTAGATTCCTTACTGGTGGAGATGATCCAGATGATGATAATGTCGTGTTAAATAAGCTCTTTCATCCTAATCTTAAGCTTTTGGTTGTCACTGAAGGTTCAGAGGGTTGCAGATATTTCACTAAGGTAAGTGTTAGTGGACAATGTAAGAATCATCTGGCAGTGGAGATGCATGATCTTAGTTACTTCTTGGAAAAAACGACTGCAGTTGCAGTAATCAATAATTTCAGATAATTGGGTTTCCTTTTATTTCTGTCTTATTGGTCGTTTATAAGAAAACTGAAACTCTGTTCAGGAATTTAAGGGCAGGGTTGCTGGTGTTAAAGTTAAGCCTGTTGACACAACTGGTGCTGGAGATGCATTTGTCAGTGGCATTCTGGACAGCTTGGCTTCTGACCTAAATATTATCCAGGTAACTTTAGTCCTTACATGAATTGAAAAAATCATTTTTATTTTTGTGCTAGAATTAAATAGATCATTGGATTAAGTGCTTTCCATTGCTTATTTTAGTTTTTTGCATTATATTACTTCTAGTTGGATCTAATCAGATGCTCATACTTAATGTGTTCTTAAGAAAATAATGTATGTGTTCTTAAGTTCTTTGCTCTTGAGAAAAATTATTACTAGCATTGCAGGTTTGGGAACCTACTAGAATGCAATAGTCTCTAAAAAGCAACAGTTCCCTTCTTATCGGGTCATTTGGAATATTTTCATTGCTCGTGATATATAGTTGAGTTGTATAATGTGAGAAATTAGGGTTGGGGGGGGGGGGGGGGCAGAGAGATAGAGAGAGAGTGAATGCATCAATGCACTATTTGAGACTAGTAATCTGGGTATATGTCGATGATAATGCAACTGCTTCTCAGATCCTTTCTATAAACAGGAAATTTACCAAGCTCATGGCTTGCTATTTCCAATTTTCCTTCATCAAAGTAATCCCATAGACACCAATTTTCTAGGAAAGCTTTCCTGTGCCATCTCTTTTACATTGCTTAGAATTTGTGGGGTTCTGGATGTGCAAGTAATTTTGGCTTCCCTCATTGTACTTGGTAGTATTTTTGGTCTGAGGTAGCATTTTAAACTCATGAAAGATTTCTGGATTTGTGGTGTTAATGGCTACATGACTAACCCTTTGTCTGGACAGTGAGATTCTTAAGTAAATACAACCTTGTGGAAATGAAACTGCCATCCCATCCAGGTTTGCAGATGGTTTCTGCTTCATCTCCTAACTTGATCCAATGGAAAAGTGTTTCACAGTATTTTTCAAATTATTCATATGCATATCTCAAAGATAACATATAGAAGCAGAAGAAACATATCAAAAAAGCATTTCACAGCTTAATACATAAATAATTCATTTCTGTTTGTTTCAAAAATTAATATTAAATTCACTTTTTTCAGGATGAGAAGCGGTTACGGGAAGCTCTACTTTTTGCCAATGCCACTGGTGCCCTCACGGTGACAGAGAGGGGAGCCATTCCTGCCCTACCCACAAAAGAAGCTGTCCTCCAATTTTTGCAAAAGCTCAATGCATGATAGAACTTGAAACAAAAATCCTAGTTCATGTACTTAAAAGCAATTAAGCTAATGTAATGAGTTTCCTTTGGTTTAGTAACAATGAGCTTTTTTTTTTTTTTTTTTTTTTTTTTTAACTGCATAATAACATCTATGGAACTTTCCATGTATCCCACAATCCCTGGCTTGGCTTGTCCTTTTTATTTATTTATTTTTTGAATGAGGAAAAAGGATGACCATAATAGCTCCTCTACTCGCTGAGGAACCAATGCCTGGAGTAGTTACAATTGAAAGCACTCAACTTTTTGTTGTACTTATAATCATTGATTCATTGGTCTCACCATGTTCTCGGGTTGTGATTTTTTTTCTTCTAAATTTTCTGAACACATAGCAGTTTAATTAAGAACATCATTCCTTAAAGACGGGCTCCAATAATCCATTGTGGTCTCCTAAATTTACATGACCTCCTTCAATGTATTCTTTTCACTAATCCCTCTTTTAAAGGATGTTACCTCCATATCCAATGAAAATTTACTATCAACTTATCCAATTGGTCTTCAAGACGATGGTGGGTAGCCAATGCGTAACCATGGAAGTACACAGCATCAGGCTTGCCTTCTGTGTGCCTAAAGGCCCTAGACCTTGCTACAACATTTAATTTTAGGTCTTTGTTACTTTTCCTAAAATTTTTCCTAGGAAAAAAGAACTAGTAATTAATTTCCTAGTGGAAACAACATTAAATCATGATTACAATTATTTAGTAAAGCTAGTGTGGGGGTAAAAGCTCTTGAATAAACGTTTGGGCTTTGGGCCTGATTGGCTGGTACCAATTTGTTTTGATCAGGGTCTCTAGGCTCACAAGTCAGTCCGCACTGTAGAGGTCCGAGAAATTGTTCGAGGAGGAGTGCCTCCTCGAACAGGCCCGGCAATGACCCTGAGATTTGCTAAATGGGTTAGAGGCAGGATTTCTGGAGAAACTGATGGGTAAAAGGGTGATCCAAGCACACTTTAGAAGCAAGAACGTGTGAGAAATATTTGGGGAAAAAGCTGCTCCCACCACATTAAAGGCCCTGCATCTACCTCCCTGGCCGCATTAATGGGGAAATGACTTATGAACAGTAGAATTCAGCCTTCCTACTATTAGTTGAAGACTTCAAGAAGGTGGTGGATGAGACAAGTACCTAAGGGGAAGATTTGTATGACACGTGGAGGAACCAGTGAAGAAGAATAAGTATATAAGGAGACGAGAGAGGAAAGAGAGGGAGTGTAGCTCCTTAGCTAAAAAGAACTAAGAATTGTAAATTTTGGCATAGAAAGAGAATACTTATACAAATCGTTCTCGGCTTACGTCCGAGGAAGTCTCCTTATCATACTTGTTTATCATTTGCATAGATTGTGGCACTCTAGCCTGTTAATTGAACTTCCAACATCCCAAACTTAGGTTTCAAATTCATTCTCTACAGATTTCATTATATAAGGCTCGTTGGGCCTGAACCCATCAGCTGCTTTTGGATCCGGGTACAATTGTGCACTTACAGCTAGTAGATTAAGTTTGATAAGTATGGAAACATAAAATGGTCCATGAATTTCTAATATATTAGCTAAGGGTATGTTTGGTTGGAGTGAAAACAGAGAGGAGGGAAAATAGAGTGAAAAATGTCATTTTTCATTGTTTGGTTGAGAGGGAGAGGGGGAGAGAAAAGTGGTAGGATCCACAAGTTTTCTTTCCTCTCCCTTCAAAATACAATCTCTTCAAATTAGAGTGAAAATTGGGGTGAAAAATGGGAAAAATATTTGGACAAAACTGCCCCATATTTTTTAACGTTTTTTGCTTTTTTGTTTTTTTTTTCTTCTTCTATTGACTTTTCCTTTGATTTTTTCTTTCTCTGTTTACGTGCTTGGCTTTTTTTTTTTCCCTCTTTCTTTGATTTTTTCTGGGCGTGTTAGCTTTCTTCCTTTTTTTTTTTTTTTTTTTTTTTTTTTTTTTTTTGTGGTGCTCATATGTTTATTTTCTCATTAATTTTGGTTGGTTTTTGTTTTTGTTCCTTTTTTTTTTTTTTTTTAAACAGTTTTAGGTTAGTTTTTTATACTATTTTTTTTACTTTAATGAAGTGTCCATCTATACACAATTTTTTTAAAAGTATAATGTGTTACTTTTTGTTTTATTTAATAAGGACATAATAGTAAATTTATACAAACTTTATTTTCAATCAAACAAAAAAGTTTTCCATCCCTCTACTTTTCCACTTTCCCAACCAAACACAAATGAGAGAAACTAAAATATTTTCTATTCTTCTACTTTTCCATCATCTCTCCATTTTCTATCCTCCCACTTTTCTATCCTTCCAACCAAACGGACCTTTAGGGTCAGCCGTTAACTAGGTTATGTGTTGAGACACATGACCATTTTCATTTATTTCCCTCTACATCTTTTATTCCCACCCTCCCCCCCTAATTTTAACCATAACATCTTGCATGAACAATGTGCATTTAGATTATTTTTTGAAAAACTTTCTTAAGAGCCTCAGTAAGATTGCATTAAATATACTAAAATATACTTACTTTTTATGGGATCCAGAGATAAAGAGTTGGCAAGGCAAGTGCATGAGTGAGTTAGGAAACATTTTTTTTTTTGGTTGCAAAATGAGTGTAGCATAGCATTAAATACTAATATTTACTTTAGTAAATATTAGTCGAGTAATGTTACAACCACAAACTATTTTATAACATTTTTACAAACGGTTAATGTGGCCATCTTCTTATTGATTTTCATCTAGGTCTAACATTAATATCACTTTTTCATTTATCAATAACTACTTATCACATCAGCAGTTTGTAAATTTTGTTGTAAAAAAATTTGTATTTCTAGCATTACTCGTATAAGTATTTATATACTAGTATTTATCTAAATTCTTAATTCTAAATATTTATTAACCCCTAAATTGCTGCGTCATTTTCTGATTGTCGCACATGCTAAGCATGTGCAGCGAGAGTCAAGTGTGATTGATCGGAACATTGAACCGGATTGACCCGAAAAACCGCACCGATAGACATCGGCATCAATTTCGCGCAAAATAAAACACATATAAACAGCTAAGCCCACGTTTTCCCCAATATATATATATATATATAATAGTTAAAATACAATTGAGTTAAAGAGTAGATCGGAGATACATACATTGAATGATACATAGATAGATATCTAGAGAGAGAGAGAGAGAGAGTGATCGAATCCAACGCCATTTTTTTTTTTTTTTGGTTTCCAAAAACACAGAAAACAGAAACACAGAGAAATGGCTTCGAATCCTTCGCTCCGACCCGAGATCGGACCCGATGGCCTCGCTCGTGAAGCTCCCGTCATTGCCTACACCGAAAAGGTCTCTCTCTCTCTCTCTCTCTCACACACACACACACACTTTTTGTTTGTTTGTTTGAATGTTCTTTAATTTTGTTTTTGTTTTTGTTTGGCAGATAATTGAGGAAGAGCAGCTTCAGTTAAAGAAGTACGTACATTTCCCCAATTCATTAACTATTTTTTTGCTGTTCAATTCATGCTAAATAATCTTTAATTTTTTTTTTCCTCATAGTGCTTTGTTTGGATGCCGAGAAAATCAACGTGAATCGTGAATAAGTTTTGAATGAAAAACTTCTTTTGAAGAATCTGAAGGAATTTTGAATAAGCACAGAGTATTTGGTTAAAATTATACACAATTTGCTAAAATACTTGGTTTAGTTACTTAGCCTCTGTGATAGAATTTGGTGTGTTCATGATGTAACTAGTAGTGCTTGTTTGATGATCCATAGCCGACCCCAAAAAAATTTAGTAGTAGCAGTCGTGCTGCTTGCATTCTAGATGAGGTTGTGGTATCTGTAGAGTAAGTATTAATGCAAAGGTAATTGTGGTGGTAGAAACATGTTGATAGTGATGTTATGGTGGTGGCAAGATTTGTAGGTGGCATGCAGGGTTTTTTTTGTTTAAAGTTTTGTGCTCGAACTGGTTGAATTATCAAGGTTTGAGAATGAATAAATAAATAATATATGAATATACAACAACTTCTCAATATATTTGAATTGTTTTGCACTAATGATTTTGAGTGCTTTGACAATGGCTTTGTATTGCTGTTTCTTTAACATGTACTTTTTCTTAAAACAAGAAGCGAAATTATTTAGTGTTGTTGGGATTGGATTCCTTCATTACTTTTAGCTGTTAGGAACCTGGTGGTTCCTAAAGGGGATGGTTGGGAAGTGTATGGAAATGGATAGGGATTGTATGGAAATTGACTTCATTTGAGGCAATCACTTTCCAAAGAATTAGGAGAGAGACGTAGAAGATTATGAGAGAAGCAATGCACTAAGCAAGAAGTTGGTTATTCTTTATTCAATGCCTAATTGAGAATTACAATCATGCATATGTAGGAGACTAGCTCTAATCTTATTGGCCCACATGACTCAAGATAATTGGCTCGTTAATTCAACATGTGCTCTATGAATTAAACCATGTGTTAAATGAACTACATGTGATCAAATCCTAGCTAACTCACCCTAATCTCAATTAACTAACTATTAATGGATTACAAAAATTATTTCAAGATTCATATCTTTACCCACATGTGGGTTGTTAACATTAGCTGTGTGATTATTGATTTAATTAACTGAATGCCTTAATGTTCTCTACTTTATCTTTCCAGATACATTGAAGAAAATTATACCAAAATTCGTGATGTTGAAAGAGAATTTGCAAATCTCTCGATGGAGCTGAAACTCACTGCCGGGCCAAAAAAAGCAGGTTGGTGGGTTGTCATCTTTAGTTATTCTTGTATTGTATAATAATGAAAATTTTCTTCATTAATGTGCATAGTTGATTGATTTTGTTGTTGCTATCATGTATGATGCATGCCTTAAGCACTTGAACATTTGAGAAAGAAAATAGAAATGTCAACGGAGAAAATTCGTCTTGCGAAGCTGAAGGAAGAACAAGCACGAAAGGTTTGTCTACTTAATAACAGATCGAGCTTATTATTTACCCTTCGGATGATATAATTACTCTCTGGCATCATATAAATAGTTTATCAACTCTCCTTTTCTGCTTCCTAAGTGCCCATGAAAGTCAAGAGTCGTTAACACTCTTAAGTCAATCAAGCTTTTCGAGATGGATAAAAATAATGAGTATAATTTTTCAAGTTTT
The DNA here is from genome assembly GCF_040712315.1 of Castanea sativa. Classification (NCBI taxonomy): domain Eukaryota; kingdom Viridiplantae; phylum Streptophyta; class Magnoliopsida; order Fagales; family Fagaceae; genus Castanea; species Castanea sativa. Next base: position 14,738,508 of record NC_134024.1, on the reverse strand, counting down.
GATGAGTTATTACAAAATGCACTTAGTAAATGTGACCAAGTTTCAAGTTAAATTATCAACTTAAATTTGATAATTTGAACAGTGAATTCATTTCTATACACAGCTGGGAAGGATGAAGTACGTGCATTATTCTCAACAAAAGTTTCTTTAGCCATACCAAACTGATAGAATTACATGGATTACTCCATAAGAGTCATATGTTGTATTTCCTGTTCAATTTTCTAATAGATTGTTCTTTTATGTACTTCAGCTGTGGGAAGCAGCATCACAGGCTGTGAAGGATGAGGAAGCAATCAAGCAGAAGCTATGTAATGACTTGAGCCAATTGGTACATATCTCTGTTAAATTTGTATATGAATGGTTTCTGTTAGACTTCCTCCCAACCCCCTTCCTCTTTTTGACGATATTGTGTCGGATAGGTTGAAGAAAGCAGTAACACACAGTTTTCTAGACTGGAGGAATTAAAAAGGCGACTAGAAGCCTTGAACCCCAGTAGATCATCCACCTCTGTCCCTTTTGTAAGTTCTCTTGTTATTTCTATTTGTTATAGTTATATATAGTCAATGGCTTGGATGGGACCCTGTGGTTATAGATTGCCTGGAGATTCAGTGATTTGATGGTCAATTATTATAACATAACATGGATTTCATGTCATGGCCTTCTGAGGTGATGGGCATGTCATTTCATTATGACATGCTTTTGTAAAATAATTCTCTAGCGCTTTTAGTGTATTTGCTTCATTTGATCTGCACAGAGTATTCTACTGTACAAAGTGCAAAAATGTTTAATGAATTTATAAATACTTATAAAAAAGAGGAAAGCTTTTTTTAAAAATATATCTTTAAATTTCTCATTGAAAGTTCAAACCCATGTTAAAATGGGTTTGCGCTGCTTCTGTCTCGGTTGACTTGTAAGGATCTCTGAAAAGTAGAGCAGTGCATGGAAGGTAAAGGAAATAGAAGTAGAAGAGAATAAAGAAAGAAAGCCTTAGTTAAGGACTTTTCCAATCATCCGCCGAGAAACTAATGTAATCTGTCAGTAGTTGAAAAATGGATTAGAGTTTACTCATTGTAATAATGCTCTCTCATCCATCTGCTTGTACTATATCTTTTCCTTGTTCTCCTGAACCTAAAATGGGTGGGTGCAGGTTTAGGCCCTTGTACATCTCAACCTAGTGAATTTTGCTAAACGTTTGTTGTTTCATAGTTTCTACTGTTTCACAGTATAATAATGGATTAGAGCTTACTCATTGTTATAATGCTCTCTCTTCCATCTGCTTGTACTATATCTTTTCCTTGTTATCCTGAACCTAATATGGGTGGGTGCAGGTTTAGGCTCTTGTACTTCTCAACCTAGTGAATTCTGCTAAAGTTTGTTGTTTCATAGTTTCTACTGTTTCACATTATAATAACAAATTACAAGTGTTGAATGTTAAATATTGGGTGGCAATTGAATTTTCATATTTTCACTCAATAATGAACTGGTCAGTTTCAAGTCAATTAGTTTTTGTGCTTTCTGCCCATTAGTCCAACCCAAACCTGCTTGTTGCTTGTTTTAAACTATAAGTATTGTTCTTGCCATCCATTAGTCCAACCCGAAAAAAGATTTTTTTATTTTCTTGGTACATCTTGATTTTGTGATGCCTAAGGATAGGAGGACAACTGTATTAATTCTGCCATATGTTGAAGTATTGATGTTCAATATATTCTACCAGGAGTGATAGGTTGCATCGTATTTGTTAATTTACATAGGAAATTTATGTTCAATGCTGGATCAATGTGACATTTTCTGGGTTAGAAATATCTGGTTTTACCAAAGTTTTTGTCCTAGGATGTACACTGTCCAGACTGGATGCACTAGATGTACATCTTTTATTAGGCTAAAAAGCAGAGCCCAAGTACACGTTACTAGACCATTTTCTGAGTACGATATTTCCTTGGGTTGACCAATAGGTATACCTCTTGCAGATGGGTGTAAATTCTTGCAATTTCAGATGAACAATTTTATATTTTGTCTGTTCTATAATAGATATGTCACTTATGCATACACACATACATGCATTTTAATACGGATGCACCTATATAGATGGAAAATTGATTTTCTGATTTTTTTTTTTGTGTAAATGATCATTTGAGATACAGTGGTAAAACACTGACAATAGCACCAACTATGCCTCAATGGCTCCAATGTCTTTGAACTGCTCATTTGTGTTTGTCACAGGGTTGGGGGGGGGAGGGGTTAATTAATGTTGAGCTTGCTACTATTACCTTTGTCATTATCATAATCTTAACAAGGTCCTTGCATTTTATTGAATGCATTACACAACATCCATCATAGATCTTGTGCTGATATCATAAGCACTGATGTATACATATCAGTGGTAGTAAAATGATGTTAAAAGTTAGCTCTTGGAATAAATGTTTTAGGATGGGAAATCAGTGGGACCACCCCAAAATACCACAGTTACAAATGATTCAGTTTCTCAGTCAACAGAACCAGTTGCTGGAGTTACTGCAAATGTCCCTAATCAAGGAAATGGTGGAAATGTTACAGTGATGAACGGGCAAAATCAACAACCTTCTACTGAGGGAGAAGGACAAGGGAGGAAGAAAATTCAGGTCCAAGGAAGAGGAAAGGGAATCGGGGCTGTGCCTAAGGGTAGAGGATCTCCCGCACCTGGCTGGACTGGGGCTGGGTTTGATGTGGATGGTAGAACATAGGAGCACCTCTCCAGATTCTTTATTAGAGCCATAGTACAAGACTCATTGCTTCTCGTCTTACTGGGTACATTCTTTAATTGGTGTCTTCCCTTTTGTCTATTCTTCTAAATGCTCATAGTTTGTTGATAAAAAATGCAATATGACCTTTCTGAATTTTCTTTGGTACTTGAAGCTTATGCACATCAATATAATACTTCAAGCAAGAATAAAAAAGCACCATTTTTCATTATTTCTCATCATTACGATTAAATTCGGTTTTCCTTCTTAATTTGGTGAATAAAATTAATATACCAATATGCTTATTCAGTGGTTAGCCTTTGAAAGGCCAACTGCTGCTCATGTTAATCTTCATGATCACAAAAGTCTTATCAATGTGATTGCTTGGAACTTTATTTCCCAGTCAACTTATTATAAAGGCTATGAATCCGATCATTCTTGTGTTTTTGTGCAAGTTTTATCTATTACTTTGCAGTATCATTGCTGAAGTGATTTAATAAATGCAGTTACTCTATTTTTGAGGACTAAGCTGGGCCTATCAAGGTCATGTTATTATCTATTCCAAGTGTTGAAAAGACGGAGAAAAATGGGGAAGGAATTTTGTAGAAATAGGAATCTTGATGCGGTTATTGTCCTGATTTCCCAAGTTATAATTAGCTTCCTTTGTTAATTTGTAATCATGTATTCAGAAACTGCATCATTAAACCTACCTGCTCAAACATTCAAAATGATTTTTTCAAAACCTTTATGCTATGTTTGGTTTGGGTGATTTATTTATTATTTTTTCACACTTCAATTTCGGCCGTTGCCTCAAATGCAACTAAATATTTACATTTTTAAGAACATTTTTGAGATCAGAGCATTTCAAGAAATACTTGCCGAGTGAAAGCCCTTCTTAGGCGTTGTACTCTATTTTGGGTTTGAATCCTAGAATCATTCTTTCCCAAAATTGAAAATTGATAGTAAGATTGTTTACCGAACATCTCTACTAAACCTCTTAGAGTTTGAAGTATTGTACTGTATACAAACTTTAATGCTTCCACAAAACCTCATTCTGCGTCCAAAAATAGTTTTAGAACTTAAAGCAAAAAACTTGATTGTCTAGTAGAATTTATTCTTTGAAGTCTTCTTATAAGATTGGTATATAAAAACATTGGAAAATAAATGAGTTGGGGAAGAGGGGGATCACTAATAGCATTCCGTTGTTGTATGGTAACTAGTTTTAGCATTTGGAAAACGAGGAATGTATTACTCTGATGGTGAAATTTATTAATGAGGGATTCTATTGAACTTGGTAAGATGAACTTGAATCCATTAACCCAATTTGCCTTGGAAGAATATAAATGAATATGATTAGAAGATTTTACTACACCACAGTTTAACCCAAGCTTGACTCCTCATAATAGCGGATTGTGTCAATCAACTAGATGAGGCAAATAAGTTAGGTAATTTTTTTATAGAATTTTCTACTTTTTTTGGTAAAAAGTATGCAAGTCTTAATAACAATTTTGTAGTTTCCACTTCTACTTCTCCCAATTCACATGGTTCTCTCTCTCTCTCTCTCTAATAAACTGAAAATTTCATTCAACTAAGAAATAGAGTACAATCCATACAGATTCGAAAGATATGCATCCAAAAGATCAGATGAGGGAGAATTAAAAATAAAAAAAAATTCAACAAATTACCTAGTTCCCAACCTAACAAGGGCATCAACATAGCTATTAGTCTCCTTATATCAATGATTAACCTTAACTTGAGAAATCAAGAGCCTGCAATCAGCCACAAGAGAAGAATTAGAGGTGTTAGTGGTTCTAAAATTGTTTATTAAGCGTTCGTTTGGCATGCGTTTTTTTCCCCTGCGTTTGCGTTTTTTCTTTTTTCTTTTTTCCTAGACTAGCGCCTCTTGCACTGTTAAACAGTAACCGGAAAATAATTTTTTATTGTTGTCAGTTTTCAGCAAAATAAACTAATCTTAAACAGACCCTAAATCAATAATTACTTTAGCATCCAAGTCTACTTCTAGGGCATTTATCCAAATGTTTTTTGTACATAATTAACCCATCCCCATCCCTAAGAGCCCATAATTCGACTAAGAAACTAGTGGTATTTCCAATATTCTTAGAAAATCCCTTGATTTAGTTGCCCAGCTCATCTCGGAGAATACTATTCCTCCTGCAAGGCCTGGGTTACCTAAGGAGGATCCAGCAGTATTAGGTTTAAACAAGCCCAAATAAGGTCTCCCTTCCAATCCTTTTAATGGCAATCTCTCTTCATCAGCTCCTTTTCCATGCAGTAGAAATATTACATTTTCTTTGCTAGTTCTTTACGGGTGTTTTTACTTGTTTAGACTGTGTGCGTATATTTTTTTGGCAGATGTGGTACAAAAGTACTTAATTATTGTTTTGATATTAAATTTCCAACATTTTCCTATGTTAAATTATTAATCAATTAATGTAATTTATAAAAAGTCAGGTCATACTCATAATGGCTTGACCAGAACCTATGAATACTCAGGGTACTTGTCATTTAAAACAAACATTTAATGAATTCCAGATCTAGATTTCATTTTACCCAATTTTGTAAAAAGCATCAATCTTCAATTCCATGTACCATATGTGAGTGTAAATGCCTGTTATCTATCTATATAATCATATATGACTGGAAGACTATTTATTTCCTCAGCAGTGAAATCTTGTGCTCACAGTATCATATGACAGTATCACAAAGAATGCAATAGAAATAAAAATAGTTAATGCTCAACCAAAAAAAACACACACACACACAAATAATTACTATTAAATAGAGATGTTGGGTAAAGTTGTGTTAGCAGAAAGGAGCACAGTACTACTGGTCGGTCTAACTGGGCTCTGACCATTAACAGTAATAATTGATGAAAACCATAATAGTGATAATACATACATTAACTATATATATTCAGCCAAAAAAAAAAAGGAGCATACATTAAATATATATTTAATTAGTCTGAAACAGTCACCTATAAATTCGGCAATAATTGTTCAACCTACTCTACTAGTCATGACGCTGGTCTATTTGATTTATTCTCATAATGAACTCTACCTTAGGGTATATAGGCTATGCAGCCCAATCACTTGTGTAGCCATCATTACAGTGAAGACTTGGAGAAAGTTGAAAATGGTGTGGTTTAGATTCAAACTGGAATAGTCTAGAACAAGAACAAGAAGTGGGTCAAGCCAGGTTGATCAACATTTCCATTATCATCATCATCTAATTACCTGGATTTCCTAACATTGCCTTCAATGATAAAATAGGAGTATAGGACTACTATCTTTTTCATGAGATTTCTTACATTAAATTTTTACCAAAAAAAAAAAAAAGAGATTTCTTGCATTAAAGATAGCTAGCTAACCCTCTTTTTCATTTGTTTTTTTGAGTAAAATGTGTTGCCACAAGCACATGCAATTAATTCTTTTTGTGGGTTTTGATTTCTATTGACTATCCAGCTCCATCATTTAGCCATATTATTATATGAGTAATGCTATAGACACAAACTATTTTACAATATTTTTACAAACGGCTGATGTAGCTTTAGTAATTTTCAAATAATTATTAGAAAACATAAATGTGATGTTCATAGTAGACCCATATTAAAACTAATAAGAATTTGCCACATCAATAATTTGTAAAAATACTATAAAATAGTTTGTAGTTGTAGCATTACTCATTATTATATAAAATAAAAGAAAAAAGAGCCACGTATCTTCTTATTGCTGCTTTAATTATACATCACCTTAAGAGCATGACAGAGATACCACAGCTTGCTTTATAATTATACATCACATTAATAGCATTAAAGACATACCACAGATTATGACAGAAAAAAAATTGGGGGTGCACACATATCCTTTAATAATAACAATAAGGTTTTCACCAAAAAAAAAAGGTTAATATTTCAAAAAAAAAAAAAAAATAAAGCTCAAGGGATGAGTTCTTGGGTTTGAGTCTCCTAACTACCAATATATGATTACTTACAATAAATTTTTTCCTGATAAATACCCAATGTGCATAGGATACACGCGGGTTAATTAAGTGTTCAAATTTCTAAGAGTCATAAACTCCAATATTATTAAATATTAATGACAAATGCTTTTTATTATTTTAAGCGAGTCTTTGACATATCATGGAAAAAGAGGGTAGATTACAAATTACATAAAGACACCATTGATAAGGATGGTAGGATGGTGTTTATACTTTATATGCATAATCTCAAACTAATGTCATTTGAGTACTCTAACTCCCAAGATAAATAGACATATTAACGAGTTCTAACTCAAATAATATCTTCTTTTCTTTTTAATTTTTTAATTTTTAATTTTTATAAGAGTAAGATGAAGGATGAAATTTTGAATGCATCACACACAAGTTACAAGTGAAACTCACATATAAAAAATAAAATGTAACAATGAACTATGGATTAGAGATTGATACTTATAAATTCACTTTTTAACCATGTGAGAATTAGGTCATGAGACTTAGATGTTGTTTTTTTTTTTTAACCTAACTAAGTAGTACTTATCATCGATATAATGGACAACGAAGAAAATTGTTCGCAATCAATTGCATGTGATGTGACCATTTCTTGCTTCTTCCAAGCTTTCAGTAAGTTTCTGATTTATGGTCTGTTAGTTAAGGATTTGGACACTAGTTCTGGCTCACACATCACTTCACAAGCGCATGTAATGTCATCTTGCTTTCACAATTGATGTTAACCCCATTACCCACAAAAAAATAAATTGGTACTTCATGAATAATGACTAGAGCTATATCGATCTTTCATGTTATGTAACATCTTTCTTTTCGTGCAACAGAGATGGCATCTTCTTCCTTTGTCTCCACCAAACCCTAAACCATCGTTAAATCACTTCTGTGTCTAAATAAGTGAATGGTAGTATGGTACATAACTTTCACAAACTTAGATCACATATATGATATACAACACAAACTTTACCTCAAATAAATAGCCCACATCATTAATTGGACAAAGTCAAATGTTCAACCCCTCAGCTCAGATCCATTATATCCCATAAGGCCATAATTATTAAGTCACATTTGACCAATCCATCATTATCATCACATGCATGTCAAGTGCATTTGCATTTTAAACTTTCCCGCTCAATTTTAATATTTGATTATGGCAACGGTAGCACAAGGTTTCTCACTGCAATACCAATTTTTCTTTTTCTATCCAACTTGATCACTTGAATATTTTTTTCGGGTATATCTAATTTCTTTGTTTCATACTCATTATCAGATAATTAAAAATAAGAATTGTTTAAGCATAACATTAAAATACTAAAATATTTCAAAACCATGAGAACTTACGAATCACTAAATCAACCCTTTGAATTTCACTACCATACCAAGTTGCTCTATAGGATCTATGCAGGATTATTGTTGAAAATATTTAATAGAAATTGTAATTTTATAACACCCCAGCCAGTAGTGGTGTCAACTGTCAATCACCTGTCTCTTCCTGGGAAAAACAAAATGATCAGATAATTCAAGGTATGGTAGAAATTTAGAAAACACTCATCCAAATAAAAATGTTCCTGAAGGAGTAATGGACATAATTTTTTTTCTTTTGTCTCATCTATCTTAAAATTTTCTCAGAATTTTTTCTTCTTCTCGTTCTCTACCAAGAGGTACAGGAACTTTTAAGTCCCACGCTTATCTAGGAGGTATACAGTCAATGTTTCACTAGTTACTACAATTTTTCCCTGACCAAACCCCTCTGACCAATGTAATAATGTATTGAATCCTTAAGAAAACCCTCCGGTTTGAATTCTGGACTTGGTACAATAATATGCTGAGACTTGACTCTTGAGAGTTGAGACAAGTTGGAGAACGAAAATCAAGTACATGAAAAATAATTTTTTTTATCCTACTTTTACATCTAATCGTTAAAAAGAAGATTGCTATAAAAATTAATTACTTTCTTATGAAGGGAAATAAGATAAAATAATTAAAATGAAAGAAAGGAATATTATTTTGTCAAGAATTTATAACCAAATATAAAATTTTAGAACTAAATCCTTTGTTATAGTTATTATTTTTACTATATATATATCGTACACGCAACGTTAGTCTTTGTTAATATTTTTTATAAGCAATGTTAGCATTTAGTAATAATGTAGTAGGAGACTTCTTGCATGATGATTTAGAATATTTCTCTCTTCTGTCCTCTCATATTCAATTCATTACCTTGCTTTCTATCTTTCTTTCTTTTTTTACTAGCTTATTTGAATGAGATCTCAGCGATTGTAACCCCTTTTTTTTTTTTTTTTTGAGAAAGGATTGTAACCCATTTGGTTTCGAAATAAAGGAATCTTTGCACTTAATCATGTCCCTAGATTCTTTTATTCCCATCATTTTAACCTCTTGACGATCACAGCCTTCTTTAATAATCTAATAGGAATATAATAATTATATACATAGCTAGTAGAAATTAAATAAAAAAAAAAATTGTTTATAAAGTAAATTTTTTCAGATAAGATTGGATCAAAGATTGGACGTGAAAAAAAAAAAAAAAAACACAATAAAAGAAAGAAAAAAAAAAGCGTGCATGTATCAGTCAAATAGGAGCATTGAAGTTAATTGAACATCAATAAATTTTATTTACAATGAGCTATAAGTCACTAATTTATTGAAAATTGTCAAAATTTTTGGATCGAATGCCAACTTTAAATTATTATCTCTTATTAATTAGTTATTGGGTCAGTTTTGCTAATATACCATGAGGTTTGAACAAATACCAATTAGGTCCTAGACATTTCAAAATTGACCAATTTAATCCCTAACCTGTTACTCTCCGTTACTTAGTTTTCCTTTCTTTCTCAAACGCCTCTTCTCTCTCTCTCTCTCAAGCCTCTCATCTCTCATTCCTCTCCCTCCAAGCTGACCTTTCTTTATGACTCACCCTTTCACTGTCTCTTTCTTCTCTCAGGCAACGACAATGGTGTGCTCTCAAGTAATGGCGGTGGTGGGTTTGTTGTGCGTTTTTTTATTTTTTTTTTTAATATATAAATTTTATTTGTGTTTTGTGGCTAGTGGTGGTGGTAGGTTCCAATTTGAGGTAGATTTATAGTAGGGTGGTTGTGGGTTTCGATGTGATGGGTTGGTTTGCTATAAGTTTTTTTTATAGAATTTTTGGATATGGGTTTTGTTGCTATGGGTTTGGCTGGGGTTTGTGGCTAGGGGTGGTGGTGGGCGATCTAGGGTGAATTTGTAGTGGGAGTGGTGGCGGGTTTGTTATGGATTTTTGGGATTTGGGTTTTGTTTTTGTGGGTTTGGTTGGGTTTTGTGGTCGGTAGTTGTGGTAATGGGTCCTGATATGAGGTGGATTTGCAGTAGGGGTGGTGGTAGATTTTCTATGAGATTTTTGGATTCGGGTTTTTGTTTGAGGATTTAGGTGGGTAAAATTGGGTTGTTAGTTTGCTGTGGCAGTGGTTATGGTTGGTCTAAGATTGGAGAGATTGGAATGATTGAAAAGAGGAGATAAGGGGAATGTAGCAGGAGAGAGTCACGGTGAAAAAGAGAGAAATTAACAGAGGGTAACGGGGTTAGGGATTAAATTGTCTTTTAATGACCAAATTGGTCAATTTTGAAATGTCTTAAACTTGGTTGGTATTTTTCCAAATCTTAGAGTATGTTAGTAGAATTTACCCTAATTATTATATTTATATTCCTCCCATAAAACACCAATAAAAAAATATATATAAAAAAAGGAACGGTATCTGATGATGAACTAAAAATCAGACTATCTCCAGTTCATCCATAGTGTTGTCTAGGACCAAAAATGTTAACCTAACATAAGAAGGTTGTCTACCGTCAGGAGGTCGTCCGTGGGTATGAAGGTCGTCTGTTAGGGAAGCACCTGGAGGACCCCTTAACACTTAGAGAATTTTTAGAATGGACTTATATACAAAAGCTTATAATTCGGGTCACGTTCTACTATTTTGAAGTATGAGCAAAATCCTTGTTTATCGCTATAACTTCCCACTAAGTTCTTAACTTCTATAGCAGTTGTAGAAGATAAATTTGAGCCTTCTAACTTTTATAGCAGTTGTAGAAGATAAGACTGAACATTCTAACTTCTATAGCAATTGTGGAAGTTAAGTCTGAATCTTCTAACTTCCATCCACGTTGAGGAAGTTACTAAACAAGTAACCACTCCTAAAAGTTGGAATTCTTGAGTTCTAGAGAGAAAAACTAACTTAAGCATTGAAGGGTTCTTGACCGATTCAAACCTATTACCTTTGATCTTGTGCTTCTTTATTTTTCAGGCCTTCTAGACAACCTTAAGTCCATTGAAATCTAAAGCATTCAGCCTACTAATTTTCTGTACATCATCAGTTGGCGCTGTCTGTTGGGAAAGTTAAATTTGTATTTTGCAATTTATCTTTCTTAGACAAAAGGCTATATGGTCTGGACAAGGTCAATGACCACTAGTCCAGGCAACCAGGAGAGTGGAAACGCTTCTAGCCACCCCAACTGCGCTCACCAATTAGTGCTTGTTATGCAACCGCCATCCGTCCAGCAAATACAGTTTATGGCAGCCGCCATGACAGAGCTAACCTGTCAGAACCAAGAGTTGACTCGGGAGACCAACCAAAGAAGGCAACATCATGAACGGTGTGTGGAAGGACAAGCTCAGAGTAAAGAAGTTAGAGAAGGAGAAAATGTGGAGCGTGAGAATCAATCAAGGGGTACCGCTTTACGTAGAGTGCCACACTTGGAGAAGGAGATGGATCAAATGAGGAAATCCATGGACGAGATGAGGGAAAATATGAGAAGGACGAATCCTGTAGATGACTCAGTTCATCGAATTGATTCTCCTTTCATAGCTTTCATCAATAGTCATCCCTTTCCTTCCAAGTTTAAGATGCCTTCGTTGGATTCCTATGATGGAACACTTGACCCATGTGATCACATTACCACCTTTAAGACCACGACGCACCTTCAAGGGGTTCTAGATGAGATAATGTGTAGGGCCTTCCGAACCACCCTTAAGGGGCCAGCGCAAGTGTAGTTTAGCAAGATACCTCCAAACATCGTTGGTTCTTTTGAAGAGTTGAGTAAGTTATTTATCAATAACTTCATTGGAGGTCAAATGCATAAATGTTCCTCGTCCAGCCTACTGATCATAAAGCAAGGGGACAATGAAAGTTTGCTGTCCTTCATCACTCGTTTCAACAGGGAAGCCTTGACGGTAGACGAGATGGACGACAAGCTGTTGTTAGCAGCCTTCTACAATGGAGTTAGTGCAGATTTATTCATTCACAAGCTTTATGAATAAAAACCACAGACCATGGCTGAACTCGTCCATTTGGCCCAAAGTTTCATGAATGCAAAAGATGCGATCACTGCAAAAAAGGGGAAGAAGGCAAAACGAATGGAAGCAGAGTTCTCGTGTCATGTAGAACAAGGCCCTCGTCCAAAGAAGGTCCAAATAGGAGAGAAGAAAGATAGAGATAACAAGAAGGCAAGTTCATCTTCAGGACGAAGTTAGCACTACACGCCTTTGAACGTTCCGCTTGACCAAGTGCTTTTGTAGATCAATGATGACCCATCCTTGAAGTGGCTAGAGAAGATGAAGGGGGATCCTAATAAGCACAATAAGAGCAAGTATTGTCGCTTCCATAGAGATCATGGGCATGACACAAACGAATGCTATGATTTGAAGCAGCAGATTGAAAATCTTATCAGACAAGAGAAGTTGAGAAATTTCCTAATAAGCGCAATAAGAGCAAGTATTGTCGCTTCCATAGAGATTATGGGCATGATACAAATGAATGCTATGATTTGAAGCAGCAGATTGAAAATCTCATCAGACAAGAGAAGTTGAGAAATTTCCTTGGACGAGATCACAATGACGAGAAGTTTAAAGGAAAAGTAGAAGAGTCATCACGACCCCCACTTGGGGAAATAAGAGTTATTGCAGGAGGAACTTCAGGGCAATCTTCCAAGTCAAGGAAGACCTACTTGAAAGTGGTGTAGAACGTCCAACTCTCTGGACGAGTTCCAAGGACAAAAGGGGCAGACGAGCAGGCCATTACTTTCACAAATGAAGACGCTGGAAGGGTCCATCATCCACATGATGATGCAATCATCATCACTTTGCTCATTGCGGATTACACAACTAGAAGGGTGTTGGTAGATAATGGGAGTTCAACAAATATCCTATATTACCCCACCTTCCAGCAGATTAGGCTTGGACAAGATCAACTTCGTCCAGTAAATTCGCCCTTAGTAGGATTTGGAGGAATGAAAGTACAACCAGTGGGCATTATTACTCTACCTGTAGTCATGGGAGCATACCCACAACAGATAGCCAAGGAAGTGAAATTCCTTGTTGTAGATTATTCATCTTCCTACAATGCCATCATTGGACGGCCAAGTTTAAACAATTAGAAGATAGTAACATCTACCTTCCACTTATTTGTCAAGTTCCCAACATAGTATGGAATAGGGCAAGTACAAGGAGTTCAGTTAGCTGCTAGAGAATGCTACTTAGCCATGTTGGCTATGGAAGAACATGTACAGATGATAGAAGACATTCCTTTGGACGAGGATAACCCTGAGAAGCTTACCAAAATTAGAACAAGTATGGAGGAAAAGATGAAACAAGACCTCGTCCAATTCTTAAGGAAGAGTATTAATGTGTTCGCGTGGAGTCATGAAGACATGATAGGGATCGACCCAAGTGTCATTACTCATCGCTTGAATGTGTATCCATCTTCCAAGCCTGTTCGTCTGAAGAAAAGAGTCTTGCTCCTGAGCGAGATAAGGCTATCAAAGAAGAGGTCTAGAAGTTAACCACATTAAAAATTATTCAGGAGTTCTATTACCCGGATTGGTTAACTAATGTGGTGATCGTCAAGAAGGCTAATGGCAAGTGGAGGATGTGTGTAGACTTCACTGATTTAAACATGGCTTGCCCCAAGGATAGTTATTCATTACCACGCATTAACCGATTGGTGAATTCAACAGCAGGTCATCAGCTACCCAGCTTCATGGATGACTTCTTAGGTTATAACCAAATAAGAATGGATGAGGCAGATCAAGAGAAGACATTCTTCATTACCAATCAGGGTTTATTTTTCTACAAAGTGATGCCTTTTGGTTTGAAGAATGCGGGGGCAACTTACCAGAGGTTGGTCAATCACATGTTCCGTCCACAGATAGGACGGAATGTAGAAGTTTATGTTGATGACATGCTGGTGAAGAGCTTGGACGATAGGAAACATTTGGACGACCTACAAGAGACCTTTAACACACTTAGACGATACAACATGAAGCTGAATCCAAGTAAGTGTGCCTTCAGGGTTTCATCAGGGAAGTTCCTAGGGTTCATGGTTTCATAGAGGGGAATCGAAGCGAATCCTAATAAGATCCAAGCAATATTGAATATGGAATCACCAAAGAATGTCAAGGAAGTCCAGTCCCGTACTGGATGAGTTGTAGCTCTAAACAAGTTTGTTTCAAAAGTTACAGATAAGTGTTTGCCCTTTTCAAAGTTCTCAGGAAGGCATTTGAATGGACGGACGAGTGCTAGAAGGCCTTCCCAGATCTTAAAGTCTATCTTACTACAGCTCCCCTGCTAAGCCTGTCCATACCAGGTGAGGAGTTGTATTTATACTTAGTAGTGTCCCTATATGCAGTAAATTCAGCATTAATTAGGGAAGAAGGGAAAGTGCAGAAGCCTGTGTATTATACAAGCCGAGCACTAAAGGAAGCAGAAGGACAATACCCAATGATTGAAAAGTCAGCCTTTGCACTAATAACGGCTTCCTGGAAACTAAGGCATTACATCTAGGCTCATGTCATCAATGTCATGACAGATCATCCATTCAAGAAGGCAATGAACAAATTGGAAGTCACAGGACGACTTATCCAATGGGCAATAGAGCTTAGTGAGTTTGATATTAGGTATTAGCCTAGAAGTGCAATAAAAGCTCAAGTTCTAGCATATTTCATTATGGAGTTCACTCCAAGTCATGGTGACTTAGACGGGTTGGATAACTCAAAAGTCATGGGTCGTTTATGTAGATGGCTCGTCCATACTACATGCAGGAGGAATAAGAGTTATATTAAAATCCCCAAAGGGGGACAGGTTGAAGTATGCATCTCGTCTACAGTACCAAACAACCAATAATGAAGTTGAATATGAAGCCCTCCTAAAAGGGCTGAAATTGGTTAAGTCCTTAGGGGCAGAGTTAGTGGTCGTCCAAGGAGACTCTTAGTTGATCATAGGCCAAGTGAATGGAGATGAAGAAGTACCTCAGTAGAGTGAAGTGTCTTATTAGAAAATTCAAGGAAGCCAGTTTCTTTCAAATTCCAAGGGAGGAAAACATGGAAGCAGACGCCTTAGCGAAGGCAGCATCTGCAGAGGGATGGGTGGACGAGCCTGACAAAGTCCAATATATGCCTAGTATAGATCTTCCAGAGGTGTAGCAGATAGAAAGTGAAGAGAATTAGATGACGCCTATAATAGCTTACTTAAGGGATGGAAGGCTTCTAGAGGAGAGAGATGAAGCCAGAAAGCTAAGGATTAGATCAGCCAAGTATGTCCTTATAGACGAGGTGCTATACAAAAGAGGCTTCTCTCAGCCTTACTTAAGATGTTTAGCTCCCGACGAAGCAAATTACGTATCAAAAGAAGTTCATGAAGAAGCATGTGGAAACCATTCAGGAGCAAGAGCACTCGTCCACAAGGTCGTCCATGCAGGTTATTATTGGTCGACGATTCAAGTAGATGCTAAGACTTATGTAAAGGTGTGTGATCAATGTCAACGCTTCAGCAACGTCCCTAGACAACCATCGAAGTACCTCACCCTGATGATGGCCCCATGACCTTTTGCATAATGGGGATTAGATATTTTAGGCCCCTTTCCAATTGAAACCAGGCAGATGAAGTTTTTGGTAATGGGGATTGATTACTTTACTAAGTGGGTGGAAGTTGAACCCTTAGCAAAGATTACATAGCAAAATGTCAAAAATTTTGCCTGGAAGAGCATTGTATGCAGGTTTAGGGTACCTAGGGTACTAGTGTCAGACAATGGACAACAGTTTGATAATACACCCTTCAGAGATTTCTATGAGTAACTGGGAATAAAAAATCACTATTCCTCAACCTCCCACCCATAAGCAAATGGACAAGCAAAAGTAGCAAACCGATCCTTATTGAAGATCATCAATACTCGGCTTGAGGGGGCAAAAGGAGTATGGTCGGACGAGCTACCAGGTGTTCTATGGGCTTACAGGACGACTGTGAGAACCCCCACAGGGAAAAGTCCTTTCAAACTAGCCTATGGAAGTGAAGCAGTTATACTAGCAAAAGTGCACATGACCAACCACAAGGTGATGAAGTATCAGGACGAGGAGAATGAAGAACAATTTCGTCTTAACCTCGATCTAGTTGACGAGGTAAGGATGGATGCAGAGTAGAGGACAGTAAGGTATAAAAACCTCATGGCTAAACAATATGATGTAAAGGTGAACCTAGACACTTCAACATTAGAGACCTCGTCCTAAAAAGGGTCTCCTTGGCAACTAGAAACCCAGCCCATGGAAAACTGTGGCCAAATTGGGAAGGACCTTACAAAGTTATCAATTGCAAAAGGCAATGATCATATTACTTGGAAGCCCTAGATGGACGGAGGCTAGAGCACCCCTGGAATGTGGAGCATCTAAGAAGATACTATCAGTAAAAGATCAGTCTAGACGAGCATCATCATGGATGAAGTTGGAGTTATGTGTTACTTTCCTCATATTTATCTATGTTTATTATTAGTACTGCATGTTTTAATATTTTAATTCCCTAAAAATGCATTAGTTTCCAACTTGTGCACCTATGGACGAATTTGTGATAGACGAAGCCATGAACTTAGTCTGTTTGTACATAAGTATGTTTAATTCCCTAAAGGAACTAGCTTCTAAGCATGTGTCATGCTTGTGGACAATGTTTATATTGTATAGTTTGGATTCTCAATGTATATAATGATGTGTGAATTTCTAATTCTCATGTTATTTTCATTCGAACTAATCCACAAGAAGGCTAAAAGCCCAAGACAAGTAAAATCTCTAGAAGCAGGGATGTAACGTCTATAAGCTTTCCTTAAAATCAGGACGAAGCAAAGAGAAATAAACCTAAGGTATGTTCGTCTAATCAATGGACGGGGTAAAAACCTAAGGTATATTCGTCCAACCAATGGACGAGTAAAAACGTGCATGTAAAAATACTTTAAATCCATGGTTGAATTTGGCCAGCCAAACAGACCAATTTTTGAAAGAGTAAATGCTGGAAACGTTTTACCCAAAGAAGAATAAAGGGCCGTCCAACCTATGGACGAAAAATAATGCAATCTATAAGTCAAATTTATGGATGAATAAAACTAGCAAAAGAAATACCATTCATAGACGAGTTATACTTGGAAAACATAAAGAATGGTAAAGGTGTTGAGCATAAAATTTTTTATCCTAACATGGACGATGTAAACAAAGGAAATTCGTTCATGCAAACATGACGATATAAAATGTCTTCATGAGTGGACCACACTTAAAACCATAGAAATAGCATGGACGATGTAAACAAGGGAAATTTGTTCATACATAAAGCATACAACATGTTCAACACCAAATAAGGAATGAAAATAGAAGTAGACATTCATTCATAAAACTTAAAGAAAGGTAGACGACCACCGTCCAAAAACCCTTGAGTTGTTCAAAGCCAATGAAGATTATTATATTTGTTGCTCGTCCATAAACATGGACGAGGGAATTGTAGTTGAATAGTTTTAAAATAAAGCCCAAAACAATGGGCATCCCTAACAAACAGAATTAAATAAAATTTCTAAAAAGAGAAATAAATTATTAGGACAAACCACTAGGGCATCACCCCCAGACTTTGAGTCGTCCTTGCTGGCATCAGTGGTGTCCTTGGCAGGCTCTGTTGAGGCGTCGTCCACAGTGTTGACATCCTCAGAGCTCGTCGAAAACAGGAAACTCTCTGTGGCAGTAGGGGTCTTAAAGGAGTCAAAATCCATCTTAGGATAGGCCTCCTTGGCATCAAAACGGAAGTCCTTATAGCCAGCAGCATAGTAATGGTCTAGACGGTTCTTGAACACGTCTGACTTCGTGAAGATTGTGACGGCTTCCTTCTGAGCTTTTTCCAAAGACAAGGTAAGCTCTTGGTTTGTCACCTCAAGATGACCTGTATGGGTCTCCTTCTTAACGTAGTCTTCCTTGAGCTCTTCCACCTCATTCTTTAACTTTGTCTCAATCCCCAAAAGATGAGTGACCTCCTCGGTTTGCCTGATTACTTCCCCCTTCTTCAAGAGGACCTCGTTAGCCAACTCCTTACTCTTCTCCTTAGCAGCCTTAGCCTCATTACAAAGCTCCTTGGCTTGGGTGGACGTAGTGTAATACTTCGGCATGGCCTGAAAAATAGATGGACGAAGGAGAGTTAGAAATTTTCTTTAAATTTTTTAGAAAAATGAAATAGAGATAATGAAAAACTACTTACCTTAAAAAGGTCATGAATGGTAAAACACTCAAAATCCTTCACTGACATGTTGTAGCAAGCATTCACCTCATTTTTAGTGATGAGTCCTTTGAGCGACCTCCAAGCATAATCCTCGTCCAACATCAAGTTAGGAGGACGCTTGGCTGGCTTTGAAGGATGAGTCATATGAGGAGCTTTGGCTGTAGAAGGAGGAAGATTCTCAGGTTGGATGGATGGAATGGTCTGGACGGGTACCAAGTTCACTGCCAAGTCGTCCAGGTCTACCATTGTAGGAGGGAATTTTGGAACCTTGGGAGGAGGAGTCTTGCCAAGCTTCTGCTTTTTTGAACCTCGACGACTTAGAAGATCACCAAGGTCAACAGAGCTTGAAATGCCCATCCTCTTCCCAACCTAGACGATAGGCTTCTGGACGATTGAGGGGGTAACATCATCTTGGACTTGGACGTCCTCTTCACCCTCGGTACCACTAGCAACGCCTTTCCCTATATTTTCTTTCATAGTAGCTAACCCTGTGATAGAAAAGATATAGAGTTAATGACATACAAAAAAATAAAAATAAATAAATAGTATATGGTAGTGAATGAATGGACAAAGCTTACTTTGACGAGTGGTCTCCTCATGTGCAAGGTTCTTTGCAGTAGGCTCACGGCCAAGTCCCCAAACACCTAGACGACTAAGAGTCACCAAGTTGTGGAAGGACCTCTCAGGGAAGGTCCGAGCTCTATCAATACGCTCCAAATGAAGCTGTCCAAATGTGGACGAGTGACAGCTACACAAGCACAAGAATAGAGTTAGACGAGAAAAAGATAAAACAAAGTAGACAAGCAAAGGAAGAAGAACATACCCTCAGGATGAAGATGACCTAAGGGGCTAGTAAAAGGAGGGAAGGGGGCACTATTTACATCAACTGGGTCCCTTGCCCAATTTCCAGAAATAAAAAAGAATTCTTTCTTTCAAAGCTTGTTAGAAGAACTACGACCATTAATCAAACTAAATTGGGGACCCCTAGAGGAGAACTGGTAAAAACCAGCAGATTGTTTAATCTCTAAGGGCTTATAACAATAAAGGAACTCGTCCACTGTGATTGGACGGTTCCCCTCAAGCGCCTCACATCATAATACTTGCATGGCTACTATCGTCTTCCATCCATTAGTATTTGAATGGTTTGGTCCAATACCCAACCTATGGAAGAGACCTCTACAAAAAGAGTTTAAAGGAAACCTAAGACCTTCTAGGAGATAAGAGGTATAAACACCAAAACCAGAAGAAGGAGAGCAACACCATTCCCCCTCTTCAAGTAGACGAGGTCTAAACTCACAAGGAATTTGGTATCTACCTACAAGGGTATTTAATCTACTCGCGTCCAAAGTAAACGCCACCTCAGGGGCACAACTATAGATTACATTTTCTTCTTCCTCTTCGTCTTAAGGACTAGGTGACTTTCTGGACGAGCTAGCCTTAGCCCCGGAAGCCATCCTACGTTGCATCTCTTGGAAATCCTTTAAGGGAAAACTAGGGGCTCCAGACGAATAATGCTCGTCTAGGGAACTGCTGTTACCACTACTACTACTACCCTCACTACTACTCTCATAGTTGCCACTACTACCAGAAGACACGTCCTAATATTTGTCTATGGCTCTCTCTGTACTACTACTAGACGTAGACATAATTAGAAGAATGAATAAGACGAAAACCTAAGGATGAAGGAAAGGAAGTACCTGATGAGACTAGAGACGAGGACTAGACAAGGCTCTTGGACGAGATGGCAGAAAGGAAATTAGCAGCAAAGTGAAGGGGTAGGAGAGAGAATACACATATTTATAGGCCCCAAAGGTGGGTCAACAAATCGACGTGGACCAATCAGGAGCTGACAAGTGGCATTTTTCTCCAAAAGATAAATTGACGTGACAAGTCAACCAATGAAATTATGACACGTGACACAATCCAGAACATTAAAATTCAACCAGAGTAAGGAAAACACGTGGCACAACAATTGACCATTAAAATGTTGACGCGTGTCAAAAAACAACAATTATTCTATAGTGTTCTGGACGACCATTGGACCAAGAGGGCAACTGATGGTGAACTAAAAATCAGACTATCTCCAGTTCATCCATAGTGTTGTCTAGGACCAAAAATGTTAACCCAACATAAGAGGTCATCCACCGTCAGGAGGTTGTTCATGGATATGAAGGTCGTCTGTCAAGGAAGCACCTGGACGACCTCTCAACACTTAGAGAATTTTCAAAAAGAATTTATATACAAAAGTTTATAATTCGAACCACGTTCTACTGTTTTGAAGTATGAGTAAAATCCTTATTCATCGCTATAACTTCTTACTAAGTTCTTTACTTCTATAGCAGTTGTAGAAGATAAGTCTGAGCATTCTAACTTCTATAGCAATTGTAGAAGATAAGATTGAACCTTCTAACTTCTATAATAGTTGTGGAAGTTAAATTTGAACCTTCTAACTTCCATCCATGTTGAGGAAGTTACTAAACAAGTAACCACTCCAAAACTCACTATAAAAAGACTCATCCATATCAAATGAAGGTAAGTTTCCACCACTCCTAAAAGTTGGAATTCTTAAGTTCTAGAGAGAAAAACTAACTTAAGTATCGGAAGGTTCTTGGCTAGTTCAACCTAGTCACCTTTGATCTTGTGCTTCTTTCTTTTTTAGGCCTTCTAGATAACCTCAATTCCATTGAAACCCGAAGCATTCAGCCGACTGATTTTCATCCGTATCTAAAAATAAAATCTTTTATGGATGCAATCATGCAATTTTTTTTTGTCCTTTTGGACTAACATGTTGCAACTTTAGGGAGTCTCAAGAATAACATCCACGTTCATGCGTAAAAACACCATGCAATCCATCTTTTTAACCGTTGTCTTATTGCTACTTTACAAATGCAAACTCCCATGCACTAAGAACGAAATTCTATATGATTCTCTTTAACATATATATGTCCTTTTAATCCTAAAGTGACGTGATTTCTATTTTAATTTAATTCTTTTAGCAAAGTAGTTATACTCTTTTGATAGTTGTGTTGAAACTTGAAAATTGAAAGTCGTATCCAATTTATCATTGATTAATCATTACTTTCCTTCATCATCACAAACTATGTAGAATTTAAATAATATTTCCGAATATGAATGGGTCTAGACTCTAGATCTATGTCTAAGTGTAAGATCATTTCTATGTTCTAACTTCTAACATACTCTTAAGTTTTCTCACTAATAAAAATATTTAGAATTTAATTTTGAATTATTTTAACGAATGCCCTTAGGGCAATTGATAATAAACCTTGATAAGAAAGTTTTGATACAATTCTCATGGAAAATATAAAAAACTGTCAACAACATTTATTATTTTATTATTCTTTCAATAAATTTTTTCTAAAAATATCTCTTAAACCATTACCCTAAGGATATTGGTTGTAATGCTACAGTTACAAACTATTTTACAATATTTTTACAAAATGTTGACTTGACCAACCTCTTATTAGTTTTCATTAAGATCTACCATTAATATTACTTTTTCATTTACCAATAATCACTCACCATATCAGCAGTTTATAAATTTTTTTGTAAATTATTCTTTCCTTTAATTTATTGTTATTATACACACACACACACATATATATATATATATATATATGACATAAAAGTAAAAGGGCAAAACTTAGATACAGTACCTTAGGTGCAGTACCTTAGGTTCATTTTCTAAAACTTTGACACGTTGCAATTTAATAACGAAGGCTAAACGGCGTTAATCACAAAATAAAATAAAAAACTCTATTCCCCTGAAATCAAAGAAACGCAGAATGCCAAAGGTCTTTTCAGCCCACCATGGACGGCTTTTCAAGCTCTTATCTCTACAAACCAAATCACCACAACTGAGCAATGGCAGCACTAGATTCAGAGAAAGGAAGATCCAAAGCCCACATGCATAAGGAGGATCCAAAGCCCACAAAGGAAGAGAGTTGATTTCTTTAACCTTCCCTGTCCCATACCCTTTGAAGAAATCCACTGCGAAAGCTTCAGTTTGTACTCTCTACCCATCAAAGTTTTCAACTTTTTTCAATAATGCATTATGGGTCTTAGTTTAATCTTACTATTTTCATTTTTTTTTCCTCCTCATTATTATTCACGGATTTGTTCTATTTTGGGTCTGTGCTAATAGAGAAGCTTGAGGGAGCTAACCATGGCAGATCAGCTGCTCTTTCATTCTCTCATCTTGATCTATCTCCACTTCATTCTATCTCTCTAATCCTCTTAGATCCTGTAATCTCTCTCTTTGATCTATCTTTTCTATGCTAAATTTTCTTTCAATAATTTAATGGGTCTACCGTCTATGTTTAGGTTTCAATAATTCAATAGGTTTATGCTGGGTCCTGTGCAAATTGGATTGTGCTTTAGTTGAATTTTCTAACTGGGGATGGTTAGTCTCTAACACCGTTTAATGAAAATATTAATAAGACACGTGTCAAAGTTTTAGAAAGGGAACCTAAGGTACTGCACCTAAGGTACTGTACCTAAGTTTTGCCCAAAGTAAAAACATCTAAGGGAAAGAAGTAATAACTTCTTTTTTTTTCCCCTTACAACTTCCAAACATACTTCGATAAAGATATTTCCTTTTTCCAGCCCTCATATTTTCCTTTTCTTTGCTATTTTCTTTTCTTTGCTTTTAGCCATGTACAAACAAACATGCTACGTAAAAGAGACTGTTGACTATGTTATATATTGAATCAATGTCAGTTCCCAATATGCTAGTCCACTTTTCAGAATTCCATGCTGCTTACTTGCAGTTTTAGTGGCTATACCAAAAGATACTGGGGCCTTTTGTTTTTTCCTTCATTTTTTTCCCAATAATTTCTTTTAATCCATTCCACTAATGCCCAAATTGTGTCACATATTGATGACACCAAGGAGGCAAGGACAAGACCATAACTGATAAAAATCCTTTCCAACTTTTAAGTTAATTAAAGATTAAACTATAAACTATTGTATATATTTTTTTTTAAAGAAAACAAAAGAAATGGATAGAGTCATAGACATAGAGTGTGTATTACTAAACAACTAATTAATTATTTTCTCAAAAGAAAAAAAAACACTAATTAATTAATTAAAAAAAATTAAAAAAGTAAGAGAGAATACAAAAATATACAAATTGGGTAGGGGAGAGAGAGAGAGAGAGATGAAATGGGATTCCTCTGGCAGAGTATGGTATTCTTTTGAGAACCAATCAGAAATCTAATGCTGTCGGGGAGTCTAATCCCACAATTACAATCCTCAAACAATCTCTCTCTACAAGTCCCAACCCTACCAATAGCATCTCATCACGTGAATAACCCATGTGACCCATCTGCATCCTTGTCTCTCAACCCCCCCGCCCCCCCCTCTTTTTTTTTTTTGTTGTGTATTTTTGTATTTTTGCTAACTACGTACGGATCGAACACCAAAATTCCATAGCCATTTCATGCATGAGTGTGTCCAATATGTCCTTCTCTATCTCCATTACTATTCCTTCCCCTTCTTCCTCAAATGCCATTTCACTTTGGACCTTCAAACCACCCTTCAAATCTTTGTCAACCAAACCATCTATGTCTTCAAGAACACAACATTTGGCTCGTGGGAAGCTTCCAATTTTCTCACACAGCGTGTCAATTACTTGTGAACCTATGTGACAGCAATCGTGACCAATAATTGAGCTAGCCGCCCATGGCTTCATGTTTATGAATGGCTTCAAAATCTCAACCAAAATTTCATCAACAAGATTGAATAGTAGTTTTCGATTGCACCCGTAGCCCAATTCATGACTCGTAGTTGTAGTGTGTTGATAGTGTTCGAGTTGGTGGAAGATAGATGGGTCTAAAGGGTGAGATGGAGAGAACCAATTGGTGAAGGACACAATGGTATCTCTGTCTATGCCAGTACAGCTTAGTATATTGGTAACGAACTCATGATATTCGGCTCCACTAGCTCCGGTGGTGAAGACACCGTTAGATCTGTCGTCGATGATGCTGCTTTCTTGGGTTTTGAGCGTGTGCGTCTCTTCTTGTTTGTACTCTTGGCTCGAACAACTAGATAACTGTGAACCACATATTGATTCTTGAGCATCAAACAGCTGAGACAATGTTCCCACAACACAGTAACAATAATAAGTTAACAGATCAATGCAACAAAAGAAAATAATTTAACAGATAAGACTTCGTTTCGGTAGAGTTCATTTTTTTTACTTAAAAAAAAAAAAATCTTTTAAATTATATTTTTTTCAAGTTATAACTTTATTTTTATACAATAAATAAATTAATTAAAATATTTGGTAAAGAAATGTAATTGACATCCCTTCAAAAGCATAATAAAAATATAAGTAAATATTTGAATTTTTTTTTTATTGTTGATGAGATATCAGTATATAAGGTTTAACCGTTTAAGTAATAAAATTTATATTATTTTTAGCAATACTCATAAATTAAATAAGTTGATAAAAATAAGTCATCCAAATTCACATTAAGCCATAAATTACTAACCAAAATAACAGGAAAAATACATTTAGTACTAGTTCAAAATGAAAAGGGAGTACCTACCGTCACTCATAAATTAAAAAAACATAAATTAAATAGTTAAAAATAAGTTCATCAAATTAAACCATAAATTACTAACCAAGATAACAGGAATAATACGTGTAGTACTTACTAGTTCATTAAAAAAACAAAGTAATGGAAAAATGAGAAGAGAGTACCTGTTTTTGAGGAATTTTGGTGGCTGGTGGTGAAGGGTCTTTTTTGACTGGGACACGAGTTGGGACATTGATGTTGAGAAGCTCACTTGACAATGGTGTCTTCTTGCATTTCTTGTCTGGAATGTTGGCTCTGGTGGCTGTCTTTGATGGACGAACAAATTGTTCTTCTTGCTTGTTTCGGATTATATCTGATGTCTGTGGAGGCTTCTTTAGCCTCTGATTGAGCCTTTCAGTGCCACTCTTTTTACATTTCTGGTCCTGATGGTGCTCTTGCAATGTCTGAGGTTTAGGCTTCACTGAGACTTTAATGGGTTGTGGCTGAACATTGAGTGGTTGAGGTTTTAAAGACAAGAATTTTGAAGAATGGAAGGCTTTCTCTTTGGTGGGTGGTGGTGTTGTGCTTGGTTTACTCTTGGGCTCAAAGAATCTGAGTCTTGGAGAGCAAGAAGATGTACTTGAGTAGTACTGCTTGCCTGGACTTGATTCTTCTACAAATTTGTTGAACCCCTTTGAAGCTTTCTTGGATTTAAATTGGCTAACAAGCTCATTTCTTCCTTGAAGGTCTCTGTTGGCGATAGTGTTTGTGATGTCAAGCCCAACTTTCCTGCTAACTTTTTCTTTCATTTGCTTCACAATTTGCCTAGCGTATTGACTTGGACTTCTGTTGTTCTCATCTTCATATACTCTGAGCTCTCTCCTTCTCAAATATGAAAACCGAGAGAACTCCAAGTCCTCACTACCACCCATGTTCTCCTTGTTTATTTGAAGTGACAGTCTGTGATGATGATCCACATCTGATCTTCTAGCTGAGGATATTCTAGGAGTCTCTGGCAAAGAGCAAGTACCAGTAATGTCATTGAACTCTAAACTATTTCTTGGTCTACATTGGAGGGGTTGCCTTGGGTGAAGAGGGTGTGAATGTGACTTTGAAAGAGGTTTTGGTGTACCATGAGTTGAGGAAAAAGAAGAGGGTGACTGAGTTTCAGGAAGAAGGTCAAGACCCATTAGTCTTGCTACTAAATTTGGGGTCTTGGTCCCAGGAGAGTTGCTGATTTCTGAGGAAAAATCATTTGGAGCTCCAGCTTTTGGTTCTGTGTGTCCACATGTTTTAATTTGGATACCCATCTGGATTTTCAAAATTTATTACGATATTAGAGGTTCAACACCATCATTATCACATCATAACTCACTTTACAAAATAATAATAATAATAATAATAATAATAATAAGGAAAAGAAAAAATAAAATAGACGAAGGTGGCAACCTAGCTAGCTAGAATAATTTTTCAAAAAAAGTTTTGAATACAGTAACTTACTTGGATATCTAAATTTTTTTCTTCTTCTCTTTCTCTTGTAATATATGACAATGAAACCTCATGTGATTCCAAGCTATTTCTCGGTGCTTCAATTCCTGTATTACAAAAAAACACATAAATATATCAACAATGACAATCAAACCTCAGCCGTAAAATTTTAAGATGAATAATCAAGCAAACTAGTCAAGTCATTTTCAAACAGACTAGTCAAAATCAGTCACATTAATGAAAATTGAAAATTGAGAAAGAGAGCGTTGTAACTTCTATCTACCTTTGGGAATAGTGGGTACGGAGTTAGAGTTGAAAGATGGTTGTTGATGATGTAAACCAAACTGAAACTGATGAAAATCAAAGAACTGAAAGACAGCACTCATGCAACCAGAAAAAGAGGCGGTGTCTTTCTGATCTCCTCCAGCAACACCAGTATTACTCTTGGAGTTGGAGGATCTTCCACCCCAATGCTTTTCCCTGCCCATCACTGTAGACCCAACTTCTCTCTTGCTTTTCTGTGGGAGGGTCTAGAAAAAGCTTCTCTCTAAAAATGGTAAAATCAGAATGAAAGTGACACAATAAATTTGCAATCTTTGCTCACAGTGAGAAACTTGGACCACTTGATATATAAGTTGTATATGAATGAATGAGAGAAAGGGAGAGAGAGTTTGAGAAGCTAAAAAACTTGTGGGTTATGATGGTGAAGAAGCGAGAAAAACGGATCCATAAAGCATAAAACAGCCAGATTTGATTTTGAGGAATTAAAGTACGGTTTAGTTACGAGGGGTGGGAAAAATAAAAAGGAATTGAGTATAGTAAAAAGTGTTGTGTACTAATACTATGAACTAGTCTCTCTCTCTCTCTCTCTCTCTCTCTCTCTCTTTTTGACTGAGCTATCTCAAAGTTCTTTTTATCCTAGGTTTTTTCACTCACTCCCACGTTTAACCAGACCAAAACCAGAAGCAACTTAGTACTCTTCTATCTCTCTCATTGTCATTGGGAATTGAGATGGGTAAAGAAACGAAGAAGATGACAGATATCACCACGAACCTCTCTCTTTGCTCCTAAGAGAGACACGTTTCTCTCTGTCTGTCTCTCTCAGCTTGTATTACAAAATACAAAGCTATCCCTTTCCCGCACACCCTGGTTTTAAATATAGATGGTTTTATCGGGGATTTGTAATATATGTAATCTATACTATGTATAATATTATTTTTCTCTTTCAATTGGATTTTTATGTGGTTCAAAAATATTCTCATTAATAAAGAGTAAATTTTATTAAAAATAGGGTCATTAATGTCTAATAACAAATTTAATTTTAAATTCAAAAAGAGAATTCTTAAAATTTAGGGTTTTTTCTTTTACGTTTAAAAAAGACATTATAATTACTGTTTATCTCTAAAGTTTATTATTTTTATTTGTTTAAAAATAAAAAATATTTATAAATTGTAATAGATGCAAATTATTAACTTTTACCAAAAAAATATAGAAAAACCTCTGAGCATGCACGTGAGCACATGCTCAGAGACTAGTATACACATAACACCCTCCTACTTTAAAATTGTGATGTATCTATATCCTGAATATTATTATACTCTTAGTACTAAGATTTTTTATTTTTTAATAATGGTCAGAAATTTTCGCTACCCAAAAGCAGTTAGCGGTGACCATTGAATAAGTTTCTTCTGCTTGAGTTAGGTTAAAAGTATGGAATGTATTTGCGCCATCATCATCTTCAAATAAAGTATTTTCTACGGTAGCACCATGAATAGCGTATAGAAGGGCAGCGCCTAATACACTGACAACCCTCATCATATGAAATGGGTTTAATGTCCAATTATGAAACCCTTAGAAAAAGAGGATGAATCGAAATATAGCTGCGACAGCAAAACTGGGCGCAAAGAACCAACCAGATTGACCTAGCGGATAAATCAGGAATACAAAAACAAAAACAGCAATTGGAGTAGAGAATGCGATTGCATTATAAGGTCACAATTGAACAAATTGAGCAAGTTCAAATTGACGTAACATGAAACCTATTAGTCTGAAAGCACCGTGGAGAGAAAACAAAAGTCCACAAACCGCCTAATTGACACCAATGAGTAAAATCTCCTTGTGCTTCTGGACCCCATAATAACAACAAAGAGTGTGCTAAACTATTAGCAGGAGTAGAAACTGCCGCGGTTAAGAAGTTGCGACCTTCCAAATAGGAACTTGCCAATCCATGTGTATACCATGAAGTTACAAAGGTTGTACCTGTAAACCAACCTCCTAACGCGAAATAAGCACAAGGAAAGAGCAATAGACCGGAGAAGTATCACTTGGATTTGGGAGTTTGATCTTAGTATTAAGAACATTGGAGTTTAATTGGTATTTTTTGATTTGTCTAATTGAAGTATATTTAGAGTTTAAATTTCTTTATCTCTAATTATCAAATTATTTTAAAATAAAATTAAAAAATCCTCTTGGTAGTAGTTTTTTTTACTTGTATGCTTTGCAGTGTGCCCTCTCCACCATCCACTCAATTGGGAAATAATTCAACACGTTTTATATATATAATAGATTGATGAAATGTCTCGTTTGAGGAGCAATAGTACATTTGTATGAAAGATTTTGATGTAAATGACTTGTTTGTTTCAAAATAAAAAATAAAGATTTTGAAATCAACCCTTAAGAAATTATTTATGAAAAAAAAAACTTATACCCACGAGGAGCTAGCATCACCAAACCAACTCTACTCTATCTAATCTAGTTTAATTATTTAATTATAAATAATGAAAATAGAATTTCTAAATTGGGATGGTATGAGATCCCAACATATGCCAAAACATATTTTTTAAAAACAAAACAAAACGTAGTATGCAAAATTTTATTTATTTTTATACAATTTTAATTAAAGTATTTATGTATGCTTTAATATGTTAAATTCTACTCTTTTTTAGGGTTTTTTTTTTTGGCTTACTAATATATTAGAAACACATTGGTTTAGATCCAATTACGGCTAATTACCAATTTTAGCAAAATACTCAATTAAGCCTGGGTAATTAGTCAATCACATAGTTGCATGGATATTCACAAATAATTTAGTAATTTCCAATACTCATACACCCAAACACAATTATGTGTTTACAGAGAGAAAACCCCACAAATGGGCAAAAAACTATTAGGGGCCTTACTCGCCGAATCTATCCACTAGTAAAGATAGTTGTGATACAATACATTAACAAACCCTCCAAGTTCTAATTAGGTGTAGATGTATCGATCCGAGCTCTCCACTTCTATTAGCAACTGGTGCACCAACCATTTCTCTTCATTAAATTATGATTCCACAGGTTGAGTCGCCAACCATAAGTCCAAGCAGTAGACACTTCAAGGTCACTTGAAGATTTCTTGAGTTGCTTCGATCCATGATCACTGATCAAGGCAGAGGGGGTGGGCGAGTTAAGGAGGCCCTGATCCATCTTGATTCTCCGAGACAAGGACCCAAGAGAGAAAAGAGAAGATGATAAGGGGCCATCCCACTTACAAAAAAATAAGCCCAATGGGCGATGTTATGAGAAAGAAAGTTTACATGCTTAAGAACAAAAACAAAGTCCCAACACAAAAACAAATTAAGATTTTTTTTGAATTTATGAAGAATAATAGCTAAATGTAGAGGTGTTGGGGGGGGGGGGGGGGATGGGAAAGAGTCGAAAGACAGTGCATCTACAATACACTTGGAGTCACCTTGACAAAGTATATAATTGAACTTGCGATGAGTGGCATAGTGACAAGGAGAGGATCAAGGGAAGGAAACAATTTTGAATAAGCAAAAGATAGCATCACCATTGGAAAAACTTGAGTTTAGTTAAGAGCCAATGAATTGATGAAATACACATTAAGACATTAAAATTTGATTTTTTTTTTTTTGGTTTTTTAAAATTTAAAATTTTGGATGTTTGTCATTAAAGCAAGTATATCATATGTTAAAAACTACTCAATTTTCAAAACATTGTACTGAATTGGTGGACCCCTAATCTTTAGGGCTATATATGTGCATCATGTGATAGAGTGGCTAACCACTATATATTTTTGCAGGAGAACTGGGACATGTTCTTATCCCTATCAGGCACCCGCTTAAACTGATAATAAAATCCTACTTGACCCAGATTGGGGCTTGTCCCCATTCACCTTAGACCTTACCTTACTGCAATTACACATTATTTAAAGGGACCACAACTATTCAAATCTTTCTATTCTTTTTTCGACATGACTATCCATATCCTAAAACTCATCAACAAATGAAGTCTGCTCTGACTGAGAGGTAGAGCTTAAATAAATACTAATGTGGTCCCAATTTTTGCGAGTAAAAAATATAAAAAATAAAAGATGTTCCTGTTTGTGACAATTCATTATATATGTGTTCTCATGCATGCTAAAATATCATAGTTTATTTTGGTTTATTTTTCTCTTTTTTAGATGGGCTTCCTCGATAACCATTATAAAGATGACCTTAGGATAGTCTGCATAGTCATTTGTACCTTCAATGGATTGGGATGGTTTATGTTAATAATTTGTTTTTTTTATGTAAAAATAAGATATAACTTAAAAAAAATGATATTTTAAAAAGTTTAGTACAATCTTAACCAAACATGTTCTAATACAGTAATACCTACTTCTCAACAAAAAAAAAAAAAAAGGTTCTAATACCTAACACTAACAGACTTATCCACTGGAGTAATTGAAGCCATAAACCCTGTGCAAGTAAAAAGTTTTAAATTACACAAAACTCAATGTCGAACCTTGAACAAATCCATATTGAATATTAATTAAGGCATTACCTGGATATGGTTAATTAAAAAATAATAACACAATCTTATGCTGTGAATAAATATTTCTCTATTCTTTTTTCTATTTCTGTAATCAATTATCTTCGTTTTGTGTTTATTTATTACTATGGTGAGGTCATCATCTTCAGATTCAGTTTTTGTACAAAACTTGGCAGATTCCTCCTACACATTATTCCTGAAGACTTTCAGTAGTGTGCTCTAAATTCTAAGTTGAATCTACCAGAGAGGGAGAGAGCTATTTCAAATTCAAAGTGGTCCTATTCGTTGTGACCTTTTAAAATACAAAATAAATGACTGTCCCCTGATAATGATTAATTATCTAAGATGAAAAGAACTTGAGTTTCTTCATTATGGTGTAATGACATCCATTTAATTGAAGATTTAGATTTAATTACCTCATTTGAATACATTAAATTTTATTTTTGTTAAATTATTGATTTGAACTTTCAATTATTAGCTAAATTTCAATTTGTAGCACCTTAATTATTGATGGTGTCAATTTTTGTCTCTTATTTTTAAAAAATTAATTTAGCATCATTAAAATCTTATCGAGGTTATCTAATGTGGTAAATGAAGCACATATTAAATGCTTTAAACAATGACACATAAAATAAAAACTATCTTGCTCATCATCACCAATAAATGAAAATACTTTTCTTTTAAAAAACCAAACCAAACCAAAACAAACAAACGAACAACGATGTGACCAAACCCATAACACCAACCCAAACTGCTATGATCGAGCTACCAATTTGACTGCTCCATATCCATACCACCAATTGCAAAAGCCACACCCAACCCAAACTTGATATATGCAAACCCTTGGATGTAGCAGGTTCTTTAGCCATTTGAATCCAATGATCATGATTTGGATTAAATAGTATAATAATCAATCAAAGCCTATTAATAAACTAGATATGATTGACACAAAGTTTACCTCTGTACTTATTTGAAGGAAAATTTCTTCAATTCATTACGTGACGATTCAATTGACTATTCATATGTACTTTTAGTCATATAATCTTTTTAATTAGGCATATGACTTATTTAAGTAGGAAAATGTTAACTAATGCCCTTAGGTAAGGGTGTTCACCAAACTGCAAAAATTGCATTAAAACTGCCCTCAAATTGGCATAATTGTAACATATTGCTAGTAACAATGCACCACACCGCATGGTGTAGTGTGGTTTGAGATTTTATAATAAGAAAATTGTATAAACCGCACCGCATAGTGCGGTTTGCGATTTTATATTTTAGTATTAAATATATTATTAATATTTTAATAATCCTAGTTTTCAAAAAAAAAAAAAAAAGTTCAATAACCATAGCACGTGTTGATTAAGAAAGTCAGCCCAAAATAAAGAAAAACTAGCTTAATAATTAAAAACGTGGCTCAAAATAAAGGGAAAAATTAGTTTTGGGCTAGATAGGAAAAACCCAAAATTTGAAAAATGTATTGACTTCAAAACGTTCAAAAGCATCTTATACACTGTACCACACATGTAATTGCAAAAATGAGGCAGTGCAGTTATGGTTTTGACTAAACTCTAAACTGCACCATACCGCACCGCATCACACCGCACATATGACCACAAAAATAAGGTGCGGTGTAGTTATGATTTTAACTAAACCGCACTGCAAAGTGTGGTGCTAAAAATGGCCCAATACCGCACGGCACTGCGAATACCCCTCCTTAGGGCATTGGTTTAGGAACCATTTTTAGAAACATTTTATTGAAAGAATGATAAAATAATAAATATTAGTGACAGCTTTTTATATTTCCTATAAAAAGCGGTGTCAAAACTTTCTTATTATGGTTTATTAACAATTATCCTAAAGACATCCGTTAACATGACTCATTTAAACGAGAGTTTTTCTTACCTCCAGTATTTTTAAAAAAAGAATCTACTTTTATTTTAACGAGAGACCATCATATTATCCACTAACTAAATAAAAGGTGAGAATTAAAATCCACTACCACTAGTCATTGTATATTTAAAACAGAAAGACATGTCCAATTAAAAAAGTATTAGAGGTAAGCCAAACCCTTTAAATAATACACATGAATGGTTTAATTATTAAAATTTTATGAATCGCCACATAGTTTGTGTGATTTTATGAATCTGTCACCTAGATTCTTCTAAACTACTCATTAAGAGGAAAACAGTTCATAGAAAAATTCTTTTTAAATTAAAACATTCCTAAAGTTTGTGATAGCCCAAACTCCTGTTAATGAAATAATGAAAGCGAAATTGTTTCCCTTGAATTTTTATTTTTTGTGGTTGTTTGATTAAAATATATTTGTCATTTTGCAGATCCGTTGATCCAACAAGAATCTTTTGTTTTTTTTTGTTTTTTGCACAAGCCCACATTTGAATCTCAACTGATGAGGAGGCGCACATACCAGTCCCGGTCTGCTCAGCACTCTATATAATTTTAATGTTATGTATGTGTAGCACATCACTACATGTTTAAAGAAATCCATTAAATTAATACTTATATTATTATATTATGTGTGACAAAACTGCATAGAACCCACTTATTTTGTGTTTCAGAAAAATACTAAAATAGTATGTTTTTGCTCAGACTGAAAATATGCTGTATTGATGAATTGCGTGACAATTGTATAACGGAAGAACAAACTTAGCTTATAATGTATGTGCAGTGCACATGATAACATTTTCGATCAACTTAGCTAATCAAGATCTAACGGAAGAATAAACTCAAACATTTTTCTAATTTGAGGGATTAGAAATTTCAAATTAGAACAATTGAAGGTTAATTTGATTTTAACCCAAAGTTTGAGGGGTTGTTTTTGCATTTCATCATTTTATTTTTGTGTGCCTGTATTTTGAATTTATATATGGATTAAGATTAGGTGATGCAATTACTTGCTTTCATCTAACAAATTTTTTTACCTTTTTAACTTTAACTTTTTTAATTTTTAAAATATTTTTTATTTAATGGTTGAGATTAAAAGTTGCTTTTGTTAACTTTAAATCTTAGACATTAATTACAATTGCATTAGGTGATATACATGGAATGTCAATCCTTTACATGTGTGTGTTGGGGGGGGGGGGGGGGTATGAGCTAATTTTGTTGGGTCTTATGTGAAAACAACATGACAAAATGAGAGGAAAATGGAATAGGAGCGTATGGTAGGGCAAGACACAGGCTGTAGGGTATACAATTAAGTACATAGGGTTTGTCCTGGTCCTCAGCATACAAACCATTGCTACTATTCATTATTCAAGATGGGAAATGGAAAGAGAATTAACGAATATAAAGGTCCCCCCCCTTCTCCACATTCCAAAATCATGCAATGAACCATTATTGAGAAAAACAGGTCTCTGTCTATCCACTTTCCTGACCTCTATGATTGTGTAGCACATTTTTTTCCAGGCACTTCTCTCTCTTACAATTGAAAGTGTATATACACTATAACATATTTTAGTGAAATAATGAAAGGGTGATATATAGAGTTTCTTTGTCATACCAAAAATGACATATTATCTGAGTTTGAATCTCCCTCTATTTTTACTGTTTTAGTCATAATCCGGGAAGGGTTTGAGAATTGAGATTTTCATTAGTGTTTTCCATACTTAGCCCCGTGAGTACTAGCAGCCTTTTCAATGGAACATATATATATTATGTAAAGGTAAAAGTAAAACACCAAGTATGTATTTGGCAAAAGTTAAAAAGCCAGTTTATTTTTAATACTATTTATAGACCCCACTGTACTTTTTGGTACTATTTATGAGTCCTACTGTATTATTTCAGCTAATTTTTACCTTTATTTACAGTAGTTTCAGCAAAAAAATTTCAGTTTTAGCAAAATAAGTGAATCTCAAATAGACCCCAAGAAAAGCAAAAATAAATGTGAAAAGGAACCTATCCTTTTCATGTGTTCCAAATTTAAAAGCCAGCTTATTTTACTATTTAACTTATTTTTGCTACTATTCATTAGTTCCATTGTACTTTTTGGTATTATTTATAGGTTCTACTATACTATTTTAGCTAACTTTTACTTTTATTTATAGTTCTTTCAATAAAAATATTTTAATTTCAGTAAAATAAGCCGACCCTTCTGCTTCAACAAGATTGAGGACCATCTTCTTTTTTTTGGGTCTGAAAGATTAGTCAAAACTCAAAAGAGCTACGTACGCATCATAGCGTGCAATTTTGGCCTATCAATCGGCCAGGATCGACCCAGCTGGATGCTGGTGCTCAAGCCCAGCTCTGATAGCGAATCACAAGTTCAAGTCCAGTTCAAGTTATTTTAAGCAACAAGCTTCATGGCCTATTTAGGCTTGGCCCATTTTCACCAATGAAGTCATTTAATTTTTTTCTTTTTTGGTTGTTCTTTCCTGCCTATTTGTATGGCTAAAAATCATAAATTGGACTGGATTCAGATAAAAATGGTTTTTGCTTCTATATTAAAATGTAAAATCAGTACAATGTCAAGTGAACATTGCAACCAATAATTTCAAAATCTTAGATGAACGCAAGAGAAAGTTGGTTGAACTAATGTCCTGTGAAGTGTGGACAATATCAATTAAAAAGTGAAAAATGAACAAGCTGAACTCAGCGTTGAAGAACGTGTACACAATACACAACAATCACAACAACCAAACCTTCCCTCCAAAATTATGGGGTCGACTATAGATTCTCCGCAAACAATTTTTACTATTCTTTTCCACCACATGTACACAATATATACCTAAATAGAACAATACATGCTTTTGCTCAAGCAGTTTCAATATTATTGGCATGACTGAGTTAAGGTTGGTGATACACCCGAATTACACTTCAATGTTTGCTTACATTATGATACACTTTTTTTTTTGAACTAGAAAGATATATATATATATATATATATATATATATAAACTATTGTTTGACCTTATCAAATCTGCAGGGAACATATATAATACAATTCTTCTGCATTATTTCTTCTTATTTTGCCTGCTATGCCTAGAAAATAATCCAGGAGCTGGAATTATTGGTGGTTGAGAAGTTACCTTTGGGTTTCTCATATGAACATGAAAAGCCAACGAACACTGATATTAGCAGCGCATTTCTGGCAATCCAATGAACAATTCAGTTTCCACATCTATTTCTGAACTGATCTGACTATTTTGGCTGCAATGGGTTACAACCTCTTTCTCTTGTCCTGACATCTGCCATGGATTTGTACCAAACTAATGTTATAGTTTAGGCAATTTACATATATCAAAAATCATGGTTCATTGTTTGTTAAAAAGTATGTAATAGGACTAGCTAATAAGGGCATTTCCCAATAAGTATGCATGTCTTAAATAATCAGAGGAACTCCTATAGTATCCAACTTTTTTATGATGTTAATTCACTTATTAAGTCTTTCATGTTTAATCCCTCCAGTCACTATCTTTTTTTTTTTTAACAAGTAATGAGGAATCACATTAGAATTAAGCCCTCCAATTACTATCCGTAGTACAGAAACCAAATCATCACAGCTCAACCCACAAATTTCCATTTGATGAGTAAAAAATATGAAGTGCATGGGTAATTTTCCTTTCAACTTTTACCAACCTCTCCAACCACATCATGATTTTACTATAGCAGCAGGTCAATCTGAGGTACAATTAAACTAGCACTCCAAATCAAATTGGGACCAATAACATGTTGGACAAAATTTTGGAAAAAAATAACACTGAAAAAGAACAAACAAGTGACCATTTTTTACTAGCTGTTAATGAAATTTAAGAACTTTTAAATATGGTTAGGGCAAGCATTAAGATTAAAAATAAAAAAAAAATTGTGGGGTTCCCAGATTGGAAGCTAACTAAATCATGCAATCCTCATAAAATTAAGTCACAAGTCAACTAACATCATAGATCTCAAACTAGGTGCTGGTAAGAGTAGAAGACAACAAGAGATACTAAAAGGATTCACCTGATGGCATAACCTTTCATTCTCTTCTTTCAAAAGTCTCTCCTGAATTTTAGGAAAAGGTATTAAAAATTAATTATGCAAATATATTAGGTAAAAAAGTACATAAAGAGCATACATCTTAGTCTCCAACGAAACATACCTTTGCTTTCAGATGCTCTATGTTCTCCATAAATAACTCAGCCTGTAATTTAAGCCATTCCCATATGTTAGCTTTAAAATCATTATCATACTGAGAGTGGAGAGAAATGGAAGAAAGCCATGTTCAGTTCAGGTTGTAATGTACCTTTCTTGCCCGGATGTTTCGTAAGCTTCTCTCCAGCTGGCTATCGATCTCTTGAAGTTCGTCAAGAGTACATGAACTTAAGCCATATCCCAAAAGCTTCCTGTGATTAGCAAATTTTAAAGTCTAAAGATACAAGTTTATAGTGAGGTTAACAGTAAAATAAACAAATGCAGAGTGTTAAAGCAAGTGACTAACCGTTGAGAAAGTTGAATAAGCTCAATCTTCTGTGACATGATTTCACTTTCACCCTTCAATTGCTGCATTTAGAATTAATAATCATTACATATGGAGCAAGCAAGAAATTTTATTCATCTTTGTATACACCACAAGCTTTGAGTTAAAATTACACATCATAACTCGAGTCCCCAATTTGTAAGATGATAGCATAAAAGTGTGCTGAATCAGTATCACAATACTTTACACCAAGAAATAACTAATGACCAGTACTATGCCTTTTATTTTTATGAGAAAATCTATAAACATTGATGGTAATAGGGTTCATAGCTCAAGTTTCGAGAGATACTGAAAAATGACAACATCAAGTACTAATCAGTAATCACCATCTACCATGGCCTATCCTAAAAATTGATGGCCTATTACATACATATTACATAAAATGACAGCATTATTATTATTATTATTATTTTGATAGGTATACAATGGCAGCATTATTGTTATTCGATATCCTTTCATTCTATTTTTTAGTAGCTAATAATAATAATAATCAAGTGTTAGCATGCTTCCTCTAAATGTTCAATGGCAGAGAAAGACTAATTAATTGAAGATGAAGAAGCTTAGAAATCATTTTGTCCGAACTTCAACTCACCATTCCATATGACAAGGTATGTGGTTATGCCAAAAAAAAAAAAAATGATTATAAACTAATAAACATATAAATTTCAACAGCAACAAGTCATTTTAAGCAAAGCAGCAGTGTCAGCATGCTTCCTCTGAATGTTCAAAGGCAGAGAAAAATTAATTGAAGGTGAAGAAGCTTAGAAATCATTCTGTCCAAACTTCAAGCCTAAAGATTAACTAACTCATCATTCCATATGACAACTTATATGGTTATGCAAGAAAAAGAAAAGAGATAATAAATGAATAAATATATAAAGTTCAACAGCAGCAAGTCTGATTATCATTTTTAGTACATCGGCAGAATTTTCTAAATTTTGGGTATGACATTATAGAGTGTCTGAACTTCACCAATCAATGCAATAAAATCACTCTGAATATAAGTTTGAACAAAATTGTAAGTATAATTACGCATATGAAACACATATTATAAATTACAGACTAATATGGATGCAAGATATGTATACAATATTATATGGACACAAAAATACGTCAATTCTTGAAAATTTTTAGGGTATGATTTGATAGATATACTTTGATTAAATGTTATATAAAAAGTGCTAAAAAGCTTAAAATGTGTTCAAATAATAAAACTGCAGACATGCATGTCTTGTGTGGCAACCATTGGGCCAAAAGCTTTGTCTTGGTTATATATGGGAGATTATTATATATAAACACAATTTATGAATTAGATTTATTAAAAAATTAAATAACATGTTATGGTTTGATCTCGGTTGAACTCCATTACAACCTCAAAAACCTTGAACCTTTCCTTTTTTTCAGTTCTTTGAACAATCCAAGTTTCAAAATTCAAGTACTTGGGCTTCTTAGATATATTCCATTTCACTTAATTTTTCTAAATATGTTTTATAGTTCCTTGTAAAGAATTTGGTTATAAACTTTAGAGTCTGGAAATGAAATTTACATTTGATGCCTAGTTTCATGCATTCTCCTTCTTTCTCCTCTTCCATACTGCTACTGTTCACCACCCCATGAACTAGCCTTCTATTGCCACTTTGCAACCTTAAAACATGCTCCTTTTCCACCTTTTCAAACCTAAAATTTGCTAACTTTTAGACAGCAATTACCAATCAGGTGTCAACCTTAAATCTTATTTTCAGAGCTGTTTTTAATTTCCAACTACTAGTTCTTTTGATGTTCAGTGGATTAGTTTGCCATAAAACTTAAGTCTATTAGATATTGGGAATACACGTGTGAGTAAAATCCCACATTGTATAATAATAAGAAGAATGAACGGTTAATATAACATAGTTGAACTCATATCTATTGGTGGCTTAGGCCTTTTGGATTAACTATGTCTTTATATATTATATTAACTTCTCAAAGAGTCTCCCGAATTTGTTTATCTCCACAACAAATGGTATCAAAGCATAGGTGGTGTGCAGCGAAGGTGGCAAGGTGTTCAGGATCCCTACCCCAACAGGGACAAAGCAAGCCTAAAGGGCCCACACAAAAAAATCTGGGATAAAAACCCAACAAAGGAGTGTCGACAATAGTGCTAGATCACAACGAAGCGCGATTCCAATGGACAGGAATGTATGGGCTGATTCTCATGCATGAGCGTGCGGGGCTGACACGTGGTTTCCATGAATGACATACGAAAAGCCCATGGATGACATGTTGGTGATGGAAAAAGCTCATAAGCAAGGAAGGAACTGCTCATACCCATTGGGTTTAGGCCTTTTGGGTTAAGTATATCTCTATATGTTATATTAACTACTTAAGGAGTACTCCTCTCTAAGGTATTTTATCTCCCTAACAGATCATTAATTGGTATACAATTCTAATGCATTTCTTTAACAATCCCAAATCACAAAAGGCAAAAGTTTGTATAGTCTTATGTATTTGTAAAATAAGCAACTCAACTTTACTGCAACCTTAGGTTAACTATTATACATACTTTGGATTGGATTCATTGTAATAAAACAATTCCTAATAGTAAAAGATATGAAAGTAAAGATGTGTAACATCTTAGGGATTTCTATAAGTGACTTTAGTCATCTGAATCACATTACTTTTGCATCTACTTTGTCTCTATTAAACCCAATAACAATCCTTATATAGTGTCAAATTTTGAGATTCGTTTTTCAGTTGTCTTCCTCTAGAAATGCCACACTCCAATGGCTATTTCATTGTTGATCTAGACCTTTTGAACATCTATTTGAGTCACCAACCATACCACTCCATAAATCTAAAATTATGAAATTCACTGAGAAAATGATTTCATTGATCTGAGTAAAACAGAGATAATTACAGGTATTTATATAGCATCACTAAGCAACTAAACCAAGCCTAAAATTAACTTAACTGATCTAGCAAACTTCCTAACTAACTAGCAGAGGTGTACAATTAAGTCAATCATGTGTAAGTCACATGTCCACTAACTAATACTATACTACATGTAGTTTTTATACTTAAACTACTTGTCGTTGATCTCTGCTTCAGCTCTACAGCTGCTTGGACTTCTGGATTTGTGTGATTCACTCAGCATCTCTAGTTTCTTTGACTTCTGATACTCACCCTCAGGATGGACATCATGAGAATGAATATTGGGAATGCCCATCTTGGTAAGAAGACCATAAAATTGATTCCAACTCAAAGCTTTTGTCAACAAATCAGCTAACTGATGTTGAGTTCTAATATCCATTAACTTTGTAACTCCTGCTTGCACCTTATCCCTCACAATGTAACAGTCTATCTCAATATGTTTTGTACGCTCATGGAATACTGGGTTAGTACCTATGTGAATTGCTGCTTGAGAATCACTGAACAATAAGGTAGCTTGATTGTGTTTAACATTCAGATCCTTAAGTAAATACAAGATCCATGTCACTTCACACATTGCAATAGCCATTGCTCTGTACTTTGCTTCTGCCGTGGACCTTGAAACTGTATTTTGCTTCTTGGACTTCCAAGAGATGAGAGAGTCATCAAGAAATACATAGTAGCCTATGATGGACCTCCTAGAATCAATGCATGCAGCCTAATTTGCATCTGCAAATGCTTTGATGTGTAAGAGGATTGAGTTGAAAAGAACAACCCTGTTCCTGAAGTGCCTTTAAGATATTGAATTACTCTATAAGCTACCCTGAGGTGAGGCTCTCTAGGCTTAGACATAAACTGACTCAACCTATGTATTGAGTAGGTGATATTAGGCCTAGAAATAGTAAGAAACAGCAACCTCCCTATCAGTCTTCTGTACATACCAGCATCAGCCAATAACTTGCCTTCATCTTTGCTTAGTTTGAGATTTACCTCCATGGGAGTTTTAACAGGCTTACATCCAAGCATTCCCACATCATTGATCACTTCAAGGGCATACTTTCTCTGGCACAATGAAATGCCTTTCTCAGACCTAGCCACTTCCAAACCCAAGAAGTATTTCAAATTGCCTAGGTCCTTTAACTTGAACTACTTATCTAAGACAACTTTCGGGTCTGCTACAGATTGAGGATCATTGTTGGCAATGAGTATATCATCAACATATACCAAAAGTCCCATGAAATAAGCTCCTAAGTGCTTGGTGAACAAAGAGTAGTCTGCCTTAGACTGCAGAAAACCATGTTGTAGTCGAGTAGTTGAAAA
This sequence comes from Castanea sativa, assembly GCF_040712315.1. Classification (NCBI taxonomy): domain Eukaryota; kingdom Viridiplantae; phylum Streptophyta; class Magnoliopsida; order Fagales; family Fagaceae; genus Castanea; species Castanea sativa. Next base: position 14,696,671 of record NC_134024.1, on the reverse strand, counting down.
TTTGGAATACCATTGCCTTGAGCCTTGAGGCCATACAAGGACTTATTCAACTTGCACACAAGCTCCTCCTTGTTGGGCAGGCTTGGAGGAAGACACATATACACTTCATGCAAATCACCATGAAGAAAAGCATTGTTTACATCTAATTGGTGAAGAGTCCAGCCTTGCACAGTAGCCAAAGACAAGAAACTGTTGACTCCGATGAGCTCGGGGATGCTAACATAGGTGGCTGGAGGTCCTGTGAGGACACAGAAGGAATGGGTTCAGGCCGAGAATGGTGGAAAGAGCTTCTCGGTGCCTCTGAGGATTTCAGTCTTGTTGTTTTAGGTGGGCGAGCCTTCCTCTAAGCCTAGCCCGACACCCCTAGCCCTCTCGGTGTCGCCTATGTTAGTCCATAGTACCGGTCGTGACAAGAAAAGTCCCAACAGTCCCGCGGTGGTTGGTTTGGTGGCTGGGACCAGCTCCGATGGTCCTGTGGCGGCTCCGATGGAGTGTAGCTCTACTGGGTTTTACTCCAACAGACCTGCAATGGCTCAGATGGAGTTTATTGGTAGTTCCTCCAATGGGTCCAGCTTCGATGAACTCGCGGTGGTTCCAGGCAAGACCGACATGGCAAATTCGCAACTCTCGAAGGGTAGGTTCTTGGCAGAAATCCTTAAGAGATTATCAGGTGCGGGTTTCGTGGATTTTGGGGTCAATAGTGTGGATAAAGTTGGTACTGTGAGTACTGAGCTTTGAATTTAAGGGGTGGATAATAAAGGAACCAGGTAGATTGATGTTGTTGAGAGTGGGCCCAATTTAGTGATGACGGAACTGAAGTCAGGTTGTGGCCAACCTGGTTTGGGTGTCTCGACGGTAGGGGAATTGGCTTCCTCAGAAGTAGTTTTGGGTGAGGAGGATATTTTGGCAGAGTATAACCCATTGTTTACCATTATCCCTTTGGGGCTGGCCTTGACGATGGAAATGCACTATGAGTCTAAGGTGCTGAATATTGGAAACTCGCTGGATGTCTCTAGTTGGGTGAAGAGCAGAATCCCAGGCTTTAGTAAAGTGATTGGGCTGTTTGCGAACCGTCATGAAAAGTTGTGTATTATTGATCTTCAAAGGCTAGAAAGGGAGATGGCGGTTATTAACCAGCAGCGGAAGAAAGCAGTTGCTAACCAAAAAGTAGCATCCTCCACTGGTAAAGGGAAAAAAGAGTTGAGGAATCTAATTTCAACGGTTAACTATGATGGGAGATAGGGTGTTGGTAGTGAGGTAGAGGAAGTTGTGGGGCCTTAAAAGTCTTTATGAAGCTGAAAATGATTTCTTGGAATGTTAGGGGTTTGAATGATCCCCAGAAATGTCTGGTAGTGAATAATTTGTTACGTGAGTGGAAGGGTGATATTGTATGCCTTCAAGAAACAAAGATTGCACAATGGGGAAACATTCATCTTACATTTGGAACCTAGTTCCGCTGTGTTTGATGTGGTGTATTTGGAGGGAACGCAATCGGCGGACGTTTGAGGATTTGGATAGATCTGAGGACCAACTGCTTGCTCTCTTTTCTGGTTCCCTATTTGGTTGGGCTAGGGCTTGGGGACTCATATCTAGTGACTCTAGTTCCGCTGTGTTTGATGTGGTGTATTTGATTTTGAAGACCCACTTACAACCAACAGCCTTTTTATTTGGAGGAAAATGAACAAGAGACCAAGTGTTATTGAGTTCTAAAGCCTGAATTTCAACTACCATGGCAGCATCCCAATTAGGATCACCAACTGCTTGATGGTAAAATTGTGGTTCCTGAATTGTGGAGATACTATTGCAGAAATGAGAGTAAGAAGGAGAGAGTTTGTGACTAGAAACATAATTGGCAATAGGGTATTTTGTGGGAGCAGCATTGCACTTATAGGCTTGAAGATAAGCAGGTGGTCTAGAGACTCTAGTGGACCTCCTAGGGACAGGAGTGGTTGGAATAGGACTAGCTGGAAGGGAATGAGAAGCATGGACTGGTTCAATGGACAAAGAAGAAGAAATAATATCAGGAATAGGAGCAGTAATGTCATTAGGAACAAACACAGATAAATCCTCAAGAAGATCAATAAAATGCTCTTCAAGAATAGAGGAATCAATATGAACTGAGGGGTCTGGTATAGGAGCAGAATGGTGAATAGAATCAGTGACAGGTAGAGATGGAGCATTAGGAAAACAATCATGATAAAAGGGGTCAGGTTGAGATAAAGGAACATAAGCAGGAAGAGACTTAAAGGGAAAGACAGATTCATGACAAAGAACATCTCCTGAAATGAAACAAGATCTAGTTTTTAAATTCAAGAGCTTATAACCCTTAATCCCAAAAGAATACCCCAAGAAAACACACTTAAGAGCCCTAGGGTCAAACTTGCCTCTATTGTGAGAGAGAGTAGAAGCAAAACATAGACAACCAAGCACTTTGAGATGTGAATAATCTGGAGGTTTATTGTAAAGAAGCTCAAAAGGATATTTATTGTTCAAAAGAGGATAAGGGAGTCTAGTTATAAGATGTACAACAGTGAGGATACAATCACCCCAATAAGCAATAGGAGCATTTGATTGAAGCCTTAAAGCTCTAGCAACACAAAGTATATGTTGATGTTTTCTCTCCACAACAGAATTTTGTTGTGGAGTAACAACACAACTATGTTGATGAATAATGCCATGAAGCTTAAAGAATTCAATCATTTGAATTCAAGTCCATTGTCTGTCCTAAAGACTTTAATAGACTTACCAAATTGATTCTTAATCATGGTATAAAAGGATTGGAATAAGGATCTAGTTTCAGACTTAGATTTCATAAGATAAACCCAAGTTGATCTAGTACAATCATCAACAATGGTAAGGAAATACTTGTGACCTGCAATAGTAGGTACCACATAGGGACCCCATATGTCACAATGGATCAAATCAAATGGAGATTCAGAAACATGATAATGAAAAGGAAAAAGGAAGCCTTTTATGCTTAGCTAGAGGGCAAATTTCATTAGAAATATAGTTGAGATCAAGAAGTACATTCTTCAAGACAGGAATCTTAGCATCAGAGGGATGCCCAAGTCTGGAATGCCAGACAGAAATTGGAATTTTGACATTATTGACCACATGAGTTTTATTTGTACTAAAAATGGAATGAAAAACAGAATTAAAAATAGATTGGAAGGATGGAATAGCCTGGGATTGAGTTGGAATGGCACAAGTATCAGAAGGGCTATGTTGAAGGAGATGCAACCCATCATGAACTTCACCCACACCAATCGTCCTCCAGCAATCGATGTCCGGAATGAAACAGAAAGTAGACAAGAAAATGAGACAACAATGCATTATCTTGGTGAGTTGGCTGACTGATAAAAGGTTGAAAGAGAAAGATGGAACACAAAACACATTGGTTAAGACCAGATTTTCAGAAAGACATATAGAACCAATGTGAGTTACCAAAGCAGTCTCACCATTAGGAAGTGCAACCACACAATTGATAGAAGTAATCAGTTAACAGATGAACAGAATACACTATATGGTCTGTTGCTCCAGTGTCAATGACCCAAGTATTACCACCAAAAGTTGTTCTATGTGTAATTTGGGTAGAAAAGACTGAATGCCTCAAATCAAGACAAGTAGAACTAAACATACCTGCCATGGTGAGAGCAGCAGTGGCACTGGAAGAAGAAGGCACAACTGGATTAGGCTTAATCACATTGTTGGCCATGTGTGCTTCGTTGTTGCCCATATTGAACTGAGTCTCCATGCCACCAAAGGTGAGATGAGCAACTTGCATTTGAGTCCCCAACATGGTCAAAAACTACTAACATTGCTCCTGAGTGAAAGGAAAAATAGTAGATGTATGACCATTGTCTACACAAGCCTCTTGCACATTGACTTGATTTACCATAAAGTTCTTGCCTTTAGGTTTGAAGCCTGGAGGAAAACCATGTAGCTTGAAGCATTTCTCCTTGACATGTCCAAGCTTCCCACAGTGAGTGCATATAGGTCTGTCTCTGCCTTTGGAATTCTTTCCTCCAAAAGCACCATAATTACCAAAGAAACCAGGAAAATTGAAATTGGAATTGACATTAGAACCCTTCACTGCAAGAGTAGTAGACTCTATGTGAACAGAGTTGCCAAGCCCTACACCTCCTCTGCCTTTCTTCTTGAATCAACAAGGAGCAAACCTTGTTAATGGTTGGCAATGGTTCCATCAACAAGATCTGTCCTTTGATCTGAGAGTATGACTCGTTGAGCCCCATCAGAAATTGCATGACTAATTCTTGAAGACGAAGATCTCCAAGCCTCTGAGGCAAATTACAGGTACACTTTCCACAAGAACAAGTAGGAGTAAGCCTAAAATTCTGAAGTTGATCCCAAAATAGCTTCAATTGAGTGAAATAATTGGTAATTGAAGACTCACCCTGACACATTGAAGATATATCTTTTTGAAGTTGGAAAACCCTAGGTCCATTCCCTTGAGAATGTGTATCCCTAAGATCATTCCTAATTTCCAAAGCAGTGTCTCTTTAGGTGATACTCACTCGAATTTGAGGTGAAACAGCCTTCATCAACCAAGAACCTACCATGTTATCACAATGAATCCAAGCATCAACTGCTGCTAAAGTCTTTATCAATGGTGAGGAGAGAGTAATGCTACCATTCACAAAGCCAAACTTATTCTTGGCAACCAATGCTTTCCTTATTGAACGAATCCAAGCATGGTAATTCTCACCAATCAACGGTTCAGACACAAGCATGGCTCCAGGACTTTCAGCGTGATGAAGAAACAGAGGATTTGAGATATCCTCTACAAGTGCAAGATCTTGCACAGAGGAAGAAGATGAAGTATTAGTTGCTTCAGCCATTGACAAAGCTTCAAAGCACTCAAGAACAAACCACAGAAATTTTGGGAGAAAATAGAGCAGGAAGGCTCTGATACCATATGAAATTCACTAAGAAAATGATTTCATTGATCTGAGTAAAACAAAGATAATTACAGGTATTTATATAGCATCACTAAGCAACTAAACCAAGCCTAAAACCTATGAAGCACGGGTGCATTTCGGGATTCGGGTGCGGGTGCGGGAGCGGGTGCAGGACTGGGCAATTTTTGAAAAAGTAGAGTGCAGGTGCGGTGGGGTGCGGCGATTAAAAAATTATTAAAAATATTTTTATTTATATTTTTAACATATTGCTAAACATACTTTTTTCACATTATATAAATATATACCGAATTTAAGAGCAATAGTAAATAATAACTAGAATACAGAGAATGGGAGAGAGCCTAGCTGAAGAGATACTTTTTTTTTTTGAATTTCGGCTGGTATCGGCAGATTTCAGCCGATATCGGCCGATTTCGCCGGTACTGGTTTGCGCCCGATACGTACCAATTCGGGCCGAATCGGCGCGAATCGGCCCGATTTCGCGTGCATCGGCCCGAATCGGAGCGAATCACGCCGAAAAAAGTATTTTTTTAATGCCCGACGCGGCACGGACGCGTAGACAGCGGCGTCGCCTGCACGTCCCCGCGTTGGACGCGGGTGCGGCGGCCTAAACGCCGCACCCGTGCTTCCCAGCCTAAAACTAACTTAACTGATCTAACAAACTTCCTAACTAACTAACAGATGTGTACAATTAAGTCAATCACGTGTAAGTCACATGTCCACTAACTAATACTGTACTACATGTAGTTTTTATACTTAAACTACTTGTCGTTGATCTCTGCTTTAGCTCTACAGCTACTTGGACTTCTGGATTCGTGTGATTCACTCAGCTTCTCTAGTTTCTTTGACTTCTGATAAAAATCGATCTACAAAACTTCAAAGAAATCACCCAAAAACACTCTTGCACTCGTTTTCATGCATCCCCAAAACTTAAGTCATCTGACTACCATTATCGGCTTATTGCCAACATCTCCCTCATGTATGCCATCCTTGAGCTACCGCTCCTTTGTCAATGTTCACTAGGCTACCAATGCAACCATAATCTAATTATAATACCCATATTTTGGTATCCATCCATCACCAATAGCCTTTGTTCATTACTGCTAACAGCTATCTCACGCGTTCCACTTAACAACAAGCTCAATACATTTTAGATTAAAAGTGGTTCTGCACAGTCACGCTTTCCTCCATGTTTCAAACTAGAGTTGTCTTCAAGTTTCCACCTTGAGTTTGAGGGAGTGTTAGAGAAATTAAGGCCCAAGAGATCTAAACGTATTGTAGGTACATGTACTTATAGAGTAAAGCACCTTAACTCTACTACAACCTTAGGGTTAGCTACTTATACTCTATATTAAGTGAATATCAGTAGATCTCCAAAATTTAGCTACCTCCCCAACCCACATATATCACAGAAACAAGAATGTGATCATATAAAGTGAAAGTACAATTTTTCTTCAATCATGTAAACCTTTCCTAGAATATATAACAAATACACATTTATTGTCCTCCTTAATTACTCAGTCATGAAAAACTTATAAAAGAATAAAAGACAAGAACCATAAGATATGCAAAGTTTAATGTTGTGGACATTACCAACCAATTAAAACCATCAATGTCATCCCCACATATAATAAGAAAGCATTAGTCCCAAAACACAGGATCGGCAATAGATAATCAATAGATCGTCAACACTAATTGCCTGAAATTAAACAAACAGTTGTTTCAAGTTTCAACTCATTTGCCAGTAATAGGTGTTTAAAGGGATAGATAAAATAAATAATTGGTATATAATGGATGTTGTTAAATGCTTAAAATCTTCTCAATAAATAAGCAAACTCTAGAATCTAAATTTGTAATTCAAAGCATGACTTCATTTTCTTAAATTAGACCACCTAGCACCCTCATGACTTTGGTTTATAGATTACATAAAATCCTTTTCTCAAAAAATAAAAATAACACCTTACAATCCTAATGATTGGTGGTGACTTCTTATAATTAATTATTGCAACCTGCAGTTGTCTTACGTTCAAATCCAAAAATGCATGTGAGTTACATTGCCATTTTCGGACTCCACATTAAATCTACTATTACCAATATGGATTATAACCACATTAACAAACGATTACAAACCTCATAAGCAACTAATATAAAATCTACAACATATCCATAGGTGCCCTCACAACAACACATGCACAAGACAAAGTTGCCTTTCAACTCTCACACAAAACTAATTATTTATTTATAATGGTTATCACAAATCTTTATTTCTTTTATTATTAATATGGGATTAGTACTCTTATTAAGAATTATTGCATTTTTTTTTATTGACTTGTCTAGATAGAGGTATTAAAATGATAAGGATTTGGATTTCAATTTTTTGTTTAAATGACTTAAATAGAGTATGAAATGAAAAAAAAAAAAAAAATTCTGTTGGTGAAATTCATAAATGGATTAGAGTTTTAGTAATATGCATATTAAAAATGATTACATATAAGATATAAATTCAAATCCATAATATCATAGATATTTTTGTTTAAGTAAAACTACAAATCTAAATCATAATATGTTATTAAATTTATATAGAATAATTCATGCTAATAGTCAGATTTCAAAATCCCTTAATTTAAATTGTCAAATCCAAACGCAGTTTATTATTCTTCCAACCAATATTGGATTCCAAAACCAACTGAAAAACTCAAAACTTTCCCCCCATGAGCTAGACTCGACATTCTTCATGTGGGATATAATATAACCCTCTCAACCAAAATATGATTAACAGGCTTAAGCAGCTATTTAAAAATTTTAAACACAAACTACAAAAAATAAACCATGTGAACACAAATTTCGGTTCCTCATTACGTTGCTTGCTTATCAATACCAAAACTTAATCATTTATCAAATCATTATTTAGTAAGAATTAATTCCTACTTTGTTTTACTAATAATCTCACAATGAATATTTTTTAAAATTTCAAGATAAAGGTCTACCTGCAAATTTTGTTCCCCTTCAGTGTTGCTGGTTTGCCCACCTTTTGCATATTTATGGTATCGTTCAATGGTCTTTTGCATGCTGAACATCCAAAAATCAAGATGTCATCATTACATGTAACCTATTTGTTAAAAGTCAGAAGAAAAAAAAAACCTGTAACATGAAGCATTGAAAATGAACTTGTGTGTCAATAGCAGATTAATACATACGAATTTTCTGCTTTCAAGTTTTAGAACAATTTCACTTGAGAAAATTTCTTTGTACTGTATCACTGCAACAACAGCTATTATTCCAAGTTGATTGGTACAATTGATAGTCAGAGGTACTTAAGCATGAGATGTGTCCATCTAGTCCTTTTCGAATGTGATCTGAATAATAGTACATATAGTGTAAATATTGCCTCTAAAACTTCATAAAAAATTTTGTTGTTTTTATTCAGCACATAATTACTTACTAATCAAATGGTAATAAAAGTAAAAACAAAATGTTGTAAATAAAATGGTTGTGTTCACAGAAAATATTTTGGTATTCATTTACATTACAGTCATTTATATATATATATATATATATATATATATGGACACCCAAGGAGAATTTAAATTTGATCTGTATTGACTTTTATTATTTAAGTTATAATAATGTAGGAAACCCTCCTTAGTTTAAATGCCTCAAAGGAAATAAGAGTACACCACTTTTACACACCATTTGAGACAAATTCTCCATGATCATGGAAGATTTCAAATTAATTGATATTATTCTTTTGGAAGGGGGGCTGGTGAGTAAGAACCAAAAAGATTTGAGAGAAAAGGAAAAAAGAAGTTGATCAACATGATACAACTGAGTCCATGCATGTCCAAACATGATACAACTCTAGCTCCTTGATATAGGAGATGCATCAAGCACTTCAATCACAATGCCTGTAATAGGGCTGTTACTTTGCTCGGTGTCTGTTTGTCTTATTGTGTGAGACATCAGCGCTCAGTACCATGTTCATACAAACTCACAATTGGCAGTTTCTATCAACGGTAAATAGCACACACTCAGAGATAATTGCATACCTGAAATATACTAACTGAACTAATATACCCCTCTAACAGGATCATAACTTCAATATACAAATTAATAGCCTAGATCGCTTTGGAGGTTTGTTGAGGATCTTTCTTTTTCTTTTTCATTTTTAAATGAATAGATTATACATTAGCCCTTGAAGTTTAAGTTAGCAGATGAGAAAGATATAATCCTTAGGCAACAAGTCTCATTTCACTTACATGGATGCATTCAGGGTCCAATTATCCTATCCAACCACAAATGACATGCGCCAAATTATATGCAATCTATAAACAAGGGCAACAAGTCCACTAAAATCACATTTGGTTGACATGTCAACCATGCCCTTAGTTAGCATGTCAACTTGAAACACATAAACCAAGAGGTTGGCTTCATTCAACCAGGCTTGGATATATAGTCCCTCAATTCTCCCAATTGGATTCTACAGCAATAAATACACCCAGCTATTGCCCTTCTTTCCAAGGCTATTAGAATTAATTATTGACTTAGTCTAAACACTGGTCAGTTCCACAAGAATTAGGAATTCTTTTCTTCGTGGCTAAAACCAGACAATTCTTTCACCTTACTAATTATCCAACTTAGAAATAAAGCTCAATGAACCACACGGCTCAGTGCAAGCCCTTTGCTATAAGAAAAGGTGCCCTGAGCAATCAGGTACCTAAGGAAGCACTCTTTCAGTAATATCCAAGTTATGAACCACTATAAAAAGAGACGACTTGATGTCGCAGAAGCCTGAAAAAAGCATACACGATGCTCTCTTGATGAAACAGAAACTAAACTATTAGCTTCTAGTAGTAAGCCTCAAATCCACGAGGGGTTTCCTGAATCCACAAGGAGATAAAAACTGGAACGCACTAGAAGAAAATTTGACAAAACATACGTATTTATTGATAATAGTTTGCTTTGCCTCTAACGACTATAAAACATATAAATACTAAGAAAAAAGTCTAAAACCCTAATTCGCATTACTTACGTGATTTTTTTTTTTGACAAGTAACAAGAAGATTTTATTAAAAACACACAGCCCAGTACATAGGAAATGTACAAAAAGCAAAAACATCAAGAAACCAAATTACAATGATCTAGCAACACAAGAAGGGAAATACAAGAAAAAGATGGTAAAATAATACACCATTCGAGAAGGGTAAAAAAGAAGAAAGACCGAAACTCAATGATGGACCGATCATGACCCTCAAAGCTTTTAGCATTCTGTTTCCACCAGATACACCACATCAAGCAGTGCGGCACAAACATCCAAACAACTATATTACGATGACGCCTGAAATTGCATGTTCGACAATCCAACAAATCCACTACCCTTTGAGGCATCACCCAACAAATACCAAACAAGCAAAAGATCATACTCCACATCTCATTAGTTATAGGACAGTGAAGGAGGAGATGATCTACAGATTCCCCACACCTTTTGCACATAAAACACCACTCAAGGACAACAAAATGCCTCTTCCGAAAGTTATCTATAGTAAGAATCTAGCCTAAAGCCACAGTCCAAGAGAAAAAGGCTACCTGAGGAGGAACCTTCGATTGCCACACCATTTTCCAAGGGAAAGGAATGCCAGTGGAAGGGGACATAGAATGATAATACCCACTCACCTTGAAACCACGGCTGCTGGCTGGCTTCCAACAAAGAATGTCAGAACCAACACCCCGCACCTTTGTGGAATAGATCAAAACCATAAACGAGTCCAAAGATTGTGACTCTTGATCATTCACTAAACGACGAAACTGAATGTTCCAAGAAACTCTCCCATTTGCATAGCGCATAACCTCAAAGACCGAAGCATCCCTTGTCTTACTAATATTATATAGATCTGGAAACGCCTCCTTAAGAGGACGATCTCTACACCACACATCATCCTAAAACTTCAAACGAGTACCATCACCCACTTCATATCGAATGAACTTGGAAAAATTTCACCAGCCACTCCAAATGAACTTCCACAAACAAACACCATATGCCCCAAACACAGATTTTGTACACCAACCACCCTACTCATTCTCATACTTCACCCCCAATGACCCTTCTCCAAAGGGCATCATTCTCCAAACCATAGCACCACAACCATTTCGCTAATAAGGCAGAATTAAACATTCTCAAACACCTAATGCCTATCCCTCCCTTCTTCACTGGCTTACATAACTGAGATCAATTTACTAAATAATTTTATGATCATCCCCAATACCAGTCTAAAGGAAATCCCTTTGTAATTTCTCCATCCTCTTAGCCACTTTGACTGGAATAGGGAAAAGAGAAAGGAAATACGTAGGTAAGCTAGAGAGAGCACTCTTAATAAGGGTAACCTTATCCCCCCTTAGATAAATACAACATCTTCCAAGCGGCTAGCCTTCGCTCCATCTTTAAAAGCAACACCCAATGGAAGACCTAAATATTTTAGCGGAAGAGCAGACTTCCTACAGCCCAAAATCTCCACTAGCTTATGAAGATTACCCACATCCCCAATTGAACCAATTCAAACTTACCTAAATTAATTTTTAGCCCTGACATCTCCTCAAATCTAGAGAGAATCATAAACTACTGATCTTAAGGGTCATCCTAAAACAAGCAGGACCTTATTATGACTTTTAAGCAAAAAGGTATTAAGGAAATAAAAACTACTATAAATGGAAAAATCATAGTTTTTGAGGCCTAAATAAAGGAATTCGCCATTTTCAGGGCTACCTCATGGCAAAGAGATGACTATTGCTTAGAAGGCCGTTCCGCTTCAGCCTGCTAAATTTCATGCAATTCTGACTCTGAGGCCCATGATTTCTACGAGTGCCTTTTTGCCTTGTGCGTTGATTTCAGGCGCATGTGAGAGACCAAAACGGCCATGGCGGTCTATTCTACATCAAGACTTGTGCAAAAATTCATCACCGGAACAAAAGCAAGAGAGCAAAGAGCATCAATTTGCCTTGTCTCACTTGAAAACACACTGTTACTTCTTTTCTTCCCTCACTTAGCTCTCAAAGACATCCCATCCAAGCCTAAAAACACATATTTCTAGCATGCATAGATCATATTTCACTCCTTTTCCAATCAGTTCTTCTCATGCTTCATCTAATTGCGCATAAGATTCTGCTCAGTATAGGTTCGTGTTCAAAATTCCAGCAAAATCAAGATTTTACTACTTTGATGACTTAGATGCGCTCCTGCAAATCAAATTTTCATGCTTTGATGACCTGAACGTGCCTCAAGCCTAGTTTTTTTGTACTTTGATGACTTTCTCAACCATCCCGCAAATCAAGTATTAATGGCTTTGATGAGTTTTGTTCATAGCACATTGACAATGTCATTGAATGCCCTTTGCTATTGTTGCTGAATGCCTCATGGTGTGCTGCTGAATGCTTCATGATGTCACCACCAAATGCTTCATATTGTTTTTGTTAAATACCTCAAGGTGCCATTGCTAAACGCTTTCCACTACTATTAAATACGTCAACATGCTATTGTTGAATGCCAATGCAGAAGCATCTTCTAAGCTGTTTTAAGATATTTTGTTTGAGTACAAACTAGCAACGTTAACAGTTGAGAACAATTAATTACAGCTATTTTTATGTCCAAACAGTGGCCTTAAGGCAGTTAGCTTATATGGCAGTCATTCTTATCTGAATTAGTTACTTGTATTAGATATAACTAGTTTGTTGCCAACAACCATTAGTTTGTTGCCAAGTTTCAAACTAACATTGGTCACATCTAATACAAATAACTAATTCATTAACAAGACTAACTAATTCAGATAAAGAATGACTGCCATATAAGCTAACTACCTTAAGGCCATTGTTTGGACTCAAAGATAGCTGTAACTAACTGTTCTCAATAGCTAAGACTGCTAGCCTGAACTCAAACAAAACAGTTTAGAAGATGCTCTGCATCAGGCTGCCCTTCTTAGAAAGCACTTGGCCTCAAGTGCTCTGGGCCTCCTTTGGATCATAGTAAGGAGTAAGGTACTTGATGTAGGAGCATCTTCTAAGCTATTTTAAGATATTTTTTTTGAGTTCAAACTAGCAACCTTAGCTGTTGAGAACAGTTAGTTACAACTATCTTTGTGTCCAAACAAAGGCTTTAAGGCAATTGGTTGATCTAGTATCTTTTGCTTGAACTGGTATCTTTTTCTTAATGCATTTGGTGTATGGTCTATTAAGAGTGTGGGTGGCTCTTGGAGCAAGTTGGATTTGGTGATTGCTACATTTGGTGCAACTCTTGTATGAACGATACTCTTGGATCACTTGCTAGAGGTAGTTAGGTAGATGTGATAGAGGCACACATGTGCACGTGTGAGAGTGGAATCCTATAATAAGAAAAAATAATGATATACATAGTTGGACTTAAAATTTATTGACTTTAAATTTTGGGTTAAAAGGATTAAAATGGTGTTATATCAATGGAGTTTTGGTGGATCCCTAGGCCCTTCTCCCCATAACAGAAGGGGAGTTATATAAAACCTCAAATGGAATGAAGGGAATGAAAAGTTAACCAGGCAGATGTTAATCAATGGAGGGCCTCTAGGTACGGAAGGTGAAGAACTTTTTTTTTGTTTATCATGTCACTAAGGGAACCTTTTACAATTTTGTAGCTTGAATGAATCTTGTGTTATAATTTTGAAACATCGATATCTTTTTTGTAATAATAGTTTCGCAATGACAGGGACTTGGTCATTTTTACAATTTATATAGAATGGTTTTATGATAGTGCCTTATTTTCTTAATCAATTTTAATGATCTCATTTACCATCAATATTATTTTTTGTAAGCCTTTAAAAAAAAATCAAATACTTAGCATTCTGGAGACAATAATATACGTAAGTTTCCACAAAAAAATGCAACTAGTCTATATCTATATCTATATATATATCTAAAAGCTGAGACGTAGAATTTAATGTTGATATACTCTTGTTGAACCATCTCATCAGCCACGACATATATATATATTTTAAATTCCTTTATGATTTTCCTATTTTATTTTATATAAAATAATTAAATATAGTTCATAGAAAAACCTGTTAATGCACTCCATTACTATTCAACATGTTACTATTCATTTGTTTTAAATGCAAATATTTGACTGTTTAGCTACTCAAATTGATTTCAACTTTTCATTTTCTTCTTTTTAATTTCAAGATTGTTAAAATTTAATAATTCATTATCTTTTTAGTGGATAGATGCACGTGTTTGACTATTCATTACCAACGTTACTATTCATTAAATGCAAATGTTTGACTATATTCAGTAAGGATGGCAATTTTGTCCCGCCCCGCTTAACCTACCCCTCTCTGTTTCACCCCACGCGGGGTTTTCCCCGCCCTGCAAAGGTGGTGGGGTAGGGATGGGGCAAGATTTTAGCCCCGCACTAAGGGGCGGGGTGGGACAGGGATGGGTTTAGACTTTTTAGACCCACCCCACCCCACCCCATCCCCGCCCGCCTTGCCACGCATTGCTAAGAGTTATAATTGTAATTTTTTCATAATCTAAAACCCTACTATTTAAACAAACATATCAATATTAGCCTATTTTATTTTACCTAATGTGGTTCTCTGCCTTTATTTTGTTATGTGTTATACTATGAGTTTTTTTTTTTTTGTGTGATTATCTTGTTACACTCTTAGATATATTATTCAATTTTTTTTTTTCTAAAAATTGATTTGGTTTGATGGGATAAATTTAGTTGTAATTTCAAGTATATTTTTATTAATGATATATGTTTCATTAAAAAAATTGTACTAGTTGTAGGGCATATTAACAAAAAGTATAGTTTTATGGGGTGGGGTGGGGTGGGGCGGGGCCCCCAAGGGTTGGGGATGGGGTTAGAAACTTTTCCCCTTCATGCAGGGCAAGGTGAGGATGGGGCAAGACAAAACCATGCGGGGCGGGATGAAGACCACATCCTTCGGCCCCGCCCCGCCCCGCCCCGCCCCATTGCCATCCCTAATATTTAGTTACCCAAATTGATTTCAACTTTTCGTTTTCTTCTTTCTAATTTCAAGTGATTGTTAAAATTGAATTTTTAAACTTTTCATCTTCCTATTCAAAAAAAAAAAAAAAAAAAACTCTTCTTCTCTTACTTTGACATTTCCCCTCCCTCTATGCCTTTTTTATCTCCCTAGTACTCTTTACTTTACCATTAAACTTCATCATTTCTTATTTCTTATATTTTGACTCTTCTTCTCTCCATCTTATTTTGTATAAATTTGATATCATTTATTCCATTAAATCCATATTTTTTTCACACAAAAACTGTAAGTACTCTCTCTCTCTCTCTCTCTCTCTCTCTCTATTTTTGTTCATTCATATAACTCTAATTTAGGTTGATAGTTTTCTTATTTAATTTTTTTGTGTTGTATTTTTTTTTTAATTTCCCATCACAAATCACTCTTATAGCTTTGGTTGAATTTTAGTTTGGGTTAATATATATATATATATATATATATATATATATATATATATATATATTTTAAATAGAAATTTGAGTTTATATCAAAACAAAATATACATTGCTCCGAATTTGAATGTGCCTACCAATGGACTTCCACTGAACAGAGATGTATTCACAATGTTTTTAGCTTCATATGCTTCTTTGGTAATGTGAATTTGAGAAAGAGAAAGTGGTAGGCAAATGATGTATGACCTTTCATAATCCCCTATGTCTTGAAGAAAGTGGAGGGCCTATTAGTCTCTCTTCTACTGGAATTTTGTATAAAGCTTTTTGCTATAAGTTCCTTGACTTTTTGTTATTTTATAATGAAATGGGACTAAAAGTTTTCCTCTACCTTATAAACAGCTAGAGACAAATATACAAATACTTTTGGAGAAGGCTGATATGACTCTTAAAAAGTACAAGATGCATATGGTTGTGGCAAATGAAGTTTTAACTCGCAAAGATGAGATTGTAGTTGTTACAGGCAATGAAAAGATATCAATTTGCCGTTACAAGACTCAGGTTGGTGATTTTATGGAGAATCCCCTTCAGGGATGGTAGTAAGGTTTTTATTTTGCAACTAGGTTCCAATGCACATGGAAGCTTTCTTATGATCTCTGAACTTGTTCATGGGTATCGGAATGGTTCCATCATTGTGCCGGAAGGAAAGCTGGGTAGTGGGTGGAGAGGATTTGGATTTCATCTACGCAAGGCTATTGCGACTCACTTACCGTCAAACCACCATCTCAATCTGTTTTGAACCTGATAGGGCAACAATTTAGGCAACAAAAATCTTTTTGTCGGCAACGGTGGATGGTGATCAGAAAGACGATGGTGGAAGCAAAAAAAGAAAGCAATTAATGCCCAGTATTCAAAATTCAAACAAACCTTGCTTGAGAAATCAGTACTAGGATTTGCGGGATAGGGGTGTTAGGAAGGAAAGAACGGTACCTGGGGCTGACATCATGCTTGAGATTAAAGACAATGCTATTAATGGCACTAAAATTCCTTTATCGCTAGAACTATCTTTATGTTTGGAGCGTGGGCTGAATGGTAAGTGGGAAGTTAAGTACTCCAACATCCGGGAAGTGGGTCGGGTAAGCGTTGAGCCCACGCAAGTCTTTAGACCCACTGCACTCTCAAAAGCTAAACAACCCAACCCAACTCATTTTAACATCTCTAAGCCCAAACCCACTTTGGTTTGGCAGCTCAAAACAAAAGAGCTTAACTCCCTGTATTTTCCGATTCGAGAGACCCAACCTCCAGGGAAGTCTTCATTGCTTTCATCAGTCTCAACGTCCTCAACAGTAGATGATCTAAGTTCCAATGTGGTGGTGGATGTGCCGATAACGCTGTTGATGTCGTCGATGGTCTTCGATGTCACCGTTGCTCAATTTCACGACTCTGATAAGGTCAACGACGCTAGATATGAGTTATCAGTGTTGACTGACTTGAATCAAGCCTCCGATGCAGTCGAGGCTAAGCAGCTCAGTTCTGATAAGGCTGATGAGGCCAAGAATGAGTCGGCATGTACCACAGATAGTAAAGAGGGCTTAGAGCGAGACTTCTGATTGATTCTTAAGAGCATTCCAGCAATATAGTCAAGAAATAAGGGAATTCAGAGCAGTGGGTACTTGTACTACGTGACGGAAGGAGGGTTGCGGTTCTGATTTAGGTATCTCCGCCACTAAGTGAAGCTATTGAGGTATTGGAGGAGCAAAAACAGCTGGCCTTAGTTCTGTGGGAGTCTTCTGAAGCTATCAATGTGTCAACGGCTCTTATCGAAGAGGATGAAGTGCTAGTGGAGGACTGGGTTTCAGATACCTACTCGGAGGATGCTGATCAGCCTCACTCTCTTGAACCACTTGCTTTTTCTCTCCCTTCGGCTATGGCAGAACAGACAGTTGTGGATAAGGAGAGGTTTGTGGGTGTGGATAGTTCAAAGAGGCAAGTACCTTACTTAGAGTGGTTTCAAAGGAGATTCAATAATTTCGATAATTTCCTTGGCATGTCCCTAGAGGGTTTGAAGATCAAGCAACATAATTTTTATTGGCAGTTGAAGTTGAATTAAATCGGAGGGCTGAGGTGAACAAGAAAACACGTGGCTTAAAAAGCTCAGGGGTGAAAGGTTTAAGAGAGCTGAAGGGGTTGTTCAGTTCTATTAATTATGGCTCTACCTCTGCTAGGCGAAGTGGTACTAATAGGGATCGGGTGCTAATAGGGCTGAGCTGAAGTGGTACTAATATAATATAATGAATATGCTATTTTTTATAGGTGCTTTTTTTCTAAATTAAAATATTTTTTAGTATTTACATAAATGACTTTTCATTATTAAAATGGGTCTAAAATACTATATATATATATATATATAATATGTGTCTAGTTACATGTTCGTGTGTGTGTCAAAGGATTTGGGATGTACGAAGAAATGTGATGAGTCATGGATGTGATGGAGTGGTGATTGTAACTTCTTCTAGATAGTCACATTCTCTAAGTGAGACTATTCTGAGAGAGTCTCTACCTTCAAGCAAGACCAACACAAGTCTAAGTACAAAATGAGTATTCTTTATTCATTCCCCAAAATGAAAGTACAAGCATCTATATATACATGATTAGCTTTATTTTAATTGGCCCCACATGGCTCAATAATATTGGCCAACTAATTCCTCATGTGCTTTTACTAATTCAGCATATGTTTACAAGAATTAACACATGATTAAGGTGCTTGAAACCTAACTAATTATCCTTATTGACAAAGGTGAAAGTGCTTAGGGTTTGATAAGTCAATCCTAACACATAAAATATTATTTATATATAAAGGAGTACAATAATATTATTGTTTTGCCCCTAGCTTAAACTCATAACACCCCCCTCAAGCTAGAGAGTATAAATCATACAATCCTATCTTGTTCATAATAAACCCAAACGAGTCTTACATAAAGCTTTGGTAAACATATCAACAATTTGGAATCTTGTAGAAACATATGGAGTAGCAATTACACCATCTTCTACTTTCTCCCAAGTAATATGACAATCTACTTCAACATGCTTGGTTCGCTCATGGAACACGAAATTGGAGGTAATGTAAATTGCTGCTTGATTATCACAATGCATAGTCATAGGCAGCTTCACAACAAATTTTAATTCCTCAAGTAAATGCTTAATTCACATAAGCTCACATGATGTGTGCCATGGCTTTATACTCAGTCTCTGCACTAGACCTGGCAACAACAGTTAGTTTCTTACTTCTCCAATTAATTAGGTTTCCTCCCAGATAAGTGCAATACCCAATAGTTGATTTTCTATCTGACGGTGATCCAGCCCAATCAGCATCAATATAGGCTTCTACCCGTAGGTGACCATTAGCTTTATAAAAAAGACCACGGCCTAGATGTGCTTTAAGATACCTCACAATCCAAATAACTACCTCCCAATGTGGAAGACGATAATCTTTCATATACTGGCTCAAAACACTAATTGCAAATGACATATCTAGGCGAGTAATTGTGAGATAATTCAATTTACCAACCGGACGACAATATCTCTCAAGATTAGATAACAACTCCCCTTGATCTTCATACAATTTGACATTAGGATCCATAGGAGTCTCCACTAGTTTAGATCCTAACAAGCCAATTTTTCCAAAATATCCAAAACATACTTTCTTTGTGATAGACTGATGCCTTCTTTAAATCGTGCTACCTCAATACCTAAGAAATAATGAAATTTACCCAGATCCTTAGTTCAAAAGGAGTTTTGAAGGTATCTCTTCAAATCATCAATACCCTTCTTGTCATCACCAGTGATTATAATATTATCAACATATACTATCAACAAAATCTTCCCTCTTGCAGGTAAGAGAAAACACAGAGTAATCAGAGTGGCAATGTCACAATCCAAACTTTAACAAAACTTCACTGAAATTTCCAAACCAAGCTCTGGGAGATTGTTTAAGACCATAGATGGCTTTATGCAACCTACACACTTTTCCAGACTCCCTTAGAACAACAAACCCAAGTGGTTGCTCCATATACACCTCTTCCTTCAAATTGTCATTCAAGTAGGCATTTTTAACATCTAACTGAAACAATGACCAACCCAAATTAGTAGCCAAGGAGATCGAAATCCAGACAAAAGAAATTTTAGCAATAGATGAGAATGTCTTGGCATAGTCGACACCGTATGTCTAGGTATAGCCTTTGGCAACCAAGCGAGCTTTCAAACGTTCAATAGAACTATTAGGCAAGTACTTCACAGTATACACCCAACAACAACCAATAGTAGTTTTCCTTGGAGGACGAGTAACTAAAGACCAAGTAGCATTTTCAGACAAGGCAGACATTTCTACCTCCATAGCAAACTTCCAACTAGAAATGGCCATAGCCTCCTAGACAGACTTAGGAACAATAGTAGAATTCAAGGAGGTGGTAAAAGCATGGAGAGATAAAGAAAAGTGACCATAAGAGACAAACTAAGAGATAGGATGAGAGGTACAAGAACGCTTACCTTTGTGCAAAGCAATTGGAAGAGAGGCAGGATCAAGAGGCGTATCACTAGGCGGGGAAAAGAAGTCTTTATTGGAGGTTTCTACCGACGATGATACACTTGGAGTGGTTTCTAAGGAGATTCAGTAGGAGACACAGGTGGTAGGAGAGGAAGACAAGGAGGAGAACTGTCACTAGCAACCGAAGGAGGGAAATAAGATTGAGTTTCATCAAATGTGACATCAGCACTAATGAAACAATGACAAAGAGTAGGTGAGTAACATCAGTATCCCTTTTGATTACGAGAATACCCAAGAAAAACACATTTAATGGATCTACCCCAAAGGACAGAATAACAAGCACTACTTAGTGACTAAAAGCGGAGAGCTCGTTACACGTTTTTGTTTGACCGGCCTATCTTCTTTCTATAAGCAAGCTTCCTCCGGCCGCCCAAGGACTGGGCGGTTGCTCTTGGTTCTTGAACATGTTGGGAGATTAGGCGGCAGTTGAAAGAGCTACTCAAAAGCTTGACGAACAAGCGAAAAAAGCCCTATCTATATTTTTTTAGTAAAGGGCTTTCCCTTACTAGTCAAGTGGTAAGGTAGGGTGCTATTCGAAGTTTGTTACTCCCTAGACCTAAGACATGAACATAGTACACACAACCAAAGATCTTAGGAGGTAGATGAAACAAAGATGCATCAAGAAAGAGCATAGTATAAGGGATCTGACCACCTAGAATAATAGAAGGCATACGATTAAATAGGTGACAGGCACTGAGAACAACATCACTCCAATATGATTTGGGAACACGCATATGAAACATTAAGGCATGAGTGACCTCTAACAAATGACACATTTTGTGTTTAGCAACACCATTTTGTTGTAGAGTATGGGGGCATGAAGATAAAAATGTATGAAAATATTCACGAGCATTATCAAACTAAAAAATACAAAGTGAAGCATTAAACTGAGTCTTTATTTCCATATAAAATGATTTGAAAATTGAGTTCAATTCAAATCTTTCTTTCGTAAGATAAAGGTAGGTGATTCTAGAATAATCATTAACAAAAGTTACAAAATATTTAAATCCCAATAATGAGAGAGTGTTTATTGGACCCCAAATATCAGAATGAACTAAATGAAAAGGACTACTAACACGACTCACACGCCTAGAAGCAAAAGGCACCCTATGGTGTTTACCCAACTAACATGCTTCACATTGTAAGGACTCAGTTTGACGACACAATGGGACAAACGACTTCAAATTCTAGAGAGATAGATGACCAAGGCAACAGTGATGCTAAAGAGGCAAGATAGACAAATGAGAAGCCACTAAACTGGAAGAACCATGCCGATCTAAGTAATAAAGTCCACTAGCTTCGTGCTCTCCACAATAATCTTCCCCATCTCGAGATCCTAAAAGATACAGTGAGTGGATAAAAAAAATGGCAGCGCAATTCAAAAGTTTAATAAGCTTACTAATTGACAAAAGATTAAAAGGAAAATCAAGAATGTATAAGACAAACGATAGAGAGAGAGACATTAGGACTGAGATTGGCAGTGCCCAAACCAGAAACTATAGTGGCTGAGCCATCTGCCAATGTAACCTTGGGAAGACTACTAGATTGCTCAAGGTCAAACTTGTCATATGATCAGTAGCACCTGAGTCAATGACCCAAGGGTCCTAAGTGGCAAGACAAGAAATTAAAGTACCTCGTTAAGCCAAAGTAGTTGTAGAGTCAGACCCAACAGAGTTGGAATGCAAAGACAAGAGGTGATTGTACTCTTCCTCAGGAATAGAGACTACTTTGGATGTTAGTGTAAGTGACTGTGAAGGCAGTTCTTCAACTTAAAAACTAGCTTGGTGAGCCGAGGGTTTACCATACAACTCCCAACCAAAGTCTATTATATGATTCTCACCATGACAATAATTGCACTTACAAAGACCACATCCTCTACCACGACCCCTTTTGTTCACTACCATGACCCCTTTGTTCACAACCACGACCCCCATGGTCACGACCTCCATGGCCTTGGCCCCCACGACCTCAACCTCCACGACTACCTCTATTACTCCCCATATAAGTGGCAAAGGCAAATTTATCACCAGAAGGTAATGCATTAGTACTGGAGGAAGAGAAAGGGGCAATACTAGAGTAAGATAATGTGGCCTGTTGAAGTCTACCAACAATGAAAGGAGGTATGGACTAACTAAAATTTGTGATTTTACCAGATTCAAACTTTTAGGAAATCCAGAGAGGAAATGAGAAACATGCATAGAATCTCGTTATTTCTTCATAGTTTTAACATCAGAGGAGATGGGCTTATAATTATTGAGTTCTTCACATACACCCTTAAACTTGTTATAATAGTCCTCCAAAGACAAATCACTCAAACTTAAGGAGAAATAATTTTGATGAAAATTATAAATCCGCTTCAAATTGTTAACACCAAAGTAAAGTTCATTGACCCGTTTCCAAACAAGTTTAGCAGTTGGTAAGCAAAACCAAACTACAACTAATCTTAGACTCCATGCTATTCCACAAGCAACTCCTAATTTGTGCATCTTCGGCTCTCCAATCAAAAAATTTGGGATCTGTAGGTACTAGGGGTTCACTAATCACGTACTTAAACTTCTTTCTACCAAGAAGAAAGACTTCAACTGCCTGGGCCCACTAAGCATAATTACTTCCATTAAGACGAATGGAAGTAATTGATAACAAATCAGGAGATAAGAAATAATTAGGGAGTTGAACAATGTCTTTGGACTCCATAATAGCAAATCTTGAGAACAAACTAACACTAAATAAATAAATATGCTGGACTGAAGTGAAACAAACTTCACACCAATGTACTCTAACCAGTCAGCAAATCCAACAACAACTCATCAATCAAATAATCAACACCAAACTATTCCAAAAAAAAGGCAGCAACAAATCCATACCAACACCAAAAATGCCCAATCCACCACTAAACATCAACCAACAAAGTCTAGTCCAACAAATCAACATAAGGCTGCCTAAACATACAATCAGAATGTATCGAAGGCAAGAAGAAAATCAAACAATGGTTGAAACCTTCAGTTGAAAACTCTGGTGGCATTAATAGGACATAGGAGCGGCAGCACGAGGACCGGAGAAGGGGCTAGGAAGGTTCACCGAAGGAGGGCGAGTAAAATTGGGCCTCTCTCGTGGTTAGGCGATGTCGATCTAGGGTCACAAGACCCAAGAGAGAATCATCAACGCTGGGCAGCTCCTCCAGCCACTATATCGAGGTTGTCGGAGATCGTTAATCCTGTCAAAGAGCTAGCGAGGTGATTGGAGGCAACTATTATGGTTTCCGACAACGGTGGCTGCACGATAGTGATGGGTGGTTGTTGGAGGGTTAACGGCAGTGGTGGGTTTGGTGCTTTGATACCATATTGACAAAGTTGAAAGTGTTTAGGGTTTGATAAATCAACCCTAACACATAAAATGTTATTTATATATAAAGGAGTACAATAATATTACTGTTTTGCCCCTAGCTTAAACTCATAACAATCCTAATCATGTGCAACCCTCGAAGTCATGCCAAACAGAGCGGATACCTAAGAGTTGAATCTTGTTCATGGGAATGAGTGGGAGATGCTACACAAATTCAAAACCAAATAAATGTGAGTGCCCATCCACACTCCTCTGAATGTTGATCGGCATGCACTTGCCCTAAACTAAGGCTTTTTAATATATTTTTTCCTTTGCATTGGCTCTGAACAATATTTTTAGCACTTTCACCACATACTTAAAATGTAACAATAATACAAAATTCAATAATAATAGTAGTAACAGATAAGGGGGAAAATTATAAGTCTTTCACAACAAGTACAGTAGATGCATATGCATAAGCATAAGCATATGCAAGAAGAACGGCAAGAAACCAAATAAAATGAAAATACCTAAAGTTCACACTGTTTTGAAGAAGAGGAAATAGAAATCTGCATGAACCTTACACGTATCATCACATACTAAGAAGGAAGGCAAAAAAATAAGTTTACACTACTTTTTAAATCTTAAAATTTTTGGTCGGGTTCATTTAAACCTTAAAATTTCAAAATGTTTTATTTAAACCTTCTATCACATTTTTTTTATGTTGCCAGTTAACAGCATTAAGCATTACTTGACTAACTGGGTTAAATGAGACTTATCCAAAACTCTATGATTTAAATAAATCTATCTATGTCAGGAGTTTTGTAGTTTATCTAGTTGACATCTCTTGGTATTTTCAAAAGAGTTCAAATTATCCTTTTCCCAATTATCAAATTAACATATTAAAAAAAATTATAAGGTTTGAAACGAATGTTTTTAAAAACTTGGAGATTTAAATAAAACATTTTAAAAGTTTAAGATTTAAATAAAATATTATACCCAAAACTTTAAAAAATAATTTATCCAAAAATAAATGAATTATGACAGGACAGAAATATATATATATATATATATATATATATTTGGATGTACTTGCTATTATTTGATGCAAAATCAGGTCTGATGTGTTTAAAATAGGACATCTCAAAAAAAAAAAAAAAAAATGGTGTAACCACAATTGCCGTTTTTCAACCTATGGTAAATAAGAAAACACTTGGACTCTTAATTCCTTTTACATACATTTGACAATCTTAACCATCATTATTATATTCTCATTAAAAAAGAACTTTATTTTATATTTGACTAGTTAGTAACCTATACAATGCATGAAAAAGTACAACAAAATATGATTTTTTCTCTTTGTTATTTTTTTTTATTTGAGTATGAAAGTTGTTAATTACAGTAATTATTAATAGGTATTTATTATAATTGTTTTTCTATATAAAACTATCTATTTTCCCATTTCAAAGAAAATATAATGCAAAATTTTTTTAATGAAGGATTAAATATACAATATAATTTAATATTCATTATATATATGTATGTATGTATATTAAAATAATGACTTGTAAAATTGTAAGTTCTTGAAATCTTATGTGGTGGAATTTTATGGTGTCAACCAAAAGTCAAAAATGTCTTCAATTAGACCATTTCCTTTCCTTTCATCAGAGTGCATAAGCCTCTTGAATGTGTAAAAGAATAAGAGACTAAGTAGAGAATTCCAGGGAAAATTTTAATTACTATGTTTGAATTATTAAAGAAGAAAAAGGTAAGAAATTGAAAGGAAATGGACTCAATAATCAAGATGAGTTCTTAAAATACATGAGTGAAATTCCATAAATTAGTATAGAGAGAGAGAGCATAATTTTCTCTCCTTTCATCTTACTGGCCAAAATATTAACATAAAGTTTAGACCGCAGACTGCAAGAACTGTAGAGGTTGATATCTTGGGCACAATGCCTAAATTAAACAAATGAAATCTACATATAATAATAATAATAATAATAATAATATTATTATTATTATTATTATTATTATTATTATTATTATTTATAAATATGGTGTAGGTTAGAATTAATAATTGTTAAGTGATTAAATTCAGTCTTTTTTTAGTTGGTTAAGTTTTTAGAATAACTGATAGTTTATTATTATGATATTAGAAATTTTACAGATTCTCCAATCTCCACTTATAATCGATGGCTATACCCCAATATATGGTGAGTGTTTGTCAGAATATGAAGAAAACTAGAGAATACTGAAAGGAACTTTGGAGATGTTTTTGTTTCACAGCCTATTATTTTGATGGCCAAGTTAAAAAGTAGACTTACCGATAAATATAATATCAAATTTTGACATGAAATCAAATTGTTAGGATTTGAGTGTGTAGTGTTGGCAAACCATGACAAAAACTAAGTCTCATTGAGTTAGAATGGTGTATTTTCAAGTCCAAGACAAAATAACTCAAGCTCACGGTGAAAAAAGTGAGATACAATCTGGTTCTCTTATTCAATTCCTCTCGATTGCTGTTCGATTCCTCTCAATCGATCGAAAGTCGCATATCAGCAAAAAACTAGCAAACGTAAAAAGCCTATAACTTGTCCATTTGAAACCCAAATCGCGATTCGTTTTTTCCAACATTTAAAGAACATTATAAGCTAACCCTAAAGGGGTTTTTTAGAGATTTTAGACAGAAAATAGTGCATCTTGTACCTCCAATTGTAGATCTAGGGTTTTTGTACCCAAAGCACTCTAAAGTCTTCTACCGGCAATATTCCTTAAAGAATCTCAAGATCTGGTGTTGTAGACATTGCTGCATATAAGATCAACTATTAGTGATGATCTAAAACTTTTGAGTGGGATCTCAAAGTTACAAGCGTGGGTGCTTATGTTGCAGTGAGTCCAAGAATAAAAGGAGTCCGTGGATTCAGAGTTTGCACGTAATCGTGTCAGTAAGTTACTACTTAAGATAGCAATAGATTTAAGGTTAAATTTGATTGTAAAAACTTCAATTCTCTTATAGTGGATTTATTTTATCTTGAGAAATTCTAGGTTAAATCCTCCCTAGGTTTTCACCTTGAAACGGTTTGTTTCATCGGTTTTCCTGAGTCATCATATTGTGGTGTTATTTACTTTCTACTACTTTGCATGATATGATTTATTATTATTTAACTTAGATCTGAATAATTAACCTAAGTAATCACTTAGCTAATATTTTAGGTTAAACAATCTGGTTTAAGGGGTCTAAATAAACAAACAACAAATTAATGATGAGAAGGTTACTGCAGGACAACAAAATAAGTAAGTTTCATGTAGACTAAGCCTATAGCTAAGATTGATGGAAATATTTTAATTGAAATTCTGTTCTTAAGAATTGAGATCACTATTTGATGATTGGATATACCCTCCTGTACATATCTGCGCTGTTGCACATATTCCGATGATTTATAAATGACTGTTCCAATTTTTGTTTTTTAAACGAAAAGGCAAAAGGCAAAAATCTTCAATTTATACCAGTAATGGCCGAGCACTTGCATCATCCATTTGATTTATAGTTAATCCAAAATTACTGTGGCTGAGCACTTGCATCATCCATAATAAGTAGAAACGAATGTGAAATGCAGAATGGAATAGCTTGTCAATTTTTTTTTATAGATAAGAATAATTTTATTGAAACCTTTAAAAAAAAAAAAAAAAAAAAAAATTGGGTAGGTAATCAGAAGTCTAATATTAAAGAGAAGAAAAAAATGAAAAGTACAAAATGTTCATAATGATGAACAACAAGAAATAATAGAACAAACAACGCAACAAAAAGAGGATAATCAAGAAACTAAGCTAAGGGAAGACATAAACTCAGAGAGAGAAAAACAATCAGTAAAACCCCAACAACGAGACCACTCCAAAAGACTGCGTTGGCATAAAACCTTTAACTCATCCAACGTCTTTTCATTGTCCTCAAAAGATTGACAATTTCGTTCCAACCACACAATCCAAATTAAGCACCCTGGAACCAAATTCTAAATGTCCGAATTATGCTTTCCACGTCATTGATGCCAACAAGATAACAAACCCGCCACTAATCCTAGCATAACCCAATGAATACCAAAAGCCTGAAGCATAAAAGCCCATAGGGAATGAGTAACAGGACAATGAAGAAGAAGGTGGTCTACCGACTCTCCATCACAACAACACATACAACACCAATTAGCCAAAGGGCGACCCTTAAGAATTAGATTATCCAAAGTGAGGATCCGACCATGTGTAGCTGTCCACAGAAAGAACGCCACACACTTAGGAATCTTTGGTTTCCAAACACCCTTCCAAGGAAACAAAGAATTCGAAGCACTCCGAATCGCATGGTAGTAAGACCGGGTGTCAAACTTACCATCACCTTTTAATCGCCAGCAAAGAGTATCTCTCCTATCACCCCGAGTAATACGAGTTTGGATAAGCTGAAATAGAGAATAAGATGCAACCAACTCCCAATCTTCAAAAGCTTTATAAAACCTTAAATTCCACACTCTAACAGTACCCCCTTCTAGAATCCACAAAATCTTAGAGATGCAAGCATCCTTGATCGCTGAACACACATAGAGCTCAGGATAGAGATCTTTTAGAGTATTATCACCAATCCACATATCATGCCAAAAGCAGATACGAGTGCCTTCACCCACAAGACAGATGTTTAGAAAATCTCTCCCACCCTTCATTAATGCTTCTCCATAGGCCACACCCATGAGTCCTCCTGCAGACTTTAGTACTCCACCCCCCTTGACCCTCACCATATTTTGTGGAGATAACTCTCCGCCAGAAATGGGAAACTTCATGATCATATCTCCACAGCCATTTTCCTAATAAAGCTTGATTAAATGACACCACATTCTTATCCCCAAACACCCATCTAAACGGGTAAACATACATTTTCTCAAGCCACCAAAGGATACTTGAAACTCCCCTCAGAAGACCCCCACAAAAAATTCTTCTGAATACTTTCCAATCTAGCAGCCACAGTTTTAGGAATAGTAAAAAGAGATAAAAAGTACGTTGGGAGACTTGAGAGAGTACTCTTTATTAACATGAGCCTACCACCCTTAGATAAATAGAGACGCTTCCACCTAAAAAGTTTCTTCTCCATTTTCTCCAAAATAGGATTCCAAATCGAAGCAGTCTTAAAAGAAGTTCCTAATGGCATCCCCAAATATTTCATAGGCAAACTGCCCACTCTACATTGAAGAATATTAGACAGTGCATCTAGATTATTCACCTCTCTAACAGGGACAATCTCACTTTTCCCGACATTGACCTTCAAACCCGTAAAAGCCTGAAAACAAGACAACACCAACCTTATGGACAACAACTATTCCCTAGAGGCATCACAAAATAAGATAGTGTCGTCAACAAATAATAAATGGGAAATACGCACACCAACAGAGTTCACAGCTCCTACTTGAAAAACTCGAATAAGATTACACTCCTTTGTCTTCTTCAAGTGTCTACTTAAAACCTCCATTATCAAGAGAAACAAATGCAGGGATAGTGGATCCTCTTGTCTCAACCCACGAGAGCTTCCAAAAAAACTTCAGGGGATCCATTTACTAGGACTGAAAAACGGACATACGTAACATAAGCCTTAATCCACCCCCTCCATTTCAACCCAAAACCCATCCGACCCAACAAATAAAACAAGGTCTCCCAGTTCACATGGTCATAAGATTTTTCAATATCAAGCTTACATACCACACCTGGTATTCTGCTCTTCAACTTGCTATCTAGGCATTCATTTGCAATAAGCACTGAATCCAGAATCTGCCTTTCGCCAACAAACGAATTGTGAGTCTCAGAGATGAGATTATCCAAAACCATCCTCAACCTATTAGCCAACACCTTGGGCAGCAGCTTGTACACACTACCCACCAAACTAATGGGGCGAAAGTCCTTAATGTTAACGGCATTACACTTCTTAAGAATTAAAGTGAGAAACGAAGCATTCATAAACCGTTCAAACATAGAGTGCCAATGAAAGTAAACAAAAAAAATCCATGACATCCTTTTCCACCACACACCAACATTTGTGAAAAAAAGCTATGGTGAAACCATCAGGACCGGGGGCTTTGTCACCCTTCATCTCCCTTAATACCTGGATGACTTCCTCCTTCGTGAACTCCTCTAAAGATAACCGCTCATCCTTTTCAATACAAGCAAAATCTAACCCATCTATAGTAGGACGCCCCACCTCAGTTTCCTTATACAACCATTAGTAAAAGAGGACTAATCGAGAG
The DNA here is from genome assembly GCF_040712315.1 of Castanea sativa. NCBI lineage: Eukaryota > Viridiplantae > Streptophyta > Magnoliopsida > Fagales > Fagaceae > Castanea > Castanea sativa. Next base: position 14,667,085 of record NC_134024.1, on the reverse strand, counting down.
CATACATCAAACTCATCCTCATAAAGAACACCATCAACCTCAATCCTTTTAATTTGATTAGAAATTCTATGTGAGTTTGCTAATCTATGAAAGAGCCGAGTGTTATTATCGCCCTCCTTCACATACAAGGCCCGAGACTTTTGACTCCAGGAAATCTTCTCAAGAGAAGCCAACTGTTCTATGTCCCCTTTGAGTTGAAGGCAACGAATCTATTCCTCATTTGAAAGACCCACCAACTCCTCTCTCGCATCTAAACCCATCAACTCAATCAGCATGTTCTTCTTTCTAGAAGCCAAATAACCAAACTCCTCCCTGTTTCACTTTTTTAAATCTGCTTTCAGAGCCTTCAATTTTTGTGCCAAACTGAAGCTAGGAGAGCCCGCAAAATTGTACCCATCCCACCAATGCTTAACTCTATCAACAAAACCCTCAACTTTCAACCACATATTTTCAAATCTAAAGGCATTTTGACCACGTTGAACAACACCAGCATCCAACAAAAGCTGGCAATGGTCTGAAAGAACATGAGGAAGCGCTTGTTGGGATACACTCTCAAAGTGCTCCTCCCAATCAAGAGAAACCAAAGGCCTATCAATTCTTGACATAGAGGAAAGACCAGAATCTCTAAACCAAGTGAAGGAGGCCCCCTCTAAAGGTAAATTAACTAAAGAATTATTCTCTATAAAATCCAAGAATGCGAACATAGCAGGGCTAAAAGACTCACAGCCAAGTCTTTCACTTAGGTACCTAATAATATTGAAATCACCTACTGGACACCATGCCATGGGCCACCTGGCACACACCTGTGACAACTCCTCCCACAAAGTAGACCGTTGTCCATTGTCATTAGGGCCATACACACCTGTACAAGCCCAAACAAAGTCATCCACCACTCCTCTCAATAATACACTGACAAAAAACTGTCCAACAATAACATCCAACTTCTCAAAGACCCTCTTATCCCAAATCAGCAAGACCCCTCCTGAAGTCTGCACAGCATCCAAAACAGCCCAATCAATGAAAGGACTACCCTATAAACTCCAAACAAAAACAACATCGATAGAAGATATTTTTGTTTCTTGAAAACATACAATATCACATTTCCACTCTTTTAGAAGATTCTTACAAACCTCTCTCTTCCGGGGATTTTTAAGCCCCTTTACATTCCAAGAAAGTAGTCGTATAGTCATTTAAAACTACCAACAACCCCCATAGTAGTCGAAGAAGCTCTGCTCCTACTCCTAGAAGAGACGCCATCATAATTAACATAAGAAATAAACCCCTTAAGCTCCCTGAGACCTCGTGACCCTAAGTTTGTAGGTTGCTTAGACACCCCATCATCATTCACCTTGAGACATTCCTGTTCCAGAATACGAAAAAGAGCCAAACATTGAGCTTCATGTTTCACAATAGGGAAACCCACCATTTTACAGAAATTTTTCATCAACTGTAACACCTAATTCGAAGGTGGTCCAGACTCTGTCACCTGTGTTCCCTCAACAGAATCTTGAACCAACAAACCTTCACTGAGATCATTAGGTTCCCACCGAGGTTCACATTCCAACACACAATTATCTTTCTCTCCACTACCACAACCACTGTCATCCACCCCGCTGGTCTCCCACAGTAGAAGGTGAAGCCCAGAATCTGTCTGAAATTCCCTAACAGAATTCACTAACCTCTGTTGCGTCTTATCATCAAGAGGACTACTCTGTTCTTCTTCATGAGCTTCCCCTTCCCCAAACTCAGCTTCCATCCCATTACCCAAGTCTGAGAGAGGAGAAAATCTATTTTGTGCCACCCATGGTTGCCGACAAAAAATCGTCCACACCTCTTTCAGAATCGGAGGCTCAAACACTACCATTGCCAAGCTAATCACCATATCACAGATGAACCCAAAGTCCCGAATACCTAATCCATGAGTTACCTCAGCCCCGGAGCCTGTGAACCCAGAAAAAAAAAGCCTTGCCGGAGTCGAGATTAACTATATTAGAGCTACACCTTGACGCCAATTCTTGTCCGCTCACTAGATCACCAAAAACTCTCATCGGCATCATCCCATCGCCACTTGAGCTCGCACCCACTTGTCTCTCTACCAGAGGCAGATCTCGAGACTCACTCTCGCCCAACCGATTCTCCATCGGCTTCAAAACTTGAGGCCCCAGCACATACACCGGTTGGGCTACGAGTTTAGATTTAAAACGCTGACTGTGGGCTAGGTTTACCAAAGTTTGGCTTTGGTGTGGCCTCTAAACAGATTTGGGCTTGCCTGTATTAAATGGGCTAGAGGTAATAATATTATGAATAGTGGGCTTTATAGGTTGCACCACTTTTGGGCCCACTTCATTGACCTCAGACCACACTATAGCCCATCTCCTATCTTTCCCACACTCCATAAGCATAAAAAGATTCAAGGTCAACTCAAATTTTATACCTTTACTTTCAATCCCATTTATTGTTGACAAAATCTTCACCCTAAGTTGCTCCCTCTATCCTAGAATACTTTCCATGCAGGTATCATGGTTATTACAGCTGAAATTTGACAAAACCTTCGCCCCAAGTTGCTCCCTCTATCCTAGAATACTTTCCTTGTAGGTATCACGGTTATTACGGCTGGAAACTGACAAAATCTTCGCCCCAAGTTGCTCCCTCTGTCCTAGAATACTTTCCTTGCAGGTATCATGATTATTACGGCTGAATTCTCTAGGATTTGTATTTTGAACCAATGAAGTTTTATTCTTCCCTTCATCTCCTCTGCCATCGTTGTTTTTTCGTTTCCCCGCCACCATCGACGCAAAGGATATTGAGGCATCTCTTTCGGGAATACCTATGATTGCTTGCTTGGGAACTAGAGGCTCTGAGTCTATCGCCTTTCTCAAGTGTAAACCAAAACCTCTCCAGCCACTCCCCAACTTCCCTTCTGGGACCACTATAGAACCCTTACGACGACCATGAATGAGTTCAGATATTAAAAAGAAAGAGCCATAAGTGTTGGATCCCAACTGAAGAATAAAACCTTTGTCACCCTCACGGAAAGATTTTGCAATCTGACCACGAGATTGCCCAAAGATCAGTTCTTCCACATTGAACAACAATCTCTTTGCACTACCTTTTCCCATAAAAATTGATCTTAAAGAATCTCTGCCTCTCTCATAAATACGAAGCTGGTAAAACATACCACCTTCCTCAACCGAAAACTCAAATGTTTTTGATTCAACGAAGAAAAAAACAAAGCCATCCATATTGAAAAAGAAATCAACAAAAGAAGCATAAAAAACACACAGAAGGAAGCAGGAGAACAGAGTACATACTGCTGCTTATAGCTTATGGAATTTGTAAAATAAAAAATAAATAAAAACTTAAATTTTTTTTTGATAATTATTGTGAGAAAAAGAGATTTAAATCTTAGATGTCACTAGTAGAAATACCAAAAAGTGTCAATTTAACTACAATACTCTTGACAAAATCTACAAGTTTTGAATTTGTTAGGGCAACCAAAATTTTTATAGAAACAACAAAATAAATTAATCAAATCTTTTTTGTTCATATGGTAAATTAAAGTTCTTTCACTATCAAGAAACCAAATGATGAAAAGTCACATACTTGAAGTGCTTTGAACACTCACGCTAGGCATGTCCACGAGTTGGGTCGGTTCGGTTTTGGACTCAACCCGAACCCAACTCGCTCACATCCAGTGGCAGCGAAAGAGATCCGCAATCAAAAGCCAATATTAGCGGCTTGAGTCAGTTTTGGGCTCGGGTGAACGTTGATCGGTTCAGTTAGTGGTGGAAGTCGCCGAATTCAACTAGAACTCACCCAATTTAGGCAAAAAGTCACCAAAATTGACTAGGATTTGACCGAATCTAGCTGGATCTCGCCAGATCAAATCTTGATCTAGCAGGATCTAGTCGGAGTTCTTGTATATCATCAATCAGGTTGGGTGGCTAGGGTTTTGGAGAAGGAAACCTGTTACTCAACCCACTGATGTTGGTTCTTGGAGGCAAGAACTACAACCAAGTGACTGGAGCATTGGATCAAGCGGGCCATGGGTTGGCGTTGGGTAGTTTCATCGGTTCGTCAATCTCCAGTCAAGTATGGACACCCCTAACTCACGATAACAAAACAAAAATAATGAAAAAAGGCATGTTTGGTTTGACAAGAAAATATTTTTTGATCATAAAACAATTTCAAGTGAAAATATTTTTCAGAAGAGAAAATATTTTTAAGTATTTGGTTGCATTCCTAAAAATGCCATGGACAATTGGCAATGACCTCCCATTTTGATGAGAATAGATTTAGAAATGCCAACACTGCTAAAGCATTTCATGATTGTCATGGCCATTGTCATATGAACACTAAGAGACCCTTTGATGTCTTAGCCAAAAACATTAGAAGGTGTTAATTGAATTACTAGACACTTGGCACTAAGCGTTAATTGTTGTTAGCATGTTCAAATAGTCAATCCCATTATAGGCATGATGATCACAGATTTATGGTCAAGTATGCGGTTTTCATTTTTAATATATAGTGATTTACTTGTTTGATATTGTTTTTATACTGGATGTGTTTAATATTTTTGTCCAATGTTTTCAAGAAAGACAAGTACTTTGTAAGAGTTTATCAACTTGGTCTCTACTCTCTAGTCCGGCTATAAGTTAGTTTGGTATGTATTTCATAACTTATGCTTTAGTACTCGAATCTGTATTAGGGTTTTTTTGTCATGAAATTTCCCAATGGAGAGTTTGTTAGGATTTTTAGGTGTTGGCTAATTCCATGACAAATGTTTTTGTAATTATTGGGTTTTATTTTGTATTTCCACAATGGGTAATGAAGGCTAAAGTTGAGCTTCAGTTCGTTGTGCATCAAAGTAAGTTTTAATCAAGCAACGTTCAATCTTGGTTGAGCAATATTGGAATTCCCGATTGTAGGGATAAAAGGCCCAAAAATATATATTGGGTCGTGGGCCTTGTCCGAGAACGCTTAAATAGTCCGAGGTCAAGTAGACGTTAGTATAGGGGTAAGAATCAGTGGGTTACAAGAAGATTATGACTTTGAAGGTTTGGGAAGGTAGTCCGAGGAGGAATGCCTCCTCGGCTAAGCAAGGTGGAGATCAGAAGGTGTAGTCTGCCATCAAGAGCAATCCTCCGGAGGATTCTATTGATAAGCATAAACATCAAGAAAGCATAGGACAAAGGGAAGCCAAGAAATATCGAAGAGAAAGCTGCTACCACTACATTGAATGCTCTGCAGCTAACCCTCTAGCCGCATTAATGTGGAAGTGATACCTGAACAGTGATAATCAGCCTTACAGCTACTCCTTGAGATTTCAGGAAGGTCTTGATGGGATAAGGATCAAAGCCAGCAACTTGACTTACACGTAGAGGTTGAAGATGGAAGAAATAGAAGAATATAAAAGAGAAAGAAGCCCTTTACATCGGGATCTATTTGAGAATCTGTAGCAGAGACATTGTAGCAACAAGAACTGAAATTGTAATCAAGTCTAAAAGAGAACTGTTCACCTCGGACTTTGCCGAGGAAGGATACGTTTGCGAGAAGCTTATTTTTCTCTGTTTTCATATCATCTTTAGTCCATGTTGAACTTAGTTCATTCCATTGGAGCCTAGTTTTTAGCACATTCTCTACAAATTCATTGCATTGGGCTCTTTGGACCTTAATCTCATTACCTCTTGGGCTTAGGACTCAAATCTTGTCCTTACACTAGCCATCGGAGATCTAGGCGGAAACTTTTGGTAAAGTCTCGACAAAAACCCTATTATGGGAAATTTTGAGATTTGCTTTAAGAGTTAGTCATGTGAAAAAATTTATCCAAAACCATACTTATATATAAACACTTATTAACCCTAGTCTCCAAAGAAGCAAGACGAATACTGGAACCTAATTAAAGAAAAATCCTATATACCCAGATTTGTCTTCCAACCCTATACCTTAAGAGGAGATTTTATCCCCCAAATACAAGATCATCACTTATGTTATCGTAGTGTAGTCTTGAACTCACAGAGACATCAGAAATCTTCAAGTGACCTTGAAGTAACCGAGAGATCGGTTTGGCAACCAATGCATCTCGACTTACTGCTTTGAATCATTATGATGGCATGGGCTTGAAGATCAATTAGAGCAAGAGCTAGGAACTTATATGCAAGGAAAATTACATGTATTGTAGGTCTTGCAAGTTTGGTTGTATCGCAACTTCTTTATAGTAGTTTTGACGAGCTAGGCTAGGCTCCAGATTGTTTTAAAAAGCCATTGCAGGGGTCTAAAGGTGAATTTTCATATTAAATATCAACATCTTAAAGATTTCTATAGTATTTTGAATGATCTTATTGTCACACACACACACATATATACGCATGTAAATAAGATTAATAAATAAAAATATAAAATCATTTTAAATTATATTAATATGAGACAATAAGTACTTTTCATAATGTAAGTAATAAAAGAATAAATTAAACAAAATCCCTTCTTTATTAATTATTTTAATTGAAAACATAGCTCAAAGTTGGAAAATAAAGAATATATTAAACAAAGTCCCCTTCCTTATTAATTATACTAGCATGTAACTCCATGCAAACGCATAGATGCATTTAAAATAAAACTAAATTTTTATTATAAAAATATAAATAATTAGTCAAATTATTATTATTATTATTTTAAAAACATACATATACATTCATGCATACGTATAGATACATTTAAAATTAAACACAATTTTTATCATAAAATATAGATAATTAGTCTTTTTTTTTTTAAAGTAAATATAATTAGTCCCATATTAAAATTCTTATTTAAATTTAATACTACTGATGATCTTTTTTTTTTCTTCTAATTTTTAACAAGATAGAATGTATGGTGATTTTTATTTTATTTATTTTTTTAAGAAACATGTGATTTTTATTGAGTATATGTAATTGTTTTTTTTTAATTTTATAATTCATTGATATTAGATTTTTAGTATTTTGCACTCAATAACTCACTTGACACAAAGATTAAAAAACTTAAGCAGACACATGGCACATACTTAAGTGGATAATTATGGTGTAATCTCCACATAAATTTAGACACATGCAAAATTGGATTATAATTTCAAATTTTAATTCAACTTTCTCTAAATTTTACCTATTAATATATATATATAGATGATTTATAAATTTGAATTTTTTTTAGTTATATGATTATGTTTTTTATGATTTATTATATTGGACTTCTCATTTTCTACACTAAATTAACTAATTTGGCACAAAAATTTAAAATTTAGATTAGATGAGACACAAGGCGCAAAATTAAACTCTAATGGAAATTCAATTTTTACACTAAATTAACTCATTTGGCACAAAATTCTAAATTTAAATTAGATGAGACACATAGCGCAAAATTAAACTCTAATTGAATTTCAATTTGAAAATTAATTGAATTTTCTCTCTGCTCTACCGATTATTATTATTATTATTATTATTATTATTATTATTATTATTATAGATTAATTGAAAAAATAGCTTCCATTGGAGAGGGGGGGGGGGGACTATATATTAAATGCTTACTTATTTGATTTTTTTATAACATCTATAAAATTATATTAGAATAACACAAGGATGCTGCTAAATTTAAATATAATAAAAGAGATAACATATAAATTTGTTCTTTTAGTTCTGAATTTTTCATTCAAATTCAAAATTCTACCTGTTTGTATGTCTATTTACGTTTTTTTTTTTCTTCTCACTTTCGTTATTTATGCTGTATTTTTAAAATAATATACTTTTTTTTTTTTAATGGTGTGATCTAATGATATGTAAACAAATAACAAAGGTGATGGTAGACAAAATCCAAATATCACATCAATTATATAACCAAAATCTACCTATTTTATGTTCAATGTGGGATTTAACACATACTTATACAATCTAATCCCATCAGAACCACACAGGCTAGACTAAAGCCTTGATCATGCTCTTTCCAACTTTCTTGCTTATTATTAAGAATCCTCTTCGATTTCTCCCCCTTTTTTCTTTAAGATGAAAGAAAATATTTGAATGGGATCTGCAAATCAATGATTCTATTAGGCGTTAGTTTTAGGTAATAGAAGAATTGTTTGTTCACCCAATACCTTTGTTGACATATTCTTTTTAAGGCTCCCAACCCATGTTCAATAGTAATTATAGAGTTTTTGCTTATAACAATTAATTAACCATGTTGGGGGACCACAATTTGACTCTCTACAACTACTCTAAAAACAGGCCTGCGTGGTGTGATGTCGAAAGCCATAAAAGATTTGAGTGTCTTATTCATCATCAATTGGTTTTGAGGTGGAATGACATAGCTCACGGTTCGACATATGGTATCAGAGCCAAGGTCACAAGTTCGAGTCACAGGAGTGCCATTGTGAGGGAGGGATTGTTGGGGGGACCACAATTTGACTCCCAACAACCACTCTAAAAACAGGACCTCGTGGTGTGATGTCGAAAGCCATAAAAGATTTGAGTGTGTCTTATTCATCATCAATTGGTTTTGAGGTGAAATGACATAGCTCACGGTCCGACATATGGTATCAGAGCCAAGGTCACAGGTTCGAGTCACGGGAGTGCCATTGTGAGGGAGGAATTGTTGGGGGACTACAATTTGACTCCCTACAACCACTCTAAAAACAGGCCCACGTGGTGTGATGTCGAAAGCCATAAAAGATTTGACTGTGTCTTCCTCATCGCCAATTGGTTTTGAAGTGGAATGGCATAGCTCATGGTCCAACAAACTACATAGTATTTTTTTAAGTATATTTTATTTATTTATAAGCATATATTATGTTTATTTATAAGTTTCCCAATAAATAATTATCAAAATCTTTAAAGACATAAAATTAACAGAATTTCCTTTTCAATAAAATAATTTTTTTTCCTCCCAAATAATAAGGATATCCATGCAAAAGTGTTAGGTTCTAAATATTCAGGACAAATATTTAGTATCTAAATTTATGTATGTTGGTAAACCGAAAACAAAACAATGTCTAGATTAGGTGTTAGACATTGTTCAAGTTTGTTCAAGTCAATATTCAAGAGCAGTCAAACTACAGAAAGAAGAATTCATAATATGTAAAGCTCGACCAATTGAAAGAAAGGCTCGATCAATCAAAAGTCGTATTTTGCAGATTTTAAATCAGGCCCAAAACTCGCAAAAACATTTAGGGTTTCAGTTCTACACTACCTAGTATAAAAGAAAAACCCTAAATACATTTCAGTAGTTCTTGGAAGTCTTGTGAATTACTCCGGTGAAATTTTTGAGGATTCTGTAGCCTTCTAACTCAATAAGCATCTACTGGAAGCTAGATCTACTATCAAGAACTGGTGGAGACAAGTTGCTGCATAAAGATCAACTACTGACGGTGATTAAAAAAAGCTTTTGAGTGGGATCTTAAAGTCTCAAACGTGGGTGTTTGTGTTCAACAAATTTAAATTGAAGAGTCCGTAGATTCGGAGTTGCACGCGGTTGTGTAAAATAATTACTACAATAGGTAGCTTTAGATTTTAGGGAGAAAATCTATTGTAAAACTTTCATTCTATCATAGTGAATTTGTTTGCCTTAAGAATAGATTAGGTTAAATTGCCCCCCAAGTTTTTTACCTTGAAACTGTTAACTTCATTGGTTTTCTTGGATAATCGTATCGCTTGTCTCTTTTACTTTTCTGCACTGTGTGATATGATTGTATGTATTTAACCTAGATTTAAATAATAAATCTAAATATCAACTTGATTAATTAATTAGGTTGAGTTTACAGGGACCTAAACAAATAAATAGAAAGTATTCCCATCATGTTCGACTTTGAACACTTGTCAAAATGACCATGTCAAGGGTTTCAAAGTATTTGTACTTCTTAATTTTAAGACTAATAAATATTTGACTTTGATATCAAAAGATTCAAAACATTGAATTAATTAATATGATTGCATTTCCTAGGTTGATTAGTTAAGGATTTCTATATAATTAAGGATGCAAAGCCTACTCACCATGATATATTATTAGAATCTTATTATAAAATATTTAGATTATCAATATACATTTTTGTGAATATTTTTTCTTGGTTCATGGATTTCGAGTGAAATCTAGGGTTATTTCCCAGTTTGTAGAAGTTGGCTACAAGCCATTCTGTAATACCATCCCACATCTATTTGTATTTGTTGTAGCATAGTGTGGCTTTGATCTCATCTAATGTAGTACGTACACTTAGAAAGGTTGTAGTTAGTGTATTATAGATTCCACTTCTACACGTTTACGCTACATCAATTAGCATAAGAGGCACACTGCACTACATCAATTGGTATCAAAGAGACGCTACGGCTACGCTACATCAATTGGTAGTAGGGCCACGCTATGCTGCATTAGTTGGTATTAGGAAAAGGTCAAGTCTTATCATGGCAGGAAGAAGAGCACATGGGAGAGAGCATGATGTTGTAGATGAAGTGTTTGAACACGTTGAGGTTGCACACGATGCCTAACTAGAGGAGCACTTTCAATTGATGGAGGATAAATTTGATGTACAGCAATTCGCCACCTTAACTGTTGGAAATCAGCCTCAAAACCGTTGTCCAAATCTATGCATTGCGGAGGAGGATTTTACCATTGAAGATGTGGGTGAACACATCAAAAGAGTTTCATTTGTTGATTTGGATTCACCACAATCTACGATGAGAACTCCAACGATGATGAACATACGTTGAAGTCCTTTGTGTAACCAAGGAACCAAACAAAAGGGTTATGTACACCAAGTGTACATATAGGCTTACAACCCATAAAATGAAAATCAAGTTTTTGGTTGAGTTTCATAAAATATTTGATAGTTTTTCTTTTCATTACCGAGCAGCCTAAAGTTCTAGTAGAACTAAGTTTGTAGAGGAGTTGTAGTTATTATGTGTTAGTCTAGCTTGACATGATGGCTAATGAGTGCAACAACAACCATTTCGATGACTTAAATCACAGTGATGAGACTCTTTCGAGATTCAAATTATAAATGTTCCAACTTGAAATCTAGTAAGGGTTATAAGAGATCCAAGCGGCTCACTGATGCAGGAGACAATGGGAAGACATATTTATTATATTTTATTTTATTTTATGTATCAAGAGCAGTTTTGTAATTTCATAATATTCTAGAATGGGTTGTGCTAACAGTCCATTAGATCTTCTTTTGGGCTTTATTTTAAGTTTGGTTATTTAGTTGGGCTTAATAATAAAAGCCTGAGTCCAAGTCCAAGTCTTATTAGGGTTTTAAAAAATCCTAATTCAACTAGAATTAGGTATTAGTTTTCTATTTAAAGAGTTGGAGTACTTTCTATTGAGTTGATTATTGATGAATATTTTCAGAATTTAAGAGTTATGAAGATTTCTTTATGGTTTGTGTGATGCAACCTTCTCCGAGGTGTGATACCAAGGAACCCTAAGTGTGATGCTTACGAAGTCTAGGTGTGATTCTTAGAATTTATCTATTTTCTTTCACTTTACTATTTACGATTACTATTCACAGATCACTATTCACAGCACAGGAACAGCTACCTAAATCTTGATTGCTTTCCTTTGTTTTTATCCCCAAACCCTATTAATCCTTGTTCCTTTGGAAACCCTATTATCCCTCTTATTTTCTAGCCTATTCCCTACCAAAAAACCTAACCCTAATTCTTCAAAACCAAAGCTATACCAAATCTACCCTGGTTTTCTAAATCAGATTTTTATTGTGTCCCCTTGTCCTACATTAGTTTGCGATCAGAGCAGGGATTTCGCATCATGTCTACACAATCAAGGAGATTGTTTAGGGGGGAATTGAGTGATTATGAGCAAGATGAAGGTCATATGGAGGATGTATTTGATTATGAAGATTTTGCTATGGATGACTTGGAGGAGGATGAAGTGGATACTTCTCCTTTATCTATAGTGAGACGTATTTTAGTAGCCCCTAAAGTAGAGAAAGAGGATTGGAGGCAAACTTCAATATTTCAGATGTTGGTTCGTTGTGGAAACCAAGCAAAGAATGTTATTATTGATGGGGGAAGTTGCATGAATGTTGTGTCATCTTCCACGGTTGAACTCCTTAAGCTTCTAGTTGAACCTCATCCTCAATCATACAAAGTGGCTTGGATAGACAATACTTCTATTCTAGTAACTCATAGATACCTTATTTTTTTTCTTGTGGTATTTATAGTGATTCTATCATGTGTGATATAATTCCTATGAAAGTTACACATATCCTTCTTAGTCGACCTTGGCTCTTTGATCAAAATATAAAACATTATGGGAGAAAAAACACCTATGCTCTAATGGTTAGCAAGAAGGAGGTTGTTTTGAAACCTATGACCTTAGCCAAGATGGATAAATTTAAAATATCAAAGCCAAAAGTTATTGAAGGAAAGATCTAGAAGCAAAAAATTTTGGTGTAGCAGCAGAAGCTACCAAAATAAAACCTAACTAGACTATAGAAGTGCCTCAAATTCCAGAAAATTTTTCCAAAGATTGCACTAATTTTTCTTTGAAAGATTTATCAAAGCCCTTATGTCCTATGCATGAGTACTCTACTGACTTTGTCAAAGGTATAAGTTGTGTAGAGGCCACATAGGAGATGTTGAGTTGAAGATAGATGCAAGTGATCAAGGGAAGCTTGAAGTAATGCAACAAGGCTTTTAAGAGATGACAATTATCAATGACGTTGAAATTGATCAAGTACTGTGGAATAAATATGAGGCCGAAGCGAAGGACAAAGTGACTTATTTGATGTTGATGTTGCGTATCAAAGCAAAGTTCTATTGCCTATGCCAACTTTTCAAAATATTGATTTTATCATTCTTGAAAAGTTTAATGGCTCAATTGCATTGGTGGGTGTATCATTATCATCATTATATGCCACAAACGAAGAAACAAAAGGAAATTCAAATTCAAAGTGTTTATTCAATGTCAAGGATGCACTTCAAGAAACCAAAATTCTTTTTATTTCAACATTCAAAACTCGAGGTCAAGTTTTCTCCAACCCAGGGAGAATGATGCAGGAGGCAATGGGAAGACTAATTTATTATATTTTATTTGATTTCATGTATCGGGAACAGTTTTGTAATTTCATAATATTTTGAAATGGGCTGTGCTAACGGTCTATTGGATCTTCTTTTGGGCTTTATTTTAAATTTAGTTAATTATTGGGCTTAGTAGTAAAAGCTTGAGTCCAAGTCCAAGTCTTATTAGGGTTTTAAGAAATCCTAATTCAACTAGGATTAGGTATTAGTTTTCTATTTAAAGAATTGTAGTACTTTCTATTAAGTTGATTATTGATGAATGTTTTCTGAATTTAAGAGCCATGAAGCTTTTTTTATGGTTTGTGTAATGCAACCTTCTCTGAGGTCCAAGGAACCCTAGGTGTGATGCTTAGGAAGTCTAGATGTGATTCCTAGAATTTATCTATTTTCTTTAATTATACTATTCATGGTTATTGTTCACAGATCACTGTTCACAGCACAGGAACAACCACCTAAACCTTGATTGTTTTCCTTTGTTTCATCTCCAAACCTACTAATCATTGTTCCCTTTGGAGACCCTATTATCCCTCTTATTTTCTAGCCTATTCCCCACCAAAAAACCTAACCCTAATTCTTCAAAACCCAAGCTATACCCAATCTGCCCCTGGTTTTTCTAAATCAGATTTTTGTTGTTCCCCCTTGTCCTCCGTCGCTCACTCAAAACCTAATCAAGATCATATTGACAATAGGACTCACAACAACAATAAATCTCTCGATCACCATATTCGTCCACCCAAATGGAGAACAAATAAAAGGCTCTAGCAATGAAAATATGGAGAAATTTGCAGAGATGACTAGATGGTATGAACATGATAACAACCACTGTTTTAAAACTAGGACCAGACCAACCGGTTGAACTAGGAATCGGAACCAGTATGGGGAAAACCAGTCAAACCCAGTGAAAACTAATCAAGAACCGGGAAAAACTGGGAACCGATCTCTTTTTCTTTGACCGTTCAAGTTTTTAAAACCATGGGAACAACAGCAGTGGTATTGAGTAAAAGAATGTAAAGCTTAACTTCACACATGGCACAATATAAAGTAATTGCTTAAGACTCAATTTCCACCAAAAGTACAAGTTTAGTTAAGAATAAGAGCACTATAACCAGACGTAGCAATTGGGGATGAAATATCAGATAATTTAGCAACAGTCCAAACTACAAACCAAAGACAATGGTATTATTAATGAATGTAGAGAAAATATCCAAGAGAGCAAGAATCGAACTGAAGGAATACATTTGGACGACCTTAGAGTGGACGTACAAGGAAGATACCAAAGCATTTGAAGTAGAAGCAATTGCTGAATTTGGTGGATGATGTCATTCAACTCGATTTTAGTGGTGAGCCCAAAACCTACAGGTTCCAATATCACATGGTTGCAAGGAATTTATGCCATTGAATTTCATGTTGGTAGAAAGTCTTGATTCTGTCCCAAGTCCTTTGTTGATTACCAATGCCAATCAAGAAAAAGAATGAGAACCTTTATTTTTAAGGTATTGGGAAATTTGATGGTTATTAATCCTTATTTGGTGAATATTGTGAATAGCCTAAAAATTAAAGCAATGGAATTTTGAATCATTCATCTATTAGCCCACATGCTACAAGTTTGGTAAGAATTTCAACAAATTGCAATACTCAACTTATTTGTTTTGCTTGACACAGAGTTCAATTTCAATCAAACTAGAATTCTGAGTTTCACGTGGAAGGGACTGAATTAGGACACATGACTATATATGTTTTGAGAGAGCTCAAGAAATGGCAGCCAAGGGTTAAAAACTTGAAAAAACAACACACTCTTCTTGTGTTTGGTGGATTAAAAACTCAAGAATGTTTGACTATCACTTGGGAAAGTCAAGCTAATTAATATGATTTTATGTCCTATGTTGACTGGTCTAGGACTTCTACTGTGTTGACTTGTCTAGGACCAATTATCTCAAGGGTTGTAGAAGTTGGCTACAACTCACTCTTCTACCGACTTTCATCACATATGAAATAAGTGATCAGATCACTCCAAATCATTCGAAGCTACTTTGTTTTTGTTAGGTTCAAAGACTTTAGGAACTAATATATTAGAACTTCAATATGTATTATGTTGGCAAATCATGATCAAAACATAAAGTCTAGATTTAGACTTGCTCAAAGGTGATTTTATGTAAAATTGGAATCGAGTGATTGCAGGATTTATTGGTCAAAATCTGCAAGACTCGATCGATCGAAAATTAGACTCGATCGATCGAATCTCGTGCAGGTTTAATTTTCTACAGAAATTCCAATTCAGCCCAAGCCCATTTGACGTGTAGGGTTTAGCTACATTTTAGAAGTCTTTTGAGTGCTGTGTGTTGAATCTTCTATAAGATTTAGAGATATTTACCTTCAAACACATACTTTGAACTATTAAAATCAAGATTCACATCAAGAATTTGATAGTTGCTTCAGTTGCTGCATAAAAAACTTTAAAGAAATCTTAAACCTTTGAGTGGAATCTCAAAGTCACAAGTAGGTGAATTTGTGGTTGATGCAGATCAAGGAAAGAAGTAGTACGTGGACTAAAAGTTGTCACGTGGTTGTGGTAGTAAGTTTTCTACATAAGGTAGCAATAGGATGTTAATGGTCTCTTATTGAACAAACTTTAATTCTTTCATAATGGATTTGTTTTTACCTTGAGGATAGCTAGGTTAAATCCTCCTTAGATTTTTTACCAGTTAGATTTTCATGGGTTATCATATCGTTGTATTATTTATTTTTCCGCATTATTTACATGATATGATTATTATTGTGTTAACCTAGATCTAAATAATTTATCTAAGTAATCACTTGGTTAAATAACTAGGTTAAACAACTTGTGTTAAGGGGTCTAAAAACGTATAGTTTTCTTGACATAGTATTGACCATGGAACATGACTATAAAAAGAAAGAAATTTGCACACAAATATACCAGCCAATGCTCTCTTTTCATTAGCAAGTCACATATACACTTGGTGGGTCTTAATTTCTTAAACTCATGATGACCTCACTCTCTATTTTACTCTTAAATTGAGAGGAGTTACCATTTGAACTAAAACTCATTGAGAAATTATATTGGCCAATATGTAGTAGGTGTACAAAAGAGTTAAGCAATTCGTAGATCCTATATTTTATGGAGAAATAGTCATCAAATCTCTAGGAAGCACAAGAGAGGCACCAAAGGGTGCCAGATTTAGGTTGCAAGATTCTTACTATTAACAACATTAAAGGGTGCTACTACAGCCCCATATAGTGATCCTCAGAGTTTAAAAAGAGTTAAGCACTGATGTTTACTTAACCAAGTCCTGCTACAAGGTGTTTAACTTCAAGTCTACTTGTCAAATAGAGTCATAATAAATCCCATTAGTTCTTTCACTCACTCAAGTTAGGGGGTAAATCAAACCATACTACCACACTCCCAAAAACTTTAATTTTTAATGCAAAGCAACTTAGGTCCCCAGAGATTTAGATGGGGACAATTCATCACATGATATCTTGAGTTCTTAACTCATCTTAAACAATAGACCGAATGGGCATGTGCACGCAAACACCTTAAATACTTATATATTGCAGCTCTCATTTCTTTCCTTTCATTTGATCCTTATCCAAATTAAAGTCTTTTCGTCACCTAGAAACTACCAACTCGGAGCAGTGAGAGAAATAAGTACTTGATGGACTGCTTGCATAATGTAGATATCTAGTTAGCTACTCACGTACAATGAGCATGTGGCCAGATTTAAATACCAGAACACACATACACACGAAAAAGATACACAAGGTACAGTAGGCCCATACAAATCTGCCAAGGGGGGTTGTATATATTCGGTTTGGGGTGAGTCGAAATGGTCCTTTTTTGGTGAAATTCTACATCATAACTAAGTAAAAATTAAAAAAAAAAATATATATATATATATATATATATATATATATATATATATATTGAAAAACAATAGTCCCCATACAATATCCTTCACAAAGTACCAACAAGTGTCAAACATAACAAAAAGCCTCATTAAATCTTGTCTACCACAAAGTACTATAAAACCAACAACTTATAAAAAAGAAAAGGATAACAAAGTACTATAAAACCAATTAATGTCAGTGTGGTTGAAATTTCAAAGGAACACATTTGTCTTGGAAGAAACTTATGTCGAATAGGAAAGGCCAACATTACTAGTTGACCCGGAAAGACCAATGGCAAAGGTGGCTCGCAAGTTCCAAAATCAAACTGTCTATCTATAACTATTTCTAATGAAAGTATAACAAACCCTAATTGATGGAATAGGCTATGATTAGAGAACTCAAAGAGGCACTTGAAGAAATTCAGTAACGTTGAAAAGAGGCACTAAATCAGAAAAGGAAAATAAAGAAGAAAGATGGAGAGACCAAAGCCACTAAGAACTTGTATAGTTCTGAAAATTTCAAGGTACTCAAAGAGATGAATGTATACAAAAGAGTAAGATATCGTAAGGGAAATCACTAAAGTTGTTTCCCCTCATACTTTCCTATGTACCGAATTCAAAAGAAATAAGCAAATCCGAAAAGGTTCATATATGTAAAATCTAATAAAAAATTAGATTAGATTAGATTCGATTCAGACACAAACATAAACACTGCTGAACTAAAAGAGCAATATCATACTATGAAACAAACACTGAAAGGCCAAGTTCCTCGTACACTAAACCTACTCCAATTTCCTAGACCTACAGTGTGTGTTTTCGCTGAATTCCCAGACCTTGCTGTCGCCACCTCACGCAATCATACCAAAACCATAAAACAGTTCTTATTAATGCACAAAAATCTTAAATTACGCGCTACGAAGCATTATAAAAATTTATTAAAAAAAAGGATTGTAATATATGATTATATAATATATTTAGGTGATGAAAGAAACACATACTCAGTGCTTGAAAACTCATAGAGCCTGCCTTTCTGCGAAAAGATGATCACAGCAACTTCAGCATCACAAAGAACTGAGAGCTCGTGGGCTTTCTTTAGCAACCCATTTCGACGCTTTGAGAAAGTGACTTGCCGGCTCGTCGCGTTCTCGATTCGCTTCATCTGAATCTTCCCTCTCACCATGATGTTCTAAATGATCACAAAATGGTTACAAAACTGCTTCATTTTAATTCGACTCAACCCTAATTGCTATTTGTAGAAGAAAACAAATGAAAGATCAACATGAAATAAGTTCAAAATCTCACCAAGTTTGAGTGGAAAATCCCAGATATGCTTATGCTTCAGCTCAAGAAATACACGCAGGTTTGTTGAAATTCACAAAGAAAACTTACAACCCAGACGCTCAAAGAAAACTTTAGAACTCCATAACATGGACAGTTCCAAAATTTGATGAAATTTTTTGTTGAAAACAAAAACCCAGAAAGATTTAGAGCAAAGAGAGGGCAAATTTTCAAAGAATGAGCTGGAAACACAGAGACCCAGTGAGAGTTTAGGGGAAGAAAACACAGTTATATCAACAGCATATATGGAGGTGGCAACAAATATGGAAAAATTTCAGAAACTCTAGAAGGATTCTGACTTCTGAGAGTAGCAACAAGGAGGATCTATGGATGTATCAGTCTCTTTGGACAGAGACCACAGAACCCGTTTCCTTTTTCATTAATCTTTTTGTCCGATTGAGATAAGGTAAAATACTTAAAGCATTCCACATTATGCAATTGTTTTTAATGACTAAAATTGATATATAAAAAACCAATTTTCAATTTTAACCTTTAATTAAAAAAAAGTAAAAAAAATTTATGAGAAATAAAAGATAAAAAATAAAAAAGTAAGAAGTAAAAAAAAATTGCAAGACAAACTAGGTGAATTGTACTCGGTACAATACAAGTATTGCACCGAATCTTAATCTCTTTTGTCTTTGGCTTTCTTTTGTAAGTTCTTCTCTTTGCCCCACAAAAAGAAAGGTAAAGCATAAAACCCCAAAACCCCAAAAGAGAGAGAATATAAAAATGGAGTGTATTACCAAAAATGTTTCAACATGGGCAAATTAAAATAGACATATTTTGGTCTCTCACCCTTATCTTGTTTTGGTAAAATTAAGAAAAAGTTGAGCAAAGATTAAGGAAACCAAAGAATTAAGGAGAATATCTATATGTATATAAATATCTATAGGTAAGGAAAGCTTTTTAGTTAGAGCGAAATGTCAACATCATCGTACAAACATGCTTGGCCAGCCAATAGAAAAGTGACACCTCGATAGCTGTGGTGATAACCATTACCAATGGGAATCGGACAGAGTCACATGCTCACGTTGTACGGCGGGGCAACTGATTATAGCCTTAATAATTGTTATTTTTTTGTACTTTAGTTAGTTAATTAATTTCTAGGTGCTTCTACTTGGGAAGTGTAAAATGTTAATATTTTATTTATTTTTTATATAGTTGGTGGCAGGAAAGGTGAAGTGTGATTTAGGAGGAGAAATTTTGATTGGTTTTTTATATTTATGGTGTGTCAGTGTGTCATAGGTTAGAGTTTTATTTTCTTTGCCATTTAGGTCCATTAGCCTAGGTTTCTTTCCTATGATTTGGGGTTTTATTTATATTTTAATTTGTGGGGTAGTAGTGATGGGGACCATTTTGACTTAGGTTTCATTACCCTCTTTGCATAGTTTCCACTTGCATAGCCTCGTTAATTCACATTTGCTCAAATAGTATTTTCATGTCAATTTGTACATGTTAGTCATAATGACAGCTATGTTGTAGCTAGGTACACCCTTTTTTAAAATTAAAATGAGATGTTTGAGTATGGTTTTAAAAATTGGATCTGAGCAAAATTGAATTTGCCTCCAATTTCCAGTTTTGATCAATTTGGCTGGTTGTGATCGGTTTTGGGCATTTTTAGCGTGACGGACTGGTATTTGGTTTCCGGTTGAATTGATTAGACCGATCAATTTAGTCCGGTTTTTTTTTTTTTGGTGTAAATCTAGTCCGGTTTTTAAAACCATGTGTTTGAGCAACAATTTGAACAATAAATCAAAATATTTTATATGGACATGATTTGTTTTAGTACAATAGATCCATGTGAATAGATTGTATTCTATTCAACTATATAATTTAGATAAAATTTAAAGTCGATGTCACAATTAGGTATTATTTCGAGTTATTCCCTCACTTTTTTTTATTAGATAGTCCTTCAACTATTAGTTGTGTTAATTTAATTCTTCGACTTTTAAAATTAAGTAATTTTATTGCAGATTCTCTTTTTCCTTAAATTTAACAAAATTAATAAATACATCAAATGGAGTATCTTTTTTAAACATTTTTATAAAAAGTATAAAAATTTTCAAAATCAAGTAAATTTAACTATTAAATTTTTTTTCAATTATAATTAATTAATAATAATAATAATAATAATAATAATAATAATAATAATAATAATAATAATTGTAGCGGGCAAAAAGTGAACAAGAAAATATAGGTAGGTCTTGATTGTACTACTATTTGCTCACACATTTAATTTGTAGATGTGGAATGCAGGGTCAACCTTTAAGTATCCATTATGTGATAAAAGAAAAAAAAAATGATAGCCAGACCAGTCTTATGTGTATAATAGAAGACGTTCGATTAGAGAAAAACCCTAATATGGCTAAGTGCCCGTCCTCGGGTTTGGTCCGAGGAAGAGTTTACAAATAGATCATTTCTCTCTCTTTTCTCTTCTCTATCCAAAAAGAATACTCTCCCCTTAATCCAGATGTTTCTTGGTTTTATATAGCTTAGCCAAAATACATCTAGACTTTACATTTGAAGGGTTAGAATCAGGCCTTCTTAATACTTGTCCCATTGGGGCCTTACTAGAAGAAATTACACCAAGGTGTGAGCTGTGTGATCACTATTCATGATCATTTTCTCATTAATGCGGCCAGTTAAGTGGTTACAGTGCATTTAATGCGAAGGAGATGGATGTTTTTTCCTTCCTTTTTCTTCTATTCCTTGTTTAGTGCTAAGTCGCTTTTTTTCTCCAGTGGGTTGCGCCATGCTTCCTTCACCCTTAACTTTTAACATTTTGAGGCTAGGCAAGAGTCCTTGATATCTCTGTCAATTGTAGTAGCTCAACATCTTCACAAGTTAGGGGAGCGCCTCCCGAGGGCATACTGCCAGTATTCCATGAAGTTTACCTCCTCGAAAATGACCTTACCCATCCTATTAGTTGTTTTGGATCCTCGTCCCCCCACAATAGCCCCTCAAAACCTTGCTTTCCGTTTCTGCCCCAGGAGAGGGAGGTTTTGTCAATTTTAAGCTGTTGATTCTAGCACACTCTCAATATGTTCTCACGTGAGAGCTTCCCTTCAACTGACTGAGACACGTTCCTGACACTTCGAAATTCACAACACAGTAATAAATGCTACAGGTGGCTTGTTGTCCCCCACGTTCCATGGCTAGATTGCCATCCTCTGTCCCTATTCCTCCACCAAAGAAGCAAGAAAGCTTTCGCTACTTTTTTTGTTCCTTATATAAAGGGGAGTAAGGGGGTACTTACCCCATTTTTCTTCTTTAAAAACAGAGACTTACTTTCCACTTTAGATAACTCACCCGAGGAGCCCTTCTTCTCAAATTTTGTAAGTGTTTTTTTTTTTTTTTACGACTCTTTATTCTTCTTACATACTCTTAGATTTTCCTTCCCAGTTATCTTCCTTCTGTCATAAATGGATAGATTTTTTAACTTAGTTGATACCCCCGAGCACAAAGAGAAGTTTAAGAGGCACTATACGATTCCTAGTAACGGATCTATAGAGCACTGTAACTTAGGGGAATGGCATGAGAAAAGATCCACTAAGGCCGTAGCAATTCCTATGATAACATTTATGGAGGGAGGAATGAGGATTCCTATGAGTAGAGTTACTAGGGATTTTTTGAGTCTTTTTCGATTGTGCCCCACTCAGTGTGCCCCAAAACATGTTTAGGATACTGGGTAGTGTAGATGTAATAAACGACAGGATTGGTATAAATCTTACCCATCAGAACATAAATTTGATCTATAGTTGTCAGAAGAATAATGAAGCAGGGTACTACTTAAAAACTATGCTTCTTTTGCCTCCCCGAGAAGAACAAGGGCATGGACGAGGATTTTCTCATTGTTTCAGGGGAATGGCATGACGGACTCCACTGCTCGACCACAGATGGGATTCCAAGTGGGGTGGCTTAAGGACACATTTAAGATCTTTGTGCTTTTAGGAAAGAAAACACAAATATTTTACCTTTACTTTTCTATGCTAATTCTTTTTTTTTTTTGTTTAAAAAAAAAATCTTTTTTATTAAGACAAAGAAGCTACTGCCAAAAGATGAGACTTGGTGAACTTTGATTTGTTGAACCGAGTTCTGAGATCTGAGATCCTCCTACACCGAGACAGCCAACATCGGGCAGTACACATTATCCTCGGCTTCAAACCTATCTCCACCTGCTTCCAAGTTTCCAAGCATGTAATCAAGGCCAAAGACTCTTGTCTCGCATTGGTTGACATGGCCGTTGAAGGGTTCATCCGAAAACCCCCTCCTCGGTTGAAGTTGTTACCTCGATGTCACAACCTTCTGCTAAAGAGCAGACCA
This sequence comes from Castanea sativa, assembly GCF_040712315.1. Classification (NCBI taxonomy): domain Eukaryota; kingdom Viridiplantae; phylum Streptophyta; class Magnoliopsida; order Fagales; family Fagaceae; genus Castanea; species Castanea sativa. The sequence continues at coordinate 14,644,464 of NC_134024.1, read as the reverse complement.
CAAATGAAGTAAGGAAGGAGAAAGAGACCAAAGACCAAGGAACAGAATAGATGATAGGTTGAAGTTTTATCTTGTTGTTCTTCTTCTTCTTCTTCTTCTTTTGTGCAGTCTCTTGTTTCATGACCCTTATCTTTTTTGTCAATAATTTTTTGGTACCTCTACTTGTTAATGAAAGAGCTTCTATCCATCTTTTGCCACATATTCTCTATTTTTGTCTTTTTTTGTTATTATCCTTCTGCAATAATTCTCTAACATTATTCTAACTTACTGGAAATTACTTCTTCTTCCTGAACTTTACCATATATTAACAGCTGACTGCACATACATACCTACTTTTAACTTATCAAACTCGGCCGAGATTTTATAAAACCCTTAGCTACACATTTAGGTGTTAGTTTATCCAAGGCAGGTGATCCAAGGAATTGAACCTGGTTGAGGTTTTGTTTAACCCTTAGCAACACATTACGTGTTAATTTAAGGTAGGTGGTCTGAGGAATCAAACCTAGCCGAGGTTCTATTTAAATCTTAGCAACACATTACGTGTTAATTTACCCAAGGTGGGTGATTCGAGAACTTGAACCTGACTGAGGTTCTGTTTAACCCTTAGTAACAAATTAGGGACACTTTTAATCAAGACAACAATAATAGAGCTAATCAATACATTGATTGCACACATATATATATATATATATATATATATATATATAGATAATTGTCTACAAAACTTCACACTAGAAATAATACTTGCATAAGTTATTTATATTCCATGGTTGAGGAATTACAATTCCATCTAAACCCTCCAACTGATAAGCCCTTATTCCAACTACGGAAGTCACCCGATAAGGCCCTTCCCAATTGGGACCAAGTTTTCCCCAAGATGGATTCTTCATACTTCCAACCACCCTTTGCAAAACAAGATTTCCTAGAATGAAAACCCTCACTTTAACCCATTTCTCAAATCTCTGCCTTAGTTTCTGTTGGTATTACGCTAATCACACCGCAACAACTTCCTTATGTTCTTCAGCTAAGTCGAGGTCATGGGAGAGGAGCTGTTCATTGTTGCTACTGATGTATTGGTCAGACATCAATGTTGGAAATCCTGTTTCTGTAGGGATTACTACTTCAGATTCGTATGTCATAGAAAACAGGGTCACTTGTGTGGATCTTCTAGGAGTCGTGCGATATGTCCACAAAACATAGGGTAGCTCATCCACCCATTTTCTCCTAGCCTCTTCCAGCCTCTTCTTTAGGCCATCCACAATAACTTTGTTTGTGGCCTTTGCTTGGCCATTACTTTGTGGATACGATGGGGTGGAATATCTGTTCTTTATCCCTAAATCGCAGCAGTATCTCTAGAATGCCTTACTATCAAATTGAAGCTCATTATCCGAAATAAGAGTGTTCGGAACCCCAAACCTCGTCACAATATTTCACCACACAAATCTCTTTACATCCTGATCTCAGATATTTGTCAGGGGTTCAATCTCTACCTATTTGGTAAAATAATCAATAGCAACAAGAAGATATCTTCGATTCCCCATCACTTTAAGGAATGGCCCAACAATATCCAGCCCCCACTGTGCAAAAGGCCGAGGGCTATTTAATGGATTCAGCGCTCCCCCTAGTTGGTGGATATTGGGAGTATACCTTTGACACTGATCACATTTTTTTCATATACTCTTAGGAGGATTTTTGCATTCTCGGGCACCAGTAACCTTGCATTAAAGCCCTCTAGGCAAGTGACCTACCCCCTGTGTGACTACCACAAATTCTCTCATGCAAATCTTCCAACAGCACTTCCACCACCTCAAGATGAATACATAACAGATATGGTCTCAAATATGAGCACTTGTATAATTTCTGATCCTCAAACAGCCAAAACCTTGGCCCCTTTCTACGAATTCTCTCACCTCAATTTTGTCCTCAGTCAATATTCCACCCTTGAGGAACGTCACCAATGGGTCCATCCAACTAAGGCCCACTCGCATGAAGTGAACTCCAACTGGAATCGGTGTATCATAAGCAGGTAATGCATAGTCCTCCACAAGTATAATCCTATGAAGATTTTCTCTACTGGTGGTAGCTAAAGTTGCTAGCGAATCAACATGAGAATTTTTACTTCGAAAATTTGTTCCAAAGTAAAAGAATGGAAGCTCCCCAACAAATGTTTAACTTGATTTAAGTACCAAAGCATCCTCGAGTCTTTCACTTCAAAATAACCTATGTCCAACTATGAGCCTTGAATCACAAAACGCCCTGACAGATTTACCTTCAAGCTTCTGGACAATGACTAGCCCTACCTGTAAAGACTCGTTTTCTGCCTCGCTATTCATCGCTGAAAAGACTAGCCTTAGAGATTTTTCCAAAGTAATCCCATCTGGTGAGATTATCACGATTCCAATTCCTGATCCTTTCTGGTTGGCCGCACCCTCCACAAATAACTACCATATGTGTTGGGTTACTACTAAACTTACTCTCACCGCTTCCTCGAGCTTCTTTACCTCTTCAGAGTCACCCAATTCCTCGGTAAACTCCACTTCCAAGTCTGTTAGGATTTGACCTTTCATGGCCATTTGGATTACTCTTCCAGTGTAATTCGATATTCAAAGTAATGCCTGCAAAGGCAACTGGGTCAGGACGATCACAATGTAGGCTTGGAAGTAATGTGGCAGCTTCTTGGTGGCATGGATGATAGCAATGATAGCCTTCTCAAGATGGAGATACCTGACCTCAGCCTCTTGAAGGGATTTTCTGACATAGTACACCGGTTTCTAAACTCCTTCATCGACCCGTATCAAGACCAAACTTACTACGTGTTGCGCAACAGCTATGTATGCATACAAAACTTCCTCTTTCTCTGGACAAGACAAAACCGGTGGATGAGCCCAATATGCCTTTGGCTCCTCTAAAGCCTTGACACACTCCTTAGACCACGAAAAAAAATCCTTCCATTTATGCAACAGCTAAAAGAATGGCCTACACCAATCAGTAGACCTTGATATGAACCTATTCAAAGCCACTATCATTCCAGTCAGACGCTGAACTTCTTTCAGATTCCAAGGAGGATACAAGTTATTTGAATAATCTGATCGAGATTAACCTCAATCCCTCTATAGGTGATCATGTAACCCAAGAATTTCCCAGACCCTACACGAAAAGAACACTTAGAAGCATTTAAGCATAGTTTGTATTTTCTCAAGATTGCAAAAATTTCACCAAGGTTTGATAGATGTTCGAACTCTTTACTTTTTACCACCATATCATCAATGTATGCCTCCTCATTCTTTCCCAACTGGCTCTCAAACATCCTAGTGACCATTCTTTGATATGTAGACCCAGCATTCTTTAGACCAAACGACATTACTCGGTAATGATAGTTTCCTGTTGGAGTGAGGAATGCCATTTTCTCCTGATCTAGCAGTGCTAATGGGATTTGGTGGTACCCTTGAAAAGCATCCAAGAAGCTCATCCTAGGATGTCCGAAAATGTTGCGTCCACCAACTAATCTATTCTCGAAATAGGAAATGGGTCATTTGGGCAAGCTTTATTAAGGTTTGTGAAATCCACGCACACTCTCCACTTCTCTGATTTCTTCTTTACTACTACGGTGTTGGCCAACCACTTAAGATAAAAATCCTTTTTGATTGCTCTTGCCTGCTTAAGCTTACGGACCTTGTCCTTTACAACCTCGGCATGCTTTTTAAATGAACACTAAGGTAATTGCTTCTTTGGAGTTTCCTTGGGGCTAACATTTAAATTGTAACAAATGAACTTGAGATCAACCCCAAGTGCTTCATAGGCACTCCAAGAAAAAATATCTAAATTTTCCTTAAAAAAATCTACCAGTTGTCGTTATCCTTTAATGGGAGTTAAGTCCCAACTTGAAAGTACCTTTCTACATCCTCCTTAATGACAACCTTTTCTAACTCCTTACATGATACTGGCAATTCGAGAAGACATGCAACTCGGGTTGTGGTTGCTATAAGGTAGGCTCTATCTCTGAAGAACTCACCTCAAAAACACGATGACTAATTGCTGCTACCATACACTGTTTGGCCACTGCTTGGCATCCTACTAGCTTGGCCACTCCTTCACTAGTGGGATATTTTAACTTTACATGAAGAGTTTATGAGACCGCTCCCATAGCATGCTACCATGGCCTAGCAAGGATGGCAGTGTATGGAGAGATAGCATCCACCACAATGAAATCTACACTCACCACCTTGTCCCCTGTCTGTACAGGTAGCCAGATCATACCCTTTGAAATAGTAGTATTCCCATCAAACCCCACCAAAGGAACATCATACTTGTTCAAGTCTTCAAGCCTAAGCCCTAAGCCCTAAGCCCTTAAACAGATCAGGGTAGATGATCTCAGCCCTACTACCTCGATCAACCATCACTCTCTTGACATCATACCCCGCTATTTGCAAGATCAACACCAACGCATCGTTATGTGGCTGAATTATCCCTTCCTTGTCTTCCTCAAAAAATCTTAAAATTGGCTGTTCCAGAATCTTAGGCTTCTTACATGGTGCTTCTTCTTCCCGTGCTTCCATTTGCGAAGACACCATCATTACCCCGCTGACTGAATGAGAGTCTATCCTCGAGGCTGCGAAAATAACATTTATCATTCTTAAGGATGACGAAGGAGTTCCACTTCTTTGTGGTTCTGCATTGGGCTGACCTCCTTGAATGTCTGGCTGTTGTAAAAACTACTTTAACTTGCCAGCTGTAATTAACTGATTAAGGAAGGCTTGCAAAGTCCTACAGTCCTTAGTTATATGACCTCGGTCCTAGTGGTACTGACAATACAAATTATGCTTTCTTTTAGTAGGATCTCCTCCGATTCTATTAGGCCACTTAAAGTAGGGCTCTTTTTTTTTATCTTCTCTAACACCTAATATACCGGCTCTTTAAACACCGAGTTTACCGCCTGGTGGCCTGCAAAGTTGTGGGATGCCTGATTAAAAAATTCTCTACTCGATTGGGAAGACGTGAACCGACCTGAAGAGCTATCCCTTCGATCAGGGGTGAAAGCCTTGGCTTTACCCTTGCTAGAGTTCTGGTTGTCCTTAATCCTTTTATGCTTCTCAATCCGATCCATCAATTGAGGCATACTCCGAGGCAGTTTCATAGTAAGTGATTTCCACAGATCATAGTGTATAGGAAGGCCTACCTTGAAGGTTCGTACAGCGATGTCCTCAAAGTCTCCATCAATCTCGTTATAAATTTCAAAATATCTATCAGAGTAGTTCTTCAAGGTCTCCCCCTCTTTCATAGACATCGAAAGTAAAGAGTTTAGGGGTTTAGGGACTCGACTACATGTTACAAATTTTTCCCTAAAGGCCCTTATTAGCTCCTCAAAAGAACATATATAAATCCTTCTTCAAGGCCATCAAACCACCTCATGGCCACCAAACCATTTGAGGGAAAGACCTTACACATAAGGGCTTTATTATTGGAATGAATAGTCATTCTCTGATTAAAGTGGCTCACGTGTTCAACAGGATTGGTTTTACCATTATAAATGGTAAAAGTAGGTTGGTTAAAGTGACAAGGGAGCTCGACCTGCTCAATACGCTGAGAAAAAGGGGAGTGGGATATCTGAAGGAGAGCCTTTCACATTGCATCATGCCCCTAGCCTCTCTTTGGTGGAGTCTTGGACTTTTTACAATAGTGTTTTTGCCTAGAAGTATGACGAGATGACGATGTGAACGATTCACTGGGTGGAGTACTACTTGGAGGCCGACAGTTTCTATCACTTCTAGTACTTGAATATCAATTTGGGGAAGGAGTCCTATCATCCCTTATTCGATTTTTGCGACGAAGACATTAGTGTAACCGTTCCACCTTTTTCTCTAAGTTATACACTTCCTTATCACGCGAATGGTGACTAACTTCATGCTAACCAGTTCTTTTATAATGAATGGAGGGTGCTCTCTCGTCGTGAGTATGAGCCACGTGGCGATCCCTCCTTTGCTCTAGATTAACAAAATGGTCTCTGCGCTAAGAGCCCATAGATTCCAACGATCCACTGTGCCTAGGACTAGCCATAACCGTGAGATTTTATAAAGATACCTAAAGAGACTTTCCCAAAGACGACGCCAATTGTAGCAGGCAAAAAGTGAACAAGAAAAAATAGGTAGGTCTTGATTGTACTACTATTTGCTCATACAATTAATTTGTAGAAGTGGAATGTAAGGTCAACCTTTAAGTATCCATTATGTGATAAAAGAAACAAAAAATGATAGTCAAACTAGTCTTATGTGTATAATAGAAGACGTTCGATTAGAGAAAAACCCTAATATGGCTAAGTGTCTGTCCTTGGGTTTGGTCCGAGGAAGAGGTTACAAATAGATAATCTCTCTCTTTTCTCTTCTCTATCCAAAAAGAAAACTCTCCCCTTAATCCAAATGTTTCTTGGCTTTATATAGCTTAGCCAAAATGCATCTAGACTTTACATTTGGAGGGTTAGAATCAGGCCTTCTTGATACTCGTCCCATGAGGTCCTTATTAGAAGATTTTACACCAAGGTGTGAGCTGTATGAGCACTATTCATGGTCATTTCCTCATTAATGTGGCCAACTAAGTGATTACAGCGCATTTAATGTGGAGGGGAAGGTTGTTTTTTCCTTCCTTTTTCTTTTCTTCATTGTTTAGTGCCAAGTCACCTTTTTTATCTTTCGGGTTACGCCGTGCTTCCTTCACCCTTGACTTTTGACTTTTCGAGGCTGGGCAGGAGTCCTCATATCTCTATCAATTGTAGTAGTTCAACCCCTTCACAAGTTAGGCGAGCACCTCCCTAGGGCATACTACCAATATTCCATGAAGTTTACCTCCTCGGAAATGCCCTTACCTATCATATCAATTGTTTTGGATCCTCATCCCCCCACATTAATAATAATAATAATAACAACAACAACAACAACAACAAATCAAGTCAATATAGGGTCTGATTGGTAAGAGAATTTTTGTTTTTGTTTTCAAAACAGTATGAAAACAATTTTAAAATTTGAAATTAAAACTAGTTTTCAAATAATAATCTTCATATTATATGTGTTTGGCTCCCACTTAATTTTCAAAATACTGAAGAAAAAAAAAATTGGAAGGCCATTTCTATTTTTGAGATTTTTTTTTAAAATTACAAAAAGTAACGTGTAGAATTTGTAGATTACTTTTTTGTAGATAATGATAAGAGATTAGAGCTTATGTATCTTCTTCATTTTTTATAATGATAAGTTTCAAATTTGAAGTGTTTAAATTTTTTTGTGATAAAGATAAGCTCATTAATTTAAGAGATAATAATTTGGACAAATCTGTGGGGTCCACTATTTTCAATTTATTTACAAATATGCCATTAAAAACATTTTCTACGTCTTGAAAACATCATTTCAGCCATTTTCAAAAATCATGTACTCAACAAGGAAAATAGGATACAGTTTTCTAAAAATTGTATTTAGAGAACATTAACCAAACAATAAATTCAAACATGTGACTCATCCTTTTATGGATTACAAAACAAAAAAACTATATTTAAATACTCTTACCAAACAAGCTCTTAAGTATTTTTTTTAAATTAAAACAAAAGGAGGCCCCAGCGATAAAATTAACTTAATTTTGAAAGTTGAAAGGTTAAATTGACACAATTAATATCACACTCCAACTCATCATTGGCATAATACTGTCCTTGTTAAGGAATGACACAATGCTTCATCCTTAAAGGTTTTAATATGCCTCATACCAATTATAGTCCAAGGCATTCCTTATGAAAAATTATAGGATCACAACCAATTCTGTACCCAGTTTCACAATTATTTGATGTGGCTAACTATGAGTGTTAGAATAAAAGTGATGGGTCAAAGTGAAAGGGATAGACAGTCATTCATAATTTGCCACATAAAATAGTTGGGTCTTTTAGCCTTTTGGATCCCCCATGAATATAAAATAAAAGCTAATTATATAGATCAATTCATTATATAATATAAAAGTTAATTATATAGATCAATTCATTATATAATATAAAAGCTAATTATATATCAAAATGCTAAATAGTGATTGTTATCAAAATGATAAACAATAACTGATAGTGATTATGGATTACCTAAAAAATCAAAATGTTGAAAAATGCCCCAAAATAAAACGTTAGCACTTAGCAGTTAGCAGACTGTAGAGTGTAGACTATAACAATCTCAAAAAAGAACTGAACTTGGATAGTTCACAGTTGGACTTAGACTCAGAGAGAGATTAAGAACTTTAAGGCGAGAAGAGAGAGATGGAGTTACTAGTGGCCCGCAGATTGGGAGGAGTAGCTAGCGGCAGCGAGGTGGAGACAATGAGAGCCAACCAAGAGGTTAGAGAGAGACCGAGAGACTTAGGGTAAGGGTGAGAGAAAAGAGTGAATTTATACTTGGCATGGGTGAGAAAACCTAGCACAAAAACGAAGCTGTTTTGATTTTTTTTTTTTACTTAGTGAAATAACGCCGTTTTGTTTTAAAAAAATAAAAATAAAAGCTGTAAGGACACAATTCAAATTCCCAAACTATGACTGGAGGTAGATGGGCTTGAAAGGCCTTTCTTTACAATAAACTTGTAGATGATGGGTTTGTAATCTAGATTTCAAGGATGGTTTAGACAATAAGGGAAAGAACGGGCTTTAGGCCCAATGGGACAAATTAAAGAGTTGTGTGCAAGAGTAAGACTGAGAATTCCTCAGACGAAATCCGAGGATAATTTATAATAGTATTTCCTTAAGTTTGGATACAAATATTGATTATCATATACTATTGGCTCTTTTTCTTCCTGAAAAAGCCTCCCCCTTTCTCGTATGTCTTCCCTTCTATTTATACTCCTCCCCTTCTCTTCATCATCTTCCACTTTATGGTTGCAATCCTGATTCCGGATACTTGTCCCATCCATTCTTCCCTAAAGCCCGCTGGGATTAGGGACCAAGTTCCAAACTCCATGCTCAGGTCCCATCCTTCCATCTATACAGTCAGCGTATCAATTATAGAGCTTTTAATGTATGGGTGGTGGTAGCAGCTTTACTTTAGATATTCCACCGCTCTTTCTATTGTCCTCCACGTATACTGTGTATTCCCATAGTCGTAGGACTCTTTATAACATAACCCGGGGACACTAAACTTCTCGTCCTATGTCCTCGGCTTAGCAATCCGAGGACAAATCTAATCCTCGGACGTATTTGGACATTTAGATACTCCAAGGTCATTTTGATGTCTTCGGATTTGGGTTTCTAGCCCAAAAGACTTCGTTGGGCCATCCTTCATAAATTACTGTGCCCAATACCCCTACAAAAGCTAACTAAAAGAATGTTGTATTGGTCAATTCATATATATATATATATATATATATATATATATATATATATATATATATATATATATATATATATATATGTTACATACATATATCAGTCGGTTTGGCTCCATCTCGGTTTTGGACTTGAGTTCCGACTGCTACACCACACTGGCATTGGAACAAGCTTTACCCTCCGTTCGTCAACATTGGCTTAGTCGGTCGACTCCATCTATGATTCGGTATCATCAGCGCCGATTGGTTGGGTCGGCCATAGTCTGGTTGTGCACGCCTTTGGATGGGAACAAAGAATTAGCCCATCTCTTTTAAATCCCAAACCTCAGCAACTATGCTGGTGGTGTGTCCCATGGCTCTAGAATAGCCCTTGAGCCAATTACCTTGGACCTTGGTCATCTCTAATTAAACCCCCACTGCTCATGGTTTTAGAAACTAGACCGAACTGACTTGTCCAATCGGTTAAACCGAGAACCGGCCATTAGTCCGGTTTGAACAAAGCTCCAATAACTAGCTAAATAACCGGCCAAAACCAGTCAATAACTGGGTTAAGCCGGAAACCGAAAGCAAATCCAATTTTGCCCCCTTCCGATTTTTAAAACCATGCCACTACTACCCCTTCCCACCTGACTTATCTAATACAGGAGGTTTTTTTTTTTTTTTTTTAATGTGTTTTCCACTTTGGTTTAAACCATCTATGGTCACTTTCCTTTTCTTTTTCTTTTTTTCCTTTAATAAAAGTTGTGCCAAGGTAGTTGGACGAAACAAAGTATGGTGAATTTCATGATTAATACTATTTCCACCCCTGAAGAACTAAAAGTACTCTTTTCTTGGCAACCAATCAAGTTGCCTTAGGACAAGGATATTTAATCTCCTGTGAACATTTTCATCCAAAAAAAAAAAAAATCACGTGTGAACACAAACGCAAGAAACGATAGCATGTGGTGGACCAATCAATAAAAGTAACAGGAAATCAATACCTTGTCAAAATAGCAAAACAAAGGACAGTAGAATCTCTCTCTGCGTTTATCCACCCAAAAAAAAAAAAGAATCTCTCTCTGCATCCAAAACGTTTTAGATAACTCATATAGGGATCAGTTTTTTTTTTTTTTCAACTTTTAACTTTTATATATAACTCTTCAAAACTTTACTTTTTCTCACTTTTTCAAATACATTATATAGTAACTATGTTTGTTCTCTTTCTTAAGAAGAACTAGAATTTAAATCTTCCTACCCATTATTATAGTTATTGAATATTAGTTCAAACTTATAACCACCGTTATATAGTCCAAGTAAATATCTAAATACTACTGTACACTATTGGTGCGATAAATATAAGTGCTTGTGAGGTGTTTGTGAAGTGTGAAAGGTAAAAGTGCTTGTGAAGTGTTTGTGAAGTGTGAAGGGTAAAAGTCGGAGTTCAAGTTTCTAAGAAGAAAACTCACACGCATATACACTTAGATTAACTAGAGTAAAATTTCTATCTTATATCGAAAAATAAATAAATATCGAAACTGTTAACGTGTATAGTGTTATGGGCTTTAGGCCTAACTAGATTACTTGTATAGCACACATTCTTGTACTGCACCTTTACTTATACTGCACTCCTATGCCTCCTATATAAAGGCACACATGTATATTCTTTAGTTGAGAAATACAATACAATTATTCAGTATTTCTAACATAAACAAATATCTAAATTAACATAGTAATGGATAAAAATACACCCCGAAGTCATGCCAAACAATCAATACTATAGGGTAAGATTAGTGAGTTCACCATCTGTTAGTTTATATAATAATAAACAATAGGGTGACCGATGTAAATTAATATCAAATTATCAATTATGATGTTGATTGCAGAAATTTTTGTGGTTGCAGGTGTTGCCATAATTTATTGTGGGTAGCTGCATTTAACTCGTGTATATATATATATATATATATATATATATATGTATGTATGTATGTATGAGGTTTTTGAAATTTGCATATTAAGTTCTCCTTGGCATGAAGCTCTGATTTTGATCAACAATCACAATTATTCTTAATGAAACAAATATAACCTTAGGACAAGGATATTAAAGGGGTGTTTGGTACATGTTTTCAAACAACAATTTTCAGTTTTTAAACAACATTACACGTATTTCTACATAATTTTTTACCCATACGTATTACCACACATATTTTCAAATAACAATTTTCAATTTTTAAGTGCATGTACCAAACACCCCTTAAAATTTTTTAAGTATATACCTCTGGGATTCCTTTCTCAAAAAAAAACAAAAAAAGTACCTCTAAGATTCAAAGGGGGTGTTTGGTAGAGTAGTTTGAGATGAGATTTTTGTAGTTTTTTGAAATTTTTGTAGGTGAAAAAGTGTGTGGAAATATGTATTAAGTTTTTTAAAATGTGAAAATTTGAGTTTGAGATTGTGTAACAAACAGGCCCTAAGAGTCTTCAGCTTAAGAGAAAAAGGCCCTCAAATGCATTTTTTTCACACTTGCATTGGACTCGTCGACTGGTCTAACTAAAATTTGAATGCCCCACCCCAAAAAATCAATCCACATAACATTAGATTAGCTTGCAACTTAACAAAATACATGCTAATTAACTACAACACATCAATATGACTAGCATTGTAGCTTAGCAAATGTTTTTTGTCCCTTCAATTTGTTCTCTCTTTTACGCATATACACACGCACACATGCATTGATGTCGCGAAAGCTTAAAGAAAGCACATATGATACTCTCTTTAATGGAAAGAAACTAAACTGTTAATTTCTAAATAGTAAACTTTGAATTCATGGGGGATTTTTTGAATCCACAAGGAGATAAACTGGAATTTACTATAGAAAAAATTTGTATTTTATTAATAATAATCTATGAAAAAAAGTTTAAAGACTTAAAGGGCTATTTAAGAGCTCCATAAAACTTAACAAACAATAAAATACATTTTAGAATAACTCCTAATTAATATCTAACTATACCAAGAACCAAATTTGACCTAAAAAGTATTAAAAGCACCTAAAAACAAGAAAATAAATAACCTAAACCTAAAATAACTAATGTTACCATTTTCAAAAAATAAAATACCAAATTTGACATAAATATACTAAAATTAAATAATTACAAATTTTTTTTAAAAAAAAAAAAGTAAATTCTGTCTTACATATGCTCACGTGCATGGGGCGGGAGCCTTAATAGACCAATAAAGTCAGACGGGATAAATGCCTTTGTTTCAGTGAATGGACCACCACGTAGGATGGAACAAGTGAACAACTGTTTTCTTTGAAAAACCTTTTTTATAACTAGGGTCCGGTTAATATGTGTCCTAAGGGCACATATTAAGTCATCCATTTTTGAAAACATTTTATGAGGAATTGAAAAAAAAAATTCAATTCCCGATAAAACTTTTTCTAAAAGTAGTATACTATTGTGTGCCCTAAGAACACACGTTAGTAAAATCCTTATAACTATAAGGGTCAAATACCACGCTACTTGACTACTCGACATTGTTAAAGGCATTTTTTTTTCTTTTTTTGAGAAGACTTTGTTAAAGAACTTATGCAAATATATTTCTTAAATGAAAATATATTAATTCCTTTTAATTTTTTCATTTACGTGCATGGCAAGTCATCATTAAAAAAACATAAAGGATTTTATTGGTTCAACTTCTAGGGTTGGTTTTGAAGTTCATAAAGCAATTTAATGAATAAAATATTAAATAATAAGGGAATATCAAGGAATAAAGTTTTTTCTAATTAAATAGATTATAACATTGTTTAAGAGGACTATAAGAAAGAAAGAAATGAACTCATTTTATAATAATATTACCATTATGTATCTCTTTAAATAAATATTATATATATATTGGTAATAGATTATATTATTTAATATCATACTATATCAAGGGCGGCGGCACATAGACCTCAAGGGGTTCAAGAAAAAAAATAGTAAAGTCAAGAATGTTTAAACTTTTTATTGGTTAAGTAGATATTTAGTGTATTATTTATGTATGACTGAGTGTGTTAATATAGTACCAGTGAGTTGAGTTTTGTCAATTCGTTCAAAACATTTTTATAAAAACAATGACAAATGCATAAAAATAAAAATGTTATACAAATTTAACAAAATAAAATGGTCACGCCTACTCATAATAGATAATGACAATTGATAATGAACTATCACATAACAATTTCAAAATATGAAAACGTGTAGAAGGAAATTGTAAAACTTCATGTATTTGTATATTTTTTATTTTTTATCAATAACTTGATATATTTAAGTTCTTTTTTTATTAAATTCATTTACTTTAAATTTCATAATGACCCTCTGAAATAAATTCTTGGAACCACCACTATACTATATAAATATAGCAATTTGAGAAGAAAATAGTTTCGCTCACAAAAGAAACAATTTTAATTACATGGATATTAATTATTATGTTATATTATAATTTAATATATATTTTCCATTGAAACTGGTTTTATTTAATAAATGTACATTAATTATTATTTCATGCAACGAATTTTTTTTTTATAATTTAATTTAATTTAATATAAAATAATGGGAAATATGTTAATATGTAGATGGTTACCATTAGAATAAGCATAATGTCTAGAGAACATGATAGGAAAACTATTACCATCATTCATGACCTTAGCTATCTCGAGTACTTAATTACTTGTAAAGAGCTTCTTTTTTTTCTTTTTTTCTTTTTGAATATAAGATAGAATTTATACCCTAGTCTAATTTAAGTGTATATGTATGTAAAGCTCCCTCTTGGAGACTTGAACTCCACACTCCACACTCCACAAACACTTATACTTGTAGAGTGACCATGCACCAAGGACGTGCGGTGGTCTTGTAAAGAGCTTTATAACTCAATAATATAATCTACTTTCTTTTATTAGGAGAATCATAGTTTAATAAATTGTTTCTCCCCCATTGTATTATCAAATTTTAAAAAGAAAAAGAAGTAGTTTTTAATCACTAAAATGAGACATCAGCAATAACATCCTTATATGGCAACTTTTTTGAATGAGTCATCCTCAACAACTTAATGAGACATCAGCAATAACATCCTCGGCAACTTTTTTGAATGAGTCATCCTCAAAAACTTAATGAGACATCGGCAATAACATCCTCGGCAACTTTTTTGAATGAGTCATCCTCAACAACTTAAGACAGTGATTTAACGAAAAACCAAATTGGGGCACTAATTAATATGAGTGTTGTCCTATATATATATATATATATATATATATATATATATTAAGAAGTAGAGTATAATTCTTACATATGTAATTTAAATATTATTGATAGTCATTTATTTTTAACTCTTTAAAAAATCTTGTAAGAATATTATTAGGTAGAAAATGTAAATTTTATTTTATGTTCATTAATTTTAAAATCTTTAGTTTTGTATGCAATAACTGATTTGGATGGATATTTATGCTGTGGTCCCACATTTGACTTCAAAATTAAGAAATAAAACTCTCTCTAAAAATAAATAATTTAGGATACATGATGTAAAATTGGACTTCAATTGTAGAATCTAATTATATATATGTGTGTGTGTGTGTGTGGGGGGGGGGGTACTAGAATTCCGAGTAAGGTAATTACACCACGTGTCATAGCATGGCCGAGAAGGGCAGTTATTGTGCCGAGAATTCTACATCCTCAGATTTTATGATCACATCATCAAAGGAGGTCTTACAGTACAGAAAGAGCTTTGGGAAGGGGACTAACACTGACGTGATTGAAGAGCTGGTGATTGCCACCACATTTGATGCATCCCACCAAAGCTCCTAGTTGCATTTATGTGAAGAAGACCTTTGAACAGTGCTACCTTGGTTGCTGCATCTCACAGGGATCTAGGGAAGGTGCCTGATGGGACTAGCACTTGAGTGGTGACCTGCGTGGTCAACAAATGGAAAGTCAGAATCATCTAAGAGGGTCTTTATAAGATAGAAGGTCCCCCAAAGAGAGGGGATCGGAAAAAAGGGCAAGGAAAAATACTGTAGCACAAAAAACTGAAATCGTAAACAAATCTCATAGAGATATATTCAAGAAAAAATCTCATCGGATTTGGCCGAGGAGAATTATCCTTCACAATACTGTGGTTGCCTTCTGTTTTTCCTTATCTCCTTGTTATCTTTGGCCTATAGTAAGCGTTATCTCACCCATAAAAGTCTAAGTCTTGGAGTCCACTCTCTAACAAAATTCATTGTGTTGGGCTATTTGGGTCTGGGTCCTTCAGTCGTTTGGGCTCAGGAGCAAAACCCAATTCTTACAACATATATATATATATATATATATATATATATATATATAAGATCTTTGGTCATAGCCTTGCTTTCAAAAATATAGGATTGTACTTCAGGAGACAAGTTGGTAACAGCACTTCTTAGCAAAGATTGGATCTTAAGACTCAATATAGCATAATCAGTACCGATTATAGTCTTTTTATCCATTGAATGGATTTCCTCTTTGCCAAAGAGTTGACTAATGAAGGTTGCAATATTTGGTTTGCTAGGGTGGCTCTTATGGGGCTTGGAGTTAACAAGGTAGTCAACAAGGTAGTCTGCATAAGCTTCATCAGGATGACTTGTGCAAGTTTCATTTTGAGTAGTTAAGTTAATAAGGTGAATTTCAAGTACTCTCATAGCTTTTTTGAAAAGTTTATGGCGGTTTGATAAGAAAGTAGCTTGAAGGTTGTCAAAAATGAATTTAATGGAATCTCGTAGTTCACTAAAGGTTCCATTATGGAATTGCAGTTCTCTGGACAAAAATTCTTGTAAAGCAATTATTATATCACCACTGGAATATGTCTCTTCTGCCGGGACAAATTCTTGAAGGAATGTTGCACCACTAGGTCTTATCTTAGAGGATGCGCCTTCATGCATTACAAAAGGTGATCCCGCTAGGACCCTTTTGTTTTGAGAATAGCCCTCTGCTAGTGCTTTTCCCTTGTTCTTCTTCTCTGCTGAAGAAGGCATTATATTCCACTTATTATTGTTAATATTTTCTTTTCCCTGCCAAGCGAGAGAAAATATAGTAAAGCAAATGAAAGCATTTTGAAAGTCAATTTTTGAATCCCATAGTATAGTAATAATATAAATTAGTTGTGCGAGACAACAGACTCTAGAATGCTAAAAATCAATCTTAGAAGTATTGAGATAGTGGAAAAGCTTGGTCAAGACATTGGTGATAGGGTACCTGGCCCACTCAAAGGAGTTGGTCAAAAGTTTATGATGAATAAGAGGACTAGAAATTCCTTTTTGAAGTGCAACATAAGTAGGACAAGATGTTGTAGAAATATTTTCACTAAAGTCTTTAACATATTTCTTTTTATGCAAAAAAGCTTTGGGAATATTAGAGCAATCATCATTCCTCAGTATTCTCTTATCAATTTTGGATCTTAATAATTTATCAGAAAGTTGTTCAACAATTCTCTTGTATCTAACTTCTTGCTTAAGGAAGTTGAGATGTTTAGCTTTAGCATGAATCGGATTTAAAGCATCATCATTATGAGTTTCAAACTTTGAACAAAATTTAAATTTCACTTTCTGTCTAAAATGGTTAGTAGTAATTCCATCATTATATATATATATATATATATATATATATATATATATATATATATATATTGCACTCCTAATTTTAAATTATATCAACTTTTAGCTTAGCTCTCACAGAGGACAGGGGGGACAAAGGAAATGGTGCAGGCCTGGCCCAAATAAGCCACAACAGCAGGCCCAGATTTATTGAGCCCATATCTTGCCAAATAAAATAACGAATTGGCCCAACATAAGAGCAAGAAAAGAAGCCAGAGTTTAATATGGCAGAAACATCAGAGAAAAAGAAGAGAAGAATGGCAGAGAAAAAAGAAGCAGATACCAAGAAACAGAAGAACCCAACATTAACAACATCAAAGTGGCCTCTCATCAAACCCAAACAGAACCTGCAGATCACTCACCTCAAAGATACAGATCTTTTTACTGTATGAATTTTCATCCCATATTTGCTCTTCTTCATATTTATTTATTTGTTTTGAACACTTGTTTGTGCATGTGTGCCCTGTGTTTAAGACAGCATATGAGCTTGATTTATTCTGGTTTGTCTATTGTGATTTGTGTTTCAGGGCAAGAAGGGTGTTTGTCCTGTTGTGTCATGTTATTGTTATCAAGTTCAGGACTTGTAATTGTATACCTGTATTTTCCACAGTTCATTTTATAGGTAAAAGGAATAAAAAAATTTCACTAAGTTTCAGTTTTTTAAGGATATTTAGCAATTGGGTTCTTTTGAATTATTCAGGATGTTGATTAGAAAGACAGAAAACGCTTGGTGTTCCATTTTACTGCAAATTTTGACAATTGCAATGATGCCCAGTTGCATTTTATGAGTTCATGAATGAATAAAATGTTTGATTTGGGATGTGGATGCCTTTAATAGGTAGGATGTTTATCGTGGTGACTAGTGAGTGGAAATGAACCCGGGTTGTTAATTTGTTGGGATTCATTAGAAGCTTTTTCAAGCTTGTTTATTTGTCAAACAAATTGAATTTATGTCATGAGTTTCAGACATATCTTGTTAATTGTAATATAACCATGATTTCTTTAAGGAATGGAGTTGGAATTGATAGGTGGCTATTAGTACTTGGTAGGATAACAAAGAAAAGGATCCTGGTTTAATGCCTTAGTGAGAAGGTAGAGGTAAAAACCAATGGGGGAGAAGTTTGAAAAATTCAGATATGAGATGAAAATTATTACCTTTACATCATTGGAAGTGGTCAACAAATAATTTGGTTTAAGTTGTATCTTTGTTACTATCAAGGTTTGTGAAATTAAATTGTCTAATGATGGATGGTGTGGGGCTTACACTTTTATTACTTTAATGCCTTTTTATTCTGGCACAAAAGGCAATCCTATATATGTGGCCATTTGAAACATGATTTTGTTGAATGATTTATTGAGTTTTATCGGTTGTAATATTTCTACCATGTTTGAGATATCCAGGTGCAGAATTTCTTCACATCTGCTGAATCAAAGGCATTTATTAAAGCTGCAGAGTCTATTGGTTTTGTCCACCAAGGGAGTCTTGGTCCAACAAAAGGTGAAGCTTACAGAGATAATGATCGAATCTCTGTGAATGATCCTGTTCTTGCAGAAACAATATGGGAGTCTGGACTACACAAACTTTTTTCGGATATTAAAATTCGAGGAAAGGTTGCTGTTGGTTTGAATCCAAATATCAGGTTCTACAGGTTGGTTGAAAATTTTCCATTAGTCCATGCTCCGTTTCTTCTGTATAGATTATATAAATGCGTAGCTATCTAGTTTTCAAAGGGGAATCATATGGTGAAACTTATTGATGATGGCAAATCATCTCTTTAACTCTGAACATTGTAGAGGGTAGCAAGGACTATTCATGATCTAGACATAGGATTTTATTACTTTCACTTTTCCTTTATATACTATTCTATATGGAGCCTTGTAGCTCAATTAGCACCTCTTGGTGTTTCCAATGGAGACATCCAAGGTTCAAATCCCCCTTCCCCAACTATTAAATTATATATATATATATATATATATATATATATATATAATTAGTCTTTATGGAAAAGCTCTAGCCAAAATTTTTTGCCTTCTTTGCCTTAAAACTTCATATTATGTTGGATGCTTTGAGTGATCAGGTACAAGGTTGGTCAACGCTTTGGACGGCATATTGATGAAAGTGCTGATCTTGATGAGGGAAAGAGAACCCATTATACTTTGTTAATATATTTAAGTGGTGGTCTTAAACCCAAAGCCAAAACTGATTTGAGCAGCCCCAAGGATCCTTCCTCAGAGCTTCTAGTTGGAGGAGAGACCGTCTTCTATGGTTCAAGGAATGCTGTTGTGGCTGAGGTAAGTTCCTTTGTTTATTCTCTCTTGTCTTACCCGTTTTGTTTAAAATTTATTTTTTCCTTTTTTTCGGTTACATTTTCTGGAATATGCATTGTGATGTAACTTTAACTTGGAAGGTGGTTCCCACTGAAGGGATGGCTCTCCTACATATTCATGGGGCTAAGTGTATGTTGCATGAAGCCCGTAATGTTGCAAAGGGTGTTAAGTATGTCTTCCGTTCAGATGTAGCATTTGCCTGATGGGTGTAGTCATCTTAGATTAAGCAGACTTGGTTGGTAAGTTCCTCTATTGAAAGCTATATCTCCTCACTTAACTTTCTATCTCTTGTTGATCATATTTTCCAAGTAAAATTTAGTTTTTAATTGACTGGTGCCATAACATCTGATAATTTGCAGGCTTGATGACTCCTTACCTGAAACTCTTTTTTACTTTAGAGTTTAGAATTAGTTTAAGAGGATGTTATTGTGGACCATATGATGTGTGATTTATTTGTGCTTGTAACTATATTTTATCCCTTTTTTTTTCGGTGGATAACCAAGGAACCGGTCCACGTTTGGGTTACCTAACCTACAGCAACTTCGGGGTAGATCTCCAGGTTATTCCTCGTTGATCTTTAGAGAGAAATAAGGCATCTGGGAATTGGGATTACCTTTTTGGGATAAGACATATACCTCTATTTTGCTTCTTCTTCTTTTTTGGTGAGAGAGAGAACCCGGTGGCACCCAAGTATACATGTCACCACTCAAGGAAAACGTTAGCCACATTTGCGCTTATACCCCAAAAGTACTAGTCGAGTTACAATTGGGGCTCCTCATAATCACTTATATAGCCCAGTTTGACCTAGTAAACTCCCAACTCAACAGATGCCCGCACAAACATACGCTTATCTATTCCAACCCATGTAATTCGGATCCCGGGATACACAATTTCCCCACTTAAATTCCTAACATATTTTTCATGACTCAAGGAAAAACACTAGCTGCATTTGCATGTATACCCCAATTGGATTAACCAAGTTGTAATTGAGGCTCCTCGTAATCATTAAATAGCCCAATTCAAACTATCAAACACCCAATGTGGGACTCAGGAAATGCCCACACAATACAAGCTAATCAAATCCAATCCATGTAAACCATGGTATCACAATACACCACAAATATCTCAACAAAAGTAGCTTGAGGTTTTGAAACTACCTAGGAACAATGTGATGAAGTCAGGAATATAGTATTACAGACCAAATTTTAGCCAAATTATGAACGTGAAGTTGGAGAATGAATTTGAAACCCCTTAGACTTGATAAAAAAAATGAAGAGTCTCCTCCTCGATTAGCTTATACTCTCCGTATGAGTCAGACAGTGTTTCTTATCATTCTTAAATTAATTACAGTTTTTATGTTATGAAAAATAGGAGACCATTTCCAAGAGCCTTGGGTTCAAATCCCCGTATCTCCAATCATCAAATTATCAAAGAAAAATAGGAGACCAATGAATGTGGTTACTTGTGAAGCTAATGTTTGGACAAATCTGATGTAGGACAGGACAAATTTGGTAAACTGCATACAGATGCTTATATTGTGGGATAGCATTTAAAACCTATGGTTCTAGAGTTATATATGATGAAAGGAGGGTTTTCAGAGTTTGTTGATCATTTATATATTGAATTGATTGCAAGTTTAAAGGCACACAGGGCTGATCTTTACAAATGCAGGATGCTGATGGCTGCAGCTGAACATAAAAACTTGATTATAGGTTTTGATGGATAGGTGATGAGAAGAAGTTTAGGGAAAATTCAATGTTGTGTGTGGATGGGTAAAAAGGGAGGGAAAAGAGAGGGAGGTGAGTGTCTTTACTTGTTTGGTTTGGTAGAAAGGGAGGAGAGGGAAGGGAGATGGAGAATTTCCCCTTCTCTTTAGATGCACTATCCTTTTTTCTTCTCAAATTGGAAGGAAATAGATGGATAAGGAGGGAGAAATACTGTTTAATTTTTGATTGGGGTTAATGGTGGTTATGTACCCAAACTATAGGGGAAATTTGTGATGTATGCCCAAAATTTCAAAATTTTGCCTCCAAAACCCTATTTAAGATTAGTTTGCAGTGTCCACCTCTTAGTCAAATTTAATGTCTAAACTAACAAATCAGTGGGTCCTTAACTATTGAGACGTTTGCAATGAAATTTCAATTTTTACCTCTGCACATAAAAACGTCAATAACTCTTAACTTGTTGGCTCAAACTAAAAACTGTTTTAACACTAGCATCCTTTTGCATAATTTTCCTAGGTGATAGTCCTCCTTTGCATATATTAGCCTCTTATTTACTTTTTTTTTTATCAAAAAAAACAAAATTTGGGTTCATCTTGGGATTATATCTGGTGTTTTGCACATTTTATTCTTTTGAGTTTTGATACAGTTGGAATTACTCATATATGGGCCCAAATAGGCATAAAATATTCAGTATAACTGTGGAACCATTTGCTTGACCGTATTCTTTTCACAAATAAAGTTTTTGTTTTGTCTAGATTTTTTTCCCCAATACAACTATTCTTAGTGTAGTGTCACCAACTATTCTTAGCATCACCATCGTTCTAATAATAATAGTGCTTCTCAGGTGAATGCCAATTTTGTACTGTTGAAGTGGCCAACTCAGCAAGCCAAAGCCAATATGGAATGCTAAGATGATTTGATTCCAAAGAAATTTCTTGATTTTATTGTCCATTCTCTGTGCTGCCATAAAAGCTATCTGATGCTCTTCACATACATTTCTCATTAACGGTATGCAAAGTGAATATTTTAATTGCTCTTTATGTTACAGAAATATCAAGAACCTTTATTGCCAATGCATAGTCCTTAGAAATTAGAGATTGTCAATGTGCTCAAATTTGAAGCAGTTGTTTTATGACACAGATAATGACTTGAGAAAAAGAAAAGACCATTGTGAGTGTAGACAATCTTTCAATATGCAATTCTATTGCTGCCAATATGTGCATTGGATTTCCTTGTGATTAGTGTGTGATTAATATTAGGCTACATATGCTTGTTGTAATCAAATTTATTCAAAGACAACTCAGTAACACAATAAGTGTTTACATTATTATAAACCGGAATCAAAATAATAAAAAGGAAGAATTTTGGGTTGGCTTTGCTCTCTTTCAATTCACCACTCTGCATTTCAGCCTAACTTCACCATTTTCAATAACCCCCATGTTCCCTAGTTTCACCATTGAAGCCGTGAACTCCTTAAAGAATAAACTTTGATCCTTAGCAAATGCTTCAACAATCCACCTAGTCCTATAGTCACCAGCTAGTGCTTGATCCGATCCAAAAACACCCTTTCCAGCCATCAGTCTCCTATAATAGTCATTATCAAAAGTTGACAAGGTTGAGTCCAAGAACTCCCCAGCGCTGTGATCCCTGTTTGGTTTTGGGCATTTCTTTCTTAGCTTTTGCGCAAACTCACTATTCATACTGGGGTCAGTGTCATGTGCTGAACTAAAGTTATGTAGCCTGGCTTCAAAAGAAGAACAATGTGAAAAGCCGAGGGTGTGACCTCCTGATAGAGGAACCAAATCTTTGGCTCCTATACCTCTTTTGGCAAAGCTTTGAATGAGCTGGGTTACATTGAAGGTTGGAGCTGGTAAGTTGATGGTTTCTGCAGCTTTTGATATCCTTCAATCTTTCCTTCCTTTCGGCACATTCCAACGAGGCCCTCCAGACTGGGAAAAAAAAAAAATCTTAGTGATTATGAAAACCTATAATTATTAGATAGTCCATGGTACAGCACATTCCAATGAGGCCCTCTAGACTGAATAAAAAAAAATTTAAAAAAAAAAATCTTAGTGACTAGGAAAACCTATAATTAATAGATAGTCAATGGTACAAATACAAATCATCTAATACAAAAAGATGACATAAACTCAAAAATTTGCGTGAAAAGTTAATTTTTGTATTTGGTGTTTTATATTGGTTTGGAGTATCATGTCAGGAGTGCCTAATAATTATCCCTAGGAAAACAACTATAAATTCAATTGCCTTTAAAAACCTTTTTTTTTTTTTTTAAATTATTGTTGATTGCTCCAATTAATATCCTTGAGAGGTTTCGTGTTTATGTTGTTGACTAGATACTAAATATGAAATTAGGGTGGTTAACTAAGTGAGCATTGACTGATTCTCTTAAACAAGTTTATTTAATCAAATGCTAGAAAGCTAGGAAGGAAATTAGTCAAATTACCATGGTTACAACATCTCTTGCTGCAAATGTAATTATATCAGCACAAGAAACTGTATGTGGACATGCCATTTCAAGTTTAGTTTTGGCATCATCAATCATGTAAAATGATCGAACTGAGATATTTGGAGGTCCGTCTTTCTCTGCTTGGTTCCCTGGAGTTGAGTCCAGCAACACTGAGGCATCACATCCCAAGAATAATTAAGAGAATTATATACCTATTTCAACAATAGTGTGTGTGTGTGTGTGTGAGTGAGAGAGAGAGAGAGAGAAGTTCTACCCTTATGAAACAGTCATGGAAGAACATCCTCAGGATACGAGCTGGAACTTTAGGGTCATGCATGGATGCATTATAAACTGTCCCTAAAATGATATTCTCAGCTTGTGGACATGTTTTATCATAATAATGAGCATCCAGCAATGCTGTTGACAATGAAGCCATTAGTAAGAGAGAGAAAATTGTTGTGAGTGTGTGCATTTTTTGTGCAAAAACAGCCATTTGGTTTTCAATTATGATGAAGATAGAAGAACTGGAACTTAAATGATAAATGGTGATGAAATTTTCATGGA
Source organism: Castanea sativa (assembly GCF_040712315.1). Taxonomy (NCBI): domain Eukaryota; kingdom Viridiplantae; phylum Streptophyta; class Magnoliopsida; order Fagales; family Fagaceae; genus Castanea; species Castanea sativa. The sequence continues at coordinate 14,620,438 of NC_134024.1, read as the reverse complement.
GTATAGCAGTATATACGGTTCATCATCAAATAAAAAATGAATAAAACATTGCATGTATATTGTGTTAATGCTTTGAAGCCACTCAATGTATGAGTAGGACTGACCCTTAGAAATTTGACTATGCCTTTAATCTGCTTTTGCACCAAGTATCTTCACCTAATTAAGCACTTATCTTGTAGGAACACCAAAGCAATTTAAATGAGGATCAGCTTATACAAAGGCATGTTCTGTTATAGTATATCTTTATGTGTAAAGTATAAATTTTAACTTAACAGGATGCTTAGGATTTTAATTTTGTAATTGAGGCATAGTCTACCGAACAAATGCACTTTATGGAAATTGGGGGGGGGGGGGGGGGGGGGGGGTTTTTATTTTAATTCAATGCAAATATTGTAGTTGTATAGAATTATTCTTTAAGTATTGCTAAATCAGCAGGTTTCGAATGTGAACAATAAGGAAAGGACATGTTTTTGTTGGTGCATTTCTATCTAGTTGGTTAAAGCAAGAAAGTACACGAGGGAAAAAATGGAGTACATAAACTCTGTACGTCTTCTTTGCTGCTTTTGTTTTATTTTATATTTTTTAATCCCTCCTCAAGGAAGGTTCGTAATATATTGTTTTGGTGCAAAGAAAGTGAAGGAAAAGGAACTGAAAATTTTAGTAGTTTACACAGAAAAGAGTTGGAACTGTGTTGCGTATAATAAAAGATCTAAGAAATTTCAAATTTTGCACAAGACTTTATAATACTTTTTTTTTTTTTTGAGAAACAAGACTCTATAATACTTTTTTTTTTTTTTTTTGAGAAACAAGACTTTATAATACTTATTTGTCTTTTTAATTGTCAAAGAGAAATGACAGAATAATGGACTGTTAAAATTTGTAGCTCTGAAAAATGTGGTTATATATATAGTTAAAATAGGATTTGAATATATTATGCCTTTTTTAGCCAAGATATCAATTAGTATTTTAGTTTAAATGAGATTAAAAGATAGATTTCTTATTCGATAAAAGAGAGTTTACCATTTAAGCTAACTAGTAGGTCCATTAGTAGAACCTACGATACTATGAACTATCTTTCCTAATTTGTCATTTGGATGCACTCTCAAATGGACTTAAGAGCATCATTTGACAATGCATCCGCATCAGTAGATGCAAAAATTGTTCATTTTGCAAATATATATATATATATATATATATATATATATATGTTTTTTCTATTTTACACACTCACTTTTACAAAACGCTCACACCAGTTTGTTTATTCTGTACATTTATTCAATAAAATATTCATTCTTGAACCATCTCACTCAAGACCTCTGTCTCTCTCTCACAGTCCCAACACTACTCAAAACACCTAGCCATCATCAATGATCAAACAAAGAAGAAAGAGAGTAGTGGCGATCATCAACCCAGCCTCTATCATCAACCCACCCATCAAAATCCCAAAACCACTAATCAAAATCACCAAAACCCACTAATCAAAATCATCAAATAAAGAAAAAAGAGAGCAGAGGTAATCATCAACACAGCCTCCATCATCAACCCACCCATCAAAATTCCAAAACCACTAATCAAAATCATCAAAACCACTGATCAAAACCATCAAATCCACTTATCAAAATTTCAAAACCATCAAACAAAGAAAAAAAATAGCAACAGCGATCGGCGAGAGCAATGGCAATCAATGAGAGCTTCAACAAGTGAGGTGATCGGCGGTGGCACGGCTATGGCGAGAGAGCAGCAGATATCAGTGGCACAACTAAAGTGAGGTGAGGGTGAAAGTGAGAGGTACCAGAGAGGAAAAGAGAGAGTGAGGTGAGAGTGAGACTAGAGAGAAAAAGAGAGAGTGAGGTGAAGGAGAGAGAAAAAAAAAGTAAAATATTAAATGCAAAACTACAGTAACCGTGCAATATGCACAATTATTGTAGCATTTTTGCATTTAAACAAACTTATGCAAGCACTGATGTGGGTGGTTTTTTTATTAAAATGTGCAAAACTAAGTACTTTTTGTATTTTGCAAACTTTTGCAACCACCGATGCTGTTGCTCTAAGAGCAACCACATCAGCATGTGTAAAGTCTTCTAAAATAGAAAAAGGTACCAATTTTACACATTATGACTAAAAAAACATCCACATCAGTGAGTGTAAAATTGTGCATTTATGCATAATTGCTACAACAACCGTGCATATTTTTTCTCTCACTTCTCAAGTTACATTCTCTCTATTCTCCATCAATTCCCTCTCTTCTCCATCGGACTCTCTTCCATCTCTATCTCCTCCATACAAATCATCAAACAAATCCTAGATCTAGACCTTAACTCATCAAACCCATATAGTTTTCTTAAATCTAAATCTCAAACTCCTCAAACCCATTTACAAAACCATATCATCAAACCCATATACAAATCTATGTGAATCATCAAAGAAGAAGCAGAAGACGAAGCGGTCAAGACGAAGAAGAAGAAGCAGCGGCTATAGCAGTAGTAGAAAAAAAAAAAAAATGAAGCCTAGAACCTTGGAGGAACAGAGCAACACCAACGCTGCTCCAAATCCAAACCTAAACCCAAACATGAGAGCAGTTGAGGAAGAAGAAGATGATGAGCTTGAAGAGGGAGAGATCGTTGGGAGAGAAGATGAGTCCAATGGATCTTTTGCTACAACATTTTTTATTTTTGTTGACTGTTTATGTGTTTGATAGGAATGAATTAGCTGAAGATTTGTGGGTTGTTGATGGTGGCTGGGTGGGTTGGTGGTAAGTGTGGATGAATATTTTATTTGAATAAATGTGTATAATAGACAAATTAATGTGGGTGTTTTGTAAAAATGAAAGTGCAAAATAGAAAAAGTAGGTTTTAGATGTGCAAATTTACAAAAGTTTTGCATTACTGATGCGGATGCTCTTAAGGGTTTAAGTATTTGTTTGGATCCACGTTTGCGTTTGTAAGGTTGCTGCGTTTTTAGCTTCTTCTTTTTTTTTTCCTCCAGCGCGTATGAACAGTAACCACATTGTTCATGCACATGGATTCACTGTGCAGGAGACAAAGTGCACTGTTCGCACACTGTTCACGGGTCCCACGGCATTATTCATACATTTAAAAATTATTTTGTTATATTGTTTTCAGTTTTCAGCAAAATAAATTGTATCCAAACGGACCCTAAATTTTTATTTTTATTTTCTTCTCTAAAAGAAAATTTATATTTTTGTCATTCAGTTCAAGTGGGTGCATGCATGATTGGGCTTTCAATAGAGAGAAAATTGGCCCAAATTGGGCCCATTCTAATTCTTTTTAGACCCAGGTCAGATTAGAACTTAAAAGATATTTTTTAGGGTATCAAAGTTACAAAGGTTTTACAAGCACCAAAAAAACAAAGGGTAACAAAGATCTGACCAAGAATGGTCTAACGGAATCACAGCTAACAAAAAAAAAAAAAAAAAAAAAACCTTAGGACGAAGTTAAAACAGGTTACTTACATGGTACACCAATGGCAATAGGCAAGCCTCTCTCGAACATTCTTGCATAAAATGAGGAAGATTAAAAATCATATTTAATAAGATATTTATATTTATTTATAATAATCAACCAAGAATCTTGTAACTAAAAAAAAAAAAAATTGTAACTTAATTCATACCTTTTAGCGAAACGTCTAGAATTTAAATCTCCTCTTCTCTAATTATGAAGGAGATTCAACGGCCAAAAGCAACATATACATTTTGTATTAAATATACTTTCTATTTATTATGGGTTTTTTTTCTTTCTATAATTACAGTGGGGAATATGGGAGATTTGAATCGTAGATGTTTTCATTTAAAACACTAAGAGATGTCAATTAGTTGAGTTACATGACTCTTATTTATTTTGGATAAACTACCTTGTCAATTAGTTTTGAAAATGTCAAATGGTTTTGAAAATATTTAAAAAGAAAAAAAGGAAAAAAAGAAAGAAGGTTCTTATGTTTTTGGTAGGTAACTGTAAATGCACAAGTGCACCTGGCCCCAAGAACAGTTATGGGCTCAGGCCCAATGAGCCTTAAACAATATGAATTTGTAGAGTGTGGGCTTGAAACCCAGGTTAGAAGTGTGTGGGGATTAAATGACAAACTAAAGGTTGCAAATACTTGGAAACAACAAGGGATATTGTAAATCGGCCTTCTCGGACGTAAGCCAAGAGCTGTTCTTATATTATATCTTTCTCCTTGTCTTTTTTCTTTTTTAGGTTACAAAAAGTCCGTCCCCTCTTTCTGTCTTAGATTGCTCTTTAAATACTACTCTTTTGAATACTTTGTACACGTGTTGCCTCACCTCCCCCTTAGCCTAGATATTTCTTTTCTCAGTGCCTTTGAATAGTAACCAGAAGTTTCTCTTCCACTGTTCAGGTGTCACTTCCCCATAAATGCGGCCAGGGTGGTAGGTGCAGGGTCTTTAATGTGGAGGTAGCAGCCTTTAACTTTGACATTTCTTCAACACCGGTGCTTCTGGGGCGTTCGAGGGTTCCCCCCTTTTAACCATTGGCCTTAACCGTGTCATCCCCTAATCTTTACTATGAAATCCCGAGTTCTTCGGTGTTCATTCGAGGGTAAGGTCACCCTCGGCTGGATCCTCGGATCCTCGGCGTATGGGCCGACCCATAGTACTAACAAATTTTAAACCCAGGATCAGGTCGGCCTTCCTTAACACGGCCCAAAAGGCCCACGTTCCCATCAGGATCTTTTTGCCCCCCACAATAGCCCCTCAAAACTCTAATTTTCAACGTCCGAGGAGAAAAATAGGGTTTTGATCCGACGAGAACCTACTCCACTCACTTTGTGAGTAACGGCACGTGTGGAAATCGTTTCGCGTCCCAGAAGATGCCACTTGGCGGTTTTATTTTTAAAAACGCGCGCATTTATTACTGTAAGTTACTCTTTGTCTCCCATGTTCAACGGTGAGATGGGCATCCAACGATCCTCGTTACTCCACGAAATTTTAGGCGGGACAAATATAATTTCGAGGCCGCCTTTTCGCACGTCGTGACGCTTCGGGAACCTGCACCTTCATTTAATTCATCAGGGATCAATCCCATCAAAATACCAACAATCATTCTTTACCAGCAGAAAACCGTGGAAACCCGTACCTTCAACTTTGTAAGTTCTTGCTCTCTCTATTCTTAACCCTTTCTCCTCGAATACAGTCCTCGGCTGTTTTCGTAAACATTCTCCCCGTTAGAGTTTAAACTTTCGTTCTTTTCTAATGGGTAGATTTAAGTGTCTAGTTGATACCGCCGCTGGGATGGAAGGCTTTAGGGCCAAATACCGTATTCCCAGCGATGTAGGACTAAAATATTGCCCGGCAGAAGCCGTGGCCGGTTCTAGGAAAGAGGGAGAGGTTATCATCCCTATGATAGCCTTTATAGAGGGTGGGATGACCCTTCCAATGAAACCTGTAACTAGGGAGTACCTTCGCAACCACCGGTTGTGTCCCGATCAATGCCTCCCAAACATTTTTAGAGTTCTAGGTAGTGTAGATGCTCTAAACGAGCAGATGGGTTTAAACCTCACATGGCACGATGTCGTGTTCCTATATGAGTCCCATAAACTTTCTAAGGTAGGTTATTATATTAAGTCTCGGTCCAGCACCGTTAGGCTAATCTCCTGTTTGCCCAAATCAAACAAAGGCATGAAAGACGACTACTTGATCGTGTCTAGGAATTGGCACGACGGCTTCCACTGCCCAGTTGAATGGGGGGATCCAGGTGCGATGCCGTAGGATTAATCTCCCCACAACACAACTTCTTCTAACACACACAGAAATGCGTATTCGTACTTACTTAAATTTGTTAAATATCCATGTGAATCTGACCAGGTTTGTTTGTTTTGACGTCTTTTTTGCAGATAAGCAGCACGTGCGTCCTCGTCTGAGTCACTGTAACATCGCAGATTTAAACCGAGTACTTCGCTCCGAGGTGTTCGTTAGCGAAAACTTACAGCTTTGGGCGGCTCATCTCATTCTAGGGTACACTCCCCTTTCCTCGGACTTCCAGGAGATAGAGAACGCCATAATTGCGGGCGACCGAAGACGAAGGAGGATAAACGTAGCTCGGCCCCACTTTCTGGACGACCGCGACCTCCCGGACGCTCCTAACACATTTTTATACAACCAGCCTATAGCAGCAATTCCCCTTGCTGTGCACTTACAAGCAACTGTCGTTCCAGAAGAGTAGGTGTCTTCTTCACACACACTTGACGACGAGATAGATCAATTCCATCTCGAAGACACCGAGAGACCTCGCGGGAACCAGTTTGTGGTACTTTCCGATGAGGAGGAAGAAGCCACCGAGGCCTCTAAAATTGCAGGGTTTGTGGTTGCCCTTCCTGAGGACGAATTTGAAGAAGGCATGGGAAGAATGGAGGGTCTCCTCACCAATAGGGCTGCTAAGGTTGCAGAGAAAAAGAGGGGGACGTCTCAAGTTCCCCCATCCTTACCACCTCCCCCTTCTCCAGCTGAGCCAAAACCTCCAGCCGAGGATCTAAAGAAGAAGAGGAAGGGGGATAACGAGGGGACGATTAATAAAAACCCCAAGAAACCACGACAACAACTCCCACCGGCCCAGCAGCAGAAGGTGGACAAGGGAAAGGGTAGGGCCCGTTCGGTTGAAATCGGGGAATTCAGGGACAAGGCTGAAGTGCGCCGAGCACCGACCACCTAGTCCCCCGATCTAAGACTGGACAGCGCACCCATCTCCTGCCAATCCAGTATAAGGGCTGTTCAACAAGGCCATGCCCACCACCTGGCCGAGGTCTTGGAACGCCCTCTCCTGCTGCCCAAAGACATGGAGACCTTGGAAAAAATGGGCCAGCCACAACTATTCCTCTCTGCAAAAAGAGACTTAGTGCTGGTAAGTGTTTCTCCTTTTTTCCGGAAGATTCCACTTTTAACAATATTTATAAGTAAGTTTGTTTTTTACTGTTCTTAACTCCATCATACTTTGTTACAGGTTATTCAGGAGGTCTTTGTAGCTGAGAAGTTTATTGAAGACACTCGAAAAATACCCAGAACTGAGCTCGAAATCAGGCTGGAGACTGAAAAGTCCTTGGGTACAGCCCTTGCCGAGAACGAGAAGCTGACCTCTGAGGTGGCGGATCTGAGGAGAGAGAGAAATGGGGTCGAGTCAAACTTGAAGACTATGAAGACCCAGATAGAAGGACAGCGCAAGCTCCTTCATGAAAGAGATGAAGAACTCTCCCAAGCTCAAAGGGAGTGCTCGGATCTGAAGAAGGAACTGGTGTTGATGAAGAAAGAAGCCAGCTCCTTCCAACTCTCTCTCCACGCTGCCAAGCAGGCAAGTTTCGATGAAGGGGTAGCAACCACAGAGGAGCAGCTGACAGAGGAGTTCGCAGCTTTATGCCGCGAATACTGTTAAAAAGTATGGGGGGAAGCTTTAAACGTGGCAGGAGTTCCCCAATATTCGGATCTGAGGAAGTCCGAGAACGTTTGGCTTCCCCTAGAAATACAGGAGATTGAAGAGGCTCCTGCTGCTACTCCTACCCCCGAGACAACTCTTCCTGCTCCACCTCCGGTGGTTTCACAGCAAGTTCCTGATCCTACAGAATCCTCTAGTTCCAACAAAGAGAAGGAAGGAGAAGGGGATGCAGAGAAGGACTTGAGCCAGATAGTGGAACCCAACGTCCTTCCAACGAAGACAGCAGATAAAGGAAAGCAAGTTTTGACTCCTTTTGAGCTGGAGTTGAGAAAGACCGAGGGTACCAGTACCTCTCAGCAAGACCCCCCTCTAAAGGCTTAGGACTTATCTTTAGGACTTCTCTTTTTCCATGTTTGAATTATATATGTAATGTATATTTGACTAATTAATGAAAAACAATTTCGTTTTGCTTTTCACTTGGGTTGTATCTGTTTTTACTTTATACTTTTTGTTCTTATTACAGAAGTTTCTCAGAGTAAACAACTCTAACACCAAGGATTGCACAATCATAACTTTCATATAATCACACGCATATTATTAAAGATTTAATAAAAGGTGACATGGTTAATATATTTAAACAATGCCTTGACTAAAAAGAAAAAAGGACTTCATATAACGATTAAACTCTTATAATGCATAACACTATTTCTAGTAGGATGTAAGATCCGAGGACCGTTCCTTACACAAAATTGCTTAACAACCAAAGATATGAAACTTAATATCCGAATTTAATAAACAGTAACGCATTAACATCCAGTCATAATAAGGAGACAACCTTGATCAAAGTTATGGTCCGAAGATAAGACTTAAACTAATTTTCCGTTTGATTCTTAAAAATTATAACTTCAAATGTTAATTTTCCCAAAGTAGGAGATCCAAGGACTCGACATAACTAAGGTTTTGTTTAACAAATGACAAGACATCAATTTCCACAAGGTTTGTGGTCCGAGGACTGTACTTAACCAAGTTTATGTTTGATTCTTAAAAATGATAACTTCAAATGTTAATTTTCCCAAAGTAGGAGGTCTGAAGACCCGGCATAACTAAGGTTCTGTTTAACAAATGACAAGACATCAATTTTCACAAGGTTTATGGTCCGAGGACTGCACTTAACCAAGTTTCTGTTTGATTCTTAAAAATGATAACTTCAAATGTTAATTTTCCCAAAGTAGGAGATCCGAAGACCCGGCATAACTAAGGTTCTGTTTAACAAATGACAAGACATCAATTTTCACAAGGTTTGTGGTCCGAGGACTGCACTTAACCAAGTTTCTGTTTGATTCTTAAAAATGATAACTTCAAGAATCAAAGTTACTCATAATTTTGAAATATATTGACAAAAGCTCATTTTCATTAATAATAATACCTTCTAAGATTATTTACATTCCATGGACGTGGTACAATTTTTTCGTCTAGGTCAGCTAGCCTATACGACCCTATGCCTGCTATTGAAACAATGCGATAGGGGTTTTCCCAGTTAGGTCCGAGCTTACCCCAAGCTGGGTTCTTAGAAGTGCCTACAACTTTCCTTAATACAAGATCACCAGGTGCAAGTGGCCTTAGCTTCACGTGGGCATCATATCCTCGTTTTAGCTTCTGCTGATAATAGGCCATTTGGACCATAGCTGCCTCACGCCGTTCCTCAAGTAAATCAAGATCTTTCTCTAGAAGTCCCTTGTTATTCTCTGGGCTAAAAAAACATGTCTTTAGAGTAGGAAAACCAGATTCCAATGGTATCACCGCCTCGGCTCCATATGTCATAGAGAATGGCGTTTCTCCAGTGGATCTGCGCGGTGTGGTCCGATACGTCCACAGGACATGAGGGAGCTCTTCTACCCATTTACCTTTCGCATCATCCAACCTCTTCTTGAGCCCGTTGACTATGACCTTGTTAACGGCCTCGGCCTGCCCATTTCCTCGAGGATAAGCTGGGGTAGAATATCTATTTATGATACCCATGTCACCACAATATTGCCTAAAGGCGTTGCTGTCAAATTGAACGCCATTGTCTGAGATAAGTGTATGCGGTATACCAAATCTAGTAACAATATTTTTCCATATAAATTTCTTTGAATCAACATCTCGGATATTGGCTAAGGGCTCAGCTTCAACCCATTTAGTGAAGTAGTCTGTTCCCATGAGCAGCCATCTATTGTTGCCAGCAGCCCTCGGAAATGGCCCTACAATGTCCAAACCCCACTGTGCGAAAGGCCAAGGGCTGGAGAGAGGGTTATGAACCCCTCCAGGTTGGTGGATATTAGGGGCGAACCTCTGACATTGATCACATTTTTTGGCATAATCCTGAGCCTCCCTCTACATATTAGGCCACCAATAACCCTGAGTCAGGGCTCTATGGGCTAAGGACCTTCCCCCGGTGTGGCTCCCACAAATTCCCTCATGCAGTTCCTCCATTAACGTTTCTGTTGATTCAGGGTGCACACACAACAAATACGGTCCTGAAAAGGATCGTTTGTATAGCTTCTGGTCCTCGGACAACCAGAAACGCGGTGCCTTTCGACGTACCTTTTCTGCTTCAACCCTGTCTTCGGGAAGAATGTCACTTTTAAGAAAAGATATGATCGAATCCATCCAACTAGGACCAGGCCTTATTAGATGGATGCGAGGTGCGTTAGCAGTTACAAGAGAAGGTTCTACCAGATCCTCAACGAGAATAACCCTTGGTAGACCTTGAGCCGAGGATGTTGCCAACGTAGCCAAAGAATTTGCATGAGTGTTTCCACTCCTAGAGACGTGAGCTAAGGCAAAGGAGTCGAATTCAGCCTGCTGACGCTTGATCTGGGCCAAATATTCCTGCATTCGGGGGTCTCTAGCCTCCATGGTCCCCATGACTTGGCCGACCACTAACTGAGAGTCCGAGAACACATGGAGTTCCTTGCCACCCATCTTATGTACCATTTGCATGCTTACCAAGACTGCTTCATACTCGGCCTCATTATTAGTAGCCGAGAAGGCCAATCTCAAAGATTTTTCGAAGACAATTCCTTCAGGGGACATTAGAACAAGTCCAACACCAGACCCTTTTTGATTAGCAGCCCCATCCACATAAACTCTCCAAACTGAGGGCGATACGTCTGTGATCACACTAACTGATTTTTCACCCATGTGTGCTTCTTTTGAAGTTTCTTCTAACAATGGTTCAGTGAACTCTGCCACCAAATCAGCGAAGACCTGTCCCTTTACCGAAGTGCGAGGCTTGTATTTAACATCAAAGGCTCCCAAAATGGTTCCCCATTTTGCCACCCTGCCAGAATAATCAGCGCTACGCAACACAGCCTTAAGAGGCAACTGGGTCAAAACAACCACAGTATGGGATTGGAAATAATGAGGAAGTTTGCGCGTGGCGTGGACTACAGCCAGAAGTGCTTTTTCCAAGGGCAGATAGCGCACCTCGGCCTCATTCAAGGACTTACTAACGTAGTAGATCGGTCTCTGTACTCCGCTTTCATTCCATACAAGGACTAAGCTCACCGCGTGAATAGCCACAGCCAGATAAGCGAATAAAACCTCGTTCACCTCAGGGCGAGATAAAATAGGTGGCCGAGAAAGATATTGCTTAAGCTGTTGGAAAGCTAACTCGCAGGCCTCGGTCCATTGAAACCCTTTTCCACTTGTGCAACAACTAAAAGAAAGGACGGCACCGGTCAGCTGACCGAGAAATAAATCTATTCAACGCAGCAATCATTCCAGTCAATTTCTGAATCTCCTTTGGGTTCCTAGGCGGCTGCAAATTCTGAATAGCCTGAACCTGTACTGGGTTTACCTCTATGCCCCTATGAGTAATCATATATTCCAAGAACTTTCCAGATCCCACGCCAAAAGAACACTTGGAGGCGTTAAGGCGCAACTTATACTTCCTTAGCACCTGGAAGGTGTCGGCCAGATCTGTCATGTGTGAAGGTACTGTCTTACTCTTCACCACCATATCATCTACGTATACTTCGATGGTTTTCCCCAGTTGCTGTTCAAACATTCGGGTCATCATTCTTTGATAAGTAGCCCCAGCATTTTTTAATCCAAATGGCATAACCTTATAATGATAGTTCTCGGTTGGAGTAATGAAAGCAGTCTTCTCCTGATCCTCTAACGGCAAGGGAATTTGGTGGTAACCCTGGAAGGCGTCCAAGAAACTCATCCGAGGATGTCCAACAGTAGCATCTACCAGTTGATCAATCAGTGGCATTGGGAACGAATCTTTAGGACAGGCCTTGTTCAGATCAGTAAAGTCCACACATACTCTCCACTTGCCGTTCTTCTTTTTAACAACAACAGTATGAGCCAACCATTTAGGGTAGAAAACTTCTTTGATAGCCCCCGCCCTTTTGAGTTTAAGAACCTCTTCCTTCACAGCCTCAGAATGTTATCGGGAAGATCGCCAAGGTGGCTGCCTCCTCGGAACGATAGCAGGATTGTCGTTTAAATGATGACAAATAAAGTTTGGATCTACGCCTGGAGCCTCATAGGGGTCCCACGCAAAGACATCTAAATTATCCTTTAGAAATTTCAACAACTCCATCTTCTCTTGGTGTGGCAAAAGTATGCCAACTTGGAAGAACCTCTCTGGATCATCTGTTATTACAAACTTCTCTAACTCCTCACAAACAGCCTCGTCTCCTGTCATCGCTCCAGGTGCCTCCGGAGCTGTTAATTGCTATAACTCCTGGATGGGCAAGGTTGATGACTCAATTTCTGACTGTCGAAGCACCACAGCCGATATGCATTGTCTAGCCACTACCTGGCTGCCGAGGATTTCCTCAACATGCTCCCCCGAGGGGAATTTCACCTTAACATGTAAGGTAGAGGAGACAGCTCCCAAAGCGTGCAGCCATGGCCTGGCGAGGATGGCTGTATATGGAGAGTACGCGTCAACCACAATGAAATCTACCTCAACCGTTTCTGTGCCGGATTGAACGGGTAAACGGATCTGTCCCTTCGGCACAACGGCCCTTCCTTCGAAGCTTATAAGTGGGGAGTTGTAAGGGGTTAGATCTTCCAACTCCAATCTTAGCCCTTTAAATAGATGTACATGATATCTGCACCGCTGCCCTGATCTATCATCACCCTTCTCACATCATAATTCTCTATCCTGAGGGTAACCACAAGAGCATCGTCATGGGGCTGGATAGTCCCTACTTTATCCTCCTCGGAGAAACCCAAGACAGGTAAAGTGCACTTTAATCTCTTCGGCCTGCTACCCACATCCTCGGCCTGCGGATGGGAAACCGCCATCACCCTAGTGGGACCTGAGCCGGTCCTACCAGGTGCAGCGAAGATAACATTAATTGTTCCCAATGCTGGCCGAGATGAACTGTTCCTCTGGTTGTTTAAACCAACTTGACTGACCTGCCCAATGGGCTGACACAAGTACTGCTTTAACTTTCCCTCACCGACGAGCTGCTCTAGATGGTTCCACAGGGTCCGACAGTTTTCAGTAGTGTGACCCACATCCTGATGATACTGACAGAAAAGGTTTTGATTTCTTCTCGCAGGGTCCCCTGCCATCTTGCCGGGCCATCTGAAGAAGGGCTCTTTACGAACTTTTTCTAATAACTGATGCACTGGTTCTCGGAACACAGTATTTACAGCCTAAGGTGCTGCCGAGCCGGATTGTCCGAAGTAATCCCTCATCGGCTTGTTGTTGTGATATCTGTCCGACCTGAAATCCCTTCTCTCCTGTGGGATAACCTTCTCCTTTCCTTTTCCCTGCTGCTGGTCTTCCTCTACCCTTTTGTATTCATCAATACGATCCATAAGACGACGTACGCTGCGGACGGGCTTTTTCGTCAAAGACTTTCTTAGGTCGTGATCAGTAGGGAGACCCACTTTAAAGGTATTAAGCGCCACCTCATCAAAGTCGCCGTCTATTTCATTAAACATCTCCCAAGACGGTCGGAGTATGCTTTCGTTGTCTCCCCTTCCTTCATGGCCATGGATAGCAACGAGTCCAATGGCCGAGGGACTCTGCTACACGTAATGAACCGCGAATCAAATGCCCTAGTTAGCTCCCCAAATGAGCCTACAGATCCCGATTTGAGACCGTTAAACCATCTCATAGCCACAGGTCCCAAGCTGGAGGGGAAGACTTTACACATCAAAGTCTCGTTGTGAGAGTGGACTGCCATCCTTTGGTTGAAGTGACTTACGTGCTCCACCGGATCAGTCCGGCCATTATATATGGTAAAGGTAGGCTGGGTGAACCTCCTGGGAAGCCTCCCCCTCTCGATCCTCCGTGAAAACGGAGATTTAGAGAGCTGTTGCAACGCCCTACTCATGGTATCGTTGCCTAAGCCCCTAGAACGAAACTTCTTAGGTCTGCGGGCTGGCTGGTCGTCCTCCTCACCGGAGGATGTTGCGCTGGTGGGGGAACATGACCTTGAACTGTAGCCAAGTCCCCTATCCTTCTCTGAGGAAGAACTAGACGAGGACGGGGAAACCTTACGTTTAGAACGGCGTAACTTCCTCTTCAAACGATTGATTTTCTTCTGCATGGATTTAGAACCCTCATCATGGGTAGTGCTACCCCCTCCATGAGTATGGCTAGCCCCTGGGTATTCTGTATGGACGCTTCTCTCACGATCCCTACGATGTTCAAGACGTTCGAAATGATCTTCCGGTTGTGATCCTTGTGACTCTGCATGGTGAGAGCCTAAACCTGCCATAATATCCCTACCTCTTCTAGACTAGGTCTCCACAGACGGCGCCAATTGCAAGTGCACAAGTGCACCTGGCTCCAAGAACAGTTATGGGCTCAGGCCCAATAAGCCTTAAACAATATGAATTTGTAGAGTGTGGGCTTCAAACCCAGGTTAGAAGTGTGTGGGAATTAAATGACAAACTAAAGGTTGTAAATACTTGGAAATAACAAGGGATATTGTCAATCGGCCTTCTCGGACGTAAACCAAGAGCGGTTCTTGTATTATCACTTTCTCCTTGTCTTTTTTCTTTTTTAGGTTACAAAAAGTCCGTCCCCTTTTTCTGTCTTAGATTGCTCTTTAAATACTACTCTTTTGAATACTTTGTACACGTGTTGCCTCACCTCCCCCTTAGCCTAGATATTTCTTTTCTCAGTGCCTTTGAATAGTAACCAGAAGTTTCTCTTCCACTGTTCAGGTGTCACTTCCCCATAAATGCGGCCAGGGTGGTAGGTGCAGGGTCTTTAATGTGGAGATAGCAGCCTTTATCTTTGACATTTCTTCAACACCGGTGCTTCTGGGGCGTTCTAGGGTTCCCCCCTTTTAACCATTGGCCTTAACCGTGTCATCCCCTAATCTTTACTATGAAATCCCGAGTTCTTCGGTGTTCATCCGAGGGTAAGGTCACCCTCGGCTGGATCCTCGGATCCTCGGCGTATGGGCCGACCCATAGTACTAACAAATTCTAAACCCAAGATCAGGTCGGCCTTCCTTAACACGGCCCAAAAGGCCCACGTTCCCATCAGGATCTTTTTGCCCCCCACAGTAACAATGTAAATGTTTTTGGTACGTAACAATGTAAATGAGTGGAATCAAGTTCAAAATATCCCCCCCCCCCCCCAGCACTATATTTGATATATCATAGATGGAATGAGTAATGATATAGAAACATAATAGTGTATTTTTACTATTATATCATTCACCATTTTACTACAAAACCATTAACAATCTTGCCGTAGATTATCAAATTACAAATTTACAAGAATTACCCTTAAAGGAGATTCAAAAACCAAAAAGCAAATTTGACCTTTGTATTGAATATACTTGCCATTTATTATGGATTAATTATCCTGTCAATTAGTTTGGTATTTTTTTTTTTTTTTTTTTTTGGGAAAGGAGTTCTGGTAATGATTAAAAAAAAATGTTCTCATGTTTTTGGTAGGTAGCAATGTTTTTTTTATTTGAGAAACGCACACACATATATAGGGGAAGGAGATGAAATAAGGGGTAGGTATCAATGTAAATAAGTGTAATCAAGTTGAGTATATGTTCCCGTAAAAAAATTTATAAAAAAAAAAAGCTAAGTACATGCCAAAAAAGAAGGTGCACTATATTTGAGAGTTTTTTTTTTTTTTTAAAGATAATTATAATATGCTATTAATTTCACAGCTCAAACTCTTTTTTTCTTAGACTCTCAAGCACTTTATTCATAGGAATGTGTCAATTAAGCTACAAGAATCTTGATTATATTTGGGAGTTTATAAAATAACAAAATTGGATAGAATTGATATATTATATTTGGAATGAAATAGAAAATAATAGCGTATTTCATTTAGTGAGTTTGGGAGTTTATTAAAAAAAGAAGAAGATATTAACCAAATGAGAGATGCTACATCCATAACATTTTTACAACATTTTCACAACAAATCACAGATGTTTAGTTGTTATTGGTTCAAATTTGAATCTAACACTTAGATTACTTTTTTGCCCAACAATAACAACTAGTAACAACCTGCCACTTAGGATTTGTTATAAAAATGTTGTGAACATATCATTTCTCTAACCAAATATATAATTTATTGTCATATCATTCACCATTTTACTATTATATTATATCATTCACAACTTATTTGTCTTTTATCAAAATAAGGCAAATATACAATTATATTTCACATTCCATTTATTAAAGAAACGAGTATTCTTCCTATTTTTACAAGGAATGCTTATATATGAATAGAGTAAAATAAGCATCATAAAAGTAGGAAAGCTTATAAATAAATAGAATAAAATAAGCTTCTTCTTATAAGTCATAATCATTCTATTTGTTGTGTTATAACCCCTTCCTCCCTCCATTGTGTGTGCGTTTGTTTCTCAAAAAAAAAAAAAAAAAAAACTCCCAAATAGAAGAATTTATAGACTATTCCTTGTAATCTCGTTCAATTTATTTTTTCCCTCCCAAATGAGTTATAAGCATGTATTTGTTTAGAGTCTTTAGACACCAAATTATTTTATAAAAATTAATTTATTCATTTACACTTCATTAAAACTACGTTTACCAAACATACAATATTGTAGAACAAAAATGAAATATTTGTACAAAATATTAAAATTTACAGATAATTATTTAGGGGACGTTTGGTTTGTTGTGACATGTCATTGATGTGATGCACATTACGATGATGTAACAATAAAAGTTTTTACTTTTTAATTTTTTTTTTAAATTTTTTTAACATCATTATAATTTAAAATTACAAAATATATCACATCATCTTGATCTGATCACCTTCTTAAACAATGTAATATTATATTCTTATATTGAGATGACATAAAGTTAAGATTATAATAACATAATATTACGATGTAATGTAATATCACATTGAACCAAACGCCCATTTAGTGTATCCATTTGACTTGCATTTTAATTTTTTTTCCTTATATTGATTATTTCTTTATTTACATATTTTTTTAAACTTCAATGGTTCAAAAAAATACAATTTTATTTTGCTTTAAATTTTTTATTAAATAAAATTAGCAAAGGAAAATTAGTTTGATCAAACCAACACTTACAAATTAATTATATATATTTGCTGAGACATGAAAATTTTGCTAAACAGAAACATACGAACGCCGTATAAAACCAGCATCCTCCGACAATACATTCAAATATGATAGCATCACCTCGTCCTCATCATATTCTATGGACCTACATTTACAATAATTTAATTTCAAGAGATTTATTAAATAAAAATAAAAAATAAAAAGCTTGGAAGGAAATGCTTCACATAAAACGGGGTCCACGTGCAAGAACCTAGCAAAAAGGTTAGGGTCCCCACACGGATAGTTTGGAAAATATAAAGCTTTACCAAGAATATTTATTGGGATTCAGATCCTCTAGAGTTCCTAGGGTAATCTACCAAGTAGAGTTCATTAAATCCTAACCACTCTTTAATGATTTAATGGTTTAGATTCTGCCATGTCAGCATTTCATTAATAATATTCTTAAAATAATAAAATAATGTTGTAAACAAAACAATTAAGATGATTGTTAATAAAATGCTGACATGGCAGAATCTAGACCATTAAATCATTAAAGAGTGGTTAGGATTTAATGAACTCTACTTGGTAGATTACCCTAGGAACTCTAGAGGATCTGAATCCTATTTATTGGTGGCCTTTATTTTCTATGATGGGTGTTTATAAGGTTATTTTTTAATGGCAAATCATGTTTTGCTACAGCAATTGCCGTATATAGGGGTATATCGCAATAAAAATAAATGGACATATGTCCAAGGGTTATATGCATTTAGACTTTAGGCACTTGTCATTTTCTTTTTACTGCCGCATACTACAACTGTATACTTATATATATAAGAAAAGAAAAGAAAATAGCGTTACAGCTTTAGATTAGATTATTCCACTTAATAACACAAGACATATTGGAATATCCATTATTCCACTTACTAACACAATACATTTTGTAATACTCATAAATTGATAGTATAGTAGATGAAATTTGAGACTTTTGAACTCAAAACACCCATAGACTAATTGTATAGGGAATGAAACTTGAAACGTTTGATTTTTTTTTTTTTGTAAAGTTTTTTTTGTTGTTGGTAATTTGATAGTTGGGTTGAGAGTTTTAATATTTTAATTCTAAATGTTTTCGTTAAAAACACAAAGATATGTCAATTAGTTAATATATAAAGCTATTAACGGTTCTTAGTATATATAGTTAATATAATAAAATTTGTAATATTCATATATATATATATATATGTATATGTGAACTTTAATATGTAGTGTTCATTCCATAATAATTGGTTAAAATACGAATTAATTTTTAATTTTTAGTTTAGTCATAGATTGAATCTAAATTTCTAATTGGATAAAAAGAAATTTTACGTGTTAAACTTTTTTTTTATATATAGAGTTTTAATTTATGATATTTAGTTTTAATAATTATACTTTTTATTATTAAGTTAAGATATTAATCTATTTTTATATAAATAAATATTGAATCCAAATTACGGTGAATTCTTAAATCGTATAAAATGTTGTGTCAGAAAAGGCCAGCTGGTATTAAAATTTTAAAAAGCAAACCATGTAGATGCGAGGTGTAGGTGAGGACCAGTACCACGAGGTCAAAGAACAAGGTGTGTGTGGGTGGGGGGGTCCCAATCAATCCTAGGGACACGTGCCCCACGCAGACGGTCACATGTCTACAAGTGGTGGCCCACATTGAACCACTCGGCTTGGTCCACGGACCACCTCACCTTTTCTTTTTGTTTGACCCGCAAACTCAGTGGACCCCCACCATTTTCATTGTTACACTTTCCAAAAACTAGGACCCACCGCACACGTGTATCCCCCTACTCACGTGACTTTTTAGTTCCTTGTTGGACCCCCCACCTCTCTTTTCTGGGGATACCTTTCCTTGATGGGGCGACCCACCATCAATGCATACGGCATACCCCCACCCACAACTACTACTTCACACTCACATATGATACAATATATAAAATTAGTCTATCAAAGACCTACTTTGCACGTGCAGGTCCTCAACTCACGTGACCTCATTCTCATCCACTAGCAATACATAAGTCTTTTTTTTTTTTCTTTTTTTCTTTTTCAAGAATTTCAATACATTATACATAAGGCAAGATAGATAAAAATTAGAATAGTAATAGTTACGCACGGAGTGTATTGAATACATACATACTGTTCAATTAGTTGAAATCTTTCTTTGTGTTTTAAAAACACTATTTCATAAGATATGTGTATTGAAGTTTGCAATAAAGAGTGTGTAACAAGATTTAGCCTAAAAATTATACTTAGTATCTTTTGTGATATCTTATATCTATGATTTGGAACTCCATATCTCATTTTCTAATTATTAAAAGCCATTAAAAAAGTTCATAACTATTAGTGCATCAAGTTGTTATTAGTATTCTTAAAAGAAAAAATAGTGAGTTAATCCCACGTTGAAAAATGAATGTGAGTTAAAGAGGTTTAAAGCATGTGCTATGTAGCCAAGAGTAAGGTTATACAAGAGTTAAGTTATTTTGGATATACACCACTATTAGTTTCTTTTAGGGGTGGCAATTTGTGTTTGCGTGTCGGGTATGTGTCGTGTCAACTCTTGAGTATCTTACTATATAGATCAACACTAACCCTACATATTTATTAAACGAGTCAAGATTCCTCAACTCTAACACAACCCATTTATTAAACGGGTCAATCGTGTCGACTTGTTTATCGGATTTTATCAAAATGAAGACAAAAAATTATGGAAAAACAAACAAATAAATATTTTTAATATAAAATTCAGAACTAACGAGTAATTGCATCACAAATAATCATTCAAAACTAAAGCATATCTAAATATTACAAATAATCAATCACAATATGTCAAAATAAATAAATAAATCACAACAGCTCATAAGTTATATACCTAGGGTTTGAAGGGCATATTAGTAAAATGTCACTTAATTAAACGGGTCAAATATGTTCTATATGTTGAACACTAACCTAATTCATTTATTAAATGGGTTAGTCTTGTCAACCCAAATATGATACGAACTCATTAAGCCTCAACTCATAATCTACTAATTTCGTGTCGAGTCGTGTCAAGTTTACGGGTTATGTCTAATTTTGCCACTTTCTTTAAGACTTTCTCCTCTACGTGTGTGTGTGTTAAATATTTAGTATTCAAAAAAAAGTTGCTATTAGTATCTTTCCAAAAAATAGAAGTTATTAATAAATAAAACAATGATGACAATGATGGACCCAAACAAGAACCGTTAAAAACTCATTAACACAACTGTTAAAAATTCATTAACTAACAATCTAAGAAGACTATCAATTTAGTCTTATTAATAATTATATTAGAGTCTAGCTAACAGGTGTTCTTAAAACATCTGTTAATGAATTATTTTACGAAAAATTTTTATATCACTTTTATGAAAAAAAACTAATGAAAAACTAGTTACTTTATTACCTTCTTATAAAAAATTTCTAAAAGTATTTCCTACCCTTTTAACCTTTAACAAACTCCATTATCTTATACATATGATATTTACATCCTCTTTTTCATATTATGGATATGTATATTTACATCCTCTTTCTCATAGTAGTATGGATATGTATATGTATTTTCTTTCTCATATTTGGCATATGGAATCCACACTATCAGAGTTTTTTTGATGAGGCACTATCAGAGTTAATATGATAATATATCATATGCATAATAATTATGCTATTCGCGGGACACATCTTATAAAAATCTAGCGAATAGAAAAAAAAAAAAAAAGCAGCAAAAATAAGGACAAAATACAAGTATTTAGCCTTGAATAATTAAAACCCAGATAACATAAATAAATGGACTAATCTGTTTCTCAAATTTTTTTATTACAAAAAAAAAAAAAAAAAAAAAAATCTAAAACCCTATAAGCCCCCTTGTTACCCTTACGGTTTTGAACATGGTGTTTGTGAACTCCCAAGCCGACCCAAGAATGGAAGCTCCTTCCTATCATAAATCTCCATAGAAAAATCCCTAAGCATCTGAGTCGTGCCAGTACTATTATTATTACTAGTTGTAGCACCACCACTGGTCCCGGAACTCGAACTGGGCGCCATAGAAGAACAACTCCCCGAACCCGTAGCACCACCACCACCACCACTTGAAATAGAACCAGCAGTCGAACCCTGCACCTCACCCAATTGAACATGAACCCCACCAGCACCAGGTGGCACTTGCACTTGCATAGCTGACACAAAATTAGATATGGGTCTTGCTTGCACGTTGAATATACGAGTCGCACCCGCTGGAATAGCCCACAATTGTGCCTGATGATGATTAATAGTTCCATTTGGGAACATAAAAAATGGCCCACTGTTATTATTATTATTATGAGCTCCCACACTCACAGGCCACATAGGCAATGGTGCTATTGGTGCTAACCCAGCAGAAACAGAAGCAACACGCTCATTCACGTTGATAAAATCACAGCTCTGTGACGCTCTTCTTCTGCGTTTTCTTTGCACAACGTTGTTGTCGTTGCTATTGTTGTTGTCCTCGTCAATAATGTTGTCTTCACCATCTGCGTCTGGGTTAGAAGGAGAGGTTGTTGGAATTTTCAGCGTACCATTTACAGAGACAGCAATAGCTGGCACAGTTCCAGTCCCCGTGGCTTGAATTATAGCTGGCTCCGCATGTTCGAGTAGCCATTTGATAGTCTCACCGTCTGACCTGTGGCCAAGCTCGCGTGTCAGCTGGAAGATCCTGGCCGCACACGTGGCGGGCATACGGATCCTACGGCCTCTACCCTCCACTTTTGTGTGCCTGTCTTTTGAGGGTCTCTTCGCCTTTGCCACCACCGCTGCTCTTGATGAAGCCGATATTGGGACCTGGACGAGACTCATCGTGTCGTTTAGCTTTAGCTGGGACGACGACAGGTCGTCTTGCTCGCTCTCTATAACCTCTTCTTTTAGCGGCGGCGGTGGGGTTTGTGATGGACTTTGATTGTTGGGTGTCTCTTCTTCTTTTTGGTCCATACCCAAATCTTCAACAAAAAAAAAAATCTTGATGATATTCAACCACAAAAGCAACAATTTTTCAAGGATTTAACAAAGACCCAGAAACAAGTTTTGGTTTTTGAACCAAACCCAGAATTTTTTTTTTTTTTGTTGGCCTAATGGTTTCAACTTTCAATTTCAAAAGAGAAATGAGGAAGCACAGTGTTTTTAAGGTACTGTGGAGGACTGGGAATTGGAGGGAGTGAATTTTAGGAATTGAAAGAAGGATTGGTAAAAAAAAAAGAAAAAAAAATGGTTTTTGTAAATATATAAAAATATATAAGAGAATAAGGATTAAGATTAAGAAACACAGACAGAGAGAAGAAGAAACCCTAGAGAGGAACATGAACCCCAGCCCCACTTATCCTACTTGCCAGCGAGGGGGGCCCTCTCAAATCTCAATCTCTATTTATTTTTAGGGGAGAAGGAGATCAAACGGCTGGGATTACTTGGAGAAATCATGGGTCCCGGAGATGGTGACACGTACTGGGTCTTAGGTTTAGTGGGTGATTGGGGAATTGGGAAAAGCATGGTTTATTTAATTATTTACTACTATTATTATTATTATTATTAATTATGTAATATTTAATTATAATTTTGTCAGAGAGAGTGTGATTTATTTTATAATTTGCAGCGCAGTGCACTCTGGTGAGTGTGGTCCTAAGCCAATAATATTATTATCTTTTTTTCTTTTTTGGTGTAAGAGCCAATTAAGCAATTGGTTTCAGTGATTTGATCAATAAAATAGTAACATTTTATTCTAAGTTTTAATAAATTTAATAATAGTAACATTCTACAAAAACTGTCTTCCAATTTGAATAAAAATAAAAATTGAACGGGAGATTCTTGTTTATCCTACCTTTAATTAATATAATAGAATGAATCAATTTCAATCAATCCAATTTATTCCGGATCAAATGATGGAAAATCTTTGCACATAAAAATTAGAGTGAGTCATTATTGTAGGTTCTAGTTAGAATGGATCACAATTATGAGTTCCAGTTAATTTTAGTTGCATCATCAAAGAAAATATTTGGAATTCAATTTTTACCTACACTAAAACTAATTAGTATTTTAGTTTGGTGATAATAAGCAACTATTAGGAGTAGACTCTATAATTTAAAATTTTGTCTAAAAAAAAATAAAATGGGTCACAATTTTGTAAACTAGAGTGGCAATTGGCAATGATGCATTTATTTGTAGTTTCACTAAACTCTTTATTAGTAAAATACAAAAAAATTGTGATCATCTTTTTTTTGCTAAACAAAAATTGTGATCATGTACTTTAAGATATTGCGAAGAGTCTTTTTATTTTTAATCTGAAAAATAAAATTGCCATTGCTATTGGGGTGGGTTGCTCACGTAGGAAACGAGCTCCAACTCAATCACATTTCTCAATGGATGGAGCAAGTACATTAGTCTTATTATTGTATTTGAATACAGTTTTTTTTTTTGGCTGAATGTATTTGAATACAGCTTGATCAGGTTTAGAAATGGCAAAAATTCCACAATAGCTGGATATTTTGCAGTTGTGTTTGTCCACATTCAACAGCCAGAAAGTAGTACCTAGTAAATGGAGAATTTATAAATAATTAATATAATGAAAGAGAAAATTTGAAGGTTAAATCTCTCGTTAGAAACAACAATATATGCTAGTTGAGATACAAAATTTTAAGCAAATATTTCATATAATTTAAGCACCATATTTCCGCTATTTTAGAAACCATGCATCATTATTAGCATTAATAACAGTGATTGGATGTCATTTGTTTATATTTAGGTATTTCATGTGTGGGTTCTAACTAGTTCAACTAAAGTCTCTGATGGTTATATAAAAGATCTGGGGTTCAATTCCTGCCTACACTAAAAACTGATTAGTATCTTATTCTGATGATAAATAGCTATCATTATGAGCGGACGTCATAGGTTGAAACTCTCTTAAAAAAAAATGAAGGTATTTCATGTAATTAATTGATTTTTTTTTCTTTTGTATTCATTTGATATTTTGTTTCATTTATTATGAATTACACCATAAACATTTATAATTATGGACATTTGACAGTGATCATATATACACATACTTATTTTAGCAAAATAAGGGGGTGTTTGGTGGTTGCTTTCAAACAATCATTTTTAGTTTTTAAACAGCATTTCACGTATTTTTGTACACTTTTTCACCTACACGTATTTTCACAAATGTTTTTAAATAATAATTTTCAATTTTTAAACGCATGTACCAAACGGGCCCTAAATCTCTCTTTTTCCTATGGCCAACTTGTTGAAAAAGGGGCATGTGTAATACCCCTTTCACATGGGGGAGATCCTATACGCGTGAGACTCACCGGTAAGAAAATGAATAATGCTATATTCCGCTATTTTAGAAACCATGCATCAGTATTAGCATTAATAACAATGATTGGATGTCATTTGTTTTATATTTAGGTATTTCATGTGTGAGTTCTAACTAGCTTAGCTAAAGTCTTTGATGGTTGTATAAAAGATATGGGGTTCAATCCCTGCCTACACTAAAAACTGATTGGTGTCTTGTTCTGATGATAAAGAGTTATCATTATGAGCGAACATCATGGGTTGAAACTCGCTTAAAAAAGAAGAAGGTATTTCATGTAATTAATCGATTTTTTTTTCTATTGTATTCATTTGATATTTTGTTTCATTTATTATGAATTACACCATAAACATTTATAATTATGGACATTTGACAGTGATCATATATACATATACTTATTTTAGCAAAATAAATCTGTCTTTTTCCTATGGCCAACTTGTTGAAAAAGGGACATGCGTAATATCCCTTTCACATGGGGAGATCCTATATGCGTGAGACTCACCGGTAAGAAAATAAATAATGCTGGAGATACAAATTTTTTTACAAATTATTGATATGGTGAGTAATTATTGATAAATGAAAAAGTGATATTAATAGTGAGCCTAGATGAAAATCAATAAAAGGTTGGTCACATCAGCAGTTTATAAAAATATTATAAAATAATTTGTGGCTATAACATTACTCGTAAGAAAATATAAAAAAAAATTCAATACGTAGTAAATTTTTGGAAAATTTTGCAATACATAAGGAAACCAGATCGACAATTTAAGATATTACAATAAGAAGTTGCCAACATATGAAAATATATTACGCAAATCAAGCTAACAAAAACATTGTAGAAAACCATGACCGTATGCATAGTAAGAAATTTGTTTTTACTCGAATTTGGAGCTTATCAAGATAAGAGTTTCTCAAGTTTCGAGCCAAAAGAATGCAATAGTGAGTTGTCATGTCACAAAGGCTTATTCAATGAGGGAATTAACTTCGTGGTTAGGTCATGACAACTCTGTGCACTTAATGGAAACTATCTGCATATCTCTATTTGATGCCTCATTTTATCATCGCTTATTTCGAATCAATTCCACTAATTTTCAAAGATGAAACAATTTTGCTGTAAAACAATGGATAAAGCATAAGGAAGCATAAAAGGAAATAAGAGCATTCACACCCATAAACAAAATGAATTTTCCTAATTAACCTTTTTTTTTTTTTTTGAGAAAGAGGTAAATTAACTTTATTCGGCTAAATCAGACTGAAAAATCCTAATTACCTAAATTTGTAAGAAAATACATGCTTAACTAAAAATTTATTGCCCATGTACACATGAGAATGAGAAATTATTGTGTACTCTTGGAGTACCATAAATGCGTATTCTTTTTTCTCACATAAATGGTGGGTCTCATTAATTAAATTCATGGTGGAACCCACCATTCATATGAGATGAGGGAGTACGTATTTATGGTACTTCAAGAGTACCTAATAATTTTCCTCTGAGAATTAAGTTATTCATAATTGTAAAACAAAATACAATTAATTTTCTTTATTGGGAGGAACGGAACTATGAATTTTTCTTTAGGGGGCTGATTTTAATCTAAAAAATGATTGAAAGTATATATAAAAACATACATATACATATATACATATAGGTATAGGTATGTATATTACCTTTTTTTTTAAATGCAGCCAAAATTTTCATACCGTATGAAAAAAGATGTAAACTAACACCACCTAAAGTTCTTGAATTCTTATGGAAAAAAAAAAGTTCTTGAATTCAAATTTTCTTTTGAGCTGTTAAAATTATAAAATTTAGTTATATATTTACTTTTCAGATAAGATCACATATATCTCACTGAGAGATTGTCATACAGTATGTTGGAGCATTTTAATATTAATTAATTAAGATGAATAAATATTACAACATAAATGTAAAGATGTGAGAGTGATTATGAAGATGAGGAATTAGTGAAAATGTT